>NC_141366.1:32637836-33365874 GCF_963921425.1 Dryas octopetala
CCTGAGACTATAATACCCCTTACCCCGAGTATTATATTCTCAAGCTCTCTAAAACGAGTTAAGCCTTTTTTGTTGAAGAACTCGGGTTGGGTCAGAGTAGTAAGAATACAACGGAAGAAATTATTGAATATGCCTCAAGTTATAAATAATAGTAAAGAGTTCCAACCCGTGAGGGTTATGCGTTTCAAATACACTAACCCTAATGCTACATAATAAAACAGTAGAGAAACAGATATGTCAGGATAGTCCAACCCACGCCAGAGTGATTCAGTCTTCAACAAAGTGGTGCAACAAATTGGACTTATGGATAGCCATTGGGATATGCCACCTACGAGGATGAAAGAGAAACACCACCACAGATCCAAAGAAAGGATCTAAACCAGATAGCAAGGCTGAAACTGACAAACTGCAAGTGCCACACCCACGACCTCAATCTTGGTCTTCAACAACTGGATTATCTGCACTCACAAGAGTACAGTAGGGGGTAAGCGTCACATACGTTCATCGCTTCCCCTTAAGGGAAAATCCTGGTTAGGTTTGAAACAATACTCGAAAATATAGGATTTCAAGGAAAACAGTTTAAAAGCAATGCACACCCAAAAACAGGGTATCAACACCATTAATATTGTAACCAAAGCTAGTAATGATAAAGATAATTATGCCAATAATCAGTGAGTAAAGCCTTTGCATGCTCATATATCTTTTTCAGTGAAAATCCTTCCTGTCCACGTGACATAGTTCAGAAACATACCTGCGACCGATCACATACAGGCCAACCGCCAGTATCGGAAATTCAACCACCACCTCGATACTGTGGTGAGAGTATCCATTTACCTGGTAATACCACATTGGTTAGCCTCCCCAGAAGGACATTCGACTAACCAATCCGTACTTACCCCTCCGGAGGTTTAGGGGATCGAAACCTAAGGTCACAACACGTGCCCGTTACTCTCAGGTCGTCTAAGGTATCACACAGAGAAAATCACACAAATATGCCATACAAAAATCATGCACATTCTCTGTGAAAGACATTTTCATATACATATAGTACGAAAATAGGCAGGAAATCCAACAACCGGGATATGGTACCTTCCCCCTACCTGTTTTACCAAAGTGTGTCCCTTGCCTAATCTCTTTCCTGTGTCTGGGTCCCACTTGTACCTGTTGGGAAACTGGAGATCCGAATCTGACAACAGCAATTAGGAACGTACTAAACGTACTCTCGACCTTGTCTGTTAAGACCAGGTAAAATCTAGAGATTTGGCACTAGCGTAACTTGCTAGGCTTCTCTAAATTCTTGATCTGGCATGACCTTGCTTCCTAAGGCAAACAGTCATGTCAGACCGTGTGGTTTCTAAGTTTATTTTAATTTATTATCGAGGGGGTTGATCAGATATGAACCTTACAACGTGACCAGGTCAGTGCATAGGAAAACTGAGGGACTTCTGGCTTAGTACCCAACGCCTGTATGCTCATGGACTGACCTTAGTCATCACGTTATTTGGTCACCACTGATATGGCCTCAATATTTATTAAGTTTATTTAATAACAACAGTTAAACCGCGTTTCGTCTATAACCACAACTTAAACGACAGCAGATTAAATAAGCTGGGTTAAGGGTATACCTGTTGAAGACTTCTCACGGGCAGAGTCTCGGTACTACTAGACTTGCTAAGTAACAAGATTAAAATAGCCTAATTAACAAGAGATTAATTTAACAAAATTTTAGCAGAAATTCGATAGGGATCAAGAAATTATCTATGGAGCTCAGAAATGATTTTTTTAAAACTTCATCAAAACATAGCCTTCACACTATTAGAATTGAAGAGCTCGTCGCCACGATCGCGTAGGCGAAATCGGATCGTCGATCAGAGCTCCAGAACTCAAGATAAACTCAAAATAAGATTGAAGAAGAAAGATAAATTATGAGAGAGGAGAGAGAAACTCTCTTGGGAAGCGTGCGCTGAGATGGGATGAAGAACCAGCAAGGGGTACGGCACTATTTATAGGGAAGCTTGACTGAGTCAACTCGGTGAACTCGTTGACTCAGTGGATGGACTCACCACCAACCGTCGCCACATCTCATGTAGGGATGCTGCCACGTGTCGCGGGCCATGCAGCTGGTTGCACATGTAACCGTAGGATCAGATGGGCCATGCAAGATCAAACGGCCCAGATCGTGCCACGTGGCGCGATCTAGTGCTTCCTATTTTATTTTTCTTTTCCTATTTTTCTCAACTTTAAAAATTAATTAAAAATAACTCGGGCCTCAGAAAAATACCCCAAAAAATACTACGGACTCGTATCGACTAGTACTAATTAACTATGAGGTCAAATTACCAATTGGCCTTTTGGAAAAATTTCAGAAATTTCAAGCTCCACCAATTAGGATAAAATGCTTTTTAAAAAAAGAAAATTTGGGAAATTCATAAAATAATCTCCCGGACTCGGAATAATATGAGACTTGCACCGTTGGGTTCGTGAGTAAAATTACTACCTTTTAAAGGTCTAACTTGGGTCAAAACCCTAGTCAAAGTTGGTCAAACAATTAAAGTTCAAGGTGAAAAATACGATTTTCCGCCCAACAATTTCTAGAAAAATTCTAGAAATTAAGGAAAAATTCCAAAATAAATTTGGAAAATTTTGGGTCTCACACCTGCACAGAGCCACCCAACTGCTGCCTCTCTCACCGACCGCCACCTTCCCCCATGCGTCTTTCCGAACCCCTAGCCCCAACCCCAGGCCCTCCCTTTCTCTCTCTGCCTTACTCGATCTCTCTCTGCCTCACTTTCTATCCTTTCTCTCTGCCACTAGCAGTTCGTGCCTCTCCTCGTCCCTCTCCTTTCTCTCTACCTTACCCCACCCCCGACCCCATATCACCATCGAAAGCCAACCCAACCCATAAGCAGCCTCTTCTTGCCCAGCCTAGCGCATACCTGAGCCGTATCTGTTTTGAGAGCTTGGTTTCTGTTTGGGAGGTTGGTTTCAATTTTGGCAATGAGTTTTTGGTTTCTGTTTGGGAGAGTTTGGGAAAGGGTGGAAGAGAGGTTGGGGTTAGGTGGGAGGGGGTGCGACGGGCCAGGGGGTTGGGTTTGGGGGGAGGGGTGAGGGAGGTGGAGGGGGTGGCCTGGGTGGGGGAGGAAGGGGAGGGAGGGTGCTAGGTGGGGTTTAGTTTTTTTTTTTTTTTCAATTTTATATAATTTTAATGGTTTTTTAGATTTTTTTATTAATTTTTGTATATGTGGCTTTTTTTTAAAGACAAGTCAACATTTAATGGTGGGTCCACGTGTGCCACGTCAGCGCTACGTAGGCATTTAACGGTAAGACTAACAGAGGTACTAAGTTGACGAAATATTAAAGTTGAGGTACCTGAATGAAATTTTTTGAACCAAAGGTACCCAGTTGATAAGTGATGTATAGTTGAGATATATAAATGAAATTAACCCTATCTCAAATTATAAAATAACCCAGATTTTGTTTTCTTTATCAAAATCCAGAAATTAACTTGGGTATTTCAGTATTTGACCTTTGGTACTGCAATATGTGTCCTCATTGCTATTGTATTATTGGGCTGGGTTTGAGAAGACCTTAATGATCAGAAAAAAAAAGAAAAAGATAATATACTACCAAGTCACATAATGACGAGAGATAGATGTATAATGCTTTTATATTAAAGTCTTACTCACCCATTATATTGAAGTTTTAATCAAGAGAAATTATCAATAACCTTTTTTAATATCCCATAAACTATTTTGACTCACTAGTCCCAAATCTTACTTTTATGACCCTTTTACTTGTGAAGTATCCCTTTATATAAAACTTTTTTTTTTTTCTTTCTCTTCCCCAACCAACCATTCCCTCCCTCCCTCCTCAGCCAACCACTACCCCATCGTCGCCGCACCACTCGTCGTCCCAGCCATCAGCGCCCCCATCCCCCGTGGCTGTAGTAAACCCAACAAATACAACAAACCCAGTAGATACAGCAAACCCAGCAGATGCAACAACAAATCCAACAAAATTTAATGAAAAAAAAAAACTCACATCGTCCAGCAAAACCCACAAAAAAAAACCCAACAATACCCTATAAAATGAGTTTTTCTCTAAAAAATCCATATCTGGTTGAATTTGTTGTCTCCACATGGTTGAATTTGTGGTTGCCACATGGTTGTAGCACATTTCACCATGTGGCGACCACAAATTCGACCATGTGGAGACAAAAAATTCGACCAGATCTGGAATTTCAAAATTTTTTTGTTTTTGTTTTTTCAAATTTGGGATGGGAGAGAAGATGATAGGTCGCTGGCCGGTGCCTACCACCATCCTCCACCTCCCCCACCGACATCTCATCTTTATCTCTCTTTCTCGCTGTCTTTATCTCTCCCCTTCCCTCTCAACCCATTTAGAAAAAAACCTAAATCTAGGTTTCGAATTTTTTATTTTTATTTTTTCAAATTTGGTTTGTGAGAGAAGACAAAATAGATAGAGAAAGGAGATGATGGGCGTTAGCCAGTGATGAAGGTCGCTCTCCATGGTTGTCACAGCCTGCAAGAAGAAGATGAAGGAAGATTTACTCAAACTCACCACATGGTCACCATAAGGATTGTCTGGTGACCACATGCTATTTGTAAAAGGATATTTTGGTTTGAAAAAAATGCAAAAAGGTCATAAAAGTAAGATTTTGGGCTAGAAGGTAAAAATTGTTCATAAAACATTAAAAGGAATTATTGATTAAAATTTCTCTTTAATCAAATGGTTGGTCCTAGACTAATCAAACCAATGCAATGAAGTTTCAACTTCATTCCAGAGGACTCGCATTTGAATCACAGGCCTCAAGAAAGCCTTTTCTGTTAAAAATTTCTTCTTTCAGCTATATACCAAGAAAGCCTTGTTATACAATACTACCAAGAATCATCCCCATTGTGCATAAGCGGACTGAATAAATTTTTAGTCAAACGGATTAACGTTATTAAGCATGGCTGTATGGGGAGCAAACGCATTTACAACTTTTTTCCTTTTAGGCTTCTCTTTCTTTATGAAATCAGCCAAACAACCTCTCTCGATCTGTATTGATATTACTCTCATATCATTATCATCCAGTAAAATTCACATTCATCATGCACAAAATATAAGAAAACAACTATTGAGAACCAGTCAAACTAGAATGCTGTTTACGTATTCTCATGGAAGGGATGTCCATAGCATCTCCAGTTCCAGGACGGTCATAAATATCCCAAGCACCATCAAAATAAGTAACACAAGGATATAGTAAGCTGCCTCTCTACCATGGAAAGTCCACCAAACAAGATCCCTCCAGTAGTGCCATTTGCATCTAGTAGCCTACATCAATTTACCAGAATACCCAACCAATCATACTGTATAGGAGGCTGCAAGAGAGGTCATTTAAGCACAAGCTGAAGATTAATATATCTTACCTGGGATCATCACATGTTAGCCGGTTTAAGCTTAATTAGCTCCCTCAAAACATCTTTGAGTGGTTCGTTGAGCCTGCTTCTCTTAGCCTAGAAGAAAAAACCTATTATAAGCTAGCAGCTTCAAGTGGATGGAAAAACAAGATGATATGGAATTAGTCAAGTGCAAATTGACAACCTCAAATAGCTTCAAGTAAGCACAATTGGTAAGTATGAATACTATACAGTAGAATTGAAGTATGAATACTACGCAGTAGAACTGAAGTATGAATATTATGTTGTAGAACTGAAGTATGAATATTATGCTACCCAGTATAATTTTCATTAACTTTAACAACTCCATAGGGAAACTAATAGTTGACATATTATAATAGGCAGCTAGAAAGCCTGCATGCACAGAAATGACAAAATCCCGAGAGATTGGGAGAACTTGTCTCTTATTACTCACTCGAATCATTCGTCACTCCAAAGCAACCCCCATAAAACGGAAGGGATTTTAATTTTTACACTTAATAACCATTTTGCCCTTTAAAATATGACCTCTATGTCAAATTGGCCCGTCAATAAAAAAAAATACAGCCAATTTAGATATCAAACTTTTAAAAATAGGCCAATGTGGGTCTCTCCGTCAATTCCCTAGGTTTGCATCCAAATTTTTATCCATCCAAAACAAAATCAAATAAAGAAAAAAAAAAGTTTGTGGGCCTCTCCCTTCCCCACCCGAGCCTACCAGCCTCACCCCACCTTCTCATCCCTGGTGGCCCCTCCACTGCCGGCAACTTCCTCTCCTTTCTCTCTTTTCCCCCTCCTCTCTCTTTCCCTCTCTCTCTCTCCCTCTGATCACGAACGAAGCCTGGATTTGAAAATGGGATGGGCTAAGCTAATTGTTTTACTTTAGTGACAAGATTTTATTAAAATTTTGAATTTGCTTTTTTGGCATTCCCTATATTTGCACAACCTGTTAAAAAGATTTTAATCAACCAAATTTACAAGATTCTAAAAAATTAAACTCCAAATTAACAACCAAAGCACTAAAACAACCCAAAAACTAACAACCATATATATATTTGCAGTAAGTTTACCCCCAAATTAAAACCCCAATTTGAACCCTAAATTTAAATATCAAATTTAAACCATAAATGAAACCTGAAACCGATATCTTAATTGAACTCTTATTTCATCAATCATCATCAATTAGAAAAAAATACTAAAAAGAAAAGAGAAGATAAATATTTCAAATTGTGAGTAACTGGAAGTCTGGAAGGAGACTGACTGAGAGGCTCACTCAAGAGAAGAGAGACAAGACTGTCAGAGTAAGAGGAAAAGGGAACAAGTTGAGAGATTGACAAGCGATTACAGGGGAGAGGATGAGTGAAAACGTCATTCTCTATCTTAGTTGAGTTGAGTGAGAGTTCTCATTTGGACGAAGTGTTTGATGTATGTCTTGTTAGTAGTCTGGGTAGGTTGTGTTTGGGAAATAGACTGGGCTAGGCTAGGCTTTAGGATTAGAAATATAGTAATATTTTTTTGTTTAACAAACTTTTGGGCTGGGTTAAAGCGCACCCAGCCTCCAACATAGCTCCGTCCCTCTGCTCCTAAAGGGCCTAAAACCCCAGCAAAGAAGCAGTTGAGGCCCTCAACGAGTTTCCGACAAAGAAGATTTCAACAGCAGAGCGTCCAATTTTGCTCCAGAAAAACTGGTTGACACCGCCATTGACCACCATTGAAAGGAGTGGGTGTGTGGGATTAGAATTGGAAGAAAAAAAAGGACAGGGAGGTGGGATGGCTATGAAAGAAAGCCATCCTTCATATCCAGCTCGCAATTGTTCTAAGATTCTGGCTGTGAAGTAAATAAAAGAAAGACGGGGAAATGTGATGGCTGTGAAGGCCTGGTTTGGGTCTCCCAAGGTGGTGCTGGGGTCTTCCACGAGGAGGTGGTGCTGGCGAAGACAGTTTTGCACTTTTTTTTTTATTTAAAAAAAAAAAAAATTTGATAGAAGGAAATTTGGATGAAAACCTTTGAAATTGATGGAGGCCCACCTTGGCCTATTTTAAAAAGTTTGATACCTAAATTGGCTAAATTTTTACTAGAGGGGCATTTTGTCACAGGGGTCATAATTGAGGGGAACAAATGGATATTAAGCCTAATTTTTCTGAATCTCACCCCTTAAGGATCAGGAAATATTGACATTCCAATAAGAGATTGGAGGACTACAATTTTGCAATTGCAATTATTTCGAGGAATGAATACAACATATGCTTTATTTAGCTTTTCATCAAACATAAGCAAACCTTTGACACAAATAAAAACACTAACGTATATTCCTGACTAGGAACTAACACATAAATAGAAAGGAAAAAAGGAATCTTATATATTCACATTACCATGTATGTAGATCATTAATGACCGAAAAGGAAATAAATAGGTTTATTCTAATAATACTAGCACAACAAATGTAAATATTAAAGTACCTTCAAGGACGGGACTAGAGCAAAAGCTTCATCAGAGGATTCTGGACAAACATTGGCAATCACACTTATCTGCGGAAAAAAAAAAAAATAATACAATCAGAACCATTGCTTAAATTTTGTCAACTAAAACCAAAGGTTGAGAGTGTAACCTCGCCATCTGACACACCATATTTAGTAAGAGTCCTAATATTCAAGTTAAGAGTGCAATGGCAGAGAAAGATATTTATCTACATGCAAATGTATAAACTTTGAGGAACAAAATCAAGCATGCACGTACACACACGCCCATGCACATATAAATTACAAGGAACAAATCAAGGATACTCAAGAACTCGTCTAACAGATTGGGGATCTGCATAGTGGGGGCCTCTTTTGGCGTACTGCAGTCCCTTGTCAAATGATCTGAAAACAAACAATTTATAATACTTCATATACACACAATAAACATCTGACTGCTATAACCAATTTATTAACTTCATTCTTACACTGGGAGTTTAATAGTAGAATCTTTAGACAATACAACCATCTGCTCTTGGATTCCTTGTAATATATCTACAGCCTCACAGTCCATAATACATTTGGCACCCTTTGGCAGTTCTACATTCATCAAGAAACATAACAATATCATAGTGTTCAATTAAAAAATATTTAATTTGTGAGATACGTTTAGAGATTTGCAAAAACCAATATACTATAGGAAAATGAAACACATAACATTTAGCACTGACTACTAAGATACTATACTAGTCAGTAAATATTTGATTAGTAAATAGACATCACAGTTTACATCAGAAATATGCTTTAAAGCTAAGGAAAGTGCTGACCCTGCTCAATTTTGAGCTCCAGTGGTTGTGATTCTTTCTTTCCACCATGAACACCCTTGTTTCCTTTTCCCCCCTTGCCCGAATCATCTAAAAAATCACATTTTTTGTCGAAAGAAAGCGAATAAAATATTAGTTCAGTAACATCAAATATAAAAGTGACCAAAATTAAATAGAACAATTTTATATAATAAGAAACCTTTCGGTGAAAAAGCAGCTGGCTTATCGGATTTTGACTGAAATTTAGGTTTAGGATCACGCAAACCTGACAATGTAAGAACCAACATTTTAGATTTTCAGGATTGAAGAAGATAGGCACATGCATGACACGCGAACCCCAGTGACTAAAATGTGAGTTAAAGGGGAATGAATGAATAGCGAGTGATAGAAACATGATGAACCTTCCTCGAACTGCACACCCTTCTTGGACTTTGTTGAGCTATCATCCTTCCCTTTCAAGGGTTTCAAGGGAGCTACACAAATAGAATCATCTCATGTCTTAACTCTTAAGAAATCAACATAAAAAAGAAAAAATCCATTTGAAGAATGCCAAGAGAGTAACATTACAATTTTAACAAAAAAGAACCAAGGAAAGTAGAAGAGTGAAGAGAAAACAGACCATCCTTAACAGGAGTAGATTTGAGTGAAGATTTTACTCCTTTGCCAGTAGCCAAAGAAAACCCTTTTCCCCCTTTCTCCGACATCACTAGTTTTTCAGCAACTCCACCGAAAGTTGTAAACACCCTTTTCACTATTCGCTGTAGAAAACCTCAGAACATAAAAATGAAAATAAATAAATTAAGAAAAAAAACAAAAACAAAAGAGGGGAAGGGGGTTTTAGATACACACAAACAGAAAGTACCCTAAACCACCGGCGGAACCACACTTGGGCTACCATGGGCCTGTAGCCCAGGTAGCCTTTTTGAAAAAGAAGGCTTATCATCACTGGCGGAACCACATTTGGGCTACCATGGGCTGTAGCCCAGGTAGCCTTTTTGAAAAAGAAGGCTTATTATGTGTAATGTATATGTATAGCCCACCCCATTAAATATGATTTAGCCCAATCTTTTTTAGTTTTAGCCATATTTTTTAACTTTTTTAAATCTTGAACTCCTTCAATTAATCACATTTAGTTTAAAAAAGAAGAGGAAACGACACATTCAATAAAAAAAAAAAAAAAGTAGGAAACGACACACTCTGTTCCAATTCTCAAACCCAGTAAAACCTTAAACCTCAAAACCATAATTTGTCCAATTTGGAGGCAGCTCTGCGTGCACGTATGACCAGGTTTGTTTGCACGTGTATGGAGATTACTCCGCACATGTGTATGGCCAAGATATTTACTTGCCTGTGCAATGCAGAAATTATGCACAGGTGTATGGCCAAGTTCATCCGGATACTAGTATGGTTTGAGTTTTCAATATCAATGTTTTAAAACATCAATTTACAAAAATGTTTTCAATTGATATTCATACTTAGTTCAAATTTGATATTTTTCAGCTTGAGCAATTTTATTGTTTTTCAGACTACTGAGGATTTATTTAAGACGAAAGAAGGTAGAGGATATTGGTTTCAGTTTCACATTTTTATTATTACTTTAAGGTTAATTTCCAGCATGAGATTTTAGCATTGAGTATGACATCTTTTAAAGTTTGATTTACAATAGTCTGATTTGCATAATGCATAAGGGAACTTTGATATTTTTAGAGTTTGGATTCTTGTTTGAGCATTCAGTATATGATTTATCATCAAACATGATATCTTTTAGAGGCTAAATTTCTAGTTGAATGATTTATTTATAAGATGCATATATATGATGATTATTTATTCATTTTGCATTGAATCTTTTCAAGATTTCTCCATATTTCATATTTTTTAGATTTCCTATGTAGCAGGAAAGGTTTACAAATTTTGATATGATGTTTCAAAAATGGTTTTATAAAACGAGTTTTAAAGCGAGGGACTTTCAAAGAGAATGAGCAGTTTTATAAAATGGTTTTCAAATGAAAGGTTTTGAAGTCTATTTTGTCCCCTCATTGAGAGTTTTTTCATGTTTTGTTTTTAATGTTTCCCCCCAGGTATTAGTGAACGCTGAGGTCGGATCGCACCACGTCGAGACATTCTAGTTCTTATTTTCTGCCCTATTGGTGTTGTGGAAATCAAAGTGCCTTCTTGTACTTATTAAAATGACTAGTGATTGTAAATCCTTATTAGTTATGCTCTGAGTACTTAATGAGGTTGAAGTTGGCTATTGAAATTAGAAATGTTATTTGACTTTTTGACAGGTAGGATTGTTCAATTTACAGGGGAGGCCGGTGCTGCCGAATATTTGGTAAGATTTCTCACTTAGAGTGACATACCTATAAAGATCATAAGGATGTTTTAGGTTAGTGGGCTGACACCCTATCGGTGTTGGACCCCACAGGCTCTCCTTAGGTTCCAGAGTGGAATATGGGGTTGGTCCTATTAAAGGGTTTCTCTGGTTTTCTTTACAATGTTGCGAGTGTTGGGTCTTTGCATGGGATCTCTGTGGCTCCGTTGTCTCCGTCGACCTCCCATCTCTTTTTCGCTGATGACAGCATGTTGTTTTTTGATGCTTCGGTGTAGGCATGTAACAATTTGAAGGCAATTTTTAGTCAATACTAGGCGGCTTCAGGTTAAATGATCAACTTACATAAGTCTTCCATTTCCTTCTCTCCCCATACTCTGGCGGCTATTATGGCTTAATTGAGTGATTTTTTGCAAGTTCTGATTATGCATTTTCATATAAAATATTTAGGGCTCCCTACCATTATGGGGCGTTAGACGACAGAGGCTTTTGATGGTTTATTTGACCGGTTGCGAACGTTTGTCTGGCTGGAATGATAAACTTCTTTCTAAAGCGGGTAAGGCTGTCTTGATAAAAACAGTTGCTCAGGCTATCCCAGCTTACGCTTTGAGTACATTCAAGATTCCGGCTCTGATTTGTGACAAATTGAATTCTCTTACGGCTAACTATTGGTGGTTTGAGATCCATTGGATGCGTTGACTTAAAGTTTGTCAACCTAAAGAGGAGGGGGGTTTGGGCTTTCGAGATCTCCAGACATTCAACAAAGCCATGGTGACCAAGCAAGGCTAGCGTCTTTTACAGAATTCAGATTCCCTTGTTCCTCATGTTTTGAAGGCCCGGTATTTTCCTTCCACTACTTTTCTTGATGCTTCGAAGGGTCGGGAGTCCTCTTTTATTTGGTGTTCCTTGTTTTGGGGAAGAAAGCTTCTTTTAGTTGGGTTGCAGAAACAAGTGGGGAATGGGGATGATACTTTTATGAGTTAATTACATTAGACCCCTGAGGTTTCAAAACTGTTGCATATAACCCCCTATAGTGAGACGAAAAATGATGATAAAGTTTGCAAAAAGACATGATAAGGGGTGAAATAGCCTAATAAGATTACTCAAGGTGTAAGGTCCAATCTCAATACAAATATTTTTTTTTGTTTATTTATTGTTTTCTCTTGTAGGGGTTATATGCAATAGTTTTGAAATCTCAGGGGATGTACGTGTAATTTTTGAAATTTCAGGGGTGTATGTGAAAAGATAATAAACTTTAGGGGGTGTAAGTGTAATTAACTTATACTTTTATTTATGGTGAAGCCTGGCTGGTCCGTGATCATAATTTCTGTGTTCTTTCCCGTCTAGTACTACCTTGGGATGCCGCTGTGAGTTCTCTCATTACGGAATATGGGAGATGGAATGGGGCTTTTATTTTCGGTCATTTTAGTCCGGAGGATACCGTGCCAATTCTGAATGTTCTTCTTGGTTCACCTTATTCTCGGGATAGATGGATTTGGAATTTTGCACCTTCTGGTACGTTTACAATCAATAGTGCTTATCAAATGGGTCTTCGGCTTCTTCTTGCCAAAGAGGGTATTGGGTTTACTTATAATCCTCAAGCTATAAAATCATTTTGGCGTCAGCTTTAGGGTTTGCATGTTCCTGCTAAGGTACATTTATTTTTATGGCGCATTGTTACCAATGGCTTGCCATGCATGGCTCATCTTTATGCACGTACAGTAGTGCCTCAAGATGCTTGCTTGTTTGAGGTGTTGCGCTGCTTCTGAGACCTATTTACATTCTCTTTGGTTCTGCAAGTTGGCACGCAAGGTATGGAAATGCTTCCCTTCTTTCTCCTCTATTCGTGGTTGGCAAGGTTTGGATCTTGGTAGTTTGCTTGAACTTTGCTCTTCTTGTTTGTCTTCGGTTGAGTTGGAGCAGTTTGTTATTATCTTATGGCGTCTCTTGTATGAATGCAATGCTTTTGTGCATCATAAGAGGACTATCCCAATTGAACAGGTCTATGAGGTGGCGTTGCGTTATCATGAGGAATTTGGGGCTGCTCAACGTCCAGCTAAGGCTAAGATGGTGCAGCCGAAGGATAGTTGGCATGTTCCGCCGGTGTTGAGGTGGCTTTGGCCCTTCCTCTTACTGGGATTGTCGTCTCTCGTTTTAAAAATGTGGATGTGGATTTGGCTTTTGATGGACATTTTTTGGATAAAGCTAAGGATCTATGGTGTCTTTTTCGAATTCCTTGTGTAAGTTTGTGCCTCGGTCTTGTAATGAGGCTGCTCATTTACTTTCATGCCATGCTCTCCATTGTGCTTCTGTTCAAAGTTGGGGGTCTTCTGTCCCATCTTGGCTTGAAGCACAAGTGTTGTTGGATTCCCCCTCTTCCTAGTTTATTAATGCAAAGCTCGTCTTCGATCACAAAAAAAAATAAAAAATGCTTCCTCATTTGTATTAATTATGCAAGACACCTAGCGCACATACCTAGCTATATATCCACTTTGGTGTGCAAAAATCAGCCGGACCAAACCGCTAAAAACCGGTTTAGTTTGGTTTGGTCAATGAAAAGTCAAGAAGTCAAACCAAAGCGAACCTAACCATTTTTACCGTTTAGGTTGCGGTTTGAAATTTCTACAAACCGGACCGTTCATTATATTTTTAATTTTTTTTTATATGTGGCATATTGTGATAGGACTTTCATAGTTGTTTGTTTACTTGATACATATTTTTATATTGATATTATTGCATATTTTATTGTTTTGTTAGTGTAAATTGTACATTTGAATGTTTTAGTGAATTTATTTCAAATTTAATAATTAATTATTTGGTTAGCACTAGACTGCTAGTTGAATTCAAAGTTTTTTTTTTTCACACAAACCGGTATGAATGGCTTGGTTTGATTTGGTTTACAAACTATTTTTGTGTCAAACCGGACCGAACCGTTAAAAATTATTGGTTTGGTTTCCAATTTGATGTCAAAACCGGGCCTAATAGGACCGCACCCACCCATAGTGGAAATTTTGAAAATTTCATGAAAAGTCTGAAAATGTCACCGATATCATCGAAATTATCACAAAAATTTGATGTTATAGTGCTAAAATTTCCTCTGACCAAAAAATGAAATTTTTGCCCAAAATTTTGAAATTAAAGACCATGGGTAGTGGTGCTTAGTCATGAGGAATCCTTGGGGCCTGATGGTGAGCTTGTGGAAGAGATCAGAATTGGAGTTTGTTTTGTTCAATTTCTATTTGCTATCAACCTCGTAGTTGTAACGCTGTTTTTGGAAGGAAAGAATGGCTTTTTTTGGCTCTCTTATTATATCCAAGATGATGTATCTTCCTGAGAACCTGATCGCCATCTTCGTCCAAAAAAATAAAAATTAAAAGAAACTAGCTATTTTGACATTTCCTAGGGAAAGAACCCTTTACTAGCACAAATGTTGTAAAGGGCACATAATATTGTTCAGAACTAATGCATTTAAAAAAAAAAAAAAAAAAAACAGTTAAATTACAACAAGTGCAGATTGCAGAGGGAAGAAGGATGTTTGATGATATTTTTGCTACCTGTCTTTGCCTTTGTCGCGGCCATGGTCTGATCTACTTCTCCTTTGTATCATCTTCTTAGCGTCCAACTTGGTCCCCGCTGATCCATTATCTAGTTCTACTTGTTCAATTTCTCCTCTCACAACCTTTCTTTCCATTTCCAATGGCAGCTTTCCGTCTGATCTTTTTGCTTGTTGATAATCTTTTTTCCCACTACTGAATTTTTCATGATCAGCTGCTCCTAATTTCAGCTTACCACCATGATTCTCTAATTCCCTACTTGTAGCCGTTGGTGTTTGTTTTCCTCTGGAAAATAGTTCCGGGGATACTATAGGCTGCAGCTTATGATGATGATCAGTTGCTGACTTGGAAGCTGATCTCTCTTGTTCAAAGAAGAGGACTTGCACAACAGTCCTCAATGGTAGCCGCTCATTTTTGACAGCATGACCGCGTACTTCCGGCGACAACTTCTGGCAGTCTAAAATGCGGCAGAGGCGCTTCTTCTCTGCCTTGCTCACATCATTGTGCTCCTGCTTAATCAGTAATAAGCGAGAGTGAATTTACAACAGCTAGCAAGAAAATTAATTAATTATGCATCGATCATATATGCATGCATGGTACTTAATTTAATTACCTTGAGATAAATGTTAATAGCCTTGTAGATGTCATCATGGCTTTCCCTTGCAATATCTGGAAAAGCTTCAGCCAGAGATACCACTTTTAATACCGGCATGTTCACATCCTTAGCAACCACTTGAAGGTAAGAATCAATGAGTTTCCCAACCTTTCTCATTGTCATTAAAAAGTGGTTGTTCTGGTGTGCATCTGCAGGAGAATATTGTCTTCTCCATAGAACCAAGAAACTTTCTACCACTGCCAAAACCAAGTCAATGTCATAAAATTGTGGGTCATTGGGTGAGTGTGAAGAAAAAAGCAGGTCATCCACTGTTGCCTCTTCAAGTTGTAGACTGCATCTCCGCAATAGTTCAGTCTTTGCCACTGGAGAGACTCCTAGATAATTTGCAATTTTAAGAAGCCTTAGCAAGAAACCGACTGAAACGGATCCCTTATCTCCAGGAATCATACTCACAATGGCATCAACAATTCGTCGATTCTTTTCCATCACTTCCTGATCAGACGACGCTACTAGTCCTCCTGATGAATTGATCTCTGGTAGCCATCGACAAGCATAGACATGTAAAGCTTCCCCAATCAGCTGTGGTGGCAGCATATACGTCGATCGAACGGCAGTAATTATGCATCGAAATAGGTCTATATCAAGGTCTGATATGTCCTCTGTCCACCAATCCTTGGGGACAGAGTGATGGTGCTTCTTGGTGTAACCAGGTCTAGTATAAGTGTAGGACCATGTGACCTGCAAAGCAAAGCAAAGGTACTATCTTTATTTTGACAATTAATTAGCAACTGATATATAGAAGATGAATATAGACATATATGTTAGACCTTTGGAGAGGGTGTGAGGATCTTTTCAACAATTGAATCAATGCACTTTCTGATGATTCCAAGATTGTCAGACCACTCGGGCAACTTAACAGTGGTCTGTAGTGTGACAATGGAGTCTTTCCAACCTTGAAGAATACATGAATTCAGGAAGGCCTCGAGTTTTACCACAAAATTTCCCTTTTCTACTGATTCAGTCATTCGAAGGAACTTAGCAGCACAAAATGCAGGCACAAAGTTATGGGCACTGAGATTGATTGTGATCCCATAACAGAACTTAGCACACAATTCGAAAGCATCTTCGCCTCCTGGAATATCATGAAGCTCGATGCTCACCTTCTCGGAATCACCAGAACCAGAGCAAAGCCGTTGCAAGAGCCCACATTTCGAAACAAGTGCGAACTGCAGCTAAGAAAACCCCACAATAATTAACTTGCTTATTTGAACAAGAACAAGCATTGATCCACATGCACATTAGCACAAAAAATCAAGCTACATTATTATTTCTTATCAATTACCAATCCATCCCTAAGACCATACCTTGTGGAGAAGATAACGGATGTTGTTAATTTGTATGTGAAGGTCGCTGGCTACATCTGTAATCACGGTCCTACATTAATTATAGTCATCAACACAAAATCCATCAGTTTTTTCAAGTTCCAATATTAAAAAAAATTCAGTGCACACCTTTAATTTTAACAATTTCAGTACTATATATGTCAGAACATATGGAAAAATTGATCTAATTTATACATTTTGTTTAACGAGTTAAGTAATTGTCATTCATGATTCATCTATATATGAATAGAAAATTACTATTGTGGAACATAACAACTCATGTAAATATAATTAGTACCTGGTAGCTTCTTCTGTGTAGAAGGTGTCCGGCTTGGTCCCAATTTTCATAAACTTCATTTTGGGAATATGGTCTATATTTTCCTATTTACAGATAAAAATCAAATAACAACGGTCCTCCCTTCAAAATTAAAAACTGATAGCTGCCCCTCTTGGATAATTTAATTCTGAAAAAAAAAAAATCAGACCCGAATTTAAATAATATTGCTCCTTTACTTGCGAATTAGTTAAAAGCTAGATCCATGTAGATATCAAAAAATAAAACAAATTAATTGGGTTTGCAGAAGAAGAAGAAGATAAAAGAGAAGACAAATAAAGTAAAAAGCATGATATGTATATCCTGTCGAAATTAAAGCTGTATACACATGTGAAATTCAATAAAAAAAAAATGTGAAAGTCAACCATTAAAATTAAGAATGAAATTGTGAATTGAAGTAGGCCTAGCCAGCTTTATTACCTGATCGATCATCACCAGCTTTCATCCAAGGTGTGCGAGGACCCGCATTGTTCCGGCATATATATATATAGCACCCTGCAATGCTGCAAGCCCTTTAATTTATAGCTAGGTCTATAAGGAATTGAGGAAGGAGTTTAAATGCTATAATTAATTACTTCCTAAAATTTTCTATTAAGGAAAAAAGGAAAGAAAATATAAAATATGTCAGTTTTTTCTGTCCATACGGGGTATATATGTGTGAGAGTGAGACTCTCTGAATTGAAGTCAAGAGACCAATTGAATTGGCACTGCATATTTCCAACCTTATTTGCCTGTTTGCCACAACCCATGCATGCATCTTTGGCAGTTACTGTATAAAGTTAATTAAGTTGTTAAAGCTCATTAATTATGTGAACGCAGCCACTCTGACTGACTCACCGCTGACGTACGTTAATGGGTTATGCTTTCCCTACTCTCTAGTCTTAGGGATGGCAACGGGACGGACTTTACAAGAAAGAATTACTTCTACCAAAAGAAGGGTCCATAACTTCTATTTAAGTAGTTTATGTATCTGTGGACGATTTGATTGATCCTGCTCCGGTCACCATATTTACACATTTAGATGCTATTACCGTACTATAAAGAGGATTAGCCCGGGCAGACTTTATAAGAAAGAATTACTTATATCAAAGAAGGGTCCAGAACTTCTATTCAAGTAGTTTATGTACCTGCGGATGATTTGACTGATCCTGCTTCGGCCATGACATTTGCATATGCATTTAGATGCTACTACGTACTATAAAGAGGACTAGCCGGAGCGGGCCGATTTTTGCCTCCCTATTTCCGTCCTGACAAAAAAACCCATTCCCAACCCCATTTCATTCCCCATCCCTATTCGCGTTAGGAATCGGATTCCCCGTAGGGAAACGGGTTCCCCATTTATAGTAAATATAATAATTAATTAAATAAAATTAACATCCCAAAACTATCATATACTATGTATTTACATAGTACATGTATAAAACATAAAAAATAAATAAATAATGCATGGTATACTATGCATGAAAGTAAATAATATATAATATATATGTATTATAGTGATGGGAATGCATGTTGCACATCATATTTTATTTTTTTACTATTTATATTATTAAAAAGTAAATTATTCTAAAATCCATTTTACAGTCCTTAATAATAAACAAATACACCTAAAAAGTTAGAATGATGAATAGGTCCACTTTATACAAATAAAGTCCACATTATATTATGTTCCGTGTTTTTTGCGCCGAGCCCTAGGTGGGTTTTAAAAAAAAAAATGGGAAATTTGCCAGTGTCACACAGTAGCAATTTATAAGGTGTTTTTACAATTTAAATAGCTACCATCGCACAGTAACAGTGATTGCCACTATCGGATAGTGACAATTTCAAAGCGCACATTGCCATTTTGCCGAACGATCGGTGGGTTGTACTGAGTGCTCGACTCATTAAAGTGGACTGGGCAGTCACTGTGTTTTTGCAAGTGGGCCGGCCGATCAGGGTATTTTTTGTTTTGGACTTTAAAAAAAATATTCTAATTTAAAATGTATAAATATATCAAAATTAAAATAAAATTAAAATAGTAAAAAAAAAAAGGATAATTTTAGCAAAAGTACTTTAACTATACCCTTATCGCAGTTGAAGATGTCATATTCATTTTTTTCTAATTAAGGATCTCAAACTTTTTGTTTGGCTTAATTAAGGGTTTTCGATCAAAAATACCAGTTTTGCGGGGCAAAAATGTCTTTTTACTTAAAAATTATTAAAAAATAAAAATAATCATAAAAAAAATCCACAAACTCTCCAAGACCCCACCCCCGACCTTCCTCCACCCAGCCCCGCCCATCTCTTCTCTCTGCCTCACTTTTTCTCTCATCTCTCTCTGCCTCTCATCTTTTTCTCTTTGCCCGCCACCCAACTCCCCCCCAGCCCCGACCCACCTTCCCCTACCCAGCCCCGCCCATCGTCTATCTCTCTGCCTCAATTTCTCTTTCATCTCTCTCTGCCTCTCTTCTCTTTCTTTCTGCCTGCCCACCCAGCTCCCCCAACCTCGACCCACCTTCCCCAACCCAACACCGCCCATCTCCTCTCTTTACCTCACTTTCTCTCTCATCTCTCTCTGCCTCTCCTCTCTTAGCTTAATTTCTCTCTACCCGCCCACCCAGCTTCCCCCCTCCCCCCAAACCCCCAAGCCCGAACCTCCCTACCCCCACCTCCTCCCTTCTTCAGTCAGCCTGTCCCTTACCACCAGCGACCCTCTGCTCTGGCAACCCCCTCCCCCTCACTGGCTTTTCCCTCTTCCCTAAACCCACCCACTCTCTCCCTCTTCTCTTTCTCTGCAACTTCACCCCAAATTCCCATTCTTTTTTTTTCCCTAAACCATACACACAAAACCCATTCAAACAAACAAGAAGAAAGAGACAGCGAGATACCACCGTTGATGTCGTCGATGATCGAATTTGTGGGAGGAGATAGTGGAGCAGTTCTTGTCGAGCCTGGGTCACCGACGGTAGGGACTATCGTTGACCAGAGAAGGGAGAAGGTGGGGGTGGGGAGGGTCGAGCCTGGGTGTGGGAGGGTTTGTAGATTTTTTTTTTTTTTTAAGTTTCATTTTGTTTTATTTTTATAATTTTTTAGGTAAAGAGATGTTTTTGCCCCTTCAAAATTAGTATTTTTGACTGAAAACCCTTAATTGAGCCAAATAAAAAGTTTGGGATCCTTAATTGGAACAAAGTGAATGTCGCATCTTCAATTGCGACAATGGGTATAGTATGAGTCCTTTTGCTAAAATTATCCCTAAAAAATATTATATAAATATATAGGAAGCTTATATTCACAGTACAAAAAAGTCTTTCTGCACTCCATCTTTTTATTTATTGAAATAAAATGTCACGAATGCTTATACTGTTATTCTTACATTAACCCAACTTGTGGTATATTCTTTTCCTCCATCTCCAATCACCTAGCAATCCACATAAGATGATTATCAAAACTCAATTTTCCTTTATTAATAAAACCTAAAAAATTCAAAGCCTTCATCTATGAGACTAAAACAACAGTGTTGATAGGATTGAAAGCATGGTTCAAAAGCTTGACTTAGAAGATTACAATTTCAAATGCAAACTTGGACATGGATTAAAACCTAGGAAGCAGAGTTTTCCCACTACACATTGAGAACAAGAGATGAATGCAATTGGATTGGGTTATTTGACGAGGAGGAGTTTGTAATTTTCCTTCACCACTGAGGAGATAGAAATTCAGGTGAAAATTCGCTTAGAAAACTCGTAAAATTTTCATCTTCACCGATAGTTGCAGAGCTCAAAACGGATTTCCATATGACCATAGCTTTGGGATATTTGGGTTGAGCTCACCTCCATAACATGAGTAGTTGTTTTGTTTTAGGGTATGCTTGTAGGTTCCAACTTACAAAGCCCAGCGGCACAAGTCCATCTTTTATGTGCTCTATGGGCTTGTGATAAATACAGGTTCCATTAAGGCTTATTTACACCATTGCCCCCTGTAAGATACACTTTTTTTCACTTTGCCCCCTGAAACTTAAATCCTCTCAGTTTGCCACCTGAACTTCACAAAGTTGTTGCAAAATACCCTATGCCATTAACTCTGTCAATTTTTCCGTTAAAATAGCTGACGTGGCACCTATATGGCATGAGTGAGACCCTTTTTTAGTTATGTAAAATCCATGTGGACACAAAAAATAATTTTTAAACTAAAAAATAATAAGATCCGTGTCAATTTTTTATAATTTTGTTTGTCTACATGGATCTTACATAACTAAAAAAGGGTCTCACTCATGCCATATAGGTGCCATGTCAGCTATTTTAACAGAAAAATTGACAGAATTAACGGCATAGGGTCTTTTGCAACAATTTTGTGAAGTTCAGGTGGCAAACTGAGAGAATTTAAGTTTCAGGAGGCAAAGTGAAAAAAAGTATATCTTACAGGGGCAATGGTGTGAATAAGCCTTCCATTAATGGGGAAAGAATGAATTTTGCTATTTATCTGGTGAGATTGGTGGCTAAATAGAGATGGTGGATAATCACAGGTTTGTTTGATGTGTTGTGAGACTCTGAGATGTGAGCCGGAAACGATGAAGCTAAAGCAGAGGTTTTCCTGGCATTTTCCTTAATAAATAAAGGGATGGAGTGCAGAAAGACTTTTTTGGAGTGACAATATCGGCTCCCAATATATAATAAAATATTAAACAAGGACAGGGAAGCTAGGGACCCTATTCCCCATCCCTGAACCCGAACCCAAGTTTGGGAATGAAATTGTCCCTATCCCCGCCACCATCCCCAATTTTCTCCCCCATACCCATCCCATTCGGGGCGGTACCCTACAGGTATCGGTTTTGATGGGGAGAATTGCCATCCTTATCTAGTCTTCGAATTCCTAACACAAGTAGAAAGAAACTCAACAACAACAACTACCACCTTAACTGAGTATTAAGCTAACTATATATATATATATATGTATATATATATTAATTAGTCTTTAATTTTGGCTGCCTAGCCATTTTGAATTCATTCTAAATATATAGAAATATTATCGGTTCAATCCTACTTTTGTTTTTTTGGATTTCCAACTTAGGCGAATTGACAAGAACGTCGATGGATCAATCAGTAAGGACGTCGACGTATTGGCAAGGACATCGACGTATCAACAAGGACTTTAATTGACCTATCAGCTCTTTTATTTGATGTATCGTTCGATGCTACAATTTTCTATTTTTTATCCCATTTTCGACAGGATTTAATCAATGTTACTTGTTAGGTCTTACCTCTCAAATTTTGAGTTTAAAACCTCATATCCAAGCAAAAACCAAGTGTTGAGTGACCGGATCCAAAAAAGTTTGAACTACGCACCAATCAATATATGTAGCCACCTAATTTTTTTTTTTGTTGTCGAATGTAGCCACCTAATTGATGTCTGTGCATGTACATGCAGTCATCGTTGCAGAAGCTTCTTTTAAGATACTGATTGAACCATAGTATATTACATTCTATCGACCACCTTAAACTAATTAACACATAAAAAGTAAGATGATATCTCATTTATTTTCAAGGAGATAGTCTTCGGTGGGGATACTACATTCTATGTCAGTACATCTAACGGTTGCACATATGTCAGTACGTATGACATAAGCATACGCACCATTACACCATCCGTTTTCAAGACCATCAAATTATCATGGGCCATGGGACCAATTCATTTCGATGATGATTGGTGATGTTGCATGCGGTCATCGTTACAGATGCTTCTTTTGGGATACTGATTGAACCATAAATACATTTTATCGACCAGCTTAAACAACAAATTAGAGGACCTATTAATGTATAACAACAAATTAGAGGACCTATTAAACATGGGATATGTGGGAGCTACCCATATAGCTACCTAAAGAGGTCGAATACGTCCGGACCCGCGAAAACCTTCGGGCTCGTGTTCGAGACCCACAGAGGTATCCAAATACAACCAAATGCAACCCTGTTGGGACAGACCCATGCACCTCGTGACTTATAGGACCTAGGAAATCCAAATTGGATTAGAACTCTAACTCCCATATAAATCAAAGTTGCTTGAATCCTCCCCAAATAAGGATCAAGCATAGAAATTCACTCCTACAAGGAGTAATGCTTCCGGATGACTACAAGTTTGATAAACTTACAGTCATAAGGTCATGGGGTTTCCTCCAAACATCTATAAATACTTCCTCATATGCACAAGATCAAGGTAACGTCATCTATGACTCCAAGATTATTTACTTAGGTTTTATTCAAATTCATTACTGACTTGATCGTCGGAGGGCTCTTGGTGGGCATCACACCGGTGCCCTCTCACCTCAAAGCGTTTTCTCATGTCTTATTTGCAGGATGTATAGGTCCATCAATAAAGTGACGATTTTATGCTTCAACAATGACATAGGCTTACGCATCATTACACCATCTGTTTTCAAGACCATCAAATAATCATGGCCTTCAATGAGACCAATTTATTTCATTATCATGTCCGACCAAATTGAAAATGGATAAAATCTATCTATATATAGATTTTTTACTTATGTGATCTCATATCTTTATAAAGTGAGAATGAGAGTATGGATGTTACGGGCTTCATAAAATATGGGATCACATAAGTAACCCTTTTTCCTAATAGCACTTAATAATAAGAAATTATAATTTCAAAGGATAGAACTATATAATGATGTAATTAAGAAAAAGTAAAAAATATTTACAGCTACCATTACCTGGGTTCAGTATAAGTGGGTGGTTAATTTCTATGGTTTACGAAATACTTGTACTTAAAAAATGTATTAGTGAAACATGGTAATTATCTCAAATAATTTGAAGAACTTGAATATATATCACTATTAAAAAAATCCCCATTACCGACAGATCCGTCAGTAATAATTTATTTTTTGTCACTAATAACTTATTACTGATGAATTTTGGTCGAATAAAGTTTAAGAATCGATTTTTCCAACCACCACTAAAATGGCTTTGGTAAACGTTTCAACTGTTGGCAATCATGAGAATTCAACATTTGTCAGGATAGTATTTAGTGAAGGAAAAACTGTTGGTGAATGCCTTTACCAATGGTTTTGTCCACTATCGATAATTAAAATCGTCGCTAATAGCTATTTAGCAGTAATACAGTTAACGGTCAATATTAATTCTCATCCTTAATTAATTAATTTCTAAAGTAAATAATTTCAAAGTCCATTTTACACTCTCTAATATTAAATAAACCCACCTTTTTTTTCTTAATGTTAAAAAATTTCACCTAATGATAAATAAACTCACCTTTTAAAAAATAAGCACTCAAATTGAAAAAAAAAAAAAAAAAATTGCCGCTAAGTGCAAATGAGGCGTTATATAGTAGCAATAGTCACTGTTCAACAATAACTATGCAACTATAGTTCCTGTTTGACTGTAACTTTACAACGATGAACATGACAAGAGTTGATGTGACTCCATAAGGATGATTTGTTGTGTTTTATGTTGGTTTTGTAGACTTTTGACTTGTTTATGTAAGTAAAAAAACTATAAGTATTATGTTTATGCATTTTTATAGTTGTTGCAATAGTAAATATAGCAGCTGTGTAATTTTGAATATAATAATACAATCACTGTTCAACAGTGTTAAAAATGAGAGGAAAAGAAAGGGCTATGTGCCCAGCGTGTTTTTTCATTAATGTGGGCTGAGTTATCACATGGTTTTTGAATTTGGACTGGGCTATTATTGTATTTATCATTTTGGGTTTTAAAAAATCCCTAATTTCTAACCCATATAATTAACTTTTCTTGGTTTTTCTTTTTTCTAGATATAAATGATCGACTTGGGTATAGATCATGGTAAATTAATCCACTTAAAGAGTTTTTTTTTTAAGTTCAAAACGAAAAATATCTTGATCGGCCGGCTCACTTGTAAAAACACAATGATTGGCCGGTTCACGTACTTTAATGAGCCGAGCGCTCGACACTATCACTGAGCACTCGGTACAACCCCCTGAGCGCTCGGCAAAATTCCACTTTGCCTAGTGAATTAGAAGCATATTTTTCAAGGGAAAAGCAAGATAAAATAATTGTATGACTTGTATTTTAATTAACCATATGTATGCTATAACATATATAGGACAAGTATGCCCGGTCAGTGATCACACTTGCAAATTTCTAATGCACAAACGGCATGAACAAATTATAAGCAAAGGAAAATAAGAATCTCAATCGATCTCTTTTGCAAGGAATATTAACATATAAATTAAATAAGAGAAGAGGGCAAGAAAGAAAACCTCATGATGATCGATCGAAATGAGGATGTGATTCATATAGTAAGTGAGGCAGAAGGCTTTTTTTGATGATAGCTAGCTAGCTATCGTACGTGGTGTGTGCTTTCACAGACAGGTGAGGGTAAAGTCCAAAGAGAGAAACCATATTAATTTAGTGATAAATGATAATGTGGCACAACAGCCAGTACGTACACTCCTTATCAACATAACAAAAGGCTAGCTAGCCTTTGAGATATGTTATTCTTCGTTTTCTTCAATTCCAAGTAGAAGAAAAATATATATAGCAGCACATGCACTTTTGTTAAAGGTAGGCAGCTTTATTGAATATATAATTAGTAGCAAGCTAGATCCCAACACCATAGTGCCATATATATAGAAACAAATTAGGGATATAACAAAATGCATGCGTAGCCTATCTATATATGTCATGCTAGCCTTTGCTTGCTCAATGACAATGTATACACTTACAGCCACAGGAATATATATATCAAGTTGGCCGAGCAGTAATATTTGGAGGCCATTCACTATTCTATTTAGGGAGCACTGTCTTTTCACATTCGTAAAGAGCACCTCCATAAGCTCCACAATTAATGTTTTGTTAATTTCTCTTTGTCCATATGTATTCTATGGGAATTTTTCAACTTTTTGAATTGGATGATTTATACAAGTATATAATATATAATTAAAGCTAGTCTGCCTGCTTACAGCCTCTTTTAGATCGACATTATATATTTATCCTCTAGCAAATTAAGTATATATGGCGGAATCTTTCTTTTTTCATCTGTATAACAGAATGAAAAGGCACTATATTATATCCATATATGATCGAGCTATTGGATTAATAATAAGGGTGTTTTTCAAAAGTGAAAGTTAGCTTTAATATATCTAGCTTTAATTTGTGTTATATATATATATATTCAGGGAACCAGCTTTAAACAACACAAATTAATTAAAGCTAGATTTCTATATATGATCAATCAAATCACTCCAATTTCCCTAGCTAGTTCAATACTAACTAATTAATTTAATTAGCAATCGATCCGTAGTGGGATGACTGATCAGCTAATTACTGTGCAGAATATATAAATATATGTGTATCTTGATCCAGTTAATATATAATTAATAAGAATTTATTAATATATTGAGTTTAGAACGTACTTACCGCAAGTAAAGAATTGAAGTTGTTGTTGAATTCCAAGGCTGCAGCACGAAATTTGGAGTCGAAGGAGCAACGCGCGTACAACTTTTCCTTCAAACTCGCTCCAAGTGACTGGACATAAAGATGGATCATCAGGAATTGTCTTTCCGATATGGATTCATTGAAGCCAGCAATTGCAACAATTAATTAAGGAGTATCATGATCAGTACGTATTACCAAGCACATGTATATTTATATATAAGCATCGGTGCGAACGAAGGTGATCGAGATGCATATATGCAACGTCCACAGCTGGAGGATTTCATGCATACAATCGATCCTCAGAGAGAGAGAGAGAGAGAGATAACAATTATGGGTTTGTGTTAGGTAGCTAGGTAGAATCAACTACTGTGATACACCAACTAATAAAGAAAAATGATGGAGTATAATCTCTGGATGTGTCACCACCAACACAATTGGGGACCGCAGGGAGAGAGAGAGAGATAAGAGTACGTGTGTGGTTGGTTGGGATTAGTCAACATAGTAATGTATCAAAAGCTAGCACAATCACAAAAAGAAGCTAGCTAGGACAGGAGAGAGGGATCCATCCATCCATCCATCCATCATCTATCGAATTATAAATCGAAAAAGCAAACTAAGGATGGATGGATCATGGACCAGTCTAGCTCTAATTCCATGTTCTAACTATATGTTAGGAATTATGTCTCTTTTTATGATCTTATAAATTCTTCTCTCTCTCTCTCTCTCTCTCTCTCTCTCTTCAGGTCGAGGTTGAGGGCCTTGAGGCCATTAGGCCAACAGAGGTGGTAGCTAGCTAGCTAGCAAGGTTGAAATTGGTGCTCTATGATTGAATTGAATTTGATCACAAAAAGCATGCAATTGCAATATATGCAAGTGGGAAGGCAGCCTAGTTAGAGACTAGTGCTCATCGCATTCGCGTGGGACCCTAGAGCTCGCTCTCTCTCTCTCTCTCTCTCTCTCTCTCTCTCTCTCTCTCTCTCTCTCTCTCTCTCTACATTGAGATTTGAGATTTGAAAGAAAAGAAAGATCCCTCCCTAGCCCGATCACCAGTTATGTCCTGTGGTGTGGTGTGGTGTGGTGTGGTGTGTTGTGCATGCATATTGCATTCCTCAATAATCATGCTTTCCCCCACTATGTAGGTATATTCTTCTTCTAAAGCATGCTGGTTGGCTCCTCTTCATCTGCATGTCGGCCACGTGTCCCCTCCTGTACCGTTGGTTACATCTCACACACAGTCACCACTATTGCCGTGGCTTCCTTGTCGGTTGCTTTCAAGGCCAGACATAGACAAGTCCCACTCACTACTCTCCAGTGTCAACCAACCTCCACATAAAATATATTATACTCGACACTCTGCTCGTGTGACATTATTCCCACGTGTGTCGCTAGCTATTTGGCTAGCTAACTTCATCATAAAGTTAATCAGATATACAGGATAATTCTAATCCAAGGGCCCCGCATGATATAGACTATAGTGAAATAAGAGACCGGAGGGTCCACCCATCCCTTCAGTCCTTTCATTCAAATTAAGATCGATCAGCTAATTACGTGTTCATTAATTATTAATTAATGCCATATATTCCTTTTATCTTGTCAAAGAATAACTTACATAGGACAAATAGTATGCCACTTAGAGAGAGAGATAATGAGGGGGAGGGGGATACCACCTATATCTATCACGGGATAAATAAGTTCTTCCCATAATGAAAAAAATTTAATATTGGTCAATCTCCAGCAAGTAGTTAAATTTCAAGTTTCAACGAAATTTTGAAGGTTCAGAAACATGAAAATTTTAAGAAAATTTCGATTTCGTTAAAAATTAGACATAAATGACGAAAATTGTTATCAAAATATGAAAATTTTGAATGAATTTTTAACATATTATTTACTACATTGATAAAAAAAATTTTGAAAAAATCAAATTATATAACAGGTTTCATGTGATATAAAATGAATATAATGCGTGCTGGAAACAAATACTGTTAAATAAAATTAAATTGTTCACTAATTAATAATTACATAAATTTTAATGAATACACATCTCAATTTTATTTATACTACAACTTTTTACACTTTATATATAGCATTATGAATTACATAAGTAATCAATATTACATAGAGCTTCTATGAAAATGTTCACTGTCTTTAGTATCCTCATGTGCAGAGTAGGTGTACTGTGAAGAATAATCATCTCATAATACTTCTCCATAATAATTTTGCATATAATTATTAACATGCTAACATGTAATTATAATACTAAAGTAAAGAACAATAGTAAAAAAATAATAGATGTATAAGAATATCATTGTTTTATGGGATTAACTAATTAACAATAATATTATCATGAGAAAATTACAGATTTGGTTCACTTACTTCATAGCTAGTTCAGTTTTGGTACATGATCTTTTTTAAATTCAATTTTGGTCTACTTATTATCTAACTTGTTCGGTTTTGGTCCATTTCGTCTATTTTGAATGGATGCTGTTAATTTGAAGAGCAAATATATAATTTTCTTATACGAAATTATAAAATAAAAATAAAATAAAAACAAAACAAATTAAAAAATTAAAACAAAACCAAAAACCCCTTCCCAGGCGCCTAAGCCTTGCCCGACCACCTCCACCCCCACCCAACGCATTCTTGGCCCCGCCCCCTTGCCCGACAAATATGTAAGGTGCAGCGACCATGGCAGTTCGTGCAGAAGGACTCCAGCGCTCAAGCTAGTCAGGCTAGGTAACGGAGAAAGCTCCGACGCTAGGTGGAGCTCGGCGTGGGCCTGGTTCTAGTCTCGCGTAGCTAGGCTCTTGGCTGCAAGCTGGTCGGCGCATAGACTTCTCTAAGGTGGCATGCTGCAGTGAGATTGCCCGGTGGCAGAGAAACTCCGGGGTAGCGCAACTGGATTGACAAGTATTAAGTGGATAATAGTGCCAGTCAGCAAAGTAAAATGACACTTTTAATCCATATAACTTAAAAGCACTAGTATTAGCCCAAATTAATTTGTTGCATCGATCCCATCCCAAGTGCCTACCTAGCTAACCCAATTATGTAATTTATGTTATGACGAGTAAGGCCCTGATGAAATCATGATAGTCATGATCATAATAACATGTTATCATCACTGAAGTTATGATTCACGTACGTAAATTGCTTTCCATTTTCTTAATTAGATTTTGTTATTATTGCCCATACATGCATTGCATTAAAACCACTTATGATTAAATCTTTGCAAAATAATGCTATATTTATCACATTTTTATATTATTTCACGTGTCATTATTTTATTGGATAAAATTTTTTTTTTTTTAATATTCAATGTATAAATATCATATAAATTGTCACATAAAATAATATAAAATTATGATATAAAAATATGAGATATCTACCACTACCGAGCTAACTATGTGCCTTTTGTACGAGAAAGTCTTTACCAAGTTTACCTGCCCATTAATATATATCTAGAGCCACCTCATCTCATCTATAGTACTAGTATGCATCAAGTTATCAACTAATACAAATTATACAATACTATAAATGCAGTGCCCATTAATTGCGTCATAACATTGTTTACTCTCCTAATGGCCCGTGGGTCCCAATATAAACCACAATCAATTTATGATCAATGAAAGCATGAACTAGCTAGCACCGCCTACGTGTATATCAATTAAGATATACTGATCGGTGACTACGGTGCACAATCCAAACAGAAAAACTGAAGAACCGATCGAACCGAATCGGGTGATTAATTTGGTCAGAATATGTATACATGACTTTATTACACTTTACTTACCTAAACTTTGAATTCAATCTCACCTCACTACCTAAAAAAAAAATTGTTTCAATTTATCACATAAATTAAAAATTTATTATAATGTATCACCTTTGTCTCATTTTGTCTAAATTTTTGTTAAAATAAGGGTGTTTTAGTCTTTTCAAATCAGTTTTTTACTGTGTCAAAGTAAGTAAAGCGTAAAAAAACCTTTTTTTTTTAACAATAGGAACTTGAAAAACACCAAAACACTTTTTAACAAAAAGTAAGACAAAATTAGTCAGAGGTGGTACATTGCAACAAATTTTTAATTTAGGTGATAAATAGAGACAATTTTTTTTGTGGTGAAGTGAGAATAAACCTAAAGTTCAGGTGGATAAAATATAAAAAAACCTATATATATATATTATTTTTTCTCTTTTTGTAATATCGATAATATTAGGAATGACAAAAACCCCCCGTAGATCCGAATTTCTACGGAGACCCAATTTGATTAAAGCATAAATGGGGAAGTTAATTAAACGGGGCGGGGTAAGTAAGGTATTGGTTCCCCAATCCCAAACTCGTCCCGATTATATATATTATATTATATTTTTAATATTATATATTTGAATTATGACATAAAAAATGAACAGTACGTCCAAATTATAAAATTATATCTTGTGGGGATAAAAAGGATTACTAGCTATGCATTAACTTGGTAACCAATTAATTTTAGAGCCTTACTAAATATACACACATATATAACAAATATTTTTGTAGTGATCGAATTTCCACCCAACTCCTCATTACTATTGAAAGGCAACCCCATCGCATATTCTTCTGATTACAAAAAAAAATGAATGATATTTTCTTATGCTTTACTTAATACTTTATTGAATCAAGTCTTTTCCTTTTCTTAATTAATGATTAATTCTTTACTAATCTTTCTATTAAGGGTTGTGTTTTTAGTAACACATAGTGGGAAATACAATGATAATCCGGCCGACCCTCAATAAACCGGTTATAGTCCGGGCCATTTTAATGAAAAGACTCATTCAACACAGAACTCACAAAGCGTTTGGTGAGCAGTGCCAAACGCTTTTGTATTTTAGAATATAGTCATTATTCAACAGTGACAACCATCATCACTATCCAATAATGACTATTATTGATCGCATAAAATTAATACTTATAAATATACTTTTTGTCTTTTTATTATATAAACATGTAAAAACAAATAAAACAAATAATTCAAGCTTATGGAGTCACATCTACTATAATTTTAAGAGTAACAGTACGTATTGGATGGACCTTTTAACATTTAAAAACATTAGAGGATGCAGAATGGACTTTAAAATCATAAGTAAATTACTAAAAAGTCTAATTTTAAAGCCCTTTGTACAAAAAACTCACCTAAAAGGTTGAATGATAAATAGGTCCACTTTATACAAATAATTCTACGTTATTTTTTTCATGATTTTTTTTTTTTTCAAAATTAAGCAAATTGTCACAGTAACAATGATTGCTACTTAATAAAATATATATATTTTTTAAATAGTAGCAATTAATAGAGTATTTTTACAATTTAAATAGTTATTGTCCCACAGTAATAGACAGTGACAATATATAGGCTGTTTTTGCAATTTAAATAACTATTCTCACAGTAACAATAATTGTTAAGGTCTAACTGTGACAATTTTCGGCGAACAGTGACATTTGTGTCCAGTTTTCAAATTAAAAAAAATCTCATTGAACGCTCGGCTCATTAAAGTTGACCGGTCAATCATTGTGTTTTCACAAATGGACCGGCCAATCACTAGATTTTCCATTTTGGACTTAAAAAAAAAAAAAAATCCTAAATCATCTACGGTTCTATTAATTTGTTTTTATTAAATTTCTTTAAATTTTAAATCATAATCTCAATTAATCTTGATAGAAGATGTTAGATGTAACTCATACAATGTTTTGATAGTTTGTCAAAAACTTCAAATTAATAAACCACAAGATCGATGATCAACTTGTGGGCAGAAAAGTCTCGCTTCTTTTATATGGGTTGAATTATGCGTCTGGAAGCTAGGGTCATCCTTGTTATAAAACCTAGCACGACTAATATATAAGGAAAATGTTAGAAAGACCATCTCTTTGCACCATCTAGTATATCATATCTCTAATAGAGATAAACCTCACTTGTATTATGAGTCTCACCTTTATTAGAAAAATAGTATATTAGATAATACAAAAAGATGATAAGGCGGGTAAAAGTAAATAATGTAAACTTATACATCACAGCAGGTCCAATATGGCAGTAGTCAATCTCTACTCCATAATGATTCATAATTCATAATTCATAATGGAGATGGCCCTAGCTAGTACTGAAAGTTCCAAAAAGTAAGGATCTTCCATATTTGGGCAATCAGGTTCAGTTGAGTACACCACATTGCCCATGCCTCATTTCACAATGTGGGCACCTTCAACGTGGTATATGCCTGTACGGGATTCACCAGTTAGAGGAATTCTCATTTTTCATGTCTATACTAACTATACCATACGTAAATGCGATTGCAGTTCGTGTTAAATACCTTCTCTCTCTTTCTTTTTTTTTCCTTAACTCAAGAAAGAATGAGAATGAGGATGAAATTGAACTCCTTAATGTTAATCCACACTAGAAACATCATACACATGCTATGCATGTATGATGAGAAGTTATAGTATCAGAGAAAAAACAGGGTATATGAGAGAAAAAAGTAGAGTGGGTTTAACCCAAAAGTAGATAAGGAGACTTAAGTCTAGCATCAATCTCACACATGCTTCTTTTCTATTTTCTTAAGAAACTATACTATAATATGCGCAGTGTGGTGCCAGGTTCTAATAAGAAGTATGTGAATGCATGCATACGTTACAGCCTAATACGTATAATGTGCAACAATATCTGTAAGTTTGGCAAGCTTACAAAGCAAGGAGATATTATCAAAGCACCCACCAACCACACAGCAGCATACCACCCACAAACGTTCTGCTTAAGACACCAGGAAGCATAAACCCATCAAGTCAGTCGTCAGATTGAAACATGACTTAAATAAATGACACATCCACCAGCAATAAATGTATTCTTTCCCATTCCCTCTATCTATGGTTATACAAGTTCGAAGCCAAAATCTCGGACAGTAACTGACCAAGAGATTATAAGTGAGGGCATGCCAATACAAAGAAATTTGCTGATGAATACAACAAAAATCCCATTTGCCAAGGAAGCAAGACCATATAATTTTCATGGACTACAGCTTTTCAACCTCCAAAACATTTTCAAACCCAAAAAGGGGAGAATAAACCATCCATCCACGACTCCGAGGGCTTGCTTCAATCAGTCACCAAATAAATCATCCTCGTCATCGTCGACATGGCTTGAATTAGTTCCGTGGTTTACACTTGATGCCTTCTCATTGGTATCTTTACCTGGAGAAGCTGGTCTGCCACTGGAACTAACAGAAGGATATGCCCAGGAAGAACCCACTTTGCCAGAAAAAGATTCACCATAAAGGTCATCATAAATCCCACTTTTTGAACCAGTTTTCATTCTATTTAAGACCTGTTGTAATTTTTCAGTCATACCTTTCTGGGAAGAATTGTCTTCTTTGGCAGATAATTGCTCCTTCCCTTTGGGTATTACTGTAATCTGTACAAGGGATTCATATTTCCCAACAAGGCTTCCTTCTTTTACACCTACTGGACCGGGTTCCGTTTCAACATCCACACCATCTGAAACCCCAACAACTTCTACCAGCTCTCCTCCAACTTGATCCCTGAATGATACTCTTGCCTTCCTAATCCTCTTAGAGGGCCGCTCTGGCTGCTGAGTGTCGCTTTTTCCGCCTGCTAAGTTACCAGACTCATGGGACCTAGGCAGTATGTCAGGCCTGGTCAGGCCATAACGATTTAGAAGCGTATTATAAGCCACAATAGCTTCTTCATCAGACGGATCAGGAGGTGGTGGTAGATTAACCTCAGAAGGCAGTGTAGGACGAGGAAAAAGAGCTGCATCATTCTTTCTCAAGACATAAGTTCTAGTTGATGCAGCAAACCGCAAAGACTGCCCCACTTCAAGCTCAACAGGGATATCTTTAGTCACCCGTTCATTTGCAACAAAAGTACCATGTGCAGATCCCAAATCAATTACATAAATGCTGTAGAAGGGATATAAGCTTGTAAATACCATGACCAAACTAAGGATACAAAACCTCAACAACATCACAGAACTAACAAATGGGAAATAACAAAGAAACATCCCAACACTGTTATGGATATGAAAGCACATGGCCATAGGCAATCCCTGAAGCTCCTAAATGATCAATTGAATCATTAAATTTGATGGTTCAGTTCATAAGGCTACTCTGGTATTGTCTAAAAATCCAACATTCCAACTCAACAAACAATCATGGACCCTACACGAGAAACTCGTTTTTAAACTAAAACACATAGAAATATTAAAAACATCCAACACTATAATCTAGATTCTAGATGGAAAGATAGAGTTACTAGAATATTTGCTTTATTCTTGTTTTCTTTACAATTTTGAAGACAGTCGAACCAAACCAACAGTAAATACACAATATACATGCAACTGCAATATCCAACCAGCTGGCAATCAAACACAAACTAAATATACTAACATAAAATTAATAAGAGCAGATGCAAGGAATGAAATAGAAAATCCAAGCAAGAATATGTAATGGAAAACTGAGAGAAGAAGGTCTGACCTTCCATTCTTGTGTGGAACAACAACAGCATGTTGGCGCGAAACAGACTGATGATCAAGCACATAATCACAAGTATGAAACTGGCGGCCAAAGATGTTGCGGCGCCTATCGAGAGTAATGCGATCAAGAACCTGACCATCCTTTAAGACCTCGAGATAATAAACACCAGGGCGGGGCTCAATGGCCCAGTCAGGGGGCTGCCAAGTGGACTGACCCCCACCAAGCTGAGTGAGATGCCCCACGAGAGGGGCAGCCTCGGGCGCGAGGGGGGGCTTCTGAGAAACATGGGGTTGATGTTGGGATTGGGATTGCTGTGAATGCGAAGTGGGAATGGGAATGGGAGTGGGGGTGGATTTGGGAGCGGAACTGGGATTGAGCGAGAAGGGTTCCAAGGACTTGGCTTTCTTAAATCTATCAAGGCCGGCTCTTCCGTACATCATGTAAAACTAAATTTAGTTAGGAGAATGTGGAATTTGAATTCTGAAAGTTGCATAAGCATCGCTCACAATCAACAATGACAATGCTAAAAAGTTGAAGCTACATCTATAATCTAATCGGAAAGCCCTAATAGGATGATAAGCTATGCAGATCAAAATTCAAGTTTGAGAATCGAATCTTAATAGGATTCAAGAGACTTACTTACGCAACTTCAGAGAAGGAACTGGCAAGTGGCAACTGTGAAGAAGAGACCGGGGACACCCTAAACTACGCCAAAGGGTTAAACCCAAAAGCCGCTGCCTCCTCTCCTTCCTTTTGCTTCCCTCCTCCGTCCTCACGTCCTTACTTATATCTCCCTCTCTTCTACGTCTATTGCCAATCATATCCTCACTACTTTTTTATGTTTTTGACCACACTATTTCTTTGTGATGTGCTATATAAAGTAGGGGTGGGCGCGGTGCGGTTCGACTTACTTTTTTCCCGAAATCGTGCGCTGCGCCGAACATTAATACACGGTGCGGTTCGGTGCTTAAAACCGTGAAAGAAATAAAAAAACCAAACCAAACCAGACCATTCAAGGTGCGGTGCGGTGCGGTTCTCCACCGCGGTTTTGGGCCTAATGGGCTATTATTCAGATTAGCACTTTTAGGCCTCACATTTATTTTTTTAAGCCTAAACCCAATTATTTAATGATGCAAACTCATCCTAATTAACAAGTTTTGGCAACAAAAAAACAAATTTACAAGTTAATTCAATGAACTTAACCAAAAAGACTCACACTTTATATGGCATATACCATATACACTTATATAGTATATAACTATATATTATACCCTAGAACTATAAACAATTAAAAATTTTAGTATATAGAGTATAAACTATAAATAATATACTAATTTTTTTTATATAGAATATAAAGAATATACTAATTTTATTATATAGAGTAATGGGTATAATTAAAATTATATACTAAAACATTATTAATTTATTATTATATTATATATCTACAAAATAGGTCATAGGGTTATATAAAATATATTTTTGGGTCTAAACCCTAAAATATAGCTACGTTAATATTAATTCTAATATTTTATTAGGGTTTAGGGTTTATGGTCTAAAGTGTATAAAATGTGTACAAAAAGTGTATAAAAAGTATATAATAATGGTATAAATATATATAAAAATATATATATAATGGTGTATAATATGTATAAAAATATAAAAAAATATATTTTTTGCAAGCATGCGGTGCGGTTCGGTTCGGTTCGGTGCGGTTAAATAAGGTGTAGAACCGAAATCGGAACCGGAGAGAACTTGTGTGGTTCGATTTTTTTGACAGTGTTGACTTTTTTTGGTCAACGCGGTTTTTTACGGTTTTTGGGCGGTGCGGTTCGGCCGGTTTTGGCGGTGTGCAGTTAAAATGCCCACCCCTAGGTATAGCCGTATAGGATAATGAAATTTTATAAATAACATCTTTTAGAGAGGGCCTGAAGTTCCTCCATTAAATCACCAAAAATAGCAAAGTGATGATGTTTGCAAATACAAAGAATATTTACTCAATTTTGATGATATTCTTTTGTCTCATGCTAAAAGCATGTATTAAGAAATCTCCATTGGAACCTTAAGTTTGAATGAATTTGTAGATCTCAATATCCCGAACTAAAATTACTTTCGGGTATATATGCCATTATGAATACCATGAAGTTCATAGTTTATTTTCTGTCAAGAAATAAAAAGTTTTGGTAGCATATGTACCAAAGTACACAATTAAATTATGGCTTTTTTTATCCAATTATCACCTAAATTATAAAGAGTGTGCTCTCATACCACCTAAATTTTTTTTTTTTTTTTTTGCCAATTTATCACCTGAAGTATCAATATGTGTCAATATAGCACTTGTCATCTATTTCTGTTAACTTAAAAAGTAATATTTTCAATTCATATTATAAAATATCTTAAAAACAAAACTAAAATCCAAATACACTTAAAAAAAAAAAAAAAAAAAACCCAGCCAACCCACCCTCACCCTCGACGTTGACTTATCCCTGACGATGCCGGCCTCCCTTCCTCTCCGTTCCTCTCTCTTTCTTAATTATACTTAAGGACAGACTAGGAAGTTTGAGAAAAAAGTTGATGATTTAACAGAAAAATTGACTGTATGTGCCACATTAGCATATATTGATACTTTAGGTGGTAAATTGGCAAAAAAAAAAGTTTGGGTGGTATAAGAGCACACCCCCTATAATCCAGATGGTATTTGGATAAAAAAGCCATAAATTATTCCATGAATCTTAATTAGACCTGAAGTTTCTTGATTTTCTATTGGAATCAAAAGTTTCACCATTCAAAAATTTATTAGAACCTATAGTTATAATTCTATGATTCATTGGAAATTGGAAATTGGAAATTGGAAATTGCCTACAAATTTTTATTTTTTTTTCAACTTTATTGAATTGACCAAAAGTTCTATTTATATTGAAGCCTATGGGATTATTTCAGATTTTCAATATTGAATATTGTCAAGTTTAAATTTAATGACAATTATCTTTTATGAATCATTAAAAATTGAGCTCCACCTCTATGGTGTGGATTTTGGAGGAACATTTACTAATGATAGAGCTAGTAAATGGCTCAAAGATCATTTGACTCTACGGAATTTTCCAAAGGAAATATGATATTTTGAACCCATAAAGGGTGATAATTTTCTGCCGTTAGGGGGGAGAAAAGCCGATTCCTGTAGAATCGAGTAAAATTTATGAAATGCATTAGCATTATCTTTACTTGATTCTTGTTTAAATAAATGTGAACTTAAGGTTCAAATGATAATTCACTTGCCTAAATTGCAAGTAAATTGATATATGAATTGATACAAATAAAGTGACAAAGTCACATGCTATGGTTGCAAAAGCCTTGGTTCAGGTTGATGCAGGTCCCTATAGGACAACGTAATAATACAAATACATATATGACACGCCTTTAGTGTTGTAAATTTATAAGTTTTAAAATGTAAAGACCATATTGAAAGGTCCATACAAGCCCAATTGATTATATTCACATTCTCTAAATGATCATTCAAACGAGATGACAGTCTTAGAAAAGACACAAGTCTATGAGATGAGAATTAATAAAGCCCATGAAAAGGCTTGGGTACCCAATAGCTTGAAATCTCTATAATGCATGCATAAGAGAGTTGTGGGATACAAACAAGATGATCATCAATGATATATTGATTCATAGTACATACTTAATTGATTAAGGCTATGATGATGTGAAACCACGTTTATGATAATGTCGACAAATAAAATGAACGGTCAAACTAGAAATAGGCAATTCTAGTAAAATTGATTATGACTGAGAAACGTGGATTGATTGGACCTATAATTCAATCACCAAATTAGAGATGATAAACCATAAAGGTTACAAATGAGTGTTTGTCGTAAAAAGAAATTAAATCGCTAAATATGGCATAAGATTTCTCAATGAGACATGAGATTTGATATTCTCCTACTATAGACGTAGCCACGAAATGTGTTCACTGCATATGGAGATATATATATATCCGTAACAAGAAATGATATATTCTGTTAAAGACAGTCCTTCACGTAAATTGCTTTGAATAGGTAAATCAATCATTTGTCCTTGTCCATCGACTACGCCTTTTGGCCTGATCTTAGGCCCTGACTCACCCTCCGTGGACGAACCTTGCGGAGGAACCCTTAGGTTTTCGAGGCATTGGATTCTCACCAATGTTTGCGTTACGCAAGACGACATTCTCACTTCCGCTTCGTCCACCGCCGCTCGTGCGAGGGCTTCCCTCTAGGTGGAACGCTTCCCTACCGATGCATTTTTACATCCCACAGTTTTGGCAGATCGCTTAGCCCCATTCATCTTCGGCGCAAGAGCGCTCGATCAGTGAGCTATTACGCACTCTTTCTATATATATATATATGAAATGCTTGAGGCACATTACTAAACGATTTCCTAAGGGATATAAAAGCCCAATTTCTATTAAAAGATACATAGTGCCATGAAAATACATGAGTTGCTTAAAGCAAATCCTTGAAGGATTCAAAGAGCCTGAAGCTCAAATTATGTACTTAAGTTTATTATCATAATATAGTTTAAATTGCCTGGATGAGTACTTTGATAATAGATAAATCGAATTCAAATTTAATGTTTTTGCAACGTATTTAAAACTCTTGGATAAGTCAATTGGAGCTCCTGAAGAACTTTTGAAAACATACGAAAATTTGTATATATATATATATTAATGGTTGGTTATGCCATGTAATTTCTCCAATGATTCAAGTATTGATCCATTTCTTTTAATTTTTCGATCCCTTATCTATAATAGGGAGTACATGAAATTTGAGAATTGTTTCTATCCACTTGATTTAGTATAATTATATTTTGTTGGCATTGTTTGAGTCTCAATAGGAATTCAATGGATGATTCCCCACTGATATTCTTAAAGGCATATGCATACTAGCAGTGCCAAATTTCATTATTCAGAAGATGACATTTGAGATAAATTATCAACCAGTTAGATTAAAGCTTGCTGTTATCAGAGGGAGTAATTCATGAAGAGCACTCAACCATTTTGCGTGTTGTACTCTTTTTCCTTTGACTAGGTTTTTGTCTCACCGAGTTTTTCCTAGCAAAGCTTTAACGAGGCAGGATTAAGCGCATCCAAAATTGTATAAATGATTTTGCAAATTGTTATACTCTTTTTTTTTTTTCCTTCGCTTTGATTTTATCCCATTGGGTTTTCCAAGCAAGGTTTTAACGAGGCAACTGTTACTGATTGAAGAACTCATATTAGCAACAGGGAGAGCGTGCCATCAAACAAAGCAATCACACTGTACTCTTTTCCCTTCGTCTAAGGTTTTTGTCCCGTTGGGTTTTCCTGCCAAGGTTTTAATGAGGTTGTGTCGCATGTCTAACACAGTTATGATAAGCACATGAAAATTATACTTTTTTCCTTAACTAGTCTTTTTCCCATAGGGTTTTGCTAGTAAGGTTTTTAATGAGGTATATTTGATGTGTAATGGACATTTAAGGGGGAGTGTTATAAACATTATTTATTAGATGAATGTCCAATGTATTTATCTTATGTATTTCTTCTTTATCTGATGTATTAGATAAATAGTAAGAGTCCTATTTCATGTAAAACTTAAAAGATTTGGGTGTTCATCACAAGTCATTCTTGAAGCCTATAAATAAAGAACCTATTTGAAGGGAAGAATAACCTTCAATTTCTGAATACTTTTCTCTCTGTTTTATTATTGTCATAACATAAAACACAAAATTGACTCGCTCATTCACTTTCTCTCGATCTCGACCCTCACCCAAAGCCAAAACAGAAACTTACATCACTCTTTCTGTCTTTCCGTCTCATACTCTCTCACCACCCTCTCAGAAATTAGGGATTTTTTAGGGTCAAATTAGGGATTGCGAGCACATTAGTTATTATTCGGATAATCGAACTGACCTAGTTTATCAACCGAACATGTCAGTTTGGATATGGTTTTTGTTTACTGGTTCGGTTATCCCTAGAGACAGAGCATTGAAACTGAGAAGAGCAGTTCTGCGAGTTATTTACACTTACATCCCCCTGAGGTTTATCGTCTTTTCACATACACCTTCGTGGTTTTAAAAATTACACATATACCCCTTGATGTTTCAAAATTGTTGTATATAACCCCTGCAAGAGAAAACAATAACAAAAAAATAAGATATTTGTATTAAGGTTGGAGCTTACACTTTGAGTAATCTTATTAAGCCATTCCACTCCTTTAGCATGTTTTTTTGCATATTTTTTCATTTTTTTTATCTCACTATAGGGGTTATGTGTAACAGTTTTGAAATCTTAGGGGTATATATATAATTTTTGAAACTCAAGGGTGTATGTGAAAACAATAAATCTCGGTGTAAGTGTAAATAACTTCAACTTTGCTTGGCAAAGCTCTGAGCTAGTGAATGGAGAACGGGAGTACAAGCCTGGTTTGAGTTCTGTGTCCTAAGCTCGTCCTCTACAAGAACGAACCAGGCCTCCAATGGCTGATAGGCTCCCCATTCTTCCCGCCACTCACCATCGTCTCCAACCTCAATTGCATCCACACCAATGGTTCCAACTCTCCCGACTTCATCAAAGAATCAGGTACCGATTTTCCCAGCAAGCAAACAAACGAATTCAGTAATATAGTCTTTTCTCGAACACCGTTGTCTCAAATTTTGATTCGTTTCTGTAACCTGAGCAGATGAGCTTCGGACGTTACTATTGAAAGGATTTGATGTGATCAGAGCACTAATTGTTGCAAATTCCAATGCCGAAAAGCATGCCGGCTCGAAGGTTACGGAAGCTACTCTGCGGCGAAGAAGAAAAATTGGATGATCGAAAAATAATTGGAGCTGTTGCAGATTTTAATGGCGGCGACATTCAGTTTTTCGCGTCGAAATCCGAGAGTTAGACGAGCTTTGAAGGTGTTGGTGTATTGTATGAAGATCATCCTGAGAAGTATGTTTGGGAGAGGGGTTGTTTGCTCCGATGTGAGATGTGAGCTTCCGATTAAGTTGCCAATCTATTATCCAGTAAACAAGACGTGTGGTAGGTTGTTTCGGTGGTATATGTTTGTTTGTTTTTTTTTTTTTTTGGCCAAGGTGGTATATGTTTGTTAATTGCGTAATTTGCATTTGGAAATTTGATTGTACAATTGTGGTGGTTCATGGTTTATAGCTTCTTATGCTTGATTGTGTGATTTGGTTGGCGTCAGCAATCAGCAACCTTATTATGCACTCATTTTATATAAATCTAGAAATTTAGTTTGCAATGGCTTTTTAAGTACGAATGCTTAAATGCATGCAGTAGAGATTCACAGACTTTATAGAATTACTACACTTATAAATGTGTACGGTGTGTATTCTGAGGCCTAAATGTACTATTATATCATATTCAGAAAAGATATTTCAGCGTGCAATGGAAGCAGTTGTTGCCAAGTCAAAGACCCAAAGGTTGCATACATGGTAGAAACATTAGGCAAAACTCCTGCCGAAGTACCTCATCCTGTCATCCTTTGTGGTGTAGATTTGGATTTTGACACAGATCTCCCAAATGTCAAACTTATGGGTGAAAGTGCTCGAAAGACTGATTCAAAGCTTTTATCATGTTCGCACTTCTGTTTGGAAATTAAAAAAGGCTCACCGGTGTATTCTGCTGAGGTAAGGAAAAAAGTGTAAGAGATCTGTTGGGGCATGTAAGAGATCTCGCGAATTCTTTTATTTGGGTAGTTTGTTGTTATCTTCTTTCAGCAATAAGAGTGAATATTGGAGTTCAATTTTTGAATAGCTTTCTTGCTTAGCATGCAGATAGAATCCAAGTAAGTGTTCTGCTTAATAGTTCAGATAAATCTCCAAAATCTACTGCACCTATGGCATAATATTTTCCAGGTATTGCTTTCGATCTTAATTTAATATGGTGTTGTATATTATTTCTGAATTCGAAGCTTTCGTAGTGAAGATTATGCCCTTACTCAATCTAATGGAATCTAAAACACGTGGTTTCAGCTTTTGAAGAAGCCAGAATTTTGATTGTAGATTTTAAGCTAGAAGTGCTCTGTTATGCAGCAAAGGGTCTCCCACTGATGTATGCAGTTTCAAAGTTAATTATCCCAGGGTTAGTTGATCAGTTTAATTTAGTGGGAAATACAGTCCTGCCCAACCTCTTAGTGCAACATCCTCAGGTAAGGCAAACCATTTCTTGTATGATGTCATATCTGTCTCTTGATGTTACAACCCATCTGACTACTACTTCGACCCTAAGACTCATAAACACAAGTATATCATGTGGTTGAAGGCCAATTGTTGGTTTGTGAATCTTTAACACATATATTACCTTTTCACATTGTGCTAGTGCTCACATTTTATTCATATAATTATGGACTAGCACATATGTGCACACATTAGAATTACCCAAACTTCAACTCTACCTTGGATTTCCTATAGTAACTGATGCCCATTCACAAAAATGTTAAATAAAAAAGCAATATAGTGATTAATGATTATCAGAGCAATTTGACCTAAGCACACTCTTTTGATGTGTAATAATATGGTTATGGCGTGTCTGACATATTGTTCCCATACTATTTTCCTTCCATTTTTTAAAATTCTCCAAGGTACTATTTGGTTTATTGCTATGCAGCTACATCCCTTTCACTTCAATCCTCCTTGGGTTTTGCATCCAATTACTGTTGTCTATGAACTCAACTATGGGGAAACAAAAATGAAACAAGGTAGGCAGTTATAAAGTTGAATTTTTCTTTCTTCAGGGCACAATCTAACTATGGACAAAGTACTAGTTGTAAATTGAAAAGGGTAGAATATTTTTAAGTGGCACCTCACTGGATGTCTGCATTACATGGTTGTTAGGTCAGGGTCCTAAACATAAGTAAATAGTTTAATTTTGGTTCAGCTATGTTAACTAACATTAAAGTATTCTGCTTTCCCTTCAAGTAAAATGTCTACTAACCTAATTACTGAGATGTTTCGCTTCATTACTGAGCTGTCGAGAGGTTATTCCTTTTTATTGTCAAGACTATTATATTTAAGTTAAGAATTTATAACCCAGATTATACATATATCCCTTGTAATTGGATCATTGGATTAGTCTTTTCTTAGTCTTGTGTTTGCTTGTGCAGTTAAAGTTAGGAAATCTTTACACTTAAGGCTGGGTTTACCTTTCGATCGTCCTCTTTTGAGAATTGCTAACGCTTTGGATTTCTCTACAGTGAAGGATGGCACAAGGAGTGACCCAACACGGAAGGGTAAACATTTTCCATTACTTAGGCAACTTTTTATTCTCTCCATATCCCCTCTCCAGAAGGGAAAGTTTTCTTTTTCATCTTTCTCCTTTTTATTAACTATGCTGGCACATTTTTATGGTAATGTCAGGTACTACTTTGCTCAAAGATGTACACATTGGGATTTCAAGCAGTGGGGGTTGGTGGCTGCTCTTGTTTCTTTGTTTATCCTTTTCCCTGCTTCATTTTAGTAGAATTTTAATTGGAACCATGATGTCTTTATGCAGTTTCAGGGGGCACTATGTCTCTGGTGCAAGGCTCTTATGAATACTACCATTATCTAAAAGATGGATTTTGATAGAATTAAAGCATACAACCCAAAACCAATTGGCAATGGGTGGAGAGGCCCAAGATGCTAAGCCTTAGTTTTTCCGATGCTCCACATTACTCTCAACACGCTCCCGCACGTGTTTTTCCGATGCTCCTGAATGGTCACAGTAATTGGCATCTTGCTGTCAGGAGTCACTTTTCCGTCAGACATATCAGATATGCTTAATTCTGTTAACCAGAAGGGTGAAAACAGAAGTTACAAAATTCACTGATTTAAAGGCAGAAATCACAAAACCAGCCACACAGAAACAACGTCTGGACCCTGTGCAATCTGGGTTCTGTTATAAGCAGAGAACAGAAACCACTTGTTGGAACAAAGAATCGGCGTCAGAAAGTAACGTGGAAGGATCGGCGCTGCAAGCAGGGAGGATCGACGGCGCTGCAAGCAGGGAGGATCGACGGCGCTGCAAGCAGGGAGGATCGACGGCGTTCCTGGATGGTGGCGGCGTCGTCGTCGTCTGGGCGGCGACGTCGTCGTCTGGGCGGCAGCGTCGTCAACTTCTGGGCGGCGTCGTCGTCGGCTGGTCGTCGTCGTCTTCTGGGCAGATGAAGGTAGGTATAGAAAATACTAGTATTTGTATTTTCTAAGTATTTTGTAGAATTTAGGGTTTGCTTTAAGCAAGAATAGAGATTAGGCAGCGGAAGAAAATTCTTTAGCCATTGTCGTTTAGGTCATTCTTCGTTTGCCTACTTAGAACGTTTATTTCCTAAATTGTTTTGCAATATTTCTATCTCTAGCTTAAGATGTGAACAATGCATTTATGCTAAAAATCATCGTGTTCCTTTTAAACTCAGTTCCAATAAAAGTTCGAAACCTTTTTCTTGTGTTTATACTGATGTTTGGGGTCCTTTTTCTACCCCATCTGCTTCGGGTCATAAATACTTTGTTTCATTTATTGATGACTGCACTAGGGTGAGCTGGGTGTATTTGCTAAAGTCTAAGAGTGATGTTATCCATGTTATTCCTCAATTTTACAAAATGATTGTCACACAGTTTCATACTCAGGTTCAGGTTTTTCATTCTGATAATGGTCGTGAATTTGTGAATCAGTCTCTTGCTGATTTCTTCAAACTCCATGGCATCCTTCACCAGACAACGTGTGCCTACACACCACAATAGAACGGTATAGCAGAACGTAAGAACCGGCATCTTCTAGAGGTAGCTAGGGCCTTATGTTTTACTATGCATGTTCCTAAACGTTTCTGGGCAGATGCTGTCATGACTGCTGTTTTTCTTATCAATCGAATGCCTGCCCATATCATTGACTACCAAACTCCTTTGAGGATGTTATCACGGTTCCACTCTATTCCTTCTACTCTTAATCTTTGTCCTAAGATTTTTGGATGTGTGTGTTATGTTCATGTTCATTCTCTTCATAGGGATAAGCTTGATCCACGTGCTATTCGATGTGTCTTTCTTGAATACTCTAATTCCCAAAAGGGATATAAGTGTTTTCATCCCCCTACGGGCAAATACTATGTATCTATGGACGTTCAGCTCTGTGAACGAGTGTCTTATTTTTCTGGGGATGTGTCTTTGATTCCTCTTCCGGGGGAGATTAATAGTAAGGAAGAGGAACAGTTATGGTTGGCAGAAAAAAGATTGTGGATTTCAGGTAAGGGGGAGGATTCAGCTACTTTGGGTGAGGGGGAGATTTCTAATACCCCTAATCTTATGGAGACTGAATCCGAACCTGAAGAAGGTAGGGGTGAAAGGCCAGCACAGTTGTTCCAAAAACGCTATACAAGAAGGAACAAAGATGCTACTGCCGTGCCTCCTTCTGATTCCAGTACTCCTCTTGATGATACTACCATGCCATCGAATGACTCTTCCAAGATTAATTCTGAGGTACATGTCTCTTCTCCTATAACCTTTGATAATGATTTGGACTCTAATCCTATAGCTTCAGATTCTTCTTATTTGGATCCTACCATTGTAGCTTCAGATTATTCTGACTTGAATTTACAAGTCGGTGGTCAGGGTAGGAAATATCTCTTCGTGATCGTAAAGAACCTGATAGGTTTGGTTTTTCCAAGTCATCTTCTAATGTCATTTATCCAATGTCTGATTTCATCTCATATCATCGTTTGTCTAAATCTCATCTAGCTTTTGCCCTTCAGTTGTCTTCTGTGTCTGTTCCTAGTCATTTTCAGGAAGCCCTTGGAGATCCCAAGTGGAAGAATGCTATGGTGGAGGAAATGGAGGCTCTCCAGAAGAACTCTACTTAGGAGATGGTCGAGTTACCTCGGGAAAAGAAGACAGTGGGATGTAAGTGGGTGTTTACGGTGAAGTATAAGTCAGATGGGACAGTTGACAGGTACAAGGCTAGACTGGTAGCCAAGGGTTACACCCAGACTTATGGGATTGACTATCAAGAGACCTTTGCCCCTGTAGCCAAGATGAACACTGTTAGGGTCATACTGTTTCTTGCAGTTAATCTGGACTGGCCGCTACGACAGTTTGATGTGAAGAATGTCTTTCTTCATGGTGATCTGGTAGAGGAGGTGTATATGGATCCTCCTCCAGGATTTACACCAAAAGGAGGTAAAGTATGCAAGCTGAAGAAGGCGTTGTATGGACTGAAGCAGTCGCCGAGGGCTTGGTTTGGCAGGTTTAGCTACTCGATGAGAAAGTATGGTTTTAGGCAAGCTTTGGCAGATCACACTCTGTTCTATAAAAGGGATGGTGATAACATTACCTTGCTTATTGTTTATGTTGATGATATGATTGTTACAGGCAGTGACATAAGTGAGATAGAAAAGCTTCGGAGTTATCTGGCCAGGGAGTTTGAAATGAAAGACTTGGGAGTTCTAAAATACTTCTTGGGCATTGAAGTATCTCGGTCCAAGCAAGAAATTTTTCTCTCTCAACGGAAGTATGTATTAGATATCTTGGCCGAAACTGGTAACTCTGCCTGTGAACCTGTGGATACTCCTATTGAGGTGAACCATGGTCTAGCTGTCTACACTCATCAGGTTCCAACGAACAAGGAGAGGTATCAGAGGTTAGTAGGGAAGTTGATCTATCTAGCTCATACTAGACCTGACATATCATATGCAGTTAGTGTTGTGAGTCAATTCATGCATAATCCGAGTGATAGACATATGGATGCAGTGAATCGTGTTTTGGCTTATCTAAAATCCTCTCCGGGTAAAGGTGTTATGTTCTCCAGGCATGGTCACCTAGATATTGTGGGATATACTGATTCTGACTTTGCTGGATCCAAATTGGATAAAAAGTCTACTTCTGGGTATGTGTCATTTGTTGGGGGCAACTTGGTAACTTGGAGGAGTAAGAAACAGAAGGTGGTATCTTTATCTAGTGCAGAAGCTGAATACCGTGCCCTTCATCATGCGACTACTGAGCTTGCTTGGCTCAAAATTCTCTTGGATGAACTCGGGTATGGTCCCCAAAAACCGATGGTGCTCTTTTGTGATAACACAGCGGCTATTGAAATCGCTAATAATCCGGTGCAGCATGATCGAACCAAGCACATTGAGCTTGACATAAACTACATCAAGGATAATTTAGATTCTGGTGTGATTGAGGTTCCTTATATTAGGAGTGCGGATCAGCTGGCTGACATGATGACTCATGCAGTGACTAGTGATTCTTTCCATACATCGCTATCCAAGTTTGGCGTGTGTGATATCTATGCACCAACTTGAAGGGGAGAGTTAGCGTGTATTAGCTGTAATTAGTTGTCAATTAGCAATAAGTTAGCAGTTTTAATTGTATAGTTGACTTACCATATTGGTATTTTGTATCTTGTATAAAATACACACAGTATAATGAAGTTATTCACTTAGCCTAATTATAATTCTCAATTGATTTAATGATTCGGTAATGGACAATCTCCTAAACCAAGTAGCTACATTATCTTGTTGAGAATCCAATCCATCAATCCATGTTAAGCTGTCACTTCTGTTCAATCATAATGAATAGAACTAAAGCTGTCAAATAAGTTTTTTCTAGGAGTGCCCATCTCACCTTCTGATGGGATTGAAGTTCAGATTCTCACTTTTGGGATTCTTTTGTTTAGTTTTTCTATTGCGAACCTTTGCGTGTCTCTGGAGGACCGTCTCTCTGCATGAAGTCAAAATTAAATGCTATCTTTCGTTTTTGTAAACTTCTCAGTCATTGCGTGGAGAGTTGTCAGAAATGGAATGTGTTTATAATAATGATTATTAGTAGTTGCAGTTCTCCTAAGTGTTGTTTTGTTTGCTAGGGATGGGGTTGTGCTTACCGTTCTCTACAAACTATCATTTCATGGTTCAGGCTCCAACACTACACGTCGGTAGAAGTTCCTTCGCATAGGTAAGAAATGGCCATCTAGTCTTTGTTAGAATATATGATTTGCTTTGTTATTTAATTCTTCTGAATCTCCCTTCTTGGTAGTTGATCCTCAGATATTAGATATTTGAAATCGTCATGACTAGTGACCTCTGTATTTAAAGTTTGGTTTTGATAATTTATGTATGAGTTATTACAGTTTCAAATCTGTTACTCCCTGCTTTATTAAGATAACTATTATGAATCTAAAAGAAAATTCACAACATAAATAAACCTCTTGTTGGACCTGTCAACATCATATAATCTCTTTCCTCTTTTTCCTTCTTACTTTCTCTCTTTTTTGGTGCAAATTATCAGTGCCATATGATTTGATCTAACAAGCCAATTGATATTAGGGAAATACAGCAGTCACTTATGGAGATTGGTGTTAAGGATCCTTCTTTCACTGGGTCACGTGAATGGATCGGTGCCATTGAGTTGAGCTTTGTTCTGGACAAACTATTGGGTGTAAGTATGATTAATGAAGTTTACTATAATTTCTCAAAGAGTCCAACAGGATTAGTTTCTGTGATTGAACAAGTTAGCTGCAAAGTCATAAATGTTAGATCTGGAGCTGAGCTTCCCGAAAAATGTCGTGAGCTGGCCGTGCACTTTGAGAATCAAGGAACTCCTATTATGATTGGTTAGCAGGACGAAATATAATTCCTCTTCTTTTTCTTTTCTTTTCTTTTCTCTACCATGAATTTGACGCTTCTCTTGATTAAAGATGGCACACAAATTTTAAAGAAACAATAATGATAAACTTCTCATCTTCCCATTAAAAATAAATGAAAAAAAAACTTCTCTTATGATTTGGTATATGAATGCAGGTGGTGGAGTTCTTGCATTACCCTCTTGGGAGTTGATTACAATGAAGCAAGCGGAGATTGTGCGTTTCTAATACTCGACCCTGTTGGAATTAAGGTCCTTAACTGATAGCTTAATTAGGTAGTTAAAATGAGTTAATCAGTTTTTAAATAAAAGAAAGGTGTTAGTCATGTTAGCTGTCATTTTGGACAGGTGTCAATACCTTATAGGGTCTTGTCTTTGTGGCTGGGAAGAGATCACAGTCTCTCCTTTTCTTTTCTGTTACAATAGCCAAAAGATATATACACTTTATTGCTTGTAATTATCATATACAGTGGAATGAATTGATACAAAAGCACTACGTGTGCTCCAAGAGATTTCAGACTCCATTCTTCCTTCTTTATTTCTTTGCTAATTTCTACTGTATCTCAACATGGTATCAGAGCCCAAGGTTTGATTTGAGCTGGGCGTTGTCACTGTGTAACGGGTGAGAGAAATCCAACAGAGAATACTCTCAACTCAGAAATGCCAGGAGCTGGTGGTGAGCTACGGGCTCCCATCTTTGATGGTACTGAATTTGAGTTTTGGAAAGTCAGAATGATCACAATTTTCAAATCTCATGGGATTTGGAAACTTGTTGACAGAGGTATTGTAATTCCAGAGTCCAAGAAGAAGAAGGGAAAGAAAGAAGGAGATCCAGGGAGTGTTGATGATGAAGAGGATGATGCTTACCTGGAGGAGCAGCTTATGAAAGATGCCAAGGCACTGGGAATTATCCAGGGGGCAGTTTCAAAGGAAATTTTTCCTCGTATTGTGAATCAAGAAACAGCAAAAGGGGCTTGGGACTTACTCAGGGAGGAATATCATGGAGATGAGCAGGCCAGATCTGTGAAACTTCAAGGACTACGACGTGAATTTGAGTATATGAAGATCAAGGTAAATGAGTCACTCTCTGATTATTTTAGTAGATTTTTTGAGTTAACAAACCAGATGGAAAAATATGGAGAAACTTTGGCTAACCAACGCATGGTACAGAAGGTACTAATTAGTCTCACCAAGAAATATGATCCGATGTGTGTTGTGATTGAAAGAACTTCTGATCTGAATACTGTTTCTGTACATGAAGTCGTTGGGTCCCTTAAGAGCTATGAGTTACGAATAAATAGAGATGATGATGATTCTGCAATTTCAGAACAAGCATTTTCTAGTATGGGCATTTCCTCAAAGAGCCAGAATGATAATCACCGATCATATGGTCAAGAGGGTGGAAAGAAGAATTACAAGGGATGGAAAGGAAAGCCAAAGAAATGGGAAAGCAGGTATCAAACAAATACAAAACAGGGCACTGCCAATGATGGTGGAAAACCAAAATGCAAAGTGTGTGACAAGACTCATTTTGGTGATTGTTGGTATAAGGGTAAGGTCAAATGCTATAACTGTGAGAAGTTTGGTCATATGGCAAAGGAGTGTCATCAACCTAGCAGGAAGGATCAACAAGCTAATTATGAAAACCAGGTACAAGATAACGCCACCATGTTTTATGCATGCCATAAAGCCTCTGTGCAGGGAGATGGAAATGCATGGTATCTGGATAGTGGTTGTAGTAACCACATGACTAGTTGTGAATCCTTGTTGATTAACATTGATCGCACTGTCAAATGCAAAGTTAAGATGGGAACTGGTGACTTGGTTGAATCAGTTGGCAAAGGGACACTGGTTGTAGAGACAAAGGGTGGAACTAGATTCATACCTGAGGTTATGATTGTTCCTGGCCTTGATGAAAATTTGCTAAGCGTGGGACAAATGATCGAGCATGGATACTGGCTAGTATTTGGAGGATAATACCAGGATGTGCTGGATTTATTTTTTAAGGTTGAAGTCAAGTGTGCTCTCAGTGTTTATGAAATTCAAAGCCATGGTTGAACTGCAATGTGGCTTTAAAATAAAGAAGCTAAGGAGTGACAGGGGTGGAGAATATACTTCACAGGAGTTTGAGAAATTTTGTGAAGCAGCTGGAATTGAAAAACAGATGACAGTTGCTTACTCACCACAGCAAAATGGAGTTGCTGAGAGGAAAAATCGAACAGTGGTGGAAATGGCCAGAACAATGCTTCACGAGAAGAAGCTGCCTTTCACTTTTTGGGGAGAAGCAGTAAATACTGCTGTATATATTCTAAATAGGTGCCCTACTCGTGCACTTGAGAACATGACACCTTTTGAGGCTTTCAGTGGAAGGAAACCTGGTGTAAAGCATCTGAAAGTATTTGGTTCTGTGTGCTTCACCCATGTTCCATCTCAGCTCAGACAGAAACTAGAGGAAACAGGACAAAAGGGGATATTTGTTGGCTATGGCACTAGAGAAAAAGGCTATAGAGTTTATGATTTGAAAAGTAAGAAAGTAATTGTCTCAAGGAGTGTTGTTTTTGATGAGGATGCTCTATGGAATTGGGAAACAAATGAGACCTCATATGTGACAGTTCTATGGGACAAAAGAAATGAAGCAAGTGAAGATGGAAATTTGTGCATATCCTCTACTCCTGTGCAGTCATCTCCAAGACCTTCTAGTACTCAAGATGTTGGCTCGAGTTCACAAATCACTACCTTTGCTGTTGGAAGTAACAGCCAAAGATCAGCCCCTAAAACTGATGTGTTTGAAAGTGGAATAGATTTGTCAGAAACTTATGATTCTACACCAAAGAAATGGAAGGATCTCAATGAAGTGTTTGCTCAATGTCGAGTAAGCATGATTGAACCTGAAGGGTATGCTGAAGCAGTAAAAGACATAGCTTGGAAAAAGGCCATGGAGGAGGAAATTGCAATGATAGAGAAGAACCAAACCTGGGAATTGGTGAAAAGGCCTGATGACAAACCAATTGTGGGAGTTAAATGGATATATAAGACTAAGCTAAATCTGGACGGAACTATCCAGAAATATAAAGCAAGGCTTGTAGCTAAAGGTTACACACAGAAGCCTGGAGTAGACTTTAATGAAACTTTTGCTCCGGTTGCTAGATTAGATACTATTCGGACCTTGATTGCCTTAGCAGCTCAGAAAGGTTGGAAATTGTATGAACTGGATGTCAAGTCAGCTTTCCTAAATGGTGTTCTTGAGGAAGAAGTCTATGTAGACCAGCCGAATGGCTTTGTGGTTAAAGATGAGGAACACAAAGTCTACAGACTAAGAAAGGCACTTTATGGGCTTAAACAAGCTCCAAGAGCCTGGAACAGTAACATTGATGCATATCTACAACAATGTGGTTTCAAGAGAAGTCCAAGTGAAGCAACGCTGTATGTGAAATCTGAGGAAAACAAAGGAACCTTAATTGTATCTATCTATGTAGATGACATCGTGTATACTGGAAGTAATGGTAAAATGATGGAAGAATTTAAAGATGCCATGATATAAAAATATGAGATGACAGATCTCGGGCTGCTACACCACTTTCTAGGAATGGGAGTTATTCAAAATGAAGGGAGTATCTTTATACACCAGAAGAAATATGCTCTCAACCTGCTTGAAAAGTTTGGTTTAAAGGACTGCAAAGAGGTGTCAATTCCTCTTGCAACAACTGAAAAATTAAGGAGGGATGATGAGTGCACACCAGCAGATGAAGAACAATATAGAAAAATTGTGGGAAGTCTGCTTTATCTGACAGCTACAAGACCAGATATCATGTTTGCTGCCAGCCTCTTAGCAAGGTTTATGCACTGCCCTTCAGTCAAGCACTATGGAGCAGCCAAGAGAGTTCTCAGATATGTCAAAGGCACACTAGACTATGGAATCCAATACAAGAAGGGAGACTCAGCTCTTTTAATTGGATTTTGTGATAGTGATTGGAGTGGGGATGAAGATGATATGAAATCCACATCAGGTTATGCCTTTTCTTTTGGGAATGGTGCATTTTCATGGGCTTCAGTAAAGCAAAAAAGCGTTGCTCTATCTACTGCAGAGGCAGAATATATGAGTGCTGCAGAAGCAACCACACAAGCAGTTTGGCTTAGATTTGTGCTCCATGACTTTGGTGAAGAGCAGTTAGAACCTACTACACTGTGGTGTGATAATACCTCTGCCATTGCAATGTCTAAAAATCCTGTATTTCATCAAAGGTCAAAACACATAAACAGGAAATTCCACTTCATTCGAGATGCAGTCCAAGATGGTGTGATAGATTTGCTGTACTGCAAAAGTGAAAAGCAGCTGGCTGATATTTTCAGTAAGGCATTGGCCAAGGACAGATTTTGTTACTTAAGGAGCAAGCTTGGAGTTAAATCAGTTAAGACCTTAGAAGGGAGTGTTGGAATTAAGGTCCTTAACTGATAGCTTAATTAGGTAGTTAAAATGAGTTACTCAGTTTTTAAATAAAAGAAAGGTGTTAGTCATGTTAGCTGTCATTTTGGACAGGTGTTAATACCTTATAGGGTCTTGTCTTTGTGGCTGGGAAGAGATCACAGTCTCTCCTTTTCTTTTCTGTTACAATAGCCAAAAGATATATACACTTTATTGCTTGTAATTATCATATACAGTGGAATGAATTGATACAAAAGCACTACATGTGCTCCAAGAGATTTCAGACTCCATTCTTCCTTCTTTATTTCTTTGCTAATTTCTACTGTATCTCAACAGATCCTCACTATACAGGCAATGATGAACTCAAGAAAATTGTAAACCACGGATGGTGTGGTTGGAAAAAGGCTGTTGATAGTAAGGGAAAGAGTTTCTTCTTACATGACAAGTTCTATAATCTTCTGCTTCCACAGAGGCCTAACATGGTTTGATTTATAGAAACATGATGAAATTTATACACAACTGTATTATGGAGAAGTGGATGCCAGTTTGGTACTCTCAACTTATAGAACAAAAAGGCAGTTTTCTAGTTAGTGAAGGGAGACATTAGAAGGTATTATCAATGGCCAATAATAGGCAGATGTAATTTGGAGAGTGTTACTATTGCAATAGTTCAGTCTAGTTGTTCCATTGCTGACTCTTTGTTCTTTGAGAAAGGCCAATATGGTTTGAGTTTCTTCCCTTATTTTTGGCCTGAAGTTTCAGAGCCTAATTAAGACAGACTACTGTTGTACGACTTTAGAATACTATTCGTGTCTATTGTGTTTATTCTTTACACACCTAAGGTATTCGCAATTTAGGTTTGTAGGATAAAACTATTTGTACTATATTTTTTTATATATTTTTCTCACGTGGGTTTTATTTATAGTAGAGATGTGGTATCAATGTGCTACAATTAATATTATTCTATTTTTTGTTTGTAAAAAAGAATTGAAGAGACTACCAAAAAAAACAAAAGAATTGAAGAGACTAAATTGGGCTTTTACCATTGTAGCCCAAAAATTAGGTGGGTCGTGGCCCATTTCTTTTTCCCATTTGCCGAAACCAAAGCGCACCGTTTAAACTAAGTTTTTTTGTGTGAAAACTCACCGTTTTACTATATCAATCTAAGAACAAGTTTCACTTTTCCTTTATTGTTTTGTTCCTCTCTGCTCACATCTTTTCCTTTATTGTTTCTCTTTTATTTTCAGTTTTCAGTAACAAACAACAAATATTTTCTCTCTTCTCACAACAATATCAATCTAAGAACAAGTTTCACTTTTGGGGATCATCCATTGGAAGCACGGAGATTCTTTCTGCTTTTTTTTTTTTCTCTCTCTTCGTGCACAGTTTAATAGGTCTTTCAATGTGACATGAGAGCATGCCAAAATCTTATCATGAATTCCGAACAGTTGCAAAGCCTGTATACAAGGCTATAAGGGATTGTTGTAAAGTTGTTTGAAAGAACGAAATCAATCTAACTATATATGTAAAGTTGGAATATTTCCATGTTCTGTTGTTCATCTAGACACACGACAGCAAATGATTTTTGCAATTTTCCTTCTCACATTCAATTTCTGGGATGAAGGGGTATCTTTATGGTTGCAGGGGTGAAGGGATTCGGAGATGTCATGTGAGAGACAGTTAGGAGAGAGGAGCTGATTCTGAGGGGAAAGACAGAGGTAGCAACGCCAGTTTTTAAAAGAGAAATCCCAAAACTTATACTTGCTGATGCGGCCAACTATAAACCATTAGAGGATTTTGACGATATAGATTTTTAAAAAGGAAGAAAACAGCACAGTTACTAACAACAGAGAATCACGATCCATCCCAAAAATATGTTCGCTTATTTTCAACCAATATAGGCCGGAAGCAACACTTTGATCTGTTTGAATGTAAGTGCCGGGCGTGCCACCGTCAAGCCGAGATAAAATGGTTAACTGCACATTGCAAAGATCCAAGCAGCAACGCATATACCCAAAAATGTAGGCTGAAGCTTAAAACTAAACCAAACAAAAGAAGGCAAAAGTAGAACAGAATGTTTGAATTCTCTACTCTTTGAGAGCCAATTCAACACATAAAAATTCAAAATTCTATTTTCAATATTTCCCTCCTTTTTCCTCAGGAACCAAACAGTGCGCATCAATTCAACATTGATCAGAACTACAGTTTATTTTATTGGAGATCAGAACTACAGTTTATTTTATCAAAGATCAGAACTACAGTTGAGAAATGTAAGCTGAAATTCCAAAGGAAAAAAAAAAAAAGATCAACTTTTGAAAATGATTAAACAGAAAGGATAAAGCTTGATGTTTCTACTCCCATCCGAAATCTAAACCAACAACGAAATATCCACAAACACAAAAATTCAATCTCTAGCTGCAGCATACATCACATTCACAACTGTTGAAAAGAAATGGATAATATTTGATTGGACCAAAATATATGTGAGGAGGCATCCTTAATAAATGATTGTATCTCTCTTCATTGTCTGCAATCAGTAAATGAAACAGATTAAAGGAATTGATATTTTCAATCACAAACTGAAGATGTTTAGTTTATAGTTAGAGCACTCACATTGGAGATATATACCCATTGATCAAGAGTCTTGATAGCTTTCCCTGAAATTTGGGTTTCACGAGCCAAACAAATTCCTTCAGCCAAGGTGTTCACCCGACCGCTGACCAACAGAGCTGCTGCTGCATTTAGGATCTGGCCAACAGTTTTGGAAATGAATAGATTTGTCAAACATAAGAAGTTAGCAATGACATTGATATGTTGTTGTGAAATGAATCAAGGAAACTTACAAATGCATCTGCAATGGAACCTTTCTCCCCTGACAATACACGCTTTAGTACCTCAGAGTTGTACTTTGGGTCTCCACCTCGCAAGTCCTCTAGGGTGCAGCGAGGAATTCCAAACTCCACTGTATAATAAAAATTATGATTGTATTAGAGCATCAAGTTAATGATAGAGAATCCAAAATTCCAAAAGAACACAAATTAACAGCCGAGATTTAGAGACAAAAATCTTACATGGATCAAAGGCGAACTCTTCAATCTTATTAGGAGTCACATCCAGGATATGCCCGGGTCCTTTATTCAAATCAATTATGCATTAGGATTTATGTTAAATTAGAAATACAATGAGACACTGGTACAAAATTTAAAAAAAATTAAATTAAGAAAGAATTCTTTGATGGCAGTGAAAAGCCTTACAACACCTTCCAAATAAACATAATGTAATATAAAAATGTGGGCACTTTACCAAGGGGACTCATTTCATCCAAGCCCTCTGAGTGAACAACTAATGCTCTTTTCATGCCAAAGCTTTGCAGTGCTTTAGCCATCTTTAAGACCTACCCAATGAAGAAATATAATGAACTACATGCTTATGGAACTATAGAAACTTCTACAATATGTCCCTTGTGTCCACCAAAGTGTTGATCAAACAACATGATTTATAATCATTAAACAAGCCATGCTAAATCCATTTACATGAAGTGAAACCCAGTCAACAAAGAAATGAAACATAGTAGTTTTTATCATTTTAGTTCTACATCTTTAGCCTAAAGTACAGGAGAGAGGAGACTAATCTTAATTTGTCCCTAATAGATCACCATCTAACCACCCTATAAGATAAGCATTGAGAAACAATCCATTTTAAATTTAGACAATCTAAAGTACTCTATCTATGATGAGCCTTAAGGAAAACTACTCAAAATCTGTAAATCAGACAATCTCCCATGTGTAAATCATAGAGCAATACAGAAGTTCATTGGATCATGTTGTTAATTTGGCTCGCATTTGAAGATTTCCTGGTTCATGGGGGATTTCCATGGTATTCTAGGATGAAGTTAGGAGTCCAAATAGGTGTTGGAAGGTTATTAATTCCTGGTGCGTTTTGGACTTCATTTTGGGCAAGTTTTGAGGTTTTCCTTGTGTATAAAGGAAACTTATTTCCTACTCTAAGTTAACTTTCTTCCTACTTTATCTAGGATTGTAATATAAGGCCTATGGTTATAAATAGGACCTTAGGGGCTTAGAAAAATGAGAGAGAATCAGATTAGAGTGAGCAAGTCCTTAGGATTCTTGGGAGGCACACAATCTAGAATTGGTGAGATCAAGATTAGGTAATTAATCTTGGGTGAGAGATCTAGGGTTTTGGGAAACACTTTGTGAAAGGGTGTACAAGGGATTTGGGGATTGGGTTATGTGATTTAGTCCAATTGTAATCTTAATACTTATTATTCTCATAGTGAAGAACGGAGATCTCTCCCGGGGACGTAGGCAGGAATTTTGCCGAACCTCGTAACAAATCTCGGTGTGATTGTGTGTGCTTGTTGGTTTATTATTTTCTGTTTTCTTGGCTGTGTTTGTTATTTATCTTTCATCGAATTATTGCTTGTACGCCGTGAAGGTGGGAATTAGGATTTAATTCTCAAACTACATCAACAAGTGGTATCAGAGCCAGGTTTCGTGTTCATCGATCGTGGTTCCGTGTTTATCGATCGAGGGTAGTTTGTCATGGCAGCGGGAAGTAGTGGTGTTTCATCTTTTAAGGTGGAGCAATTTGATGGAAGAGGTAACTTTACTTTATGGCAAAAGAGAGTGAAGGATGTCCTAGTTTCGCAAGGCGTGGCACGCGCTTTGAAGGGAAAGGAAGAAGGAAAACCGGCAAAGATGACAGATGATGACTGGGAAGACTTGGAGTGCAGGTGTGTGAGCACAATTCGGCTTTATATTGCTGATAATATTATCAACAATATAGATGAAGATTCTGCCCCGGAATTGTGGAAGAAACTAGAAAAGCTTTATTTAGCTCAGAAGTCTATGGCCACAAAGTTGAATCTGAAGCGGGACATATATAAGCTGAAGATGGAAGCGGGTGCAAATCTCATGGATCATATGAACGTGTTCAAAGGACTGCTAAATCAACTCGAAAGAGTTGGGGTAAAGATTGAGGAAGAAGATCGAGCCCTCTTACTTCTAACCTCACTTCCTGATACATATGACAACATAGTGGATATCTTCTTGTATGGTAAGGATACACTGAAGATGGAGGAGGTCGAGTCAACTCTCTTGTCTAGTGAAAGGAGAAAGAAAGTTGAGGATAAAGATTCCTTGTTTGTTGCTCATGGTCAAAGAGGAAGGCAAACTACCAAGGGTTCTAGTGATAGCAAGGCTAGATCAAAGGGTAGTGGTAAGGGCTGGCAGTGCTACAAGTGCAAAGAGTGGGGACACATAAAGAAGGACTGTCCGACTTGGAATAAGAAGGATGGTCATGGCTCTACAGCGGTAGCAGACTATAATGAATCTGGAGAACTTCTCACAGTCTCTATAGGTAACACTTCTTCTCATGGTGATTGGATATTGGATTCGGGTTCTACTCACCATATATGCTCTAGGAAAGAATATTTTGAAAAGTTTCAAGAATCAAAGGGAGGATCTTTCTCTTTGCCTGACGGGTCCAAAGTTGACGTCATGGGGGTTGGAACGGTGAAGATCAAGATGTTCAATGGGGTGGAGCATACTTTGGGTGGAGTCGCTTATGTCCCAAAGCTACAAAGGAATTTGATATCCTTGAGTAGGTTGGATTCCAAGGGCTACCTGGTTTTGATAGCAGGTGGAGTCATGAAAATTACTCATGGAAGCATGGTCCTAATGAAGGGAGAGAAGTGTGGTGGTTTATATCGTTTGATAGGAACTCAAACCTCGATGGTTGGTTGGAAACGAAATGCACAAGAAATCAAGCGCTTGAGGAAGGTCTCGTTTGCGGGTACAGCAGAGACGGTTGTGACATGTTTCCAAGGTTCAAACGATGGTGAGAAAGGAGATCCTACTGGAGGAGGGGGTGAATCGAGGCCCCTCTTCGGTGCTAACCGGTAATTGGTTACACGATGCAGCTGCACATAGGTATTGGCCGTGCGAATCAAGGGTGGACCATAGTTTCTTGATTCGGGTTATGTGTAGTTGGTACAAGGTCAAGGCCAATGGTATTTGGTGCAAGGTAATTTGCATGATATGCTCGCCAAGGTGGAGATTGTTGTTAATTTGGCTCGCATTTGAAGATTTCCTGGTTCATGGGGGATTTCCATGGTATTCTAGGATGAAGTTAGGAGTCCAAATAGGTGTTGGAAGGTTATTAATTCCTGGTGCGTTTTGGACTTCATTTTGGGCAAGTTTTGAGGTTTTCCTTGTGTATAAAGGAAACTTATTTCCTACTCTAAGTTAACTTTCTTCCTACTTTATCTAGGATTGTAATATAAGGCCTATGGTTATAAATAGGACCTTAGGGGCTTAGAAAAATGAGAGAGAATCAGATTAGAGTGAGCAAGTCCTTAGGATTCTTGGGAGGCACACAATCTAGAATTGGTGAGATCAAGATTAGGTAATTAATCTTGGGTGAGAGATCTAGGGTTTTGGGAAACACTTTGTGAAAGGGTGTACAAGGGATTTGGGGATTGGGTTATGTGATTTAGTCCAATTGTAATCTTAATACTTATTATTCTCATAGTGAAGAACGGAGATCTCTCCCGGGGACGTAGGCAGGAATTTTGCCGAACCTCGTAACAAATCTCGGTGTGATTGTGTGTGCTTGTTGGTTTATTATTTTCTGTTTTCTTGGCTGTGTTTGTTATTTATCTTTCATCGAATTATTGCTTGTACGCCGTGAAGGTGGGAATTAGGATTTAATTCTCAAACTACATCAACAGATCATTCTAAAAATATACACAGACCAGCACATTTTAAATACATAACCCAATTAAGAAAACTGTTTTAAAGCAAAAATTTCCAAATTGAAAGTATTGGTATTTCTAAACAAACGCAATTGCACAAACTAGAGCATTGTGTCAACAAATCATCAAATTCAACATACCAGATATCACAAATACGTGTTTCTGCATGTCTGTGATTTGGTTAATGAAGAAATAATAAAGCTAACATCAAGTTATATATTTTTTGTGAAGATGATATTTCTACTAGCCCTAAAATTATAAGAATAAACACTTACCAAGTCCTTATCGTATACACCAACAACAGCAAAAGGTACTCTTGCTGGATTCAACAAGGGTCCCAAGATATTGAACACAGTCTTTACTTTCAGCTTTTTTCTGACAGGGCGAACAATGTTCATTGCATGATGATATTTTGGTCCCATTATAAAACCAATGCCTACTTCATTCACACATCTCATTACCCCCTGTTTCAAGAAAAAGTAATAACAAATTGAATGAATATCTGCATAAATTATCCACTCTTTTTGCAATTTATCGAACATTTTAGGTTATTCACCTTAATGTAAAGTTTCTTGTATCTATTAAACTAAACAACTAGTGTCAATTAATGTGTTCGAGTATGCTTAGTTTTATAGCATTCAGCATGCCCCTCTTGCTGCATGAGTGGCTGCTAGGAAGCCATGACACTGATTGAACTAACTAATATATGTTGTACCATCAATCCATCCATTTAAAACAAGATAACTAATGCACCAACCTGAGAGTCCAAGTCAATAATTACTTCCAGAGCTTCCAATACATCAGCACTTCCACATGCAGACGAACTTGAACGATTTCCTTGCTGAGATACAAAACAATTGTCATTAGCATTTATAAATTGAAGAGATAGAAACAATTGTCATTAGCATTTATAAATTGAGTAAAAAAACAATGAAGATGGATTTTACCTTTGCAACTTTTGCACCACAAGCTGCAGCAAGTATTGCAGCCCCTGTTGAAATGTTCACTGTGTTGGCGCCATCACCACCAGTTCCAACAATGTCTACAGCATTAGTTAAGCCTTCTATCTTCAGACTGTGCTTCATCATTGCCCTTGCCAATCCCACAATCTGTTTAATAAAAAAAATGCACACAAGAAGGATTGAGTAACCTTCCAATGATTACTTTCAATAGGTCATAAATATGAAAATAGTACAAAAACAAAAGTTTATAAAGTAGTAGAAATATACTCTATATAAGTAGCTAAAACTCCAGTTTTTTTTATGTTCTTATCACATAGAATTTTTTTAGGGCTAATTACAAAAATAGAAAAAAAATAAAAAAAATATAATATATTAATTACAGTGACCTGCAAGGATAACTTATTAACAAACTCGGCCAAAATACAAGAGAACTAGCAAAATGCTAAGATTTTTGTTTATAAGATGAGTCTAATACAATTGTTTAGTCACAAAGTTTAGAGTGTAATATGATGTTCAACCTATGACAGAGAGAAAAATGTGTTGGTGGTGGTAGTGTATATTGAAGAAACATCGCTGGCGGAGGGGGTGAGAGACAGAATATAAGATCTAATCACATACAATTGCAATCACAGAATATAATCAACTCAAAATGCTAATTTATGTATGTAATTTTTCAAAAGAATACTTACTTCTTCATAAGTCTCTCCTTTGGCTCTCAATAACACAAGAAAAGCACTGATCAAAGCCTCATTAGCATCATTCAGCAAGAATTCCAATGACTCTTCGGCTTCCGATTCCGATAAATCCACACGATTAATCAACGACTCGATCAACTGCAAAAAACAGAACAAAATTTCACAAACCCAATTCTTGTTTTTTCCAAAAAAAAAAAAAAACAAATCACAAGCATATGAAAAACAAAAGTAAAGAAACTGAATTGGCACCTCATTGAAAGAAGCTATTGATGGGTTTGAATTTGATATCTCAGACACACTGAATGAAGCAGAGAGCTGAGCACTACAAGGCGTAGTTGAGCTTCTTCTCCTTGTGCTGGGAACCAAAGGCGTGCGGTAAGCGCTTCTGAACTTGAGCTTGATGCCGTGAGTCAACGAAGCAAGACTGGTGAGAAAGTGGAGATGCATGGACACAGCCATTGTGAAAGCAAGTCACAAAGCAAATTGAAAGAACAAACAATGTTATGCTGCAAGACAATTCAGAGAAATTTGGGGGTTTGAAGATTTTCAGAGACTTTCACTGTCTAAAGCTTCAATCTTTGTGTCATTGCTCCGAGAGACCTGGGTGGGTTTTGTACACAAATCGGGGGGTTACACAAAGTACAAAAACACAATCCACGTTTATGGAAATCAATTTTTTTTTGTTTTTTGTGAATTTCCTTAAAACCCAAAATGTGGATGGTGAAAGAAACAGTTGCAGACTTCGATGGTGTGTAATTATTAGTTTAAGCTTTTTTTGCTAAAAATCAATTCAGGAACCATTTTCCTATTTCTTAACCAATGAGGTCAGTTGGGCACGGTTCGGTTCGGATGGGTTGGTATTGACCTCATCCCATTCCCAAGACTGGAGTTTAGAACCCGTTCGGGATCAGTACAGGATGGGCAATTTGGGACATCGATACCAAGTCATCCCAAACCAAACCAGTTCGGTACCAACCCCGGTCCCAGTTGCAAAATTGCAAAATTCTCAATTTTCATCCTTTTCACAGATAACCTTACAAAATCTGAAAATGCATACAGAACCACAGCAAAATAGCAATCACCCAATGCATACAGAATCCCATGCCCAGTCGCAGAACCAAATTGGAGCAATCACCCAATGCATACAAATCACAGCAGTACAGCACCCAATCTTGTACATTAACAACTACTAACGAAATGAAAAGGCACATAAACTGATAAACTTACTTACCATTGAAATGGACTATGCAAGTGGCGACGGCGCCGGAATTGGGGTCTAGAGTTTACTCTTTAGGGTCGAGAGGATTTGGGGTCGAGAGGAATTGGATTTGGGGTCTGGGGTTAGGGTCCAGAGAAATTGGGGTCGAGAGGGTTTAGGGTTTCAGCGATGAGATGGAGACAGAGAAAGGAATTGGAGAGATGGAGAGGGCGGCGCGGCGAGATTCCGAGACAGAACCAACCCAGAGGGAGAGGCGGCGAGTGGCGACGGCGATGAGGCTGAGAGAGACTAGAGAGTCACAGAGAGATATCGGGTCGAGAGAGTGGTGAGAGACTGAGGCAGTGTAAGTGAGGTCAAGCCTATAATTTAAGGCCCTAAACCCTTTGTTTGACAGTAATCCGGACCCGGAATAGGATCGAGTTTCCTATTGCATCTATGAGCAGCGTTTGTTTGCACATAAGCTTGGAACGGAAACACCAAAAAGGAGGTTTGACCGGGGTCAAATTCCCTTCAACAGCTGGAATTGCAATGCCAAGAGTGGGTGTTATTCAAGAATAAAATTTTGAGTTTTGAGGAAAATTTTTCTCGAAAATTTTTAAATTTCGATAAAAATTAGATGGAAACGACAGAAATTACTATCAAAATATGAAAATTTTGAATGAAATTTTACCATATGTTTATTTAACATATTATCTACTACATTAATAAAAAACATTGAAGAAACTAAATTATATAATAAATTTCATGTGATATAATATGAATATAATGCACGCTGGAGGCAAATACTATTAAATAAAATTAATATAATGAATAAATAAAATTAGTATATTTTTTATACTCTATAATTTATACACTAAATCTTATATACTCTATAATATATACACTAACTTTTATATACTTTATAATGTGTATTATATATTCTTTAAGATATGGTATAAGATATTAGAGTTTATGCTCTTTAAGATATTTTTAATTATTTTTATATAGAAATGTATGATTTAGGATTTAAAAACAACTAAACGAAACCTCAAATTATTTTTTTCTTTCTAATTGCACAAAGACCTCAAACCTTAACCAATCATAAACTTTTTTTTTTTCCTTTTTTTTTTCTTTTTTTTTTTTTTCTTTTCTTATTCTTTTCTTTTCTTTTCTTTTTTCTTTCTTTTCTTTTTTTTTTTCTTTCTTTTTTTTTCTTTTCTTTTCTTATTCTTTTCTTTTCTTTTCTTTTTTCTTTCTTTTCTTTTCTTTTTCTTTTCTTTGCTTCCTTTCTTTCCTTCTTTTCTTCTTTCTTCCCGTGACTTCATCTTTTCCTTCTCTTTCTTCTTTCCCACTGCCCAGCCACCAGACCCACGCCCAGAGACCTTCTCTCTCCTCCCTCTTTCTCCTCCCTCATTCTCTTCCTCCTTTCTCCTTCTTTTCCTCCTTCCCTGGTCTCTCTCTCTTCCTCATCTCCCTCCCCGATCTCTTCTCCTTCCCTGATCTCTTCTCTCTCTTCGATTTGTGGCCTTCGGCGATGGCCGGCGACGAGGCCAGCTCACCTCTTCCTCTGGTCTCCGCTTCCCCAAGCCGAAAATTTCGCCGAAATTTCGAGAATTTCAGGAAATTTTTGAAATTTTCGACGAAATTGTCGAAATTAAACGAAATTTTTTTAGTTTGGTGTTAAAATTTCCATACCCTTAAAAAACAAAATTTTACTCCCTCTTCTCTCTCTTCGATCTGCGGCCTTCGGCGACGGGCGGCGACAAGGCCAGCTCGCCTCTTCCTCCCCTCTCTCCCTCTGGTCTCCGCTTCCCCGAGCCGAAAATTTCGCCGAAATTTCGAGAATTTCGAAAAATTTTTGAAATTTTTGACAAAATTGTCGAAATTAAATGAAATTTTTTTAGTTTGGTGTTAAAATTTCCATACCCTTAAAAAACAAAATTTTACTCCCTGGTGGTATTGCAATTCCTTTGGAAACACGGAATGACAAAATACCACTCATACCCATATTTAAAATTGAAATATATAAAAAATTAAATAAAATATACTCTCAAACCCTTCATCATAATTTCATCCTCAAACTTAAAGAAGCAAAATTTCAGTTTCGATAAAATTTTGATTTCGACAAAATTAGACAAAAACAACGAAAATTTTGAATTAAACTTGACCATATGTTTATTTAACATATTATCTACTACATTGATAAAAAAAACATTGAAGAAACCAAATTATATAATAGGTTTCATATGATATAAGATGAATATAATACACACTGGTGACAAATACTGTTAAATAAAATTAGTATATTTCTTATACTTTATAATCTATACACTAACTCTAATATTAAACCCTATATATTCTATATACCATAATATTCTTTATACTCTATAATCTATGTACTAAGCCTTATAGACTCTATATTCTTTAGAATATGGTATATGATATTAGGGTTTAAGCCTTTTAGAGTATTTTTAATTATTTTTTATATAGAAATGTATTAGGGTTTTGGGTTTAAGGTTTAAAAACAACTAAACGAAACCCCAAAAAAGCCAAACCAAACCCCAAACGAAACACCCACACCTTTTTTTTTCTTTCCAATTGCCCAAAGGCCCCAACCCCAATCAACCCTAAAGCCTTTTTTTTTTTTTTTTCTTTCCTTCCTTTTCCTCCTTGCCTGTGACTCTCTCTTCCTCTTCCTTCTCATTTCTCTCTCCCACCTTTGCGCGCACACAATCTTCTCTCTCACACCCCTCTATCTTCTTCCCCACCCAGCAACAACCCCCTGCCTCTCCCCCCCCCCCCAACCCAGCCCCTCCCCGACCCAGCCCCAAGCCGAAATTTTCGCCGAAATTTCTGAAATCTTGACGAAAATATGTTGGTATCATGATAAAATCTCCCCTTCCCCAAAAACGCAATTTCAACGAAATTTCAAAATTTTCCTCCTTGCTCAAACTCTTTAGGGAAATTTTATTAAATAACCTTTTTTAATAATACTCTAACTTTTCTAATCCTTCCCTCCCAACTTTATCTTTTTTGACTTTTTAGCCACTTTTGAGATCAAATTACCCTTTATATATACATATTGTGTTAACCCGATTTTTCAGAATTTCTCCCATAAACCCCTATCTTTCTCTCTAAACCCCGATCAGGCTTTTTCTCCCCATACCCCGAACCCACCCTCCCCCCACCTAGCCCAGGGCTGGTCCAAGAAACTAGGAGGCCCTAGGCGAAAATTAAAGTTGAGGCATTTTGTATAAAAAAAATAATAATAATAAAAAATTGTTGGACAAAAATTTACCACCCAAACAATCTTTTACTAATATCTCTAACAAATTTTCTGATAAATAAAAAATAATTGAACAAAAAAAAAAGCAAAAAAGAGAAAAAGAGAGAAGACATGGAAAGAGATAAGAGAGTGAGAGAGATGACAAGAAAAACTAATGAAAAAAAGTTAGTTTACTTTGATATAATAAGCCTTATTTTAAAGAAAAAGACTCATTTATAACAAAAAAGATTGGGCTGCTTTATTTTAAAAAGAGAGGCTCATTTGATATGTTCATGAATTCACATCCTTTTATATTCCTCTTACTTAATTTTTGTGAGTTCACTTGAATAAAAACTTTAAATTTCATTTAGTTTTGTGTTTTTGGCTTCCAAGCAATAAAATGAGAAATTGCACAATTTATTCTCCTTAATAGATTTTGACATGAATCTAATTGAAGATGAAAGCTAACACCTTGAAGTTTTCCCAGGTTTAATTTCGTGACATTTGAAGACTTCTAAGGTGTTCATTTTGAATTTCAAAGTGAACCCAAAATTGCACCCGAAGAGAACTGAGTCAGTTGCATTGTGTGGGGCATAACTTTTTGGTTTGAGCTTGGATTGATACATATGATATATGGTTGGAAAAACGACATCCATAGCTTTCCATTGATATATGAAATGCAAAATTCTAGGTTGATTAAGGCATCCAAATCGCACTCCAAAGATAGCTTAAGAATTCTAACAGCAAAAGGACAAATGGTCAAAAGGCATCTTTTCATTTTTGGTAAAAGCTATCACATGCTTTCTATCCTTCTCTTTGCTCGCCCATTTCTAGCAAAGGCTGAATTCAATATGGTCAAGACTCCAAATGAGGCAAAGGGAACATCTACCTATCTCCGCAACCATCAAGGATCAACCCTAAGAAGATAAAATAGAATATTCTTCTTTTTTTTAACTCACCTAACCTTACCACTTCATTTCCTTTTCATCCTAGCCCTTCATCTCATCCTAAAAACTCAGCCACAACTCTCATTTAGACACACTCTCTCTCAATTTTCGAGCTCCCCTCTCCATCTTCTCTAATTTCACTCATACTATCATCCATTCTATCATCTCATCTCATCTCAAAAATACACATCTCATCTTCCATCTTCTAAACCCCTAGCCTTTTCTCATCTCTCTTCATCATTTAATTTTCTCATGTTCCCTCCATCAACTTTTCCTCTCCAAAAAGTCAAACACCATCACAACACCAATTCATTATATTTATCACCATTCTTGCAAGAGGAGATTGGAGGCACTTGGGACAAGAAGCTATTTTGGGTATCCTTGGAGGAGTGACACCCCTTGAGAGCTTGGCTTCAACATCTAGAGTTTTCTCTTTTCCCTCTTGTTTTTCCATTTATCTTTCAATTTGTGATGTGGTTTGTAACTTTTATGGCTATAGAGTAATTTCTTGATTTAGGGCTAGAGATGTAGCATTATCCTAACCATGTAATGAGTTTGTGATTTGTGATATAAATGCCCTTTTGGATATATATGCTCTTATGCTAGTTTAAAGATCACTTGTGCATATGAGAAATGTTGTCATGTAAAAATTAGAGATTGATAACCTTTAGTTTCTAAAGCATATTGCATAAGAGTGATGTAATTTAAAAGTACCTTGGTTGGAATGTTTTATTGCTTGAATTTCTCATCCTTAAAACTTTATGCACCTAGGGTTTACTATGACATGAATCTTAGGTAGTTAGCTATCACCTTGGTTAATGTAGTTGATAACATGAATGTGAATGTGCCCTAATTCACCTTGGTCAGGGGTTAGGAGGGAATCTAATTAATCCAATTGGGCATAATCACTAATTGCATTGTTTGTTACACAGGAGGATTAGTGTGAATCCCTAATAACCCCAAGTCCTTTATCATCATTGAATTTAGGCCAAAAGATGTTTTTGGTCCTATATTATGGTTGAGTCGCACTTTGGTCCCCATCATTTCAATTTGCATTTTTCAAGAACCGTGGTTCCATTATTGTCCCAATCAGGTCCAAACCGTTAAAATTGTCTACTTCAGAACCAATTAGGTGGTGCCACGTCAGCATTTTTCGTCTCGTTTTGACGAATTGGACTTGATTTCGACACTAATGGAAACACGGTCCTTAAAAAAAGCAAATTGAAATGACGGGGACCAAAGTGCGACTCAGTCATAGTACAGGGATCAAAGATATATTTCGGCCTTGAATTTAACTTGTACTTGAATTTGCTTGCATTTCCATTGTTAGTTTCGAATTCTAGTGTTACTTATTATCAATCAACAAAACAACAACTCAACACTACACATTTGCACATACCATTATACTTAGTCTTGGGTTTGCATAGTACATAGTAGGTTGTTTGTTAATTTTATAACCCTAAAATCAATCTAGCTTGTGGTTGTAGTCTCAATCCAATCTTTTAAGTATGACAACCCCCTACTTCCATTTCCATACTAAAACTTGACAACTTTGCACTTGAGGTAGAGAAATCAACAAGTTTTTGGTGCCGTTGCCGGGAAGTGGAGTCTTAGGACTTTGATCCCAAGCTAGGGTTGCTTTTAGGGTTAATTTAATTTAGTATAAAAGAAAAGAAAAAAAAATTTCAAATTTTTTGTTTTAAATTTGTTTTTACTTTGTTAGAAAACGTAGTGTTTCTTTTTGGATTAAACTGCTTTGTTTGGTTGCTGTTCTGCGAATTTGATCAATGAATGACAATGAGAAATGATCATTTCTTGTGGCATTATTGAGCTTCATATAGTCAATACACACCCTCCAACCAGTGAGGAGTCTTTGTGGCACAAGTTCTCCCTTCTCATTTGCTACCACGATCACTCCACCTTTCTTTGGCACAACTTGAACCGGTGACACCCACTTTGAATCCGAGATGGGATATATCAAGCCAACAAGGGATGCTCAAAGAAGACTCAACCCTCCTATGAAGTCAGTTGTTAGAGGGGAGATCATGAAACTACTTAATGTGAGAGTAATATAGCTCAAAGAAGACTCAACCCTCCTATGAAAGAAGTTGTTAGAGGGGAGATCATGAAACTACTTAATGTAGGAGTGATATATCTCATCTAACAACTTTTTTCATAGGAGGTTTGAGTCTTCTTTGAGCTATATCACTCCTACATCAAGTAGCTTTATGATCTCCCCTCTAACAACTTCTTTCATAGGAGGGTTGAGTCTTCTTTAAGCTTCCTTTGTTGGCTTGATATATCTCATCTCGGATTTAAAGTGGGTGTCACCGGTTCAAGTTGTGCCAAAGAAAGGTGGAGTGACCATGGTAGCAAATGAGAAGGGAGAGCTTGTGCCACAAAGACTCCCCATGGATTAGAAGGTGTGTATTGACTATAGGAAGCTTAACAATGCCACAAGAAATGATCATTTTCCATTTCCATTCATTGATCAAATTCGTAGAATAGCAACCAAACAAAGCAATTTAATCCAGAAAGAAACACTACATTTTCTAACAAAGTAAAAACAAATTTAAAACTAAAAATTCAAATTTTTTTTTCTTTTCTTTTATACTAAATTAAATTAACCTTCAAGACAACCCAAGCTTGGGATCAAAGTCTTAGGATTCCAATCCCCCGCAATGGCGCAAAAAACTTGTTGATTTCTCTACTTCAAGTGCAAAGTTGTCAAGTTTTAGTATGAAAATGGAAGTAGGGGGTTGTTGTACCCAAGAGATTGGATTGGGACTTCAACCACAAGCTAAATTGATTTTAGGGTTATAAAATTAATAAACAACCACTACTACAATTATATAAATAGACAACGGTTTTTATTTTACCCGTTATCTTAATTTATAACACAACAGTTTATAAGAAACCGTGATATAAATGTATCATATCCAATACTATTTGGTCCTGGAGTCTTTCCTAAATTGTTAAACACAATAGTTTTAGATAAAACCGTTGTGTTGAAAAAATTACACAAAAATAAAGAATTTGCGGGTCTTTGTATTTGGCAAAAAGCGGAGGCGCGCTAATTAATTAATGAAACATTAATCGAAGACAAGGTCAAAGCCCTTCAGACACACTCATCCCTACACCCCTTTCAAACACACTGACTTCACCCTTCAGACATTCATCCCTCTGACTTCTCCATCTTCACCATCCTCATAGCGCACAGTCCCTCGATCGTCACCATCTTCATCGCGCATCAACGACATCACCATCTCTCGATCTTAGCCCTCTATATGGGACTGTCTCTCGTTCTCAGTCTCTCCATTTCTTTCCTCTGAGGTGTATCTCCTCCCCTTCTCAAAGCCCTAGCTGTGATTTCTCAGTCCCATGAGCTTCTCTCTTGCCATCTTCCTCAGCTGCGTACTCCACTCACTCATCACGTAAGATCGATCCTGTAGCACATCATTCTGGGTAAGTTCTGTGGGTTCTTTGATTTTCTTGTTTTAGCTAATTTAGTCTTGGATCTTGCTGATATTTCGGCATTTCTTTGGTTGTTTATGGTTGATTTATGAATAGGTCTATGAACCAACCATCTATGTGTGCTTGTCATCCAGTTGGCTCACAAACCACGTTGGATGATTTCGATCTAGTGACACCCATTACCCATGAACCCATACACTCTCCTTCACTATACAAACCTAATTTTTATCTCGGCTTATTTGGGTCAGTTGGCAGTTCAATTTTCCTTGACCCACATTCTGAATTCTGAGCTAGTACGATTGCTTACTTTACAATTTGAATTCAACTTGTGTTACTTATTACTTATAAGGTAGATTGCCATTTGCTTTATTGTCTAATCGAAATATGATGGATGGATGTATTTTGATACATACAGGGACAAGTCCCGCTTATATCTACAAATGCATTACATCAACTGCACATCTTCATATTCTTCTTTGCAGTATTTCACGCCATAACCATGACACTTGGAAGATTGAAGGTGGGTCACTCCTCACCTTACATCAGTTTGTAGTATATATTTGGGTAATTTTATCTATCTATCTATCTATATTTTCTTCTAAGTTCTCAAAATATGTCTTTGAAATTGATTCCAGATATGGAGGTGATGCATATATGTTATATAATATATATATGACTTAATATTCATTTTCTACCCTTAATATATATATTATATATAATTGTTTTTACAGATTCGTGGGTGGAAGGAGTGGGAACAATCGGCTAAACATGATAGTGAATTCAATGGTAAATCATTGGACAACACAACAAACAGCTACTCAATTTAATTTTGTAATTAATTAATCAATTATTAGTCATGTAATGTAATTTCTAGTGAAGCTAGCTAGACTTTGGTAGTAATATTGTTAATTTGTCGCTTGTACTTATACTTGTCTGCAATGCATTGAGTGCTAAAGTGGAGTTTTCTTTCTATTTTAAACAGATCCTACAAAGTTCAGGCTTACTCACCAGACTTCGTTTGTAAGAGACCACACAAGATTCTGGACTAAAACACCAGTCACCTTCTATTTTGTAAGACTGATGTCACTAACTCCTCCTCCTCTGTTCCAATTTCTTTCATATTTTTATGAAAAAGAAATCAGTTAATCAAATTGAGGGCTTTAAGCTATACCTATCGTTTCATATACATTTAATGCAAACACTTGGATATAATCTGGCTTGTTGTATTGTAAAGACTAGCATAACAACTTGGGTAATCATGAAGTAAAATTAAGAAGAAAATTGAACTTTGTCTATTCATTCATTAATTCATTCAGTTTCATATATTATGTCTAAAGTTCCACTTTGTCAAAGTGAAAAACGTAAAAGAAGAAAATATAAAGAAGCAGCATTGGAAGGATTTACTGTATTAATCTATTTGATGTTAATCTCTCAAAACTAAATAACAAAGATATTTACTGTAGTATTTAGTTATTGGTTTCCTTTGTTTCAGGATGGGAGGCTATGTTTGTGTTGTCTATACTTCCTCTAGTTGTAAGAAGTTTTAAAATGAAATGCCTAATTAAGTTGCATCTTAAAATAAATCTAATAATAATATTGTATGTCTAATTAATGATCTAGGACTAACAATTGTATTGGTTGAAGATAATCTTCGCAGTTGGAACAAAGCTGCAAACAATTATAGCTCAAATGGCAATTGAAATTCAAGAAAGACATGTTGTAGTCCAAGGGATACCTCTGGTGCAATTCACAAACAAGAATTTTTGTAGCTGGCCCTAGTTAGTTCTTTATTTGATCCATTTTGTCCTGTTTCAGGTAGATTAAGCAAGCCTCCTCATCTTTTTGGGTAACGTACTAAACCAATCTCCTTTCTTTGTACCAATTACAAGTAAAGTTGTGCATAAGTCAAGCACTACAAGTGCTTCTTTCTATTTGGCTGTTAATGGAGTTTTCTTTGCTTAACTGGCTGGGGTTAGCTACTGTTGTTGCTCTTTGGGTTTTGATTTTCTAATAGAATCACATTTACTCTTGAAGGAGAAAGGTTTTCTTAAACTTTGAGTAGAGCAATGGAGGGTGTGCCCCTAGTTACCATCCTAATGTTGGCGTTTGCCTCACTTCCTCTTATACTCAGGTACCCATCCTCACTACCTATTATTTGTAAGATCATTGACAAATTTGCATGCAGAAATTTTATTGCATTTTATGATATCTTGAGGATTGTTCTCAATTTGTTGATACTAAGGAGCTAGCTAGTTTTATTGTCGATGATGAAGGCCTCCACTTCTGTAAGTCCCCTCTTGCTTTTATGAGATATTTATATGTTCTTTGAATTCATCATCTACCACAATTTAGTTTTGCATTTGGGTTTCTGTGGCTTTCTACCTCCAATTTCATAACAGAGAATGATATATACATACATACCCTTTAATTTTCTTTGGTTCATATATATGTTTTCTTCTTTGCTCTTGGATTTCTCATAAGTACCCTAAAAGAAGGAGGTTCATTCGTTGTAGTTTGCTTGCTTCCATGGCTCTGCTTTCTGTAGCTTAATTTCTTCATTGGCAGCCAATTTGTTGTCACAAATTATAAAGAGGCCGGTAGGCAGTAGGCTCCCTATGATTTCATTGCATATAATGGCTGATATTTGTACTTTTGAATTTGTGATTAATGCTGTCATACATGCACGTTCAGAATCAATGCAGGCCTGATGGAATTAAGGGTCTGCCTAAAGGTATTGTTTCCAAGACCTCTGACTTGGTAATGCAACAATTATGGGGCCCATAAAAAGGTGAGCCAATATTTATATGTTGATTGTAGTGATAATATAACTTTTCAAGGTGCCTGAGAATTTGATACTTGGGTTTAATTTAATCTCATTTAGCTGCATTTACAGTGGATATGCACTGAATAGGGTTGTAAGTAATGCAATATTTTACTGCTCACTGGCTATTTTATTTGAATGTTGATGTATGCTCTGCAGTCTGCACTCCTTTTGTTTAGAACTCAAAGTCATCAACAAAGTTATTGGCCATTGTAGTGGGAATCAAGCAAAAAGAAAGTGTGAACAAGATTGTAAAGAAGGTAAAGGAACCATATTGCTTCATATACTGTTTTTATTCTTTTTTTTTTTTTTTTATTCACGGGATTCAATTTCTTCTTTTACTTCAATTTTACAGTTTCTATTAAGTGATTTCATCGTGATGCTTTTTCATTACGATGGTCATGCTTTTTCTTAAATCCAGATATTGTTTATGAGTATGCATATATTGATGATTTCCAATATATTGTTTAAAACATTTCAAGTTTCTAACTAGCAGTTCTCTGACTCCGTTGCACTATTTTTAAAAACTGTACTGTTTGGTGATGTATTTTGATCTAATTTTTGGTGAGCAGAAACTAGACACCCTAATGGTTATTTCAAGATCAAAATCACCTTAATCCGACATTGAATGCATTTTTGGTGTAATTTCTAAGTTTGCCCTGAAAGTCTGAAACCTGACAGCAATATTCCTCATGCATGCCTATGTTTTTCACTTGCCCTTATATTCCTTGTGACTTTGCTCTAACTGAAAATTGTTGTGATAAAATTAAGGTATTTGTGAGCTTGATTCTTAATTAATGTAGTTGTGCACTTAATTTTTTATATATGCTAGCTTGAAATCACAATACACCTAATTAGGGGCATATTCTTTATTTTTTTCTTTTTGATGGACTGTTTGCATTTTGGGTTGGATTTTATTTTAAATTAGTACTCTATTTATCTTCTAACGATAAGATTTTTTTAATCCCTTACAATTCCGGGTAAGTTATTCAATGTTAAAATATCTTTGATTGTCAATGTAAATACACATTTCCAGCCATGTAATGTATTTAAAGAGAATTTTAAATGCGTAGAAATCATTGGATGTTGACAGTTATCTTTATTTTCTTTCTGCTGGACTGTTTGCACTTTTGGTTGAATTTTATTTTTAATTAGTACTCCATCTTTGCCTTGTTTCAGTGGGAACGAAGGCAGGACAACACTTATACCCAAGAAGATATCGATGAAGTCCGGGTTGAATGGGCAAACTTCGTGGGCCAGTTTATGTAGACATTTCTGGTTGGATTTTTGCATGACACCTTTTTTACGTAGGCCATATGTTTAGCTAGACTAGCTTGGGGTATATATGATATATTGATTACTTTGCTAGATTAGCTTGGAATGATTGATAGGCTAGCTGTTGGATAATATTTTGATATATATATGGCAGCAATTAGGTTGATTAATTAGATTGATGCCTAGTTTTTTGGAAAGGTATATATGGAGGGTTTTTGTTTATGGCATATATGGCTGTTTTTGTGAATGAAATTGGGTTAAGGGAGCAAGGTACATATATACAATTACTACCTTCAAATATCTTATATTATTTGGTACTTTAGAAATTCTAATCATTTATTATTGTGAATTGGTATTTTGTAAATGTATAATTTATTAGGAATGTTAATTATGAAGGGAATCAATTTGGAACAATTAATGGTTGTACCAAAACAACCTATCTCATCAATCAGATTGTGCATTGTTTGTTCATAATTGCATTGTGGTCAAAGACAATTGGGAGTTTCTAAAAACAGATGTAAACAGACACATTATACAACAGTTTTTCGATTAAAAGCGTGGTCTGTGCCGTTAACTTACAATGGTTCAATATCATAAACTATTGTCTAATTCTTAAGCATACCACACAAATCTCAAAAAGTCATTGTGCTAAGTGTCTTCATACAATAGTTTCTAACCCAAAATTGATGTACAAAATAAGTATATACAACGGTTATATGGTTAATATTCACTTTTCTTAATGCATTAATACAACGGTTTCATATAAACACCGTAGTTCGAAAAATCTATAGACATGGCAATACACCTATTTTTCAATAGCTTACACAACGGTTGTTAACAATACACCGTTGTTTTAATGACTATTTCACCTCGTGTCTCTACCTAAAATAGTTGTAAAACCAATTCTTTACTTAACGTAACCGTTGTTTAACATATCTCTACACATCGGTTCTTAACTATAAACCGATGTTTAAATTGGTACTCAACAACGGTATTCTTCAAATCATTGATTTTAAAGGTTGTATATACAACGGTGGTACATCTATAACCGTTGTGTAGGTGCACCAGGACAACGGATTTTATCCATTGTCTATTAAGGTATGAATAGACATCGATCGATTAGACGACGGTAAATTAGAAACTCACACAACGGTTAAAATCCGTCGTCTGATTGCTATTTTGTAGTAGTGAACCTACTATGTACCATGTAAAGCCAAGACTAAGCATAATGATATGTGCAAATGTGTAATGTTGAGTTATTGTTTGGTTGATTGATGATAAGTAACACTAGAATTCGAAACTAACAAATGGAAATGCAAACAAATTCAAGTACAAGTTAAATTCAATGATGATGAAGGATTTAGGGTTATTAAAGGTTCACACTAACCCTTCTATGTAACAAACAATGCAATTAGTGATTATGCCAAATTGAATTAATTAAATTCTCTCCTAAACCCCGGCCAAGGTAAATTAGGGCACATCCAGATTCATGTTATCAACTACCCCAATCAAGGTGATAGCTAACTACCTAAGATTCATGCCATAACAAACCCTAGGTGCATAAAGTTCTAAGGATGAGAAATCCAATCAATTAAAACAATCAAACCAATGTGCTTTTAAATTACCACACTCTTATACAATATGCTTTAGAAACTAAAGGTTATCAATTTCTAATTTCTACATGACAATATTTCTCATATACACAAGTGGTAAATTCACACATATAAGTCATGATATTTAAACTAGCATAAGAGCATATCTATCCAAAATGGCATTTATATCACAAATCAGAAAGTCATTACATGGTTGAGATAGAGCTACATCTCTAGCCCCAAATCAAGAAACTATTCCCTAGCCATAAAAGTTACAAACAACATCACAAATTGAAACATAAATGGAAACAAGAGGGAAAAGAGAAAACTCTAGATGTTGAAGCCAAGTTCCCAAAGGGTGTCACTCCTCCAAGGATGCCCAAAATAGCTTTCTGTCCCAAGTGCCTCCAAGCTCTTCTTGCTAGAATGGTGGTGAATATGGTGGATGAGTGTTGTGATGGTGTTTGGCTTTTTGGGGAGGAAGAGTTGATGGAGGGAAGATGGAGAAAATAAATGATGGAGAGAGATGAGAAAAGGCTAGGGTTTTGGAAGATGAAAGATGAGATGTATGTTTTTGAGATAAGATGATGGAATGAATGATGATATGAGTGAAATTAAAGAGAATGGCGAGGAGAGCTCGAAAATTGAGAGAGAGTGTGTCTAAATGAGAGTTATGGTTGATTTTTTAGGATAAGATGAAGGGCTAGGATGAAAGGAAATGAAGTGATAAAGTTAGGTGAGTTCAAAAAAATGAGAAGATTCTATTTTATCTTTCTAGGGTTGATCCTTGATGGTTGTGGAGATAGGTAGATGTTCCATTTGCCTCATTTGGAGTCTTGACCATATTGAATTCAGCTTTTGCTAGAATTGGGTGAGAAAAGAGGAGGATAGAAAGCATGTGATAGCTTTTACCAAAAATGGAAAGATGTCTTTTGACCATTTGTCCTTGTGCTATCATAATTTTTGAGCTATCTTTGGAGTGCGATTTGGATGCCTTAACCAATCCAAAATTTTGTGTTTCATATATCAATGGAAAGATATAAATGTCTTCTTTCTAACAATATACCATTTGCATCAATCCAAACTCGAACAAACAAGTTATGCCCTACACAATGCAGCTGACTCAGTTCTCCTCGTGTGCAGTTTTGGGCTGACTTTGAAATTCAAAATGAACACCTTAGAAGTCTTCAAATGTCACGAAATTAAACCTGAGAAAAGTTCAAGGTGTTAGCTTCCATCTCCAAGTTGAATAAATGGTGCAATTTTTCATTTTATTGCTCGGAAGCTAAAAATACAAAACTAAATAAAATTTAAAACTTTTATTCAAGTGAACTCACCATCTATTTGAAGGATGAGGAGTCCAAATATGGGCTTAAAAACAAGAAAATAAGTGAAGATTGAGTCCACACAAGAAAACAAACAAAGAAGACTTTTTATTTTTTAATGGGCTTAAAAATTAGTGGACCAAAATGAGGCCCTATACTTGCCAGGGCCCTAGGCAGTCGCCCAGCCCGCCTGTCCTCCGAGCCGGCCCTGACCTAGCCGCTGGCAAACTCCGACGACCTACCCTAGCTATCTCTTCTTTCTTTTTCATGTTTGTGCCGCCATAGGAAAAGACAAGTTGAGGGGTTATCTCTAATGAACGTTCATGCCAATCTAGTACATTAGGTTTGTTGTACAACTATTAGCAGCTCCAACATATTCCTTGCCCACCAACTCTAATGGATAAGCATTAATCTCATCTTCTAGTACATCGGCAACAGAAGAAGTCCTTTGAACTGGAGAAGTTGGGGTACTGTAGCTTATGTGTTTGGTTTCAGGTTCCAAGGGTTTGTTTGAATGATTGCCTCCCATTTTGGTCTTGGTTTGCTATCCTCTGCTCCCAATCTGGATATTCAACACCACTTTCTGATTATCATTATCAAGAATATTGTATTCATTATTGAGCAACAAAAAGAAAAATTTAAAGCTTGGATTGAGAATTGAGAATTGAGAACTTTAATAAATTTATATCTTTCTGTCAATTTTTTCATTTTTAGATCTTTCTGTCGATCTGGGTTTGCTATTCTAGATGTGAAATTTCAATTTGGGTTTGTTGTTCCAGATCTAAAATTTTGACCTGATTTGTTGTTTCAGATATGAAATATGATTGTCGACGACAAATGGTCGACACATGTTCAACAAATGGTGCTACAGACACTTTAGATGGTGCTGCAGCCAGTTCATCATATTCATCATTTTTTTTTTCACATTTTTAGTAAAATCAATTTTTTGGTCGACAAAGTGTCGACATGTCAATCATGTGGTGACTAAAAAGGGCATTTTTGTTCGAAAAGTAGCCAAAGAGTAAAAAAAGATAAAGCTGGGTGTGGAGGGTTAAAAAAGTTAGAGTTATATTAACAGAGGTTATTTAATGAAGTTTTCCCTATTTTTAATAGAAACATCTATTTTATAAATTAAAAAAAAAAAAAAAACAGAATTTCACTGTTCTTCCTAAAAATCAATATGTTCTTGCAAATGTTGAATTTCGAATCTTGATATGTAAATTCTGAAAACAAAAAAAGAAAAAGAGTTTATTTTTAGCTTTGTATGAATAGCTGGTGGATGGTGGGTAAAACCATTTGAGTTGAATTCTGAAATTGCAAGGTATCTGAACCCCTTAAGAGAGAGAGAGAGAGAGAGAGAGAGAGAGAGAGAGGAAGGATAGCAGCGAGGCATCCAGAAAGAGAGAGAAATTCGAGCGCCCTCGCTACAAGATTGAGAGAGATCCAAAAAGAGAGAAAAGGGGAAGAAGGGGGATAGAGGAATCTGTAATGGTTGGGAAGGACGAGAAGGTGGTTGGGGTAGGTGGGGATGAATCTGCATTTTTTCTTTTGTTCCAGTTCTCCTCATTTGGGTTTATTATCCGAGTTTGCTTGATTAATGTTTTTGGTTAATCAACCAACAGAAAATTAATTTTAGTATATGATTTTGGTTGCTTAAACCTAAAATTTAATTAAAATCTAATTTGAGGGTTTAGGTTTTAATTAAAATCTAACTAAAATAAATAAATAAAATGTAATTTTGATTTGATTAAAATTAATTTAAGTTTGGCTTTGATAACCCAAAAATTTAATATCTAATTTTATTAACCAAAAAAGCTTTAATATCTGATTTAGTTGATTAATATTTTTTTAAAAGTTTTTAATTTAACTTAACTGCAAAATATATATTTTCATTAAAAAAAATTATTTAGAAATGATTTTTTGATTTTGTAGAAAAGATTTAGTTTTTAAATTTAGCCAAGGACAAAATGGGAAATTTAAGAAAAAGAAGTTAATGATTTAATAAAAAGCTTATGTAGATGCTAGATTAGCACCATTTGCAAAATATGGGTGGCATTTAGCCAAAATATTTTTATGGGTGATATTTACACACAAGGGCCATAGTTCGGGTAATAAATGTGCATAACGGCCTTAAAAAATTCACTCTTTTCCTCCACCCATTCTAGCATTTCCTTTTCTTTCATTAATTAATGGGTTATTTATAACAATGCCCCTAAACTATATCACTTTACACCCCAAACTTCACTTTGTTTTACTTTACCTTTAAATTTTAATTCGCGTGTCATTTTACCTCAATATGTCAACTTTTTCGTCTCCCATGTTAACATGACTTATAAATGAAATTTTTTGGAGTGATATTTCCATCTTCGATTACTGAATTTAGCTTTTTTAGACTTGTGCTAACAAAAAATACCTCTATTCGCCATTTATAAGAAAATTTAATGGAGTTGACGAATTTGGGTAAAGTAACATACAAATTAAAATTTGGGGTCCATAATTTTAAGTCCTTTAATAATAAAAAAATTTTGATGCTGCTTCCTAGCTTTTAAAATCCCTCACAGCACACCTTATACTTTACTCTGAGTATTGATATTAATATTAGAAAATTTTAGTAAAATGACTCCAACTATACCCTTATTTTCAGTGGAGTATCTCGTTTTTGTTGGAATATGCTCTAATGCAAATCATTTTTATAAACGTATTGTGTATACTTCTAATATCACGGGTAAACTTGTCTTTTATGTACCATCTTTCATATGCATAATATATCTTTATATATGTGTGTATGCATAAAAGAGATCCATGATTTTAAGTTGAGAAAATAATATCCTAAAGAAATTGGGACGATGAGACTTACACTACTACAATAATGTAAATAGACAACGGTCAATAGATAACGGTTTGTATTTTTTCCATTATCTTAATTTACCACACAACGGTTTTTAAAAAACTGTTATATGAAGGTATAATATCCAATTGTATTTGGTCTTATGAATTTTTCTAAATTATTAAATACAATAGTATTAGACAAAAACCGTTGTGTTGGACAAGTTACACAAAAATAAAGAATTTGCGGGTGTTCGTATTTGGGAAAAATCGGAGGAGCGCGTTAATGAATTAATGAAACATTCATATCGCGCCTTAAGTCAGAGAAGGTCAAAGCCCTTCAGACACACACATCCCTCTGACTTCACCAAGCTGCCATGGTTCTTCGATCTCACCAGCTCCATCTCACCTCAACTCTATGTCTCTCTCTCTCTCTCTCTCTCTCCAGTCTTAGATCTCATAGAAGGATCCATACAAGATCTGGATGAGATCATATCAGAGTTGGAAGCCAAAATAGCTATCATCGCACCTTTCTATCTCTCTCTCGATCTCATCAAAACCCAAAATCAGTTCTCTCCTTCTCTCTCCACCGCCGGCGACATCATCGGCACTACTCGAATCGTGGTCGAGGTTGGGTGGAACGACGGCCGCCACTTCGGGTCGCTCAAACCCAGATCCAGAAATATCACGCCCAACGACGAGAAGAGCCAAGCTCGTTGTTGGAGAAGATAAATTCAAGGCTCGTTGCGGACGTTGTCGGTTGGGTTCCAGTTGGAGAAGAGCCAATTAAGCTCGTTGTTGGTTGAAGGTATATTCTCTCTCTCTCTCTCTCTCTCTCTCTCTCTCTCTCTCTCTCTCTCTCTCTCTCTCCCTCTCCCCCTTCCCCTCTATCTGTATTTTCTCATATTTATTGAAAATTAGTGTTAGGTGTAACGACCCGACCCAAAATTCAGGAGAAATTTTAATTTTTATTCGTTTTGGCCATGTAGAGGCATATTGAGAAATGGATTTGAGAGACTCGTATCTTTTCAAGTTTTTATTCTAAATAGTTTGGGAATTTAATTGAGAAATAAAAAGGGTTTTGGGTTAAAAATTTTTATTGGGCTTGACCCAAAGTTGACTTTTAAGATAAAAGGGCTTTTGATTTTGACTTTGGGTCCGTTAGATAGGTTTTGATCCCACGATTTCATAGACACGTAGCACGCTTAGATCCGAGTTACGGTTTGGGAGATACGGACATGTGAAGTGATGGGCAATTTTGTAAATTTATAAAAGTGGGTTTTAAAACCCCAAAGGTCCAGAAAATTCTGGACTTTCTCTCTCCTCTCACGCCTCACTCTCTCTCTCCCTGTTATCTCTCCCCGACGCCCCTCCCTTGACACACTCTCCTCTCCGGCCTGCTTCCCTCGCCGTCCGGCCAGGAGACGGCGACGGCACCACCTCAGCCTCCCCCTTCTCTCTCTCTCCTCCCCCTTCTCTCTCTCTCTCCCCGCACCCATTTCTCTCTTCTCCTCTGTGCGCGCGACACCGACACTGGAGGACCGCCTCCGGCCACTTTCTCGGCGGCATGAGACCACCGTCGTGACCCCTGTGAGCCGGCCGTTCCTTTCTGTGCCACCCCTTGCCGGCCCGCCACCCCTGTGCGCAGGAAATCGCCGGAGAAAACTCCCCCAGCCGCCAGTTTCTCTTGCCGATTCCGGCCATCTTTGAGCTCCGATCAAGAAATTGGTTAGTGGGTTTTCTTCCTTTCTTCATGGGCTTCCAAACCCATATGGTGTTACCTGTCAATTTTGAACAATTGTGATTTTGGAAAATTGGGGTTTAGGGCTCATTTCGGGTTCCTGTCAAATATTCGAAATTTGATGATGTTGTATGTATTTTTGTACAATTCTCATCCCTAATAATCTTTAATTTAAGTTTAGAACTGATGGTTCGAAGAAATCTTGGAGAATTGATAGTTTTTGAGTATTTAGGAACTTGATTTTGAGGAATTATGGGTCATTTCGGGTTGGCCTTGTACATTTTGTTTTGGAGTTTATTTTGGACCATTGTCGGGTAATTTATATTCATATGAAACCCCAATCGAAGTTTAGAATCGAAAAGGGTGTGGATTTTGGAGAAATTTTGGAAATCAATATTGATGTCACCACTTGAGTGATGACGGCAGTGGCTCTAACCACCCCGCTATCATATTAATTATCTAGCAGCAATTTAAATGTTTTTTTTTTTAGTTGGTTATCGATTTAGGGTAGGTGGAGGCTGTTCGGGTGAACCAAAGTTTATATTGAGATTGAATTTGGACACTTTTTAGATTATGAAGCTATCCTTGGATGATTTTCTTGTTTCAGGCGAGGCGACCGTGGCTCGTGACGATCCGGTGGAGGATCGAAACTAGACTTCCCAATTTGTGAGTGGACTTTATTTTTATAAAATTTTATGTTTTTAAATGTCTATGATTTCATTTATTTAATGGTGGATTTGTGTTGAGAATTGTTATTTAAAGTTTCTTCAAATGATATCCTTTTAGACTAATGACTTTAAAAAAGTGAGACGTTGTGATTTGAGGAAAGATACATGTTTGATGAGTTGGGTTGTTAAAGGGAATTGTGAAAAGAGTATTTAAAAACTGCTGTGTAAATGCACGTGTCGACCAGTCGAGCCTGCTTGTGTTAAATGCACGGGATTGTGGCCAGGATACGAGCCTGCTCGTGCGGAGTGACCCTCCGTACGAGATTGTGGCCAGGATACGAGCCTGCACGGCGGAGTGACCCTCCGTACGAGATTGCGGCCAGGATGCGAGCCTGCTCGGCGGAGTGACCCTCCGTACGAGATTGTGGCCAGGATTTGAGCCTGCCCGTGTGTGGGATTGTGGCCAGGACAATGTTTACAGTACGAGTACAAGTATAAGTGTTTTGAGATATCAGTTTATAAGGATAATTTCAGTTCAGATTTTCTATTTCTCAGCTTGGAAAGTTTTATTGCTTTTTCAGTATATTGAGGTCTATTGAGATGATTTTCGGAAATGATTTTGAAAATAGTTTTTAAAACTGGGGATTTCAAAGAGTGACGTGAGATCTTAGAGCTAAGTGTGGTTCTGAAGGTTTTTCTGAAACAGAATGGTTACTTTTGATTTCATTTTTAATAAACTGTCCACTCATTGAGTTATCTCACAAGTTATCTTGTTTTGTCTTAAATTGTCCCCCCAGGTAGTAGCTTTGGTGGAGGTCGAGCCAGTAACGTCGAGGCGTCTGTGTCCATCTTCCGACTCGGACCCTGTAGGCACTATTTAATTTTTGTAGAAATTCCTTGTAATAGAATAGAGACTCTGATAACTACTTTAAATATTAAGTTCATATCTCTGTGAAATTGTTGGGTCTGAGACCCTTTTGGTTGTGGTAAAGGTGGTTGCTGTTTTAGAAGTGCTTTTTAACAGGTTTGAAATTTCGGGGTTAGTCCATTTTCAGGGGAGGTTCTGTCGAATTTTCAGTAGAATTTTCCTTGATTTTGGATTCTCGCAGGACCTCTCCGGGTTTCAGGGTGGAATCTGGGGGCGGTCCTGTCATTAGGGTTTGTAATTTAGGGTTTTCTTTAATTATTATGTTTTTTCTTTTTGCTTTTTGTTTCTATTTCTTCAATTTGAACTCCTCTCTGGAAAAAAAAAATGTTTGCATATCTTCACAAGGTTATTGAACAATATTCGACACTTCAAGGAAATAAAGAAGACCATACTGGTACATGTTGTTAGTTTAGCTCTCTAAATACACTACTACAAAAAAGGCCTTTAATATCACTAGATACATATCGATTTTTTGAAAAATCGATATCGTAAAAATTTTAATATCGATTGAGGTTTTTGATGATATGTAAAGTAGATAACATATCACCACTTTTTTTTAAATGATATCTAATGTAACCCTTTTTCAGTAGATAAGGGTTAAACCGATATGTAATGTTACCTGAACCGGTCTTTTCCTCCAACTTAAAATTTTTTTGGTACCCTCTTTCACTCATCTCGACTCTAACTCTTAGACCCTCCCTCCCGAGCTCTCTCTCTCTCTCTCTCACCGCGCCTCCTCACCAATCGAACTGCCACCGTCCAACAGCGATGGCTGGCGAGACCACCGGCCATATCTTCCTCTCTTTTTCCTTTCCCTTCCCTAACCTAACCCAGGCAGAGCCAAAGGTCTACTCATGCGAAGCGATCTCCTAATTCCAGTGGTGTCGCGGCCTAACTCCGACCGCAATGGGTTCCTCTCGTTGAGCTGAATTGATCCATGGCCTCCCTTTTCTTCGACAACCACGCACGGTAGAATTTTGAAGCTTGAAAGGTCGCGACCTTCTCTGTTCGATTCTGGCAACTTCAGCGGTGGGTGGCAGCGGTTCGATAGGGGTTCTTCTCCTGTCAACTTGAGCTCTCTATTGGTGTGGGTAATTGAACCGAATTAAGGTTAGGGTTCCTCTTTCTCTTGGTCTCTGTCTCCCTTTCACTGTGTTTAAATTATAATGAATTTAGGGTTTGGGTGCTTCCTCAAATTTAGGGTTTTCTTTATACTTGTCTTGGGTTTTTCATAAATTTTTGGAGAATTCAGCTTTAGGATATAACTTCAAGGTTTAGAACGTGGAGGATATATGTGTTGAAGCAACAAATAGAAAAATTTGAGGTGGGAGTTCTGATTATATATGTGTATAAATTATGTATTTTGATTACACTTTATCCTAGAAATCTGCTTCGATTACTCAGTTCATTTGGACATTTCTTGTGTTCTCAATTTCCATATTCACATTTTTCAAATTTTGTGCTCTTTGAAATCTGTTACTAAATGGATTATGGAAGTCAAAAAAATCTTTGTTACTCTTTGAAAAATGATTGGATTTTGATCTGAAACTACAACCAGAGTACTTGACCCACCATCAATGCTTTGCTTTTGATGATTTGCATTACAAAGTATTGAGCTGTAATATATATCTTTGATGAATTATTCAGCTTTATTATTGTTGATGATATGTATCTCCTTGTTTTTTAATTGGTTGGTTTAGTTGTAAAAGTTGAGCTCCTTGTTCAATTTGTTGATCGTTTCATTTGTGGAAATTCAATCTATATGATGAAAATTGATTAGTTTAATTTGATGGTTCGTCAGACTTTGTGAAGCTACGTTTATGTGAACCATGATTTCCCTATGTATCAGCATCACCTTTGAATATGAATCAAATAATTGAATGATTTCCCTATGTATACAGATTCAAATTCAAATACACAATAAATTGTGACTTTAGTTTTAATTTGTTTAGGTGTCTTGCTTATAGGTCCCACACATAAACCAGCTATATTCTTGGTATTGCGGCCTCGCCTGCGTTCTGATGATTTTTAGGACCATTGGCATTAACAACTACGATATTCAGACATTGGCAGAACTATGTTGCACAACTAGGTGTTCCCTTCTTTACAAAGTCAAAACTTAAGTTCCTTCTGTTATATACTTTCCCTTATGATTATTGTTCTTTATAAATTAATTTATGTTTTATAGGATTATGAGTTCAGAGCTTGGTGAAGATAGAAACTGTAGAAGAATGAAAGTGCTTCCTTGATCTAGTGTTGAAAATACTAGATTAGTATTTGTATGACTAGATTAATTTACTCTTTCCTAAATGCTATTTTTTAATGAAGGTCATGCTATAGCTGGTCCTATTACAGAAATCTTGTATTGTTTGTATAAATGAATACTTCTTGTGAAGTTGGAATAGGTATGTAGTGCCATATGAATGCTTGATAGCTTAAAGTTGCACTTAGGTTTATGCTTGATACTTAAGGTCAAATATTCAATATAAGTTTATGTGAAACGTTTTTGATATATCTGACTGAATACTGACATCTCGTTTGCAGCATTTGGACTGTTGATCTAGCTTATTTATTACAGAAGTTCTCTATTAGTTTTTCTTACTACACTGTGACATTTGGAGCAAACCCAAATTATTCTGGCGACTTGGCGAGACATTTTACAAGGTGATTCCCTGTTATTCAGATAGAGGCTGTTTGCTATTGATCTAGACCATACTGGCTGTTTGCAAGTTTCACAATGCAATTCTCACCCTGATGGTTCTATTAATTATAGACTGCATATATCATATGACATGAAAAGTCAAGTACTCTGATGATTTCTAAATGGACTATGGCAGTCAAAAAAAATCTTTGAAGGTGCAAGTGGCCATAACATGTTCCTCAGTTAAAAAAATCTTTGAATGTCAATGCATATGCACATATTAGCTCATTTGGTTGTTGGATGGTATTTTTATTTTAAATAATTGGTCTTGATGGTCTGGTTATCATTACTAATGTATTTAATTTTAGAGTAATCAATATTTAATTTTGTAGATTATTTGGTGAATTGGTCTCAGTCCTAGTGATAAATGGAATTGGACTCCAATATCTGAGCATTAAGTTTCTTATTTCTCCACTTTAATGGACTCTTTTCTCACTTCCTTCCTCTCCCTCTCCCCCTTTTTTTGTTTGCAGTTTTCAGAACTAATTGGTTTAGACTAGGAGCTATGAATACTAATTGGGCCATGGCGAGATCGATTCATGGAGTTGGTATTGTATATGTTATCATTTTTGGTTTATTTATGTAGTTATGAACATTAAAGGAGGTATTTTAAGGAGTGTATGTTGTTTCCCACTTTTGCAGGTTATATATTATGTGATAACACTGATTTCTAGGAAAATGCTTGTCTTGCTGGTCTGGTGAGTACTAATGCATTCAGGTTCTTATAAAAGGGTTTATTGGGATTGTTGGGTTTTAGTTTTGTTGGTTCCTCCTTTTGAGCAAAATTTGATGTTTGTTTCCTTTTTACAATCTATTGTACTTATTTAGTTGCTTTCTTCTCTTTTTTAATTTTAATGTCTTCTTTTGCAATGAACTAGTCTTAATCTGAAAAAGGTTATGATTTATGAGTAATTTTTGAGTGTTTGATCACTTTGATATCATTATTATCTTCTCTATGAGAACTCTGTCAAGCTTCACAAAAACATAAGTTGTTTATAAATCTGCAGTATTTTGAAGTTGTCCCACAAATGGAGAAGCAGACGCACTTGGACCAGATCCTTAGATGCCGGGAACAAGGTTCTAAGGTCATTGTTTTTTGTTCCACAGAGAGCTTGTGGTTGCAGACACTATTGGGGCTGCTGCAATTCATGGGGACAAGTCTCAACATGAGAGAGACTTGGTTCTACATGAGTTCTGTTGCGGAAAGTCCCCAGTATTATTAGCTGCCACTGATGATGCTGCTTGCCAGATTGACATCAAAGATATAAGGTTAAGCTCATGTCATCGCACTTTCTTTTCTTCTTTTTTCCCCTAAGTTTTCATGCTCAACTTATTAATGAAAAACTAACAGCGACTCACTGGAACAAATATCAAGAGTGGTAAGAGATTAACTATGATTTTTCATGTTACAGGGTGGTGATTAACTATGATTTCCCTAATGTGGTTGAGGACTACGTTTACCGAGTTGAAAGAAATGGGGTGTTGTACAACTCTTTCTTTGAGCATGATTGGAAATATGCAGCTAATTTGATACAAGTTCTGGAGCGAGCTAAGCATCTGATGCCCCCAGGGTACGTTAGCCATTTTGTGGTATTTAGATGGCCAAGCCAATTTTTTGTAAAGGAAGAACAAGTGCATGCAGATTTTAGAACAATGTAGTCAAATGTTAGGAGAATTGCTGCCATGCCAATATTTTGAAAGTGTAGGCAGCTTTGAATTGGAACAATTGATAGGGGTTATGAAATATTGATCATGGCTGTGACTATTGTTTTTGTGGGATTAATTTGTAATCCTTTTATTTTGTACTTAATTGAAATGTATGGATCAATGGAATGCATTTTTGTACTTGGAATGTTTGGATGAAAGGAAAATTTGAAAATGCACCAATTTCAAGTCACACATTTGTGTACTTGCATGGTCAGGGCATTTATATGAGTTTTTGCACAAAAAAAAAAAAAAAATTTATTTCACACCAACCTTACAGATCACTTTTTTCGGAGTTTTTAATATCAGTTCTATTAAAAAACTGATATATAAAGACGGGTTTAACATCTGTTAATAACTGAGAACCGATATCAAAGTTAGTTTGTATATCAGTTTAATAGGTAATGCGATATATAAAAATGAGTTTAACATCAATTAATAATTGACCACTGATATGAAAGTTAGTTTAGATATCAGTTTCATAAGTAATGCGATATATAAAAATGATTTAATATTGGTTATTTACTGAAAACCAGTATCAAAGTCCATTTAGATATCAATTTAAAATACAAAAACGATATTTAAAATACGTTTAGATATCAGTTTGAGATGTTTGGATATCAGTTTTTTCAAACATTCTGATATTAAAACATGGAATAGATATTGGTGTTACACTGATATCTATTTTAGGGGTAGAATATATATCACCCCTGGAAATATCGTATTTTCACCCTGATAGATATCAGTGGATCACCGATATTAAAGGCCTTTTTTGTAGTAGTGATAGTTGCTTTGATGATATAATAAAAGAAATACTGCAAGTGCGCATCTTTCATGATGTTTATTATGAACAGGTATAAATAATGTCTGCAATGACCTTTTGTCCAACCCATATTGGAATGCTAGCTATAGGTTCTTACAGCAAGACTACTGCAATATATAGAGAATACAATATGAAATTCTTATATGTATTACATGGTCATGAAGGTGGGATTACACATGTAAGTCAGCGTTCCTTTTTCCTTCATTTGACCGGCCTTGATCATAACTCCATATATGACCCAAAGCATTTTTCTCTCAAGTCCAGTTCTCAAAGGATGAAAATATATTATTTATATACTAGAGGCCAGAAGGTAAAATGCTTTACATGTTCTATTTTTTTTGGCATTGGTTTGATTTTTGGAAATGCAGTAAACAAGTTGTATGTAACAACTGTTAGTTTATGATATATATATGTGTGTGTGTGTGTGTGTGTGAGCCATAATTTATTTCTCTTGGAATATTTTTGACGTATTCTATTAGATTAGCATATATATGACTTTTTCTTTCTACTCTAAACATGTTTGATATTGGCTTACTAAATTTACTTGAAGGATTCATATATATATATATATATATATATAACTCAAGATATTATGTTTTTGTATCTTTTTTTGTTTCCTTTGTTTCAGGTTGTTGGCTTTGAGCTAGGGGGATGTTCCGAAGGAAGATGCAAAAAGAGTCGCGAAATCAACTTTCCAGCATTTTGGTAGGCTGACATACTTATGAATGTTGCAGCTAGAAATTTTCTTGCATCAGTAGAGGATCTATCCTCTAATGGATTTCAGACAGGTTTAATGTTGTAACTGTCTTTATAATATGTTTGCACATATGAAATTGTTGTACATGATAAGATTTTGACCCAAAACATGATTGATTTTATTTCTTCCCTGCAGTTATGGATATTGATATGTCTATATGATATGTTTGATCTATCCTTTAATGGATTTCAGACAAGTCCATTATCCTTATGTTTGCATGTATATATGCCTATATGATATGTCTAACTACTTTACTCATTTTACCATGGTTCCTTTACAAGATGAGGTTGATGCTAAGGTTATTGTAGCTGGTCTTTCAACAACCTATAGTCAGAAAATTCACAGTCAATTGATATGTGTTTATTGTACCAAATGATGCATGCTTTGATAGGACAACAACAAAGGTCTAATAAAATTTATGTTTTATCTTCTCCTGTTAGAATGTATTTATAATTCTCTATTATGTTGAAGGTGTTTTTCTTTTGGAATAGATTATACATGAATATAAATTTGTTTGTCACTCTTAATTGTGTAGGCTTATAGGTTTATATGTTTACACTAGGTATTGGAACAAATTAATAATTATTGTAGCGTTTCCTTCGAGGATTCATGTAGAAGGAAAATGAAAACTGATGAACTTACAATTAGATAGAAGGAAAAATTGAACTCCAGTTACAATAATTTGTTCCATATATGCTTTAAACTCTAGTTAGGTGATTGTCATTTTTTCACAACTTCTTCATTTACATCTCTTGCATTTTTTAATCAGTCAAATTTTGAAGGGTGATAAGATTATATAATTTTTTTTAGGTCCTCCAAGCAGAGTATATATAGTTATTTCAGTTCACTTGCACATATATAGCTTTGGATTTGGCTCAAACACAGGTCATATCCCTTTTAATGTTAAATATTGATATAATTTTGAATGAGCACTAGGGTGTTTTTAATCTAAAATCTGATTTTGAGATTTGATGTTTTTGTCTTATATAATTATTTTTGTTAGTATTTGTAGAGTTTGGTTGTGATTACTTTAATTTTCAATTGTTTTGGGTTTATATGATTGTCATTGTGCATTACTTTGTCCATATAGCGTTGCATATTTCAGAGTCGGAAGTGGACCAGCACTGCACTTGGCAGCCAAACTGCCAAGCTGAGGGGACTAACATAAAATACTTTTCTTAATTGTTACTTTTCTTTTTTTAACTGCAAGATTGACTATGAGAGAAAAGGTCAAGGTTGGGACAAGATCAGGCAGGCTTCTCCGGATGATTGGAAGAGAAATTTAGCTACCATAGTGTAGCACGTGGTCTACTTATTCAAGTGAACAAGATCTTCTTCAGCAAGTAAGTCTCTTCTTCTATTTTTTTTTTTTTCAAATTTTTGCTTTTTCCATATTTGGTGGAATTTATGGTTGAATCAGTATTTTGGTTGTTCAAAATGTTGTTTCCTTTTGTTTAGTCTTGGTTGCTCAGCTTCATGTTAACAGAAAACTGAGTTCGCCGCTGGAGGTCCGGTCCTCAAAGGGGAGGTTCGGACCTCAAGCCTAGGTCTCAAACACCAATCTTACTAAAGGTCTGGTCCTCAAGGGTGAGGTCCGGACCTCAAACCTAAATTTCTAAATCCAATCTTACTGGAGGTCTGGTCCTGAAGGGTGAGATCTGGACCTCAAGCCTAGCTTTGTATTCTAATTTCTTGTGAGATTGAATGCTGGATTAGAATGAAATTTTAAAGCTTGCATGATTATTCAAATAATAAGTTGGGCACTAGGAAAATGTACCAAACATGGTTTAAGCACAGACTTTGTAGTGATGATCATATACAGAAATTTCAAAAAGATAAAAATATTCACTTATCTGCAAATGAGAAACCCAACAATGAAAAAATGCATAGACCCAACAATATTTGGTCAAGATACAAAAAGTTAGTGGATTTTCTTTCTTTCAAAACTCTCTTACTTAACCAAATAAGTGAATATTTGTATCTTTTTGAAATTTCTCTGAAGTTTATTTAAATGTGACTTTGTGTGTGTTTGTGCTCTTTTACAGGGACTTTGTTAGTTTTCTTAGAGCTTTGGAGTTGGGGCAGCTACTTAAAAAGGTATGGGGAGGAGGAAGGACAACACTTATTCCCAAGAAGATATCGATGTGTAAATATACAAAATTATCAAGAATTAGAATAGTGTTTTCAATTCTTCTATTTAGAGCTTGCATATGACTTGCCTAATATTGATTTGCATTGCATTGGTATCTTATTAGTTTTGTTTTGATTGTAGTTGGCAGTAAGAAGCTGGCAGATATGGATGCATATGCTTGTGACTTAGGGGGGTCAAGTTGGAAGGAAGTAAATGTGTTATGTTAAACTAGGTTTTTTTTTTTTGTGCCTCTTCTTTTAAGCTAGTTTGACTGAATGTATTTTTTGTACAACTAATCACACTTATGGAACCTATCATGTAATGTAATCTTACTTATATTTATGAAATATCTTTTGGTTTAATTCTGAGCATGAGTGTGCATTGGTATACTATAACTAAGTGCTGTATTGTATTGGTTTTCAATAAAAACCAATGTACCAAAGCATTATATACATCAAAATCAAATTGAAATATTATCTTACACAATGGTTATATGGTTAAAACCAGTTGTACTAAGTGTCGTCCTACAATGGTTTTCAACAGAAACCGTTGTACCAAAGCATTATATACGTCAAAATCAAATTGAAATTATTATCTTGCACAATGTTTATATGGTTAAAACCGTTGTTTAAAGTGTCGTCCTACAACGGTTTTCAATAGAAACTGATGTACCAAAGCATTATATACATCAAAAGCAAATTGAAATTGTTATTTTACACAACAGTTATTATACATAAATCATTGTCTTAATTACTATTTCACCCCGTGTTTATACTTAAAACAGTTGTAAAATATATCATTAGTGACAGGACCGCCCCCGAATTTTCACCCTAAAACCCGAAGGGGTCCTGTGGGATCCAAAATCAAGAAAAATCCTACCAAAAATTCGGCAGAACCTCCCCTGAAAATGGACTAACCTAAAATTTCAAGACCTATTAAAACACTTCTAAAACATCAACCATCTCTACCACAACCAAAAAAGGTCTCAGACCCAACAATTTCAAATAAAACCTTCTTAGAATTTAAGTGTGGTTATCAGAGCCACTATTCTATTACAAGGAATTTTACAAAGCTAAAATGACGCCTACAGTGTCTGAGTAAGGATATGGATGTAACTGCCTCGACGTGATTGGCTCGACCTCCACCAAAACTACTACCTGGGGGGACAATTTAAGACAAAACAAAAAAAAATTGTGAGATAACTCAGTGAATGGACAATTTAATGGAAAAGAAATCACAGGTTAAATATCTTTTCAGAAAAACCTTTTATAACAACGTTTAACTCTAAGACCTCACGTCACTCTTTGAAATCCTCCAGTTTTAAAACACAAAGTTTATTTAAACTTAAGAAATCCAATAAAATAAAATATAATTTATCAAGATAACAATTTTCTAAAATGAAAGAGTCATAAAAACATTGTAACAGAAATCTTGATAAAACTCAAAAGGGAAAATCTCAAATAAACCCATATTTAATAACTCCTGAAAATAACAATTAAATCCCACCATGCTTATACCCTGAATAACCTGACCATACACCTGTGCGGAATTCTTGCATCGCACAGGCAGGCAATATCGTGGCCATACACACGCATGGAGTGAAATCCAACACGTGCAGGCAATATCCTGGCCATACACACGCGTGGAGAAAAATCTAACACGTGCAGGCAATCCTAGTCATACGTGCACGCAGAGCGGCCCCCAAAAGACGAAGCATCCCGACACATGGCCCAAAGCCTATATGTGTGCCGTGTTGGGTCCCAAAGACCTATTAAATCTGATAACTTGGAGGGTACTGCAAAGGTGGGTTGAAAACCATCTTCCATAACCAAATCATAAAATCATTTTCTCATCGAAAGAAAATATTATTGAAACCTTCCTTCAAACCTTAAATCAATACGCCAAAGTGTATTATTTCAAATAAATTTAGTATACATAAAACCATTCACAATATCTCAATGCCAAGCAAAATAATTTCTTAAAAATAAAGAATCACAATGAGATTATCACACATTTCGCTATCAACTCAAGGCTTACTCAAAACTTTGAAATCGATTTATTTTCAATAAATTCTTGTATAAATCATATTTGAAATCGTATATCTCTCTCGACTCTTAAAACCAAATTAATTCATCCATCTCGTATGAAAAATCATTTAATAAGATTTAAAGTAAGAACATTAATCAAACTAACGGAAATGTAAACTTTGAAAATCATAATCATTTATAACAAGTCCAATCCCAAAATATTCTAATTTAATCCATACTCAAATAAAACTCGGGATAAGCAATTAAATTCAACCATAAAGTAAACAAAATGTTTTTAAAAAAAAGTCCACTCACAGAGATAGCCCTAGCTTCGATCCTCCGCCGGATCGTCACGAGCCACGGTCGTCTCGCCTATAAAATATACAACAAAACCATAAATTAGTCTCGGTTCTACGATAAATAAAGAATGTGTAAGAAACGTACCTAACGTCCCACGACTTTCGTTCCTACGCGATGGTTTACGATCTACACAAGTTGACCAACAACACTTCCACAATCGCCCTTAAAGTTTCCCGGCTCAGCCTAACCAAAAACATCCTAACCAAGATCATTAACCAACTCTAAAGTCGTCCTAAAATAAACCTACAGTAGCAAAAAGGTAGTAAGGGTTCGAAGTCACCGCGTGTGCCGCTCGAGGTGACTGTTTCCAGTCCAAATTCAACCAATTAAATTTAATTTCAACCAAACCCACTAATTTTCTCAGTCCTAGACAACTATTGAGTCTCCTAGGGACGAAATTTGTCCTAGACAACACCATAATAGCCCCCAAATCCGAAAATTACAGAAAACCTGAAATGGCCTCAAATTCTCAAATTTTGAAGTTTCAAAATTTCAAGGAGCTACAAAACCAGAAGAAATGAAAGCCCAAAGAAAGAGGAACGAAACCCACCTAGGATGGAGGTGATTGGCGCCGAAAAACTGGTTGGAGAAGGGAAGAGAAGCCAGTGGTCAGGACTGCCTTTTCCGAGCTGGATTCGAGCGCAGAGTTGGCTGGGCTGGCTGGAGGAGGCCCAAGCTGAGCTGGTCGGCGTCGGGGGAAGCTCGCCGGAGGTTGGCGACTGCGAGAGGAGGCCGGCGTTAATGGCCGGTGCTACGCACAGAGAGGATGCAGAGAGAGAGAACACGGGGAGAGAGAGTAGGCTGGGGGGGTGGTCGGCGCCTGGGGGGTGTTCGCCGGAGCCAGAGGCTGGTAGGGGTGGCCGGTGATGGTGAGGGGTGGTGGCTGGGTGATGGCGAAAGGGAGGGGTGCGGGGAAGAGAAGACAGAGAGAGGGTGCGGGGAGAGAGAAATAAAGGGAGAGGGAGAGAATGTTCTAGAGAGAGAAAGAAACCCCTTAAACAAAAATCTAATTTTGAATTTTTAAAACCCAATTTGTCAATTTTACAAAATTGCCCCTCGCTTCAAACGTCCATATCTCTCAAACCGTAACTCGGATCGACGCGTGCTACATGTCTATGAAATCGTGGGCTCGAAACCTATCCAACGGACCCAAAGTCAAAATCGAAAGCCCATTTATTTTAAAAGTCAACTTTGGGTCAAGCCCAAATTAAAACAAAAATAAATAAATAAAAAAATTTAAATCAAAACCCTTTTTATTTTCCAAATAAATCTCAAATCTTTAAAATACAATTCAACATCCTTTAAAAACCTCTTAAAACCATAATTAAATAAAAATTTAAATTTCTAGTGGAATTTGGGTCGGGTCGTTACAATTAGGGTATAGAAACCGTTGTCTCGACTATTAGTACACATCGGTCTTTAAATAAAAATCATGTCTAGATAAATACGCAACAACAGTATCTCCTAAATCATTGGTTTTTGAGGGTGTATATACAACGGTTTTAAATTAAAACCATTGTATTAATGTTTACAAGACAACGGATATTACCCGTTGTCTATAGGTACCCCAATAGACGTTGGTCGATTAGACGACGGTATTTTGGCAACTTACACAATGGATAAAATCTGTTGTATATTACGTTTCTTGTAGTAGTGTTATATCCCTCTGTACTTAAGGTATAAACTGTTCATGGTCGTATGATTGATATATTGACAATATCAAATCTGGTAAGAATAGCATGATCTATCTCTGATTAGCGTCTACCAGACTCAGGGACTAGCATACTCAAGGACCTTTTTTACAGTGGCAAATTTAACAAACATAGAGACAAATGGTCAGAGTAGAAAAATACAAGGACCGTGTTTATCAAAATAATAATATGCTAAGATAATGTTTCCCTGTTTTTGAATTGAAGTTAAAATAAAAGAAACAGAGAAAGATAAGTTAAGGGAAACTTACTAAATATTATTACTTGATTGCTTGAATACAAATATGATTTTCAGAGAGAATGAAACTGAAATAAACTTGAAAACTAAGAGAGAAAGCTAGCACGTGATATAACCATCATTTTATACATTTTAATACCCTTATGTTTGGATATTTGTTATGTTCTTGAGTGATTTTAGTTCGTTTTATGTGGGACCTAGGAGAATCACGTGACTTAATTATAAGGTGAGTTGGGCCGGAGCATGATAGGGCAAATGAATTTTGCCTTAGCTAGAACTTTGAAGGTGGGCCAAAGCCGAGTGTGATTTAATAGACAAGATACCAAGCTCAAAGCGGATTCCAACAATTGTCACATGGTGAATTGGGATCACGTTCCTATTATCTAGAAACGTGAGAATGAGTTTACCTATAATCACCCCCACTCAAGGAATACTTGATCCATGCAGGACGTGGAGATCAGGGTGAGATAGTGGGAGGATTGCTTGAGGAGCAAGGTCCGGGTGACCTATAAATAGCCCTATGGATGAATAATTAAGGTACGCAATCATTCCAACTTACACTTGCAATTAGAATTGGATAAACACTTACTTTGACATCAGAGTGTCTTTTGCAGGTGACACCCCCCCCCCCCCCCAATTTTTCAATTAAAGGCTTATCGATTGAAGTCATCAAGCTCCAGGTCAAGTTCTTCAACCATTCATTTTATTGTTGGTTAACTGTTTCTTTCCGAGAATTTTAGCTCCAACATTTTACTTTAGTTTTGTATTTTTTATAGGTATGAAGAGCAAAGAAAAGGAATTAATGCAAAAGGGCAATTTTTGGATGAAAAGACACTTTACTATCAAAGGAGCAAAAAATTCATGTGTAGATCAACCAACTTCTCTGATTAATCTGTACTCCCTTAGAAAAAACTGGATGATGAACCTTATACTGATGGAAAGATATGGATGTTAGCTTTCTGAGGAATTTTATGGTTCGTGATTTGCATTTTGATAGGAAAAGTTATGGCTATATGAGTGCAGACAGTTCAAGAAGGTGGTTTTGCTTGCAAATTGACAAGGTTTTATTTCAGGATTTCAAACTTGGAGTCCAAATCATGCCCAAGTGAACACAAAAAGTGTCTAGAAGATTTTGGGCTACTTACCAAATAAGAAAATGATTCGTTCCTTATTTAAAGGGATCGAGGAGATCATCACCTAAAAAGGGGAGTTTTTGGAGGACCATCTTTCTAGAGTGCAAGAAGCCGTTAAGAGAGGCTAGATTAAGTCATCCATCCTTCGTCATCGTCCATAAATTTTTAATGTTTTCTAGATTTTTAATTATGTTTTCTTTGAACATGAGGAACTAAACTTTGTTTCTAGGGCTAGGATGATGCCCTAGCATGATGGTTTATGGTTTTAATAATGTTTGATGGATTTTTAGTTTCTTATAGATGAATGCTTAATCACTGTTTTAGTTGTTGCTATTTGTTAAGTTCTTCAACTGCACACCTTAGGGCTTTGCATCTAGTAAATTTGAAGTCGAATTTGAGGTTAGGCAATATAATTTGAATTAATTAGTTTCTTGTGATTGAGTGTGGTAAATTGCATTGTTGCTTGAGAGATAATAATGATTTGTTTGGTTCTCTTGTTTTCTAGAGCATAATAGGATATATGACTAAGAGGAATATATGTTAAATTTGTGCCTAAGAGGGATAAACTGCATGATAGGATATATGACCTTTGCCTGAGAATGAAAGAATCATGCATATCACTTAAGGAAAACTATGGTCTAAGTGTTTGAAAGGAACTTAGATACGAGAATTATCATCTAAAGAATCAAAATATATAATATGTAGAATATATTAAAACCTAAACTGGATTGCTTGTGGTTGATTCCAAATCCCTAGTTCTCTCCAATTGATTGTTAAATCATAACCTTATATCTTCATTAGTTCACCTATTGTTTCTGATCATTGTCTTAAATTGTTTCAATTAGTTCATAACTGCATTTTCGTTTTTAAATTGCTTCTCATTATAAATCATCACAATACTCTTCTCAAAGTTGTTTTTAATTTTCAAGTTGTGTTTATTGTTTATTTATTTTAGTTAGATCTAAATACACTACTAGGAAATACCCCAATAGATATCACTAAAAATATATCAATTTTAAAAAAATCGATATTGTCAAATTTTTTTTATATTAGTTGGATTTTTAGTTTTCTAAAAATGATGTCTAAACACATTTATATATCACTAAGTTTACAAATTCGATATCTAAATTTTTGGGTAGAAATTAAAATTCTATAATAACCGATATCTAAATTTAATTGTTTCAGCTAACAATCAAATATACAAATTTTTGTGACAACTTAAATGTTTTGACTTAAGTTAGACCCGATACTCCCCCCTCTCAAACACTCCCTCTCACCCTGAGCTCTCTCTCTCTCTCTCTCTCTCTCTCTCTCTCTCTCTCTCTCTCTCTCTCTCTCTCTCTCTCTCTCACACCCACAGCCCTCGTCGTTGCTGTGATTTTGCTTCAAATTCCCCCAGACCAGAATCCATGAGGTCTCTACCTCATCGATCCTGCTTCTCAAAAATTCCTAAAGGCTTGACAACTCTTCACTCGCAGACACATTCACTCAGACTCCATCAGACCAAACTCAGCTCCTTCTCTCTCACCCTCGCTCACTGAGACCAAACTCAGATCGACCAAACTCTCCTTCGATCTCTCTATCTCTGTGTCTCTCTCTTTTCTCTTCCTCCTAAACACGATTCACTCATCCAAAATTGTAAAACCCCCAAATTCTAGGGTTTCACTTTCTCTCTCTGATGGAAGGCAACGACGAGACCTCGGGACCAATGATCGACGACGAGATCTATCACCCATCGTCTAGCTTTTTGTGTAACACCCATCCAACTCCGACTCTGTTCTCCGAGAGCTCTCTCAGGTACTCTCTCTCGCTCTTGCTTTTTGTGTTTTTTATTCACCTTGTTTGCTTGCTATACTCTTCCTTCGGAAGCCTGGTTTTCTCTATTTTTTTTGGGAATTTTGGTTGAATTTAGACAAATTTTCTCTACTATTAGTTTCTGAAAAATTTTATTTATTTTTTGGTTGCAGGTGGTTTCGGCTCTCTCTTTCTCTGCTATCTTTCCCTTTCTGAGCTCTCACATGCTTTCTGTATTTCTCTCTCTCTTTGTCTGTGAATTTGAGTTTTCATAATTTACCATGATGAATTTCGATTTGGCTTAAAGACTCTGTTTGGTCGGGCTTTTGATTAGTTTGATTTGGTGTGAGTTTTATTGTGAAATGTTTGGGTAATTTGTATGTTTCAATTTGGAGTTTTATATTTGCTTGCAAGGTAACATCTGTCTCTTTCTGCTAGGATTTTATTAATTTTGTTTTCTGTTTTGGTTAATTTAATTTAATTTTCTGTTTTGAGGAAGTTCACATGTGGTTTACTGGAAAATGATTCAGACTTATCCAGGGCATAGGTTGGATGGAAGTTCCTTCATGCTATAAGGATAGTTTGTGGCATCTATTTTGGCATACAAGAGTACAGCTGCCTCTATATTTATATCTATTTGTATCTATTTAGGTTTTTTTTTTTTGTATTGAATATCTTATTTCTTTCTCTCGCACTTCCCTCTAATTTTATTCTTTGGTTCCTTAGGTGAGCAGATGTCTGGTGTCTTATGTGGTCCTAGGCTAAGAGATCAATTTCAAGGATTCATTCTAAAGGATGGCTTAACAAGGTACCGGCCTATATATATATATATCACTGTATGTGTGTGTGTGTGTGTACTTCAAGGTCGGCGATGATCCAATTTCCTTGTGCATTCACACCGTGTATATTTGAATATTCTAATAAAAGTTATTTATTTCTTTGGTTGGATTAATATTGTTCTGTATTTGGGATTTTTTTTCTTAAAATGGAATAGATTTGGCATCCAATATATCAATTATTATTCTAAATTCACATATTTTAAAATCAACTTCATAGCTTAACATTGTTTTGGGAGTATTTAGGATAATATTTATTTAACAAAAGTTCTAGACATTTAGCCAATGTTGAAAAAGGAGAAAAAAAAAAAAACAGGTGGCAGGGTGGGATGTGGTGAGGATGAGGGCATAACCATATTCTTCACAGGGCAGGGACAGGAAATGCGATTCACGATCCTGATTAACTCTTTGCTGATCCCTAAGAATTGTTTCCATTAGATCTATTTTACTTCCTTGAACCATGATTTGCTTAATGCTTTCGTGTTAGAGGTATGCTTATCTTTTTTAATGGCTTTGTGCAGGCAACAATAATGATAAGTGGCTTATTCCACTGTCTTGGAAGACTGTGTATGGACCACTCCCAGATATGTCTCTCTTTTAGGCAGGATTCCTCTGATCTGAGGTATGATCTGCAAGGATGGAGTACCTCCTATTTCAGCTTCTTACCCTGACCTTTTTGTTTTCTTCAAGCTCCTTCTAATGATCTTTTTTTTTTTTTGGCCTTAAGTTCCTTCAAAAGTTTAGTTTGGAAAGGGAATATGTATCAGCAGAATTGATTGGGATGAGAAATTGAATATGTACATTCTTCAGATACATATGAAAACATAAAATATTCTATCCGGCTGTGGCTTTCCCATCCTTTTCAGCATTGTCAATATCCTTTACTTCTTGTGTTGAATATGAAAGTTTAATTTAGGTGATCTATTCACTCAATTAACTTGATTAATTTCACTTTCAGTGATCGGACCCCAATTTTTGGTTTATGTGATCACTCACGAACTAGTCAACCAAACACAACTCAGACGGTCCAGTAACAAAAATATGAAACTCCACATTGACTTCTAAAAACCAAAACTCACTTCAGTAAACAACACAAATCAAACACACCAAGGATCAAGTGACATCCTATACACTCAGAGGACCCATCACAGTAGGCATCCCAGCGTTATCCACAACTACAGTGGTGTGTGATTAGCTAGACAATTATATAAGGCATATATCAATTTCAAGCATATAGCTACAGTACAGATTTGTGTTTAAACGTTGAGTGAGACAGTGAACATAACAACACAAACCAGAAAGACAGATGCACACAAGATGTTCACCCAGAAAAACCACAAAGGGTAAAAACTGGGGGTCTATCCAGCTGACCAGGCAATCCACTAAATCAGAAGTTCAATACATAAGAGGGCACTCAGCACACAAGCTCAATCACTAAGTCCTAGACTAAGTGGCAGCTTTCTTACCCCTTTGTGCAACTTCCATTAGCAAGGCAATCGGTCATTCATGAAGAAGGCAGCTCCACTCCAAGCTCATCAACCCATGGCACCAATTCGCACCATGCTCAGTGGTTTCATCAATGCATGAACATGATATGCAAATGTAGGATTCACAAACAAAGATCAACCTTCTCAAGCTATCGGCATGAAAAGATCAATATTGAATCCTTCAACTTAAATCTAAAATGAATGTGTTTGAAGAATGTATGAAGACATTTAAGCACTCAAACCCATATAGAATTTTAGATTTAACAAAAACAAGTTCAGAAAATCTCTTTGTGATTTTTCAAGAATTGAAAACCATTTTCTGAAAATAATGAAGATGAGCACTTCACATGGAAAATACCCAGACGTGAAAACCAAAGAATACACGCTCAAAAAATTACTCATCAACCTACCCAAAAGATCTGAACAGCCAGCCACTTATGCCCGTACACACCCACGCAAAATTCATGTTCGCCCAAGCCACGTGGAAGCCAATCAATGGCTGTCCACAAGAGACGGATGAGGGGCATATTCTCTTTGTCCTAGAGGGGTATCCTAGTATTACTAAGGATAGGAATAAGGAGCTGTAAAAAGGAATTTTTACTTTAAAAATCAGAAATGAGGAAGATGATGAATAGTGCTGATGTGTGAAGGTGTGTGCGTGAATGGAAAAGATGCAATCAGATCTGATTGCTACAGTAGGGGAACCAAGTCATGTGCAATGCACATGCATGTCTAGTACTAAACAGAACATGGGCTTTCAAAGAATTGGGCTTAAAAAGCAAAACCCGAAATGGACCCACTGTTGTGACTGTGACTTAAGTAAGAGCCACTGTACGTGAAAAACAGTGTTCTTTATGATCAGTGAATGACTAGTCAAATAGACAAAAATCTGTTAATTTCATGAAATGAATGAAGTGCAGTATACCTTGTGTCTTTGTTCATTTCTGACTTCTTCAATGCAGCAGAACTTGTCCTAAATCTAGCCTAGAGCTTGTGAGTGATTAAATACAAATTAATACAATTGTTTTGACAAGGAACCTAGCCAATATAACAAATCCTAGAAACTAACAATCTCCCCCTTTGGCTTTCCTTGACAAAATATTAACCCATTCATCTCACAAGACTCTCAACACTCAGCCCAACACTTGTTATAATGTACCTGCAAGAAGAAAAGCTTGCACAACACAAAGTATGATGGTATGCAGTTTAAACGCAGCAAGCAATGGAGATTTAACAACCAATACATTCTCCTCCTTTTTGTCATGGAAAGACAAAAGGTCATACAAAAAAGAAAAATTCAGTTCAAAAGCATAGAAAATTGAAGAGATATTCAAGAAAAATACATGCCGAAAGAGAAAAATGCCATAGAATTCTAACTCCCCCTAAATTCTAACTCCCCCTAAAACTGAGAACCGGCAGCAGCAGCAGCATCTCTGTAACGAGCTTGCATGGCAAGTTCAAAGTCATCTACAGGCTGAAAGGCTACTGAGCTTGCTGGCATGGAAGAATCGGTGGGGTCCATCTCTGGAGCGTCATCGGACTGATCAGAAATGTCAGCATGTGGATCACCATCCTCAGTATGAAGCCCATCAGAATACGGAACGATGGCAAAGGCAGCAAAGTTAGCTGTGTGAGCTGCTAGTTGGGCCATGAGATCCGCAATGATAGCCGATTGACCTTTGACCTTGGCAAGAAGTGCAGCGTTGGCTTGTTCAAGAGAAGGAGCCTGATCCCCTCGCTTTTTGCGAGCAAACGTTTCACTAACCTTCATGACTGTTTTCGTGTAGTCAGCCATAGGCTCAGCAAATGTATCCAAGTCAGCCACAGAAGATACACCACTGCGGGCACAAAGGAGGTGAATAAGGAGAGGGAAAATGAGGGCACCCTTGTGGTCACGTCCACTACCTATTGTCTTGGTCTGAATGTGTTCATAAATAAGAAATCCTATGGGAACAGGATCCTTATTCAGAAAAGACATCATCACTTGAATCTGCTCCACAGAAGGGTGTGAATTGTGGGAGGTAGGAATGATATTGTGACGCACAAAATCCCACAAAAACCTGTGAAAAGGTTTGAATTCAGAATTCTCTAGCAACAACCCGTCCTTTAAAGGGGTAGCAGGGTTCACATAGGCCACGGCCTGGAAGTGGGCAGCAGTGTAGGAACGAGACCGATCCAAGTATTGCTGGTAATCAGTGTGGGTTGATTGTTTTAACCCAAGAACCTGACAAATTGCACTAGGCCGAAAATGCACATCACGGTTGCGCACATAGACATTAAAGCTTGTTCGGGCAATGCGACTTGGAAAATTTGCATAAAATTCTTGAACTATGGTGAGGTTGTAGAAGGGGATTGTGTGAGGGAGGTCATTCAAAGTGGAGACTTGATAGTCACTGAGGAAGGAGAAGACTTGACGAAAGAGATGGAGATTGAATTCCTCTAACCTGTAGTGGCGCTCAGTGACCACAGATCGGGATTGCACAATGCGAAAGAATCTCTTTGCCCATCGGGTTGTAAAGCGATTCTGTCCGTTGATGAAGTCTTCTTCTTCACAGTCCTCCGGCGTGGATGGTCGTTGTCGGCTGCGAGAGGGGAAGATGGTGGAGCCCGACATGGGGAGAAATCCGATACGGCAAATGGAGGCGCGAGAAGTGAAATGGAACCCGAGTCGCGACACAGACTGAGTCGCGAGAGGGAATGGAGCCGACCGAGTCGCGAGCGAGAGGAGGTGGTATCGACGAAGGCGCGAGCGAGAGGTGGAAGGCGGAATGGGGAGAAGGTGAGAGAGAAGGATGCGGCTGGGGAAGAGAATATAACAAGAAGATTCTGAAATTTTAGGGATTTGAAGGAAGAAAGAGGGGCGCGTGGCTTATAAGGGCTGCTAGAGATGATAAAAGTCTGAAAAGCCCTTAATGAACAGTGATCCAAAGTGCAGAATGGTTCTGTGAAATGGACTGTATTTGACGATTGTTAGACTAGTCAAAATGAACAAACTGCGTACTGGAACAAAAAAGTAGAGGAATCCTTAGAGAATTGGAAGCAATGACACACAAAAGAAATCTATGAGTTAGATGTGCTTCAGAGATTTTTATTTTTGACAAAGCAACTGTGACAAAAACGACAAACACAATTGAAAAGAATTAACCACCAATGTCAACACTCTCATAGATATGGAAAATGAAGATTGCAAATTTTGTGCAAGAAAATAAGCATATTTGGGATATAGGGAGGTCAATGCTAGCATTCAAGACTTGTTCAAGATGGAAAACAATGTCAAAGACAACCAAAGAGGTTAAATAATTTTCATTCACAACAAGAGATTAGAATTTAACCACTCAAGAGAATTTCTAATTTGGGAACAAATCTTGAAAGCAAAGTTTGTCAACTCATGACAATGGCTATGAGAAAATTATTGTCATTTGTTTTGTTTAGGCACATCCCAAGTTAAGTGCAATGATTTGATCCAATTTTGCGACTCTTTACCCTAGAACACCATAAAAACACCTTATGTCTCCCTAGGGCCGTGACTTCTTTGGTCACACTTCCTTTTTTTTTGTTTTTTTTGTATGGTGCACATTTGTTCAAATGAGGAAAACTTAGCTGAAAATAGGTCATAAAGGAGAAATTATATTGAAAAGCGAAATTGCATCCTCAAACAAATTGTCTTTGAAAAGCATTTAACAAGTTTGATTGATCATGACAAAGTGTTTTTAAAAAAAAATTCTCAAAGCTAACATGTGACAAGAAGGAGGGATTATGCTTATTGACATGACTCATGTTATGCAAGAACCTTTTTGAATATCAAAGAGAGTGTGACAAATAATGTTAAGACCTTTCAAAGTGGTTATTTTCTTTAAAAGAAAAACTACTTAACCAAATAAAAGAAACTTAAACAATGAAGCACATTTAACTACAAAGACTCATGCATGTGTACAAATGCCAATTGACTTCCGAAGACTAATGTGCTTTGGATTCTCTAAAGCTTTGGTAAAGATGTCTGCAAGTTGTTGTTCGGAAGGAACAAAAGTCAAAGTAAGAGTTCCACTCTCCACAAGATCTCGAATGAAATGATATCTTATGTCAATATGCTTGGTTCTTGTATGTTGCACCGGGTTCTTGGAGATATCTATAGCACTCATGTTATCACAATAGATGAGAAAAGTTTTCTCATCAATTCTATAATCGGCTAACATTTGTCTCATCCAAATGAGTTGTGTACAACAACTCCCTGCTGCTATGTATTCAGCTTCAGCAGTCGACAAAGAGACAGAATTCTGTTTCTTGCTATGCCAAGACACTAAGTTATTCCCAACATAGAAAGCACCACCCGAGGTGCTCTTCAAATCATCACTACACCCAGCCCAATCGGAGTCACTAAATCCAACCAATTTAGTGTTGGTATCATGGGTATACCACAACCCATAGTCAAGAGTCCCACTTACATATTTGATGATTCTTTTTGTTGCAAACAAATGGGATTCTTTGGGATCACTTTGGAACCTAGCACACACTCCTACCGCAAACGATATGTCCGGTCTACTAGTTGTGAGGTAGAGGAGACTTCCTATCATGCTTCTATACAAGGTTTGGTCCACTTGCTTACCACTTGGATCCCTATGAAGTTTGGAGCTTTTACTCATTGGAGTAGTAGCCACTTTGGAAGACTCAAGCCCAAACTTTTTGACCAAGTTTCTAGCATACTTAGATTGGGAAATAAATATCCCACTATCTACTTGCTTAACTTGCAGCCCTAAAAAGAAATTCATTTCACCAACTAGACTCATTTCAAATTCACTAGACATTACATCAATGAATCTCTTAACATGAAAATTTGAAGTTGAACCAAAGACAATATCATCCACATAAACTTGAGCAATCAAGACATCATTTTTCAACCTTTTTACAAATAGGGTCTTGTCAACCGACCCTCTTTGATACCCATTGGACAACAAGTGATGAGAGAGTCTCTCATACCAAGCTCTTGGAGCTTGCTTCAGCCCATACAAGGCTTTCCTCAATTTATAAACACCATCTCTCATGTGAGGATCCTCAAAACCTTTTGGTTGTTCTACAAAAACTTCCTCATTCAAGTAACCATTTAAAAACGCTGTTTTGACATCCATTTGATACAATTTGAACCTAAGATGACATGCAATGGCACAAAGCAACCAAACGGACTCAAGTCTAGCAACGGGTGCAAAAGTCTCATCAAAATCAATGCCCTCTAATTGAGAGTACCCTTGAGCAACAAGCCTAGCCTTGTTTCTAACTACATTCCCAAATTCATCGGATTTATTTTTGAATATCCATTTGGTTCCAATGACATTTGTGTTGGCTGGTCTCTCTACAAGAGTCCACACTTGGTTTCTCTCAAATTGATTCAATTCCTCATGCATTGCACTCACCCATTCCTCATGATTGAGTGCTTCTTTGACATTTTTAGGTTCAACAATGGAAACATAGCACACATGAGCAAGTTCATTGGCCATTTGTTTTCTAGTTCTAACTGGCTGGTCTAAAGAACCTAGAATTACATCTTCACCATGGTTACACCTCACCCATCTTGGTTTTTCAGATCTGTCACTCAAGATTTTGTCATTTTGTTCGCTCTCTGACTTATCAAACTCAACAATTTTTGAGTCATCAGCAGGTTCATCACTACCTGATTTGGACTCTTCTTTAACCAAATTATCCTCTTTAGGATCAGATTGTGGGAACAATCCATCCTTATCTGCAGCCATTTCAATAGATGCATCATGATCATCTATTTTCACATTTATGGATTCCAACATAGAATTTGTTCGCAAGTTGAAGACTCTAAAGGTTCTACTGTTTGATGAATAGCCTAAAAACAGACCCTCATCACTCTTAGAATCAAATTTCCCCAAATGTTCTCTATCCCTAAGGATGTAACATGCACTCCCAAACACTCTAAAGTGTGTAACCTTAGGTTTCCTACCCTTCCACAGTTCATAGGGAGTCTTTTTGGTTCCCGGCCTAAGGTAGACTCTATTTATGATGTAACATGCTGTATTGACCGCCTCAGCCCAGAAATGTTTAGCAAGATTTTTGCTATTCAACATCACTCTTGCCATCTCAATCAAAACCCTATTCTTTCTCTCAACGATTCCATTTTGTTGGGGTGTTATTGGAGCTGAGAATTCATGTTTAATACCCATTTGACAACAAAACTCATCGAATTGAGAGTTTTCAAACTCAGTACCATGGTCTGATCTAATTCTGGACAGGGTTGACAGACTCGACATACCTTCACTTTTCAGCAGTTTCACAATCTTGACAAAATGATGAAATGTCTCCGACTTGTCCTTAAGAAATGACACCCAAGTGTACCTAGAAAAATCATCTACCATGACTAGAATGTATTTCTTTCCACCTATTGACAAGGTTTGAACCGGACCAACTAAATCCAAGTGAATTAGTTCAAGTGTCCTAGAGGTGCCTATGTCTTTGACTCTTTTGTGTGGTTCTTTGGTTTGTTTCCCCATTTGACATGGACCACAAACAAAAGTTTCGGGCTTTCCTATCTTTGGAAGACCTCTAACAACCTCATGCTTAGACAACTTGTAAAGGTCATGAACATTAATGTGACCAAGTCTTTGATGCCAAAGAGAGCTAGTGTCATCAATAGCTCTATTGCAAGTATTCTCAATTTTTCCAACATTGCCATCAAACACATAGCAATCATCCTTAGACCTAGGGGCATTCAAGATCTCCCTTCCTTGGGAGTCAACAATTCTACATCCACTCTTGGACATACACACTTCACCACCCCATTCATCACAAAGTTGGCTAATACTAAGCAAATTAGAATTTAGCCCATCAACAAATCTTATATTTTTCAATTCGGGTATACCGGGTATGTGTACAACCCCCTTTCCACTCACATATGACTTCTCTCCTCCTCCAAAAGTCACACTACCACCATCATAAGGAGCAAGAGAGGTAAAGACCTCCTTATCTCCCGTCATATGTTTGGAACACCCACTATCTAGGTACCAAATGTTCCTCTTAGTGGCTGAAAAAGCATTCAAGGTCACTAAACATTTAGTGGAGCTCTTCACAACCCATCTTTGATGTGGACTTGGCTTATTTTTGGGAAGTGGGGTGACAAGTAAGGCAATTTTGGTTACCTCTTTGAGTAGATTGTTCACTTGCTCTTGTAGAGAAACATTTCTCTTTGGTTCACTTGATTTCTTTCCTCTAAGTTTGTTGCAATTTGGTCTAATGTGACCCTTGACATGACAATGATGACAAACCGGGACAAACTTTGTTTTTCTAAGTGAAGTAGAACAATCAATTTGTGTGACACTTGATGTAGCTTGACTTGACTTAGAATGAGATGCATTTTGACCAATGTCAATGAAACCTAGACCCTTTTTGACACTAAGATCAGATTCTGACTTGACAAAAATGGTCTTTGTGTTGGATACACTAGGACTATTTTCACTAAAACCCAAACCGGTTTTGTCACCATGATGCTTTCCAATCCTAAGCATCCTATCAACCTTTTCAGCCCCAATGGTGAGCTCAACAATGCTCTCATTAGCTTCATGCACTTCTTTTTCAAGCTTCTCATTCAAAGATTTAAAGTAGATGTTGCTCTCCTTGAGCACTTTGACTTGACTCTCAAAATTTTGTTTCAAGATAGCCACACTTTCTAATTCACTCTCTAATGACTCAATCTTCTCACACAATTTCAATTTAGCATTCTTTAGTTTCTGATTTTCTTCCTTTATGCTAAGAGTTTCGGTGAAAAGTAAGTCATACTTATTACAAAGTGCAGTGTAAGACTCATCATCAGGAACAGATTCTGAGTCAGACCCACCATCAACTTGTTCAATCTCCTTGATTGATGCAACAAAAGCAACTTCATCACCCTCAACATCCGAAGAAGACTCACAATCATTTGAGTCATCACTCTCACTATCACTCCAAGTGATTTTCATGGTTTTATTCTTACTTGAAGAATTATTCTTTCTATTATTTGCACATTCAATTGCTATGTGACCTATTCCACCACAAGTGTAACATTTCACATCTCTCTTGGTTGTTCTTCCTTCTTTAAAGTTAGACTTCCTCTCTTGTTTTCTCTCAAATGAATTCTCTCCTTGAGGTTTGAATTTGAACTCCTTAAAGTTGTTACCACTAGTTCTAGCTTCTCTCCCTTTATTTCTAAGAATTCGTCTAAATCTTTTGACAAAAAGGGCAACCTCATCATCGGACATGGATGATTTTTCACTCAAGTTTTCACTCATCTCTTTGACACTTTGCAAAGCAATATCCTTTGACTTCTTGCTGTCCCTTTCATCCATTTCAAGTTCCATCTCAAAGGTTTTAAGCTTTCCTACCAATTTACCAATTTTGAGTTCATCCAAATTTTGGACTTCTTGTATTGCATGCTTCTTAGATTGAAATCTCTTAGGTAGAGATCTAAGAACCTTTTGGACAATGGTAGACTCCTCATAAGGTTTACCTAGGGACATGGCTTCATTTGTGAGGGCTTCCAACCTTTCATAGAACTCGGAAAATGACTCGGACTCTTTCATCCTAATTTCTTCAAATTTGGCATGTACCATTTGAAGCTTAAGTGACCTAACTTGTTTGTCCCCTTCATGAACAACCCTAAGTTTGTTCCAAGCTTGCCTAGCCGTGACACAATGTTGTATGTGTGAAAATTGTGAGGAAGACAGTGCAGTGACAATAGCATTTCTAGCCTTCTTGTTGGAGCTAGAGGCCGTGACTTCGGCAAAAGACCATTCGGACCTAGGCTTAGGAGTTTCAATCCCATCAACAGTTCGTGTGGGAGGAATCCACTCAACATTGAGATACTCATATGCCAACTCGTCATAGGCATCAAGAAAAATTTCAAATTTTTCTCTCCAAGCAGCGTAGTTGCTGCCATCAAAGAATGGAGGAGAGTTGCAAGATCCTGCAACGCGATCTCTTTCCATCTAGACACACCAAGAAAACAAACAACACCCTAGGATCTCTCTATTTGCTTTTAGAGTAGCGCTCTGATACCAATTGAAAGTTTAATTTAGGTGATCTATTCACTCAATTAACTTGATTAATTTCACTTTCAGTGATCGGACCCCAATTTTTGGTTTATGTGATCACTCACGAACTAGTCAACCAAACAGAACTCAGACGGTCCAGTAACAAAAATATGAAACTCCACATTGACTTCTAAAAACCAAAATCACTTCAGTAAACAACACAAATCAAACACACCAAGGATCAAGTGACATCCTATACACTCAGAGGACCCATCACAGTAGGCATCCCAGCGTTATCCACAACTACAGTGGTGTGTGATTAGCTAGACAATTATATAAGGCATATATCAATTTCAAGCATATAGCTACAGTACAGATTTGTGTTTAAACGTTGAGTGAGACAGTGAACATAACAACACAAACCAGAAAGACAGATGCACACAAGATGTTCACCCAGAAAAACCACAAAGGGTAAAAACTGGGGGTCTATCCAGCTGACCAGGCAATCCACTAAATCAGAAGTTCAATACATAAGAGGGCACTCAGCACACAAGCTCAATCACTAAGTCCTAGACTAAGTGGCAGCTTTCTTACCCCTTTGTGCAACTTCCATTAGCAAGGCAATCGGTCATTCATGAAGAAGGCAGCTCCACTCCAAGCTCATCAACCCATGGCACCAATTCGCACCAAGCTCAGTGGTTTCATCAATGCATGAACATGATATGCAAATGTAGGATTCACAAACAAAGATCAACCTTCTCAAGCTATCGGCATGAAAAGATCAATATTGAATCCTTCAACTTAAATCTAAAATGAATGTGTTTGAAAAATGTATGAAGACATTTAAGCACTCAAACCCATATAGAATTTTAGATTTAACAAAAACAAGTTCAGAAAATCTCTTTGTGATTTTTCAAGAATTGAAAACCATTTTCTGAAAATAATGAAGATGAGCACTTCACATGGAAAATACCCAGACGTGAAAACCAAAGAATACACGCTCAAAAAATTGCTCATCAACCTACCCAAAAGATCTGAACAGCCAGCCACTTATGCCCGTACACACCCACGCAAAATTCATGTTCGCCCAAGCCACGTGGAAGCCAATCAATGGCTGTCCACAAGAGACGGATGAGGGGCATATTCTCTTTGTCCTAGAGGGGTATCCTAGTATTACTAAGGATAGGAATAAGGAGCTGTAAAAAAGAATTTTTACTTTAAAAATCAGAAATGAGGAAGATGATGAATAGTGCTGATGTGTGAAGGTGTGTGCGTGAATGGGAAAGATGCAATCAAATCTGATTGCTACAGTAGGGGAACCAAGTCATGTGCAATGCACATGCATGTCTAGTACTAAACAGAACATGGGCTTTCAAAGAATTGGGCTTAAAAAGCAAAACCCGAAATGGACCCACTGTTGTGACTGTGACTTAAGTAAGAGCCACTGTACGTGAAAAACAGTGTTCTTTATGATCAGTGAATGACTAGTCAAATAGATAAAAATCTGTTAATTTCATGAAATGAATGAAGTGCAGTATACCTTGTGTCTTTGTTCATTTCTGACTTCTTCAATGCAGCAGAACTTGTCCTAAATCTAGCCTAGAGCTTGTGAGTGATTAAATACAAATTAATACAATTGTTTTGACAAGGAACCTAGCCAATATAACAAATCCTAGAAACTAACAGAATACTTTCTCTATCTCTTTTATTGGTAGATTCTTTATAGGCAGGCTAAACAGGAGATGATGGCTTTGCTTCTCTGTAACACTGATTTGCTGATCTGCAATTAAGAAAATGCTTGAATAAGATTGGTTTTCTGTGGCGTTTAGCATAATTTTGTCATTTTAAAACACTAGAGTAGCTGACTGTCAGCTATTAGCTTTTACAGTTTGGTTGAGAGTAGGATTTCTTATGAGGACAAAGCTATTTCTGCTATTATTTTCAATATAATCTTTTAACCCATGAATTAATACTAATTATAAGGAAAGTTACTTTCTTTAAAGTACTTAACTTATTTCTATACAATCTTTTAACCCATGAATTAATACTAATTATAAGGAAAGTTACTTTCTTTAAAGTACGTTGCTCATTGTTTTCCCTGCTTGTTTGTGCTATTTTTGTGAATGGATTTTAGCTATTTTGTATATAAATAACAAATGCTCTTCAAGAACATACTATTTAATTTCAAGACTATGTCTAGGCTTCAATTTAGAGTATCCAATACTTGAAACCGAGACACCCATATAGAAGAGAAATCGTTTGTTGCTTCTTTGAGCTTTATTAGCTATTTCTTTTTTTGGATTTATTTAAGTTTTTAGACGTTTACTACTTTTCTGCAACTTTTATAAAAACTAGTAATAGACAACTGATTCACTTGGTCTTATTGGTTTAGTGGTTGAGTTTGCTAAGATGGGGTTTTGTCTAGGCTAGCTTTTGAATATGATATTGCAGTAAACTATTGCTATAACAAGTTTGATAATCGTCTCTATTTCTTTTGGGGGGAGGGGGGGAACTTTATGAGTACTAGGTTTTTGTTGGTTCTTTTTAGTATTTACGTTGGAGAACTATTCTGCTATAACATGTACCTATGGATGGGGATTGACTGAAATTAGCCATTGTGCTTAATTTGTTTTTATTGGTAAAGAGTTTCTTATACTTGAACCAAGTAGTTACTATTGTTTATTTGGATGGGATAAACAACAGTAGTTACTGTAAACTAAAGTTGTTTACTGTAGTTACTGAAATTTACACTTGTTCAAATTCGTTATAATGTTAGTACTTTGTGTGATTGGAGATGTTTCTTTCCTTCATTAAGTAGTTAAATATAGCTGATTTTCCTTCATAAGGTATTCAATTCGGATGCTTGCAGTAATTGTTAGTTAAGAACTTCATTTTTTTTATCATTGTATGGATGCTTGCAGTCATTGTCAGTTGATGCTTCTTTCTTTTTTCCTATTCTCCTTTCTTAATAATCTATACAAATTTACAATGGTTCAAATTTGTTATAATGTTAGTACTTTGTGTGATTGGAGATGTTTCTTTCCTTCATTATTTGTTAAATATAGCTAATTTTCCTTCATAAAGTATTTAATTCGGATTCTTGCAGTAATTGTTAGTTAAATATACATTTTAATTTAATATTGATTTTAGGTTTTGTAAGATGTTAAAGGGAAATAGGTGGATAATTTAATATTGATTTTAGGTTGATTTTAGGTTAGTTAAATATACATTTTAATTTAATATTGATATATATCAGACCCGCTGCTGCAAGGTATTGAATGACTCCCCCCAATCCCATTCATCAGTGTCACCATTTTCAATTTAAAATAACAATCTTGATTATTGTAGGCATTACTTGGTTATTCCTGTGGATCACATCCCAACTGTGAAGGATCTTCAAAGAACACCTCAAGACTACTCTTTGGGTAATCTAAATGTTACTCAAGCTTAAATGATTCATGGTTCAACCAATGTGGGACTTTTTTCTTTTTTTTTTTCATCAATATATGTATTAATCTTACACCCCATTGTTTTTCATTGTTGTTCAGTATGTCACATGTTAGAAGTGGGGAAAACTCTATTACAACGAGATGCACCTCAATGCCATCAGTACAGGTATTGCCCTGTTCTCGAAAGCTTTTATCTTTGTATTATTTTCTGATATGCAATTATGCACAATTAGATTGATTTTTGGGTGTGCAATTGTGCACAGTTAGATTGATTTTCAGAAGCTGTTCTCTTAGGTTGTTTCCTCTAGCGTTGCCTCTGCTGGAAATTATGTAAATTTGTATTACAACTTGATTAAGTTATTATGCTACTATTCTTGAATTCTTGTGGCACCAACATTTGCTTCATAGCCCGCCCCTCTTGTTTCTTTAAGCCATTTGAATGCTTATTATGTACCATGGAAACGATGGATGTGAAATTGTGCCTTGGTGGTGAACACTGGATTGTTGACTGTCAAAGAATAAAAAACGCTAGATTAGTTTCAATCTTTATATTCTGTCTGTCCTACTAACATGTCACCCATATTGCTTAATGCAAAGATGGGCTGGTTAAGAATGTGAATGTTCATAATTTCTGTAATTTGGGCTATACATTGACCAATTTTTCCTTTACATCTTCTTTGGAAGATGTCTTTCTGTAATGATTTGAAGAGACCTAGGAAGTAGAAGATCAATACATGAGGTATTCAGCAGATTTTGATTCCTATATATCTACTTATACTTGTGAACCTAAAATGATTACACACAAAAAATTGAATAAATGAACTTGAATTAGAGTAGGCATGCATGCAGTATTCATCTGAAAAACAATTAGGTCAAAATAATCATTACTTGGTTTTTACTTACTTTGAACTAAGGTTCTGCAGATAAATTTGGTTATGAAAGAGTTTTGAGTGTGATGTTAATATGTCCTTTTGACAGATTTGGCTTTCATCAGCCTCCATTTAATTCTGTTAACCATTTGCACCTTCATTGTTTGGCACTACCCTACATACTCAGGTAAGCTATTTTGGGGTTTACGATATGCCTGAGGTTTCTCTTACCTCAACTAGTTCATTGAAGTGACATACCTAATTACACTTGAACAGATGGAAATATATAAAATATATGTCTGTGGGATCATTTGGATTTCTTGAAGCTGAAAAGTTGCTGGAGAAGATAAAGCCTCTCTCACCAATTACTTCAAAAGTGTGATTTGCGTGATAAATTAGTAGTGAAACATGATACATTGGCTTTCCCTAGTTAGTGGGTAAACTATGTAAAACAGAAAAAAGCATATGTCATGTTAATCGTTATGGTGAATCATATATCTTGGTTTGCTTACCCTTAGAATATGTATTGCTTCAAATTCTAATACAAGTATAAATTTTTTATTCTCTATTGATGCTTCTGTTTCAGTTTTGTGGTGCTTTATATTAAATTACTGTAAGTGTAAGTGATGCACATGAGAAATGCTAAGATTTCCTCTCTACAAATTCTCTGGAAATTGGATGTTGGAAATGTATGAGAATGTTGGATTAAATTTATGGAAGCATTTAAATTGCACAAATTGGATGTTGCATGTTGGAACTTTTATATCAAATATTTGGCAGGAAAAATTGATATCTAACAGCCCATTTTATTTTATTTTTTAATTAAAAACCATTTACAATATCAGTTAAACACTGATATCTAATGTCTATTAAATCTGATATTTATACAGGTATATACATTGAAATAACAAATAATATCGATATTTAATGTTATTTTTATATTACATTGTAACTCAAACCTGATGTTTAAGAGACTTATAATATTTAAAACAACGAACAAATAGATATCTAATGTGTACATATATATCGGTTTTAGTTACAAATTCGATGTGTTAAAAATATTATATATCGCTTTGATAAAAAAAGTGATGTAACAACCTACCAAATATAGCTTTTCATGAGTTTATAATATCGAAAAATATAACCAAACAGATATTTAATATACCTTTTAATGTCAATTCTTGAAAAAATAATGATATTGAAAGTATATTACATATCGGAATCCGTTCATTTAGATAGCGGAAACTTGAAAAATCGATATATATTATTTATTAACAATATCGGATATTTAACAAATAGGATGTCTAATTTGATATAGACATCGGCCCAAAATTGATATTGAAAATAGGGTACATTAGATATCACGTATGCCCTTATCGATCGCAAACTTAATAGACATCGGTGTTCCACTGATATCTAATGGGGTATTTCCTAGTAGTGATAAGGAATTTAATTTTTTGAATTGAATTAAAAATCATCGTGGGTACAACAACCCTTTTTCATATACTATACTACATCCACCCTGTATACTTGCAGGATACCGATTAGCACGAGAAATCTATTCTTCTCAAGCCGTGCTTCCAAGAGTAGTGAAAGGCTCTCCTATTTATACAGATTGAGGCATACTACGTTATATGAACAAAGAAATATGCTTTTCTACTTTTCTACATGCATGATTTGAGACTTGTTTGACTTCCTGCGATAATGGCTGTCAATCAGTCACAGCTTATGCTATCTACTAATGCTTGGAGTATGTGGCATTTTTTGATATTTTAAAATATTTTAGTAGTGAATCCTAAATGTCTTTAATTTTTCGTATTTATTCCAAAATTTCTCATAATTAATCATTTTTTCATTTTAGGCCATCAGCAATGGTGAGTGTGAGAATAATGTATTGGTATTGGAACTCAATTAGTGGGCCGGAAAAATGAGTTTGATCCCATTTGAGTCCAAAAAATGAGAGTAACTCATGGGTGTATTTGAGAGCAATAAAGGCTGAGTGCAATAAGTGGTGGGCCCCACCCATGTGTGTGTGAACGGACTGATTTTTGGAGAGAGAGTTGGGGTGGCGAAATGACCACAACGTCCTTTTGCTTTAAATTTGGGCTGGTGTAATTAAATGGAATTTTCAATTGTGTTCGGGGTATTAAAGAAAAAACGGGAAGTTGAGTAAAGTGGCTGACAACATGGGCCCGCATGACAGAGTGAAGCAGCCATGCGCTTCTTCTCGCGTGCAAGGAACGCACAGTCCAGATCAATGAACCGTTGCTAATCAACGATCCAGATCTGTTGACCGTTAAAAATTTTTGAAATTTTTTTATTTAAACCGACTATTGTGCGCGTTGGTGATGTGGCCGCATCTGGGCGCTCCAAAAATTGAGCCGTTGCTCATCCAACGACACATTAATTTCCCGTTATTTTCAAATAAAAAATTTATAAAAAGTTCAGGCAAATTCTGAAAAAAAAAAATCACAAAAAATTTGTAATGACTAGTTTAACATTTTCTCTATAAATTGGTCATTCCCACCCCATATTTTCACTCACTCATCTATCTTTTTCATATTAAATTATTGTAGAAAAAATTTATTTTCAATCATGGTAAATCCAAAGAGAAAGAATTGGTCCGTGGAGGAAGAGGAGGCTCTAATTGATCCACGGAAGAATTGTTGGGTGTTGTTGTTGTTGTTAATTTTATGTACTCGTTTTAGTCTTTAGTTGTTATTGTGGTTTATTTCAATTTGATGAAATAAAATGAATTGTGTGGTGTTTACCATTTTTATGCATTTTAAACATTAAAAAATATCAAACAACTTGAAAGATTGTTGGTGGAGAAAAAAATATAGAATTTATAATTTGGGTAATAAAATTATAAATCCAAATATATTCAATATTGACCTTATAGTAAAGATCTTTTTAAAATAAAACTAATGGTATAATTTTTATAAATATTTAAGTTATCAATTATAAGTTAACCATTACTTAATCTAAATTAGGCTTAATTTAATTAGGTACAACTGTATTATTCTTAGCTATGACTTTCAGCAGCACTGCAGTTTCAGTACATATGACTATCACTCTCAGGTCACAAAATCACTTTTCAGGCTACTGTATTACTCTCACACTCATTACATCACTGTGGATGGCCTTACAATGTTAATCATGATTGATGTATATAACATGTGACTCGTAGTGAGTAGGTTGAGCATAAAAAGGTGAAAAATTCAGTTTTGATTAATTTGGTAATTTTAATATTATTATTTTGCAATACTCGTATTATTCTGCCACCAGTTTGTCTCGTCCATTCCGGCCACCTCCGGCCTTCGATCACCAAAATTTTTGGTGAGTTGTCCTCTCCTCACCATGGGCTTTCATTCCCCTAATGTTTGGTTTTCCAATTTGGAGAATTTGTGAATTTGAAATTCTTGTATGGAAATAATGGAATTAATTTAGGGAATATAGATAAATCATAAAGTATGAACTATGGAGTTATATGATGTTTTGGGAAACATGAGATCAATATGTAAATCAACTTATATCTTGTTATAGACAAATTATACATAGAGTATGGATAAATCATAAAATATGAAGTTATTTATGAATTAATTTAAAATTCTTGTTATAGAAAAATTATACAAATTAAAGGAAATTTAGTATGTCAATTGTCACCATGAACAATTAAACATTATTTGTTATTAATTATGTACGTGAAAGTATGTCTTTGCAAATTATGCAAATTATAGAATATGGACAAATTATACCCTCTTAATATTAATGTAAAGTATGTAATACAAATTATACAATTAGTCCATGAAAGATTAAACAATTATACAGTTATTGTGTATGTCTTCTTGTTATTAGGAAAAATTATTATGGAGAAGTATCATGGGTGATTATGCTTCGCAGTATACCTACTCCGCACATGAGGATACTGAAGACGGTGAACATGTTGAACCTCGTAGAAGCTCTATGTGGTACTGATTACTTATGTAATTCATGATGCAATATTGCAGTATAAATAAATTGAGGTGTTATTTATGTAATTATTAATTAGTGAACCATTTTTTTAACAGTATTTGCCTCCAGCGTAGATATTCATCTTATATCACATGAAACCTATTATATAATTTGGTTTCTTCAATGTTTTTTTATCAATGTAGTAGATAATATATTAAATAAACATATAACAAAGTTTCATTCAAAATTTTCGTATTTTGATAGTAATTTCCGTCGTTTCTGTCTAATTTTTGTCGAAATTTAAAATTCATCTCGTCGAAATTTCTATCGAAATTTCTGCGAAATCCGAAATTTTACTCATTGCTTATAAGATGACATAATATTTCTTTTAAAAATACTAAATTTTTATCACTATGTTACCACACCACTCAAATTTATAATGAGCAACGATGACTTCATCATCTAGGAAGACAAAGGTAAGGGTTTCACCTCCTCCATCATACAAAATGGAGAACGATGATTTGGATGAGGACTTCATGCCTGACTCGTCAAGACGTATCAGATATGGAATGTGACATACGAGGGCAGTCTCTATGGGCAGAGAGGTGGAGTTGGAGCGGGATTTGGAGAAGAGCACATACATTTGTGCAGCTAAGGCTTAAAAGGAGTCTGACGAATACAAACTTTAAGTAGAAAAGAAATTTCAGGAAGGGGTAGACATTGGATTCGAGATGTTTAAGGAGTATGCAAAATCACAGGTCAAGACTTCGACTGGGATAAGATTCAACACGTTTAGACATGAGGGTGTTTGGCTTTGTGTTTGTCGTTTAAGTGTGTTGCTTTATGTTTCAAATTCGAGTTTAATTATCTTCTTTTCGGTTTGTGTTTGTTGGTTGCAATTAGTGAAATGAAATAAAGGCATTGATTTCTTTTTGCTAACTTGACATGACACAACCATCACATGTCTGAGTAATAATTCACTCAAACAATGACAAGACCATACACTACTAACTCCACACTTCATCCTATGCACAACACTGTTGCTTCACATGTGAGATTCGAGTATCTGTGAATCCAGCAGGGAATTGTAACGCCCCAAAACCGAGCCTTAGAAGTACGAGTAGGCAAAGTCAAATAACCATGCGTGTCACGATGGCTCGTGAGCCCGCCGGAAGGTGTGTTACTATTTCATTTATTAAATTAGGCCCAAGCTAATAATTATTTATCAAATTACATACAAAAACTCCTCGGTCAACCTAAGTCAAACAAAATTCAAAGTCAACAGGGTTGACCCAACACACCCCCAAAAAGGTTGTATACAATAAATCCCCATGTGTGAAACTTGTGCATTAATGAGTCACAAACTAATCACTTAATCAAGAAAGTATAATAAAATAAAATAAAATAAGGGTCTACAAATAAAGCGGTACTCACTCGCTCTCTGACGAACTACTAGAACTTGAAAAGTCGATCGTCAACGAAGTAGGCGGGGTATCATCATCTGAAAGTAACTTAATCACAACCATCGCACTCTCTCTACTAAGTCTGTGAAAAGCCGCTGCACCGGGCAAACCACAACTCGGTAAGCTTTTGCAAGCTAGTACGTATAGGGAAAACACACAACACAACAACAAAGCATACTCCAAGTAGACAGAAACCAACAAAAAGTAAAATAAATAGCACAGGTTTCTCAACAACACAAAAGTGCACGGGCATTAAATAATCATGCTCAACCACCAATATATGAGGCATAAGTAAATAATTAATGCAATCGAAAATAGATAACGCTTATGCATGGCAATACTCAAAGATATGAGGCAGAATCAATCCAATGCACGCGTACCTTTGTCTTCTGCAGAAGCAATATCAATCACCTGTTATAAAAACAGTTGACCAACCCTAGCCGGCACCAAAACATATTGGGCCCACTACTAGACAGTACAAACTGATCCCTAGTAGCAAGAACATGCACTCTAAGCGTACATCTGTGATAACTTCACAGCTCGCTCTCTAGTCATACTCATACAGAGAAACCACATGGTAGCCATAAAAATGGAAGTCTGACTTCAACCTGGGGGACTAACAGCCCACTAAGACCTATCGGTAGTTTAGGAGATCGAAACTCAAGGCAAACCCTCACAGGCCCTCTCGCTCTTAAGCTAGTGGTCCAAACACTTTAACTTCATTAGTTCACATATAATGAAGATGATATCCAACATGCATGTATGCATGATCACATGTTCACAATCCAAAATATATCACATGTATGCACATGGATCAATCATGCTAAATCTCTAGCATGTATACTTGAATAATATCCAAGGCATTCAATGCACAATCACCATATTCATGCATAAAAATACCATTATAACCCAGGCAAGGAAAAATAGGTAAACAAATACGAAATACAAGTTAACCACACATGGTTATTAGCCTTGTTACCAATCTTATGATTAATGTAAATTATTTAGTCATGTCAGGGTACAAGTCGAGAGCAATCAAGAGGCAAAGTTCACTAGGCTAGCTCACTAACCCTAATCTCTATTCTTTTATCCACATGTATCACAAAGCATCTTGTCTAGGTCGTTAAACCTATCTTTAACCGATTATGCATCCTAATCTAGTTCTAGGGTTCAAGTACAAGACAACCACACAAGCAAGGCAAAAGTGGAGTCACATTACCCTAGCCAGTTTCATGCTCAAGATTAGTTTAAAAGGGTCATGTTGTCTAGGTTGATTAGATTATCAATTCACTCCCATGGTGCAGCCCTAAATATGCTTCTATAAATATATATATATATCTCCCAAAAGAATAGCAAGGAATACAACTTAAATAAGCAAGGGTAAAAGGGGACATGAATTAAAGAGCAAAAAAGCGAGTGTAAGGTAAAGGAGTCCAATCTGAGTAAAGGGGTCAACCTTGACACTCCTCTTTCTATTCCCTTGTTAGCCACAAGGTTCCCAAAGAGCTATTGATCTCAATGAGCTCACACAAAGCACAAATCAGTTCTAAACTTCGTTTAGGCATGTTGATGAGGCAAGTTGAAGTCATCAACATGCCTAAACATGTTGACAATTTCTATTACACACAAATCAAGGCAGCCCTCAATCCTATATATAAACACAAGCTAGCAAGCATGCAATAGTTCAAGTCAAACATAGAGATCACAATCAAGTAATTGAAAGAAGACAATACGCAAGCATACACAAGTTCACACAAGGTCAAGTAGAGTGCAAAGTCACTTGCACTTAGCTTCCACTTCAAACAGCACCCCAAAATCCTAACCAAGTTCAAGAAACTCTAAGTTAGGTTTAGAAAGCAAACCAATAGTCTAGTATGCATGCCACTTCGCTTAGTTAATAAGTTAACCACCATCCGAATTAAAACCAAAGACCTTTGAAAGGGTCTGGACCTAGCTAGAAACTCAAGGGAACCTCAAAACTGTCTTTTAAAATTGGTGAGGAAACAAGGATAGGCTTAAATCAATTTGGAAAACTCTATTTAAGAAAAACGGTGCATCAACCACTAGGGTTGAGGGTTTTTTTTTTAAAAAAAACAAGTCAAATAATTTCTAGGAAAAGGATTCCTCCTAGTGTCTACTGGTATTTAAAGAGTAGCAAGAACTTAGACAAGATGAATCAAACTCAATGGAAAAGGATTCAAAGAAGGTGCAACCCGATTACACAAAACAATGAGTTTTGATAAGGCTTTCGGGGCAGGTTTAATTGGTTCTGGATTTTTAGTAAAATCTAAGGAAATTCAATGGCTTTGAAAATTGATAGGGACAAAGTAGACATGCATATGTTTATGTATAAAAATTATCAAGAGATTCACTATTACAAAAAACACCCATTCTTGGTGGAATGCTGGCGGATTAGAGTTGTCCGCCACGAATGCTTAAGAATTCCTGGCATAAGGTATTATCTGCCAGTATTGCTAAATCCTAGCGGTCTATTCCGCCAGCATTGATCAATCCTGGCGGACCAATTCGCCAGGAGTAAGTGAGAGAAAAACTCCAGCGCCTCACTCAATCCTGGCGGTCCAAGGATTGATCAATTCTGGCAGAATAGACCGCCAGGATACCGCCATGATTTAGCAATCCTGGCAGATTGGACCTCCAGGATTGAGTGAGCGGGCAAATTCCCGCGTGAACTCAATCCTGGCAGATTAGACCGCAAGTATCAATAAATCCTGGCGGTTTGGACCGCCAGGATTTAGTACTTAACCTAATACGCACCCTCTTTCTTCTTCTTTTTCCTTTTCCCTTCTTCCTCGTGCCGCTTCTTCCTCCTTTTCCTTCTTCCTCCTTCTCTTCTTCCTCGCGCCGCTTCTTTCTTTTTCCTCCTCCTTTCTTCTTCCTCTTTCTTCTTCCTCCTCATCGCTGCCAGCCTGCCATCACCACGCTCCGGCTCCGACTCCACCACCACTCTCGCGACCAAGCTCCGGTAATCTCTCTCTCTCTCTCTCTCTCTCTCTCTCTCTCTCTCTCTCTCTTATTTCTGATTTTATTTTCAAATTTTGTTAATTTTTTTCTGATTTTGTTTTATAATTTGTTAGGTTTATCCAAATCTTCTCCAATTTCTTATCTCAGAGGCCAAGATCCACTTCATTCTTGAATTCTTTGGGGGTACCTGCTAAAAATTATTTGTATATGCCGAATTTGATTTTTGTATATGCTAGATTATATTTAATTTTTGTATTTGTATATCCATTTTCATTATTGTTATATATGTGATTTTTTGTGTTTTTTTTTTTTACAGGCTAATTAACCTTTTTGTGCAGCAAGATTTGAGTGGTGATTTTGATTTTGCAACAAGGTTTTTCTATGACTAGCTTGGATATTTTTTTTTATATGTTGATGTGTTGAAATATGTTAATATATGTTAGATATGTTAAAAATTATATATGCTTGATTTAATTGATACATATGTATATGTTAGATTTGTGTTCATTTTTTGCATTGTATGTTAGTGTTAATATATTATTAGGGTAGTATGAAAAATATTAATTATTTAGCTAACGTACAATTATTAGGGTAGTATATATGAAAAATGTTAGTATTATGTTAGTGTTCATGTATCAACGTTAAAAATAAAAATAATAGGAGAAATAAAAAAAATGCAAATTTTTGGTTAAATAGATAAATAAAAATACAACATATTAGTGAACTTAATTTATTCATTTGTTCTATTTCAAATTAAAAATAAAATTGACTGAAAATTTTTAAAAATTTGGGTTAATTAGATAAATAAATATAGAACTACTTATTTGTAGATATAATTTATCTGTTACAGTTTAAATAAATAAAAAATGGTTAAGTAGATTAACAAACATACAACTTATTTGTGAATATTTTGTGAATTTAATTTATTTGTTCGACATATATAAATAATCATAAATTATTATTGAATATTTTTTGAATTTAATCTAATAGGTATGAATAGGTACGCCTACATGATAGGGATTGAAAGATTGTAGGCGTCAGGGTCTAGAGTTTTCATCTAAGAGGTAAAGCATGGATAGGACTTGGTTGACGATGCCGCGACAGTTAGAGGCATACGTAGATGGAATCAATTTGTTTTTGGATCAAGCGGCTGCGAATGGTGTTGGCCAGATAAGTTCAAATGTCTGTGTAAAAAATGTTGCAATAGATATATTTTTGGAAGACAAACTATTGTGGATCATCTTGTTTGGCATGATATGGATAAAGATTACAAAAAAGCTTTGTGGCAGCATCATGGGGAGCCTAATATTGGAAAGCCAAATTTAAGGGAGATAGAAGATGACATAGGAGGAGAGATGGATGGTATGCATGATTTTCTTAATGACATATTTGTTCAACCAGTAACGGAAGAAGAGGTTGGGTCATCGACACAACCTACTATCATGGATGGGCGTCCAGCAGAGGCCGAAAGTTTTTTCAAGTTGCTTGAAGAGGCAGATCAAGAGTTGTATCTTGGTTGTAAAGAGTTTAAGAAATTGGAGGCCGTTGTAAAATTGTACCAGATCAAGTGTTTAGGGAGTTTGCCGGACAGTTTATTCACTACGTTACTAGAGTTGGTTAAAAGAATGTTGTCTGATGGAGATTGTTTGCCGCACTCGTGTTATAAGGCAAAGAAACTTATAAATGGGTTGGGTCTCACATATGAGAAGATTGATGCATATCCTAATGATTGCATTATATATTGGAAAGACACCTCAAAATTGACTGCATTTTCGGTTTGTGGCAAATCAAGATATAAAGATAACAAAGGAGATGATACTTCTAGAAAGAAAGTCTCAGCTAAGGTTATGTGGTACTTCCCTTTAAAATCGAGATTGAAGAGGTTTTATATGTCGAAGCATATTACTGAACATATGAGGTGGCATGCAACTGAATGTCCCAATGATGGGTTTATGAGGCATCCGTCAGATTCTCCGGCATGGAAGCATTTAGATAATTTGTACCATGAGTTTGCGTCAGAAATTCGAAATGTGCGTTTAGGGCTGGCAAGTGATGGATTTAATCCTTTTGGCCATATGAGCAATGCCCATAGCACATGGCCTGTGGTGCTTTCTGTTTACAATTTGCCTCCATGGATGTGTATGAAGCAACCAAATTTATTATTGTCCTTGTTGATTCCAGGACCGAGAAGTCCTGGAAATGACATTGATGTGTATTTGCGACCATTAATTGATGAGTTGTGGGAGGTTGGCACTACCACGTATGATGTGTTTTCAAACCAAACTTTTACGATGAAGGCTGCTATGTTATGGACCATTAGTGATTTTCCAGCTTATGGAATGTTGTATGGATGGAGTACTAAGGGATATACAGCATGTCCGCATTGCATGGATGATAATGTATCTGAATATTTGCCTGTGAGTCGTAAGATTTGTTATTTGGGGCATCGAAGATTTTTACCAATTGGGCATAGGTTTCGAAGGGAACAAGCAGCATTTAATGGTCATCGAGAAGATCATCAGGCACCAAGACAGTTGAATGGGTTACAATGTCTTGAACAACTATCTAGTTTGAGGTTCACTTTTAGAAAGCATGACCAAAATGCTCATGTTGGACAAAGAAGACGAAGGCCTTCAATTTCTAGAAGTAGTAACGGTCAGTGGAGAAAGAAAAGCATATTTTTTGAACTACCCTATTGGAGGCATCTTTTGATCAGACACAATCTCGATGTCATGCATATTGAGAAGAATGTATGTGATAATGTGGTTGGAACATTGTTGGATATTGCGAAGAGGACAAAGGATGGATTGGCTGCACGTGCAGATCTTGAAGTCTTGAATATAAGACATAGTCAACACCCTCGTAGAGAAGGAGATAAAACATTTTTGCCCCCGGCAATATTCACATTGAGCAAAGAAGAAAAAACCTCATTTTGCAAAGTGTTGTCTACTATTCGGGTTCCCGATAGATATTCAGCAAATTTGTCTCGATGTGTGAATGTGAATGAGAGAAAAATAAATAGGTTGAAAAGTCACGATTGCCATGTTTTAATGCAACAATTACTCCCGCTTGCGATACATGGTGTGTTACCCAAATCTGTCACTATGGTTTTACTAGAGTTAAGTGCAATCTTTAGACAGTTGTGTAGCAAGAAGGAAACTGAGGCAGCATTCAATCAACTAAACTCTAGAATTGCATTGACCTTATGTCAGATGGAGAAGATTTTCCCTCCTTCATTTTTTGATGTCATGGTGCATCTCCCAATTCACTTGGCAAATGAAGCTGCTATTGCAGGACCAGTTCAATATAGATGGATGTATCCCATTGAATGGTAATGGTCATTTCCTTATGCTTAATTTGCATTAATTTTAGTTTTGATTCTCTAATATTTTTTTTTTTCATGTTAAATATTGAAGGTATTTACAAACACTGAAGCGGTATGTGTGAAATAAGAGTCGTCCTGAAGGTTTTATTGCTGAAGGGTATTTGGTTGATGAGGGTTTATCTTTCTGTTCCATGTACCTTAGAGATGTTGATGCTCGTCGTAATCGTAAGGGTCGAAATGCAGATGGTATTGGACGTGGAATATGTGGTGGGTTATCAATTTTTGACTCCACAGGCCAATATTTAGGTTCAGGTGAAAATGTGGAGCTTGATCTAAATGATAGGAATCGATGCCACAGATACATTCTTGATAATTGTGATGAAGTAATCCCTTTTAGAAGGCAACATGAGGACTTTTTGAGAGATAAACATCGAAGGGAAAGGTTCACTAGGCGACAAATCATGGAGATAAGCAAGAAGGAATTTCCTGAATGGTTCAAGAAACATGTAAGAATTCAATTACTAAGTTTCTACATCATGTCCCTAATATTAATTTTTACCTAATGTTTCTACATCATTTTTTTCACAGATTAATGCAAGGTTTTATGCTAATGATCCGTTGATATCCGATGACTTGCATTGGCTTGCTAATCCTCTTCACACACTTGTGACGAAATACAAAAGCCACGCTATTAATGGTTTTAGATTTCGAATAAAATCGGTGGATGATAAGCATAAGAATCAAAATTGTGGTGTATTTGTACCAGCAAATATTTCGGGTGGTGTTGGGCAAGTTAATTGCTATGGTGTTGTCACAGATATGTTTCTGGTTAGATATTGTGGTCCTACCGAGGCAAAAAATATGGGTCGTTGTGTGATGTTGTTTAAGTGTGATTGGGTTGATAGTGGAAGTCCTAGGAGTATGAAGACAGATCAATATGGTTTTACCTTGGTGAACTTCAACGATTGGGATTTAGGGATGACCCTTTCATACTAGCTTTACAAGCAATGCAAGTATTTTATGTTGCATATTCGATTGAAACAGATTGGCATGTAGTGGTTCGAACGCATCCGAGGGATTTTTTTGATGTATTAGAGGATAAAGATACAATTGATAATTATGCCATACCAAATCTGGATGATCGGGTACTTTACAATGAAGATATGCAAACAAGGGTTGGCGTGGAAGAGACACCTTTTGATGAAGCATTACCTTTGCCCACTGAGCTGGTTAATTCAATTGCTGACGATGAGCTTGATGATGATATGGATGCTTAAATTTATTATTTCTTTTTTTTGGTGTTGTTTTGTAATTAAGAACTCTTATGTAATACTTTTTTATTAGTGAATTTTTTTTATGTTGGACTAGGTCCCGTGGTTTTTACCTTTCGAGAGTTTTCCACGTTAAAATATATTTGTGTATTTATATATTGGTTTTATAGCAATTTAGTTTTATTTAATTAATTAATATTTATGTAGTATGTATTTGGTGGTGTATATATATATATATGGTTAATTATAATTTAATTATTTAGATGAGTGATAATGAAGAGCATATGGATGAGTTGGTTGAGGATAGTTCAAATGGTAAGCTATAGTTTGTTTATATAAAGTTTTTATTTATTCTATTATTTACAATATTTTTGTCATTCATGTATATTAATTTGGATTAATATATAGCAATGCCCCAAAGGAGAAAACGTGGTCCAGGAAAGATTAAGTAGGCTGGTAAAGATCATAGGGGTAAAGAGTATTGTGAATTTAGTCCGAGCGGGAAGTGTATTTCTCAAAACAGTATAGAGTTTTCCAAGTTTATATCTTATGAAGTAAAAGATCCCAATAATGTTCCTCTAGTGCATGATTGAAGATTGGTTGAAGAAGAAACAAAGAACACTTTGTGGGACAGAATACAGGTATCAATTTATTTTTTTAAAATAATATTAAAAGTAAAATACCTATAAATATTTACATATAATTATTTTTTTTTATCTTTTATGGATGTAGGGCACTATCACTTTTCGTGATGAGGATTTGGTAAAAATGCTCGTGATTAAGACAATGACTTTGGCCATTGCTGAACATGCTTATAGAGAATAAAAAGCATATTTAAAAGGGAAGCACTACACTGGCAGGACAGGTCAGCGGCGGTTGAGATGTCCCAATAATGTAGATCCTGTGCAGTGGGCGAAGATGGTGGAACATTGAGATAACCCGAAAACTCAGGTGACAACCTTTAATCAAATATTTAATAATACTAGTATGTGCAATTATGACTAATTTATATTCTGTTTGACTTTTTAGGAGATAGCTGTGAAAAATAAAGCTAATTGTTTCTCAACAAACGATGAGCCATACATCAGGATCGTGGACATTTGAACGTCTTCGTGAAGATTATGTGAGTAAAGTTAATTTTTTTATCTTATTGAGTTACAATTTTATTTAATTAGGGCACATAAATATATAATTCTATATTATTTTTTTTAATGGTTTAAATTTTTAGAAGAAGAAGCATGGAGTTGAACCCGATCCCGTTACTTTCTTTCGTGTCACCCACACGCGCAAAGACAATAGTTGGATTGATGTGCCATCGGAGGAGAGAGGGGTAAATATTATACTAGTTTTTTTTTTTTTTCCATAATGTGTATTTTATGTTCTTAAATTTTACCTACAAATTTATCTAAATATTTGTTTATTAGATGTCCATGGAGAGTTCCATTGACTCACGGGTTGAGTCTGGAGCGGATGACACTTCTGAACTTCGCACAAAAGTGTATGTTGAGGAGATGGGTCCTGAGAGGAAAAATAGAGTTCGGCTCTATGGACATGGGGTGACACCTGAAATGGTGCCTTATGCTAGGGCTCAATCTAGTACTTCTTCTTGAAGATCATCGAAGACAAGAGAAGCTCTTTTGGAGGCACAGTGCCTCGAATGGCAGAAGAAGCATGAGGTTGTGCAGGCTAAGCAGGATGCTCAAGATGAGGCAATTGAGCTGTTAAAGACTCAGCTACAGCAACAGCAGCAGCAGCAGCAATTTCAGTAGCAACAAATGATGATGTTTATGCAGCAGCAACAGCAAGTGATGATGCAGACACAGACACACCTGCAGAGCTCGCATCCACAACAGCCTTCTGGCCAGAGTTAGCCTCCACATTCTCCCTATGGAATGTTCTCGATGCATCATATGTACCAGATGCCGTTTATGCCTCAATCACCTTTGCAGATGCCTATGTATCGGCCAGAGGTACCTTCTCAGCCATCTCCTGGTGGGTCACATCATTCTACGGGTGTTGGATTTTTCGGATTGCTTTCCGGTAATTTAGGTGATGATGAATTTATGAGACAGTTTGGTCCACAGGGAGGATCAGGGTCACATTCAGCTTCCGGTTCGGGTTCTGCTGGTGGACTAGAGTAGATTATTTTTGTTTGCCTACTTTATCTTATCTCTATTGATGGAACAATATTATTTGACATGTATTGTTAATTGAAAGATTTAATCTTTATATATTAGTGTATAATTATTATTTGAAATGTTTTATATTAATTAGTTTATTTTATATTAATTATTTCAAATATAATTTTATTTATTTTATTTATATATATTCAATGATTATGGCGGTTGTATCCGCCAGGAAAGGATTTTTTAATATATTTTATTACTTTTCCTGGCGGATACACTATCAATGCCGGCGGTTATATCTGCCAAGAAAATATTTTTTTATATATTTTATTACTTTTCCTGACGGATATACTATCAATGTCGGCGGTTATATCCGCCAGGAATTACTCAATTCCGGCAGATATATCCGACACGAATAAGTTAATGCCGGCGGATATATCCGCCAGGAAAAGTTTAATGCCTTATCAGCATGAAATGATATTCCTGGCGGTTTTAGACAGCTATCCGCCAAGAAAAGTGTTTTGCCTGCGGTTTTAATGCTAACGGAACCTCTATCCGCCACTGCTTCATAATCCTGGCGGATTTGGCAATTTTTCCGCCAAAAAATTGTTTTTCCTGGCGATTTAATTCCGCCAGGAATAAGTGCTTTTGTAGTAGTGATTTGAAGCATGGCATAATAGGGTTTCGAAATACTATTCTAGGCTTGAAAATCTGAAAATGCAGTAAGGTATCAGATTTTCAAGTCTAGATTGTGAGATGCACAAAAACATAACCATATCTTCAAATAAGGTGATTCTAATTGGAAAGGCTTTATCTGCATGTCTAGTTTGCCTCCATTGAATTTCAGATCAAAGATCAAAACAGGTTAGGCTCAGGGATCAAAACAATAGGATTAGGTCTTAGGCTTTCGGAACTGCAGTTTTGCTGAAAACAGGACTGGTTTTGGAAAATCATTATAAATCACATAGAGGTCGGATTAAGGTGATTCTTGGCTCTAAAGATCAGTGGGGATGTCTAATGTATGTGACTAAAACAGTTTGGCCAAAAACCTTCTTGAATAGTACCAGTTTTAAAAAGAACATAGCAAGGTCACTGACAGGTTTACGAAATTAGTTTTGGTTTTCAAGGAAAACAAATGGTTTCGGATGGTTTCAACTCATCAACTCCATTAAGCTAACATCAAGACATAAACAAGGAGTTAAACTAGGGTTCACAACAAGGTTAAAAGGTTTTCTTACCCTACAAGACAGCTCGGCATGAAGAAAAGCTCAAGGGCTTTCCAACATGCAAGCACCGAAAAGGCTCTCATCTTGAGTTTGCTCAAAGGCTGCAACAAACAACTAGGTTTCTGAGGATTTTAAGAACCTTCAAACCAAGAATAACATAGAACAAGTCCAAGGACGAACTCGGCTTACCTACAGTTATGGATTGAGTTGGTCTAACTCAATCCGAGAACAAGAGGTGGGCTTTTTCCTCCAGACGTTCGAGAATGTCCTTGCATGTTACAATTCGGAAACCAAAAACAGATTACCAACATTGAAAAGATAGAGAAACAATGAAAAGAGGGATTCCTAACTCGGGCTTTACCAGAACTCGAACTCCCTCAACTCGGATTCAACATGCAGCGGGGTTTTTAGGAACATAAAGGATCAGTGATCAAAGAGATGGAAACTGATGAAAGAAAAACTCTAACTTAGGATTGTGAGTGTTGGGTTTCAACCCTTACCTGATTTCGACACTCCTGAACTCACTGTACTTCACCTCTGTCATTTCTAAGTCACTCTCTAGGGCGTTTGGCTGCTGGGAAACGAGACTAAAAATCAAAGGCTTCTTCTTTGATTTTCGGTTTTGGTTAGAGGCTACAGAGAAAGGTTCTGAACGGTAGTGTGTTGTTGTGGGTGGTTAGGGTTTCGAAAATCCTCTCTCTCATTCTCTGTGGGTTTGTCCTCTCGGTGGCTGGGGTGTTCAACTGGAGAGAAAGCTCCCTGGAGAAGACGATGGAGAGAGAGAACGGAACAAGAAGAGCAAACGTCTCCTGTCTTTTGCGTGTTTGGGTTGTGTGTTTGCAGGAGTCCTTCCTTCTCTCTTCATTTAACGTGTAAACTCAATTAGTCTAGAAAGTTCAGCTGAGTGTTAGGCTAAGTGGGCTGAGTTAAGGTTTAAATGGCCCAACATAAAAATAAAACAAAGGCTTGGTCTAAGTGGGTCTTTTCCCAAATTTGTGGGAATTAAATGGGCTGTTGTATTTATTTGGTAGAGTCCAAAATAAATAAATGAAGTACTAGGTTTTATTAAATTGAGCAAAGCCCAAATTAATAAAACCATCGCCCAAAATTAAATAGGTTAGTCTAGGTCCGGCCCTAGACACGTGTCACTTGTCCACTTGCCACGTCACGTCATATGTTAAAGTAATGAAATTACTATTTCACCTTCCTAACCCTAGCTCAAGGAGTCGGGTCAGTTGTGCTCGCAAACAAATAAATTAAAATAAAATGAAAGGGAAAACAAACATGAGTAAGAACAACAAGTTATAAAAGGGTAAAAACATAAATTAATAAATCAAGTCACGTACAACAACAAAGAGATAGTGGTCATGTCTAACTAGCAAAAGTGGAAATGTGTGACCTAAAGTAAGTAGACCTAAAGCAAAATGATACCGCGAAAAATTCGAAGTGAATTTTTACCTAGTATCACAGAAATCCAATGGGCAAGCCATGTTCTTTTCCCTTATAAATATCAAGGTTTAACTAGTAGGCCAGCACATCCACATCACTAACGTTAGAAATGGCTTCCTCCTCCAGGCAAGCCCTCTATAAGAGCTCTATGCAACCCGTCGATGACCCGAGGTGTAAGTGCAACAATCCCAATGATTATAATCCAAATTGCGAGGTTTGTACATATGGTCTGGTTTCTAAACAACCCAATAATGCAATATTGTATATGCGAATGTGAAGGAAATGGACCACTATGCCACTATTGTTTAAAGCAGGACCTGCGCTTCCCAATACCCCAATACCCCAATACCCAGACCTAGTTCCATGCACTTACGAGAAGGACATTCAACCATGTGCCGATTGTGAAACTAAAGTGAAAATCTCATATTGCTTTAATTATAAGAATGTTTATGTGAACGTCCGTGATTCATTCGAGGCCACCCATGGGAACCACTAAAGAATGTCATGGATGCATTCCATCAACAAAATAAAATGTATTATCTTTTTCTTTGTTGTTGGGTGTTGTTGTTGTTAAGTTTATGTACTAGTTCTAGTCTTTGGTTGTGTTTGTGTGCTTTCCTTGATCTGTTTGTCGTTGTTCGTATCATGATACATAAATGAATTGTGTTGTGTTTACTATTTTTATGCACTTGAAATATTCAATATACCAAACAACTTGAAAGACTGGCGTTGAAAGAGAGTCGTTCAGACCAAATGATACTTTCTTTTAGGGAAAAGTGAAAAAATCAGAAAAACAGATGGAAAAGAAAAAAAATGGGGGAAATATATTTTGGGAGCCAAAATTTTTCGCGTCTTATTAATATGCGACCAACACAAAAAGAATAGGCGACCAACCATTTGGTCGCCTATTCTTTTAGTCAATGCGCGCCTAAACCCGCCATGGTATGGCCGACACAATATATATTTCATTGCCTAATCATTTATAGGAGATGAAATAGTCGGTTGCCAAATTATATTAGTTTCGTCACCAATGAGTTTACATATTAGTTTTCCAAACATTAAATCATAGACCACGAAAAAATATATTTGGTTGCTAATTACACCTATAGGCGATAAAATTTATGTCGGTCGCCCAAAAAATCGTCGCTAAATGTGATTTTTCTTGTAATGAATATATATCCATTGATCAAGAGTTTTAATAGCTTTCCCTGAAATTTGGGTTTCAAGATCCAAGAAAATTCCTTCAGTCAAGATGTTCACCCAACCGCTGACCAACAGAGCTGCTGCTGCATTTAGGATCTGGCCAACAGTTTTGAAAATGAATAGATTTGTCAAACATAGGAAGTTAGCAATGACATTGATATGTTGTTGTGAAAGAAATCAAGAAAACTTACAAATGCATCTGAAATGAAACCATTCTCCCCTAACAATACACACTTTAGTATCTCAGAGTTAATATTGTACTATATGTCTCCACCTCGCAAGTCCTCTAGGTGCAACGAGGAATTCTAAACTCCACTGTATAATAAAAATTATGATTGTATGGGAACATCAATTAAGTTAATAATAGAGAATCCAAAATTCCAAAAGAACACAAATTACCAGCCGAGAAATAGAGACAAAAATCATACATGGAGCAAAGGCGAACTCCTCAATCTTAGTAGGAGTCACATCAAGGATATGCCGGGGGTTCTATATTCAAATCAATTATGCATTAGGATTTATGTTCAATTAGAAACATAAAGAAACATTGGTACAAAATTTTTAAAAAAATTAAATTCAGAAAGAATTCTTTGATGGCAGTAAAAAGCCTTACAACAACTTCCAAACAAACATAATCTAAAATAAAAAGATAGAGACTTTTCTAAGAGGACTCATTTCATCTAAGCCCTCTGAGTGAACAACTAATGCTCTTTTCATGCCAAAGCTTTGCAGTGCTTTAGCCATCTTTAAGACCTACCCAATGAAGAAATATAATGAATCACGTACATGCTTATGGAACTATCGAAAATTCTACAATATGTACCTTATGTCCACCAAACAACATACATTATAATCATTAAACAAGCCATGATATTATTCCCTCAACTTAAAATCATAGACCACTGAAAGTTTGTATTAGGTGATTTATCTACCTAATTAACTTGATTAAAACCACAGTCAGTAATTGGACCCCAATTTTTGTTTACGTGATGACTCAGGGATTAATCAAACAGACTTAAATATGAAATTGCAGATTGACACTTGTAAATCAAAATACAACTTTTGTAACCAACACAAATCAAACACACCAAAGGATCAAGTGAAAACCTATACACTCAGAGGACCCATCACAGTAGGCATCTCAGTGTTATCCACAACTACAGTGGTGTGTGATTAACTAGACAGTTCCATATGACATATAACAATATCAAGCATAGATATTCAAGGCAGATTTGTGTTTAAAAGTTAAGTAAGTCAGTAAACAAAACAACACAAAATGAAGACGAAGACACACAAGATGTTCACCCAGAAAAACTACAAAGGGTAAAAACTGGGGGTCTTTTTCAGCTGACCTGGTAATCCACTATATAGGAAGTTCAATACAAAGGCAACAGACAACACACAAGCTCAATCACTAAGTCCTAAACTAAGTGGCAGCTTCTTACCCCTTGTGCAACTTCCAAAAGCTAGACAATCAATCACGCATAAGGAAGGCTGCTCAATCTCCAAGCTCATCAACCCATGCACCGATTCATACCAAACACAGATATTGAATTACCCTATTTAAGACATAAAGTCAATTGTTTCTATCAATTATGTACTCATGACTAGACACACACAATCAAATAAGAATTCACTGAAGCACAAGAGAAGCAAATGAACTATCCATCAATTTGGTCATGTTAAACAAATAGCTAATTCTCAAGGAAATCACATATATAATAGAACAATACTTGGGTCACCCCTTGGGGTTACCTCAAGGTCACCCCACCCCCTCAAATTTTAATTTTGGCAATGTCGGTGTATGATCAGAACCGTTCACTTTTTAGATAACATATTAAAGATCATCTCTGTAAAAAATCAAATAAATCGGAAATCGTTTGATTATATAACTGTTGTTAATTAAATAGAAAAAATAGATGGTTTTCAATTAAAGAGTGATTTTTTTATCAAACCATTGATTTTTTTAATTTAATCGACAACAGTTATATAACCAAACGATTTCCGATTGAGTAAATTTTTTGTAGAGAAAATCTATAATAAGTGATCTAATAAGTGAACGGTTCCGATCACGCGCCGGTATTGCTGAAATCAAAATTTTTGGGGGGGGGGGGGGGTGGGGTGACCTTGAGGTACCCCCAATGGATTAATCTTTGGACCTCATCCAACATGGTGAGAAGAAATGTCACTACTAGATATACACACACACACACACATGATATATATATATATATCATGTTTGAAATTTTAAATATAATAAACTCAAATATTTAGTAATTACACGTACAAAATATGGAGGTGTTTTTGTTAGCATTTATGTTATTATGATACACATATATTTATAATATACATATGTTTATATTAATAGTATTAGTTATTTTTATTTAATATATATGTATATGTATGTTTGAAACAAATAACAAATTAATGAAACATATAGTAGAAAACTAAATAAATGATATAATATTAATATAAATGCGAAATAAATTGGTATAATTTTGAAAATATCGAATCGAAATGCCTTTAGAAAATTTTGAAATTTTTTGGATCAGAATTCGGATTGGATCGGAATTTACAAAAACATTTTAATTCCAATTCAATTTTTTTCAGAATTTTCGAAATTCAGCACTTTCGAATTTCGGATTTGATTCGGACGTTCTAAAATTGAAAATTTTCGGATTGGAATCGGTCAGATTTGGATTTTTCAATCCAAATCACACCCCTATGTGAGACCAAAGTCCTCTGCCTGATTAGAGCTTAAGTACTTCAGTGGCAAAGAATATTTACATCATACCTACCCAAAGGCTACAACTTATTACATTACTTGCAAACAGAATTGAAGATCTTACTCATTCTTCACAAAAAAATTTCACAAGAAAACATGCTCTAAACCTTTTCAATCTTTTTGAGTTAACAGAAGCTAAGGGGCTAAGGCAAAAGAATGAATTTATGATCGCAAGATGTTCTATTTTTTCTTTTTTAGACACGGTTCAAGTTAACAGAAGCTAAGGCCTAAGGCCATTGCAAGAAGGTTATTATACAAGTTAAAAACCACCATCCAATCCCACGTCACATTAAACTACAAATTGGTTTTACTATAAATAAAAAATGCATAAAAAATTGGTACCATCTTTCAAGTTTGAGCTATTCTAAAAGAACTATCACTACTAACAGTGAGGGCTGCTGTTTGGCCAGAAATGGCAAGACCACAAAAACAAGACCTGCCGCTTCTATATGTAGAAGAAGGTTGAGACTTTAACCTTCATAATACTTGTTGCATGCACAATCTGCACCTGTTATTCACATCAAATAGGCCTCCTAAACTAGTCCAGATACTTTGTTAAAGGCACTAAGCTTTGTTTCATCCAGTCCAGTACCATGCTGCCTTTTCACTTCACCATTGGTACACAGAAGAGCATCTAGGTGCACACTTAGACCTTCAAATCCACCACATTCATCTTTCAAATGTTACTGCAGCACCTCTGCAAACCAAAGCTATAAGGCGCATTTGCATGATCTCAAAGCTGACATATCATGCAGTCAACCTCAATTCTGCCAGATTTGGCCATCTCCGTGTCATAAGTCTACAATCCCAGAAATGCACCAAATCCACCTGCTATCTTGTTGTGAATTCCTTCTCAACTATACTGAAGGACACCTTCAGGCGATCTTGCAGATTCTTAAGTACGTTTTTTGTAATTCTTTTCTGATGCCGAGTGCTTTTGAGCCACTCAACTCCATAGAACACTTTTACAAGGCAACCCTTTGATGGTGAGGGCATATCCTCGATTTGGTATCGAATGTGAATCTGGAAATGATGAAAAGGGACTGGTCAATGATGCAGGGAAACAAGGTGAGTCAGGGGGGACATTTAAAATCAAAACAATTATGATATGGATTATTAAAACAGAATTCTACGCAAGTTCCATGTAATTCATACATTGTAAAAGTCACCAAGCGGAACTGCATGAAGGCTCATGACCTCTTGAACAAGCCAACCATTTCTATCAGAAAAGCGGGACTTTTGCTGAGTGCTAGTCACCTCTCCACTATATTGGGAAACACGTTTATCAAATCTGTAATATATTTGCCTTACATGGACATCACCCTTCTCTGATTCCCATGGGGTGTGAGAATAGTTAAGACAACCAGCTTTCTCCATAACTCTGCGATCCAATTCACCTCCACCGAATAGCTCTATGAAGAAAGTTGTCTAAAATTGCCAACAACAAAAATTTGGTGGTCAATGAAGACATACATCCACAAAGTGCAGGAACTAAACTAATCAAAACCAAAATGTGTATAGCCATACATTCACTGATTCACAAAGTGCAGGAACCAAAATAATCAGAACCAAAATGTGTATCGTCATGAGTGCCACACACACAGAGCGAAAATGATCTATATAGAAGCTGTAATTTAACTATTCTGGTTCCATGAGACACAGCATTGGCAGAAGGAGAAAAGCAAGGAGATGCAGATATATCCTTAGTTCTAATGGAGATACATGCTTATTGCACATTCGCAAAACACATACATGATAATATTTAGTAGTCCAGAAAAAGAGCTTACAGGAACTGAATGAGCAGAAGAATAAATCTCAGACATGCTGACATCATCAAGGCCCAAGAAAGACCCACTCTCTTCAGTTTGGAGCTTGCCTTCAGATTCTTCTTCAACTATTTGCACCTTCTGCTCAGGACTCAAGGATTTAGCCTTCCATAAAGCCATGATTGTCCTATTTAGAGACATCAAATGTTGTGAGAGATGGGCTACTTGTACACAACAAAACCCGAAGAGAAAAAAAAAAAAAAAACAAACAAACAAGGATCCACAGAGATCTAGTTTAAGTCAAAAGAAGACAACGGAAGACCAACACATGCACCAAATAGATAACACAAAAAATAATGAAAAGCTTCAATTTTTCCAAAGTGAATGCCATGATATTCTAGGATGTCTTTCAAGTACCTGTGTGCTACATTGAAAGATACAAAAGACTGGAAATGGAACTTCAGCCTGCCTTCTTCATCTTGTGTCTTTGCACAATGCCTTGCATCCATACCTCTGCCTGGTCGGAGAGTCATGACTATAATTGGACTTCCCATAGATGACAGAGTTGGAGGAACAACTTGAATATCTTCTATATCCTCCCAGAGGAAAAAGGACTTTGTCTTGTGGCCAAATAAATTTGCATGGAATCCAACTATTCTTGCAGAAAGAAATAGGCGGCCCTGCACAGGAAGAACGGTAAGATAAGAAATATAATTTACGAACCATATTAACGGCACATGACAGTTCATGAGGGGCTACTTTCTCTAGGTATGGCTCAAAAGAATGAAACAAATAGAAAGTTTAGGGTCATTAAGAAAATTCAACATGGTGTATAACTTTATTAATGGCACCTGCAGGGGCATTTTTCGTTTCAAGTGACAAGTAAAGTCGTTGATGAGAAATTCCTCTGGTGGAAGCCCAAAGAGCTTTTGGAAGGCTAAATTTGTTTGAGGAGACCGCACATTTATCTACCATAATTTCACAAAAAAAAAATAATGAGTAAGAATATATGAAAGGAGTGTAGAACACTACTAAAAAAAGGGTAGAAGAAAAATAAAACTGGTAATGTGAATTTCGAAAGTATTGTGTGTACCTTCTTCCCCACCTCCTTCTCCATCTTAGTTATAAAATGATTAACAACGTTGCTACCTCTTGTATTGTTTAAGAAAATTCTCAAGTGGAGTTTTGACTGACATGCCTGAGCTAACTTTCCTTGAAGAGGAATCCACATATCAGCTAAATCTGATATATTAGTTTTTACAAAATTGACTTCAGCGTGGCCCAGAGAGGTAGCTTCATCAAAAGGTCCATCAAAATCATATATTTCCACATCCAACACAGAAGGAGGCTCATCCATTGCATCAAATTCAAATATTTCTGAGAAAACCAACAGGAAATCAATCAAATTAAATTTAGTTTATGAAATGTTGCAAAATATAAATATATAATTAATGCAGGAGGCCAGGAGCCAAGTTCAGAGTATAATAAATATGTCCACCCATGTTCCAAGTATCACATAGTTAAGAGTCTATGTACTTCATCTATGCAATTTACACAATTATTGTAGGTTCGATATATTCGAGTCTTATATTCATGTATTTGAGTCTCTTTATGTCACATGTTAAATGTATTTAAGTGTCATAAATTATGTCTTTTAGAGTTCCTAAGTACATCAGTGCAGGTCTTTTCAATGATTCATGTACCAATAGCCCATATTAAAAATGGCTACTTTGTAATCTTTGAAAAAATTTAATGGAGAAAGAAATCAAAGTTTCTGCTTGCATGTGAAACACAAGTGGACTTGGAGTGATTCCAAGTCACCTTTGGTGAGATGCAGATGGCCGGTGTGAAGCCGGAATTTTTCTATTTTCTATAGGAGTCATTCCAATACACCTTTGGTGCGATGCCAAAGGCCGGAGTGAATCCAGATATATCTTCTCTTCCTTTATCTTATTATTGGCCTACATCAATAATCTAACTACTTTTCACATTATTTTTCAAATATTTACTAAAAATGACTTTTCTAGTAACAATTTAAAAACAAACAAACAAAATGAACCAGTTAAGAATAAAATGAAAATCACCATTCCATATAGGATCACATTTCTGGAACTTGATTGAGCTAGTTCTAGTTTTCCCATTGCAAGTAAACACCACGTATGGATCAGAGAACCCACTTGAATCAACAGCTGCTATATTACTTCCTTCAATCAAGGCAACAGTTAGCAACCAACCATCTCCTTGGGCTTTGACTCCATGATCACTGCCTATATTAGACATACAAAGAAGACAAATGATAAATCACATCCAAAACAAATGAAACAAAGAGATAAAGATACTGGCTTAAAACAGGACATGTAAAAATATTGTTTCCCCCAATAGAGGAGAAAAATAAAAGATGAGCAAGCAAAAGCGGTTTTCTATTAAAAAAAAGTGGAATTTTTAGAGCAGTTAAGAAAACCTTGCAAGTCTAGCTATTCTGATAGTACTGTCAATCTATTCAACTTGTTCCCACATAAATGATTAAACAAATTAAATATTTAATATAGAACATCAGACTCTCAGCTAGAGAAAAGTAATACGCTTAACAGGCTAAGAGTCTGTTATCATTAATAAGAAAGAGCAACCACCAAAACCGAGGTTACCTTTTTGCGCTCTGGCCTGCATGAAGCGCGAGATAAACCCTAGCACTCGTTCTCCTTGGAGAACCAGGACACCACAGACAATGAACTCGCCAATTGAATCTGGCAAGTCAAGCCCAACAAACTCCAGCCCTTGAATAGTGCTGGGGGGGGACAACCAGATGTGTACAAGCATATACAACCCAATAAAAAATGTGGAGACCACGGTGAAATTAGCAAAATATTGTACGGCCAGCTTCCAATCAGATTGAGGTTCGGCTTGCAGTGATGCCAAAACTTGGTCCTTATTGGATCCAATGTCCTTTGAATCAACTGGCTTAACAGTCTGAGATAATAAAGTTGCAAATTGCTCAAAACTCTCCTTTAACCCTTGTCGTGCTCCATTTTCTATCATCCCTTTCATCATGGTGCTCTGCAGAAAATTCGTCCGCCAGGATATTACCAAACGTGAAGATTGTTCTCCTGATGGTAGCTCAGGCCCAGGTGTAATGCAGTAGAGCAATTCAGTCTTGAAAGTGCGCCCATATGGAACATCAGGAGTGCTTACACTTGAAACAACTGTGAAGACCTTCCCATCAGCTTTGAGATATGTTTGGTCCTCAGTTCCTTTGCAAGCCTTGATCAATTTACTTGCTGCCTTAATGTATGTGGTCACTCTTTTTACGCTCTCGCTGCTGTCATCAAATTTCCAAGATCCTAGGTCCAATTCTGTGGTTCCCTGCACATCTGCCAGTGATTTTGGAAAACTTGAATCTGGTGCAAATATTAAAGCGTTTAAGTCTTGGGGTGCAGTGACATATGATTGATCAAGAAGCACACCCCCTGGTAAGTTGCTTGGGATTTCACTCGCTTGATCTCGTGACTGCAACATTTTCATTAGTTCTTCAAAACTAGCGGAAGAGGAGTGATCCTCAGAACCGCTCTCATAAACCTCGGACTTCACAGGTTCAGAAAGCTCAGACAAGTCAACAGTTCTGCTAGAGGTGGTTGAAGCTACATCAGGATTTTTATTAAACATCTGAGCAATTCGACCAGCAAGGGTCTTTTGCCCCAAAGATTTCTCTTCCTTATAGGATGCAATTTCTTCTAGTCTTGCTCTCACAGGAGAAGCCGATTCTGATGTGCCACTGAAAGACCTTGAAGGTGATTCCATTCCTATGTCAGCATCCTTCCTTGAGTGTGACAGTTGATCACCATTAGCAGTCAAGTCCAAGAATGAATTGTTTAGACAAAAGTTTATCGTAAGAAGAACCTCACCTGTAGGGAAGAAAATCATAAAATAATTCTTTTTTCATTTCTTTTTCCTTTTCTTGTTGAAAAGAACATAGAGGAATTCAAATTCGATTGGTAACTTAGAGAAAAGTTCAACCATATTATGAGAATTAACTAATAACTGAAGTTCACAAATGGGTTTTTCCAGTAAGCAACGCAATTTAAGTTTCCTAACTCAAACCGCTGCAGCACATGTCAATTGAGTACATAATTACAAGTTTTGTACTTAAAAAGCTTATAAATTCAAATGCAACAGTTTGAACAGGGTACTGGCAACAAGTGATGCAATGTAAATAGTTATTAACAAAACCGGAAAAGATATAATTTGGAAGAAGAGATTGAACTACATAAACTGCGTGAGAAATTGAGAAAAGTGTGGCATACCACATTCTTTGTTGGTTTCTTTGTGCTTGGACTTCTTACTCTTGGGTCTGAGAGGGTACCAAGCAGTGCCAAGGGACTTGTTGGGGGCATCAAAGACTTGGGAAACAGGGAACCTGACCTGCCCAACAAAGTCATCGTGGAAGTACTTGTCTTCATCCAAAACAGAGATGACCAGCTCCTCATTGAGGTCCTCAACCTTCAAGGCAAAGTCTTCCCCCCAATATGGGTTTAAGGTCTTCTTCACCACTTTGGTCCTGAACTTCTGCTTTTTTCCCAGCCGCACCTTCACGTACGGATCACTTAACCCGTTTAGATCCATTGGTGGCAGATCTCGAGCCCCCATTACTTGAACCACCAGCTTCATTTTTGTTCATTCACAAAAAATATGCAAAATTCAAACTTCAAAACCACAATTTATGAACAGAAACCCAATTTCTGTTCTTTGTATGAGTACAATATAGAACACAACGGTTAAACAACAAAACCCAAAAACAAGCTTCCTAAATTCTTTGTTGCTAATAAGATTGATGAAAAATAAACAAGATTGATCAAATGGGGATTATGAATTATATGGAAAAAATGAATGGCATCATGAAAGTGAAAATTTAGGAAGAAAACTCTTGATCACGTAATGTTAATGCAGCCAAAATCACTGATCTGATTCAATAAATAAAAAGAAAAAATGAAAATAATTCGAATTGTTCAAATTAGAAGGGCAAATTGAGAATATAAATGAAAACAGAACCAGAGATCGACAGGAGCCCAAGCCCTTTTCGATAATTGGAGAGAAAGAGACTCGATTTTTATTTCAGTTTGGCAAAATAAGAGCAAATTGAGACCGGAGACAGGAAGAAGAGAGATAGATGTTTGAAGTTGAAACTTAAAGCTAAGAGACTTTTCCTTCCCTTTTCTCTTTATATTTTTGGCTATTTTTTTAATTTTATTTTTGTTTTCAATTTGCTACTGCGCGTAGGATGTTTGACTTTTTTGACTTTCTTCATTAAATTACAATTTTTTTTTTTTTTTGTGACAACAATTAAATTACAATATTTGATATTTGCTAGAAAAAAAAAAAACAATTAAAATGCCTTACATGCATACTCTTTTTATATTTTTTAAGATTTTTCTTTGCATATTAATAAGGGAGATAATTAGGATTAGTGTGAGAGCAGTTTCCCTACCTAGCTTGGACCCCCGTTTTGGTAACCAAGCTTTTAATCAAAGCCATTGACAGAGTAGTAGAGAGAGAAAAAAAGGGTACAAAAAAGGCTTTTAATGGCTTTGATTAAAAGCTTGGTACCAAAACAGGTCTTGGTAGGAAATCTGCTTTCGATTAGTGTGTTTTTTTTTTTTTCTTTTTTCTGGTTCCTAGTTAATCAGCGGAGTGATTAGTTTATGTTTAGACTATTCACAGTGGTGAGAGTGAGAGTGAGAATAAGACATAGCCTGAAAAGTGATTTTTTGGCCTGAAAAGTGATTTTTTTGTCCTCAGAGTGAGAGTGATATGTGCTGAAGCTGCAGTGATGCTGAGAATAAGAGCTGAGAGTAATGTAATTGTATCTAATTAAATTAAGCCTAAGTTAGATTAAGTTATAGTTAAGTTATAATTTATAGCTTAAATATTTATAAAAATTATATCATTAGTTTTATTTTAAAGAAATCTTTAATATAAGGTCAATATTGACTATATTTGGATTTATAATTTTATTACCTAAAATATAAATTCTATATTTTGTCTCCACCAATACCTTTATTTCATTTCACCAACATAAAACAAGAAAACAATACCTTTATTTCATTTCACCAACATAAAACAAGAAAATTTAAGACAAACACAAACAAACACAAAAAACATAAACAAATAAAACAAAAAACAAACACAAACAAACACAAACAAATACAAAACGACAGCCACAAACACAAACACAAACAAACACACAATGGTATTGGAGACATCTTCAACATTTCGGCATTTATTGCCGGCGTCAGCGTCGTGCTTTGCCACGACTTCCTTCTCGCGTCCAAAGGTGCTGGACTAAATCATTCTTCAGTTGCTTGTGGAGTGCTGTTGACCGTACCAACCTAACCCGGGAAAGCCGTTGCTCTAAAAGAATTGGCTGATACCTTTGGCCTCCATCATATGGTTCAGTGTCATACCGTGCCACAGCCCGGGAGATCCTTTCCTGAACGTGGTCAATGTCATCGTCCGATTCATCGTCCTCGTTCTCTGGACGCTCATCCTCAATGATCATGTTGTGCAAAATTATGCATGTCTTCATAATATAACTCAGATCATTGGCTTTCCATCCTCTGGCGGGCTTTTTTAGAATATCCCATCTAACCCTCAGAATCCCGAACGCCCTCTCAACATCTTTCCGGTAGGACTCTTGATATTTTGCAAATAGCTGACTTGCCTCTCCTACCGGATTCGTTATTGTTTGTATAAGCGTGGCCCATTTGGGGTAGATCCGGTTCCCTAGATAATACCCCATTATGTAGTCATTGCCACTAACCTTATACTTGATCTGATGGTTTCGCATCTGCTCCTCATCATCAAAAAGGTGTGAGCCATCCAATACGTTGATGTCATTGTTGCTCCCTGGAAAACCAAAATTGACATGTCAAATCCACGTGTCGTACCCGGCAACAGCCTTTAATATCACAGTTGGGGTGTGATAATGGCCTTGATATGCCCCTTGTTGTCCTACTGGGCAATTTTTCCATTCCCAATGCGTGCAATCTAGACTCCCTAGCATACCTAGGAATCCTCTTTTTTTAGCCTTACGCAATAGCCGTTGGAGATCAGCCACTATTGGTGTGCGGAGGTATTCCGCTCCGTACACCTCCGAAATAACTCTTATGAACTTCTTGAATGACTCCAGCATTGTGGTTGGGCAATTTGGAAGCCCTCGTCTGGGGCATCAGCCGAGTACCCAGCTGAGAGCATTCTCATGACCGAAGTCAGCTTTTGCTCTGGCGTGCAGCCCCATCTTCCAGCAGCGTCTTGTCTTTGTTGGAAGTATACATCTTTGTTGCACACATCTTGCATCATCTTTAGGAACAGTGATTTCTTCATCCGATAGCGCGTCGGAACATCTCTTCAGTATATCTTGCTCCAGGGTCGAAATAGTTGCTCATAATAAGACCATGGCCTAGTTGTCGGTCTCGAGGGATATATCGTCGTGGTTGGGATGTGCCTCCATATATGTATTGGCCTTCTTTGACTTCGTTGTGTATATCGTCGGTAAGCAGCCATGGCACACGCCGTCATATTTGCGAGTTGGTCATCGTACATGTCTAGTTGTGCCTGAAACATCTCTTCATCTGAATCATAATCGTTGCGGGTAGACATCCTGAAGTAGAGTGTAAACGAATTTTCTGCGATTATTAAATAGGGTGAATTGGTGAAGGCACGACATGGTGAAATTTATAGACTAGGTGTGATAATGTAAACAAATCAGAATCTTATCATCTTGGAAAGTTAAACGAATCAGAATCTTATCATCAGTCATAATAGGCTATCTTATCATCTTGGAAAAGTAAAGGAATCCGAGACATATTTAATAAAAGGGTATTTTATTTTAATTCATAATAAAATGCATACATAAAGTACACGACAAACATAATTGGAAAAACAATGACACATCAGTCATATTGTGAAAAGTCAGTGTTGAGGAAGTACCTTCCCGAGCTTGACGTGCCCTGATTGGCCTCGTTAGCAGCACTTGCATTCCACCTCACCAAAATTTCACGATGTCGTGCCTCCCAAAACACTCGTTGTTCTCCATGCATGGTGGTGGGGTCCTTGGCCATGACCTCATAATCTTGCTGCTTTTGTTTGAAATCGGTGTGCTCTTTGATCAATCGGTCGCATGAAGCAGCTATGTCCTTCTGCCCTTGGCAAAGAAACCTGATACTATCAGCATGGTCATCATCGTTAGTATCAACTTGTTTGGCCCTTTTGGAGTTGTTTCTGCCAGGTGGCCTCGGGCGACTACCGCTAAGTGGTTGAAAGGCCGGGGCATCCTCATCCGCGCTCAATTGAACCGCTTCAGCTTCTATATCGGCATCAATGGGGGTGTCGGTTTGTGCATGTTGTCACTTCACAAAGTGTTGCATCTTAGCAAAACAATGGTGCCAAGTAAAAGGACGGTTTCCCGAGTTTGTTGCTTGGTATCGTGCGTTGGCAAAGCTCACCTAGTAATATGAAAACAAATTAATGAATTATAAATGGTACACACATATGTGAATTAACTAGCAAAAAAAAAGTATACACAATTTGAAATATAGTACACACATATTGATCAAACATAAATATGTGAATTTAATTATCAAATATATTTGAGTTTAACTAGCAAAAATAAAGTACACACAATTTGAAATAGAGTACACACATATTGATCAAACGAAAATATGTGAATTTAATTAACAAAAATATTTGATAATTCTCTAGCAAAAAAAAAGTACACACAATTTGAAATATAGTACACACATATTGATCAAACATAAATATGTGAATTTAATTATCAAATATATTTGAGTTTAACTAGCAAAAATAAAGTACACACAATTTGAAATAGAGTACACACATATTGATCAAATGAAAATATGTGAATTTAATTAACAAAAATATTTGATAATTCTCTAGCAAAAAAAAAGTACACACAATTTGAAATATAGTACACACATATTGATCAAACATAAATATGTGAATTTAATTATCAAATATATTTGAGTTTAACTAGCAAAAATAAAGTACACAATTTGAAATAGAATACACACATATTGATCAAACGAAAATATGTGAATTTAATTAACAAAAATATTTGATAATTCTCTAGCAAAAATAAAGTACACACAATTTGAAATATAGTACACACATATTGATCAAACATAAATATGTGAATTTAATTAACAAAAATATTTGAGTTTAACTAGCAAAAATTAAGTAAATGAGGCATTTATGTTGAGTTTAATCAACAAAACTCACCGTATCAATTTGATTTTGCCCGCTAGTGCCTGATCGTTCAGCCGCCAAGATACATTTATGATATTTCAAGGTGGCTTGTCCTATTTTCTTGAAGTGAGCCATGACCGCCCCAATTTGTCGCCCATTCCTCACGGCGAGAGGATATCTCCGAATAAATTGATCGTACCCTTTATTCCAAAATTCTATGTTTCTTTGATTGGATCCGATTTCACAATCTTCCGAATTTTCCATCCAAGCTTCAACAAGCGCTACCTCTTTTTCATTGGACTAATTATTTCTCTTTGCATTTTCCATGATTGGAAAAAAAGAATTTTCTAGGAAAAGTGAGGTGATTTGAATAGATTGATAAAATGAATGAATTGGATAGATAGATGTGTGAAAAAATGAGGTGTGAATGCTCAATTTATAGGAAAAGTGATGAAATAGCTGTTATAAATTTTTCAGAATTTTTAAATATTTTTTCGAATTTTTTTTGTATTTTTAATTGCATTATAACGGTCAATTAATTGTAGCCGTTGATCTCCAACGGATACACTCATCTGAGCCTCCAGACGCTGCCACGTGTTGCTGGCTTGGATTTTTTTTTTTTTATAAATTGAAACCGGACTTTATTGGTGACCGTTGATCTGCAATGGGCAGAAGATCGTGGCCACCCGTGTGCGTCAAGCGCGCATCCCGGTGAGTGGCAGACAGCTGCTGTGGTGAATAGTAGATTGTCGGCCACTTTATTCCATCCCTCCACATGTACTGCTTTGCCCCTGGCTTCTTTCAAAATTCTGGACTCAGCTTCAGCTTTTTGAATTTCTCAAAAGCCCTTCATTGTCTTTTCGCATGCTGGTGGGGCCCACTTAAATTAAAAACTCACACACTCTCACTCTCAGCCGGACCCTCCCCTCGCCCTCAACTCCTACTCTCAGTCACCCTCACTCTCATACCTCCGGCCTACTGTAGACAAAATGAGAGTTTCCTCCCACTCTCACTCTCAAGCTCAAGCTCACCATTGTGGAAGGCCTTATGGGCATGATGAGTGTTTGGCACTTTGGGCCATTTGATGTTGAGTTGGGACTTTAGAGGTGGGCCTTTAGAGTTGGGCCTTCCTTCTCTTGGATTTGGGGCAATTTGATGGGGAGCAAGAACATTGAATGGAGACTACGGAGTGAATGGGAATGTATGTATATGATCCCATTCCCATGAATAAGAGTAAGAGAGAGTCAACTGTCATCCCATGAAATCATGAATTATGAATACGATCTCATTCCGAAACATACTTTACTTTATGGCCTGCTTACTTCTAGACTAGTAGTGCAAGTTCATTATTTGCCCAGCAAGAATCGACTCAAGAATCCATCCATTCCAGACATGTTATTATTGTGTACTACTTCAAATGGTATGAAATTATGGAAATAATCTATTTAGTATGTAGCCAGAAATACACATACAGTTGCCCTTTAAATTCCAAGCCAAAATTCAGGGAATCAGATTCTCGGTCTTTCAGACAAGTTGGGAGGTCTCGGGAGAACAATCATAAAATGGTATTGTCATCTGCCAACTGCCTTTGCATTTATAATGAGTCATGATGATATGTTCATTGCATATTGCAAACTATCAAGGAATAGCATCATTATTCAATTATCATATTTTGTTTCAGATACTAGATCAAGCATGCATCAATCGAATTCTTCTGTGATTATATATGAATGTAGAGCTCATGGTATCGGTCTGAATAGAAAAGGTAGAATGATTAATGATGTTTATTCAGCACTGAACTAAGCAATACCCAAGGCTGCTACATGTTTATTAAAACAGGATACAAATACAACAAGATTGGAATAATAGAATTCCTTTTACAGAACAACAGAAGCACAAATCAGGAAACTGAACCCAGAAAATTTTACATCTTCCAACCTAGCTCAGCTCTGTCCTTGTCCTTCCAAGAACCAGATTTCTATTTCTCATTTCTGCCTCTTGTATATCTTACCCAAGAAGGACTTCAACACTGCTTGCACTGCTTTGCTAGGGTGACCTTCAATGGCACTCGTCAGCTTCTCGTAGCTTTTGCTCTCATACTCCGCAAATACACCCTATCGCAAAGTCCGATTAAACACACCTTATCAGTTATCAGCACCTACAACTACTAGTAGTAGAAATTTTCTACTCTTATAATGTTAATTACTCATGAAATAACTTCAAATGATCAAGTTCAAACCTGAATATCAAGTTCCTTGTAGAGGGCCTTTACTTTTGCAACATTTTCTGGGTCTGCTTTCCCGTAGTTCTCCTGGAAACGCGCACCATAAGTGAGAAAATTTAATTTAATTTAATTTTGATTAGGAAACAACAGGCAAGATATAAAAGACCAACTCTTACGTGTAATATTTTCTTTTGTTCCTCATTGCAAAGTTCCAAAGCTTTCACAACCAACCAAGAGCACTTGAAATCTTCAATATCTGTTCCTATCTGATAGCACAAAGCACTTGAGTAAGAACTCTCATCAAACAAGTAATATATGGAATATCTCAACTTTATGAGGCTGAATATATATATCTTCCTGAATCTCACCTTACCAATTGTCTCAGGATCGCCGAAGCAATCCAAATAATCATCCTATTAAAAGAAAAAGAAAAAGAAAAAAAAAACAGGTTATTAACAACTAAAGAGTTCCATTGTTGAAGAGGGGGAGGGGGAAGTTTACCCAAAAGAAAAATTACAGGTATTTTGTATATTAAAAGAAAAGAAAAAATTACCTGTACTTGAAAGTAGACCCCCATCTCAACAAGAATGTTTTTTACATCAATATGCTTTTCCAGCTCCTCACCTGACATAAGCAATGCACATGCAACCTGAAATGGGGCACATGTACAGAAACCAGTCAGCCAAATCTTTCAATGTACAACACCAGAACAAAAAAAAATGACACTGAATGTGAATACATTATGATATGAATACTATAAAAAGACTCAGAGTGTTTTGTATACTTCTCAAATGAGACACCATTATTGATTTAAGCAAAGACCAAAGAAGTTTTATATACTGGGAACAAGGATGTATCATGTGACATCAAATAATAATGAAAAGGATACAGACCAAAGACACTGGTTTATAATAACACATACACTGGAACAGAACAAGGAACGTTAACAATTCAAGTAGTTTAATTGCTATAAAAATATGTACTCACTGAAAGGTAAAACGAGTAATAGGCAGTCTTGTACTGAACAATACGGCGGTGACTGCAAGAGATCCAAACCATTGATAGGTTAGCAAACACATAAAATTATATAACATAATACTATAACGTGATAGAAACAGAAAATATAGTCAATAGATGCTTAAATAAATAAATAAATAAAGGAAGACTATTCAGTCGAATTGCAAGATTATCTCCAGTTATTCTCCATACCATATTCATAGCGTATTAAAAGGTCTCAAGAGGTTCTAATTTTTAACATACCCTACCTCCCAAATAAATGGTCATCAACTCAAGCAGTGAGAATATTGGCCATAGTACTTCAGAAGAAATAAAGGAAAAGGAAAACTATATTCAGTCGGATGGTGAGATTAAACAACAGTTGTGAATGTGAATTCAAAAGAGCTATCTTCAAACCCCAACATGCATTTGTACATTGCATGCAAACTATTGCATCCTCCTTGGCAGCATAATGCATTAACTTCTTCTTACTAGGGATAATAACTTATGATGGGTAAACTTGTCCTGGATAGTACTAACCAGGCACTTACTAAACTGTCATAGTTGCTGAGAATGTGTACATGGGTTGGTTACTTATTTTAAAAACTAAGCATGCCTACAAACATTTTGCTATTGTCAATAACCTTTTACAATTCTTCACTCACATTGACAATGAGTATTTGGATAGATCTTTCTCTCCTTCAATAGTAGTGATCAAATCTATCATCTGACCTGAAGCAGTTTGAAATTCCACCTGCAAAAACATGGCATAAGTTAGGTGTTTAGCTTTTTATTAAAGTGAATACTAATCAGGCCAACACTCTACAACTCCACTACCTCATTGAACAAATCAAGAAGATCTGCATAATATGGCTTTTCCCTGAAGTGTTTTCTGAGAATCCTTGGAATATGGTTTCGAAGTACAACACCATCATTTACTGCAATCATACCAACCTACATGATACAGTTTCACCAGTTAATTGCTTTACCAACCATGATAACACAAAAATAAATAAAGAAATCTATGTAAGTTCACTCTTCCCACAAACCTTGGGCAATCTAAACCAACAAGGTTGACCACGTCGTGTGTGAGAGCCATCCATAATGTCATCGAGAACCAGGAAAAATGCTTGAAGCTGCAAGTAGTATCACCATGAAACTGTAAGTTTCTTAGGCAATGTACTAGAGTAATACTAAAACAACAAGAACAAGCAATATCTACAAAAGAACTCTCAGGCTCAACCGAGAATGGAAAGGCTTTATTTCCATACCCATTCAATGCACCAACCAAGAGCGCTGGCCAGGAAGATTTCATCTTCAGTTAATTCCCTTCCTTCTTGCAACAACTTGTAGCTGTCAATAACAGACAATCCCCGGTTCAGCTTCCCTGCAGGATAAAATAAGATTTAGAACTGCTTGGGTAAGAATTTTTTTTTTTTTTCTCTCTCTGTTTAATTTCCCTTCTCAGACTTTCACCTTCTTTTGTTTCCTTTCACAGCATAAATTTAAGAACAACTGATAAGTTGAACTTAATACTTTGCACAAAAAAAAATTTCTTAAGAAGTTCACATAAATTTTGAACCCTCACCTCCAGGCACATTGTAGTCCAACATCTGTAACAGACAAAGTAAATTGGACAGTTAGGAAACCAAAGATAAGATGCATATATTAATGAAATCACGCTTGTCCACGCAAACATACATACAGAGATGTATTTTAAAAATTGCTTACTAAATCAAATTATTAAAAACCACACACCTAAAAATGAAAATTACTTTTGGGAACTAATCATAACGTAGTAGAGGATCAACATATGATTAGAGAAAGTCCTAGGCGGTTTCTAAGAGATAGAATTAAGAAGTAAGAGGGATTAAAGAAATGCATAAGTAATGTATAGCATCCCAATAGACCAGGCATTTTCAGAGATAGAATGTATCTAGAATTATTCACATCCAAATGCAAGTGGGGTTCAAACTTTGCAATTGATATCTCCCCTGGGATATTCTTTTCCCAGGCTGTCTACTGGCTAATGCTGTGTGTAAATCCAGAACGCAAAACTCCTACAACCCAGTTCCCACCACATAGTTTAGATCAATGAGACAATGAATGAACTAAATTATTACCATTTTCAACAATTTAACCATGTTGCACTCTCTTTAATCAATTGATCTCAAAGTTTCCTGGACCTTTTCAAATCAATTTGGATGTGATCTTTAGGATTCTACAATCTGCAACTCTCATTATAATGACCCTGTTACCATCTGAATGTCAAAATTTCTAAAACAGCATTTTCTAAAATCCTTATGATCTCTCCCATGTCTTTAATGCAACCCAACTATTCCCTGCATTTATACACTTTTTCTGACGTCCTGGTTTTCCATAAACAAACGAAACCATCCAAACATGGTTATCAAGCTCGAATATGCACAACGTGCAAAATGGTGTCCTTACTAAGCATAGAATGATAGACAGACACCAAAGGATTTAAAAATGTGAAATAAGAAAACTAGAAATGAAGATGGTACCCGCTCGACCCATTGACGAGAGACGTCGGTGAATTCGAAAGCAGGGTCTTCCAAGAGCTCCGATTTGAGAACAGAGTAGACCTTGAGAAACTTTGACTTCAGATCCGCCATGCCAGACTGGAAATGAGAAAGACAGAGGTTCAGTGGTGTTTGTATTTAGGCTCACTCACGAATCACTATAGAGGGAAAAAAATAGAGCCAGCGACTTTCAGCTTTTAAACTGGATCCTCATTCCCAATTGGGCCCGAATTCTACCAAAATTGCACTCCTTGCCATTCCTCAATTTCTATTTTCTCCACTTCACAACTCACAATATTATATTAATTTCTTTTTTAACTTCAGATGAGCTCACCAAGATCTTCATTTTCTGATTTTATCACGCACCTATCAGTCTATTTATTACCACTGCTATACATAAATATTTGGGTCCCTACTCCCTATATTTCTTAAAATTACTAATAAAGGTAGTGGGTCCCATCACCATTCATGATTCACCCATGCTCTCGGAGTATGGCATTATGCTTACTCTCCATTTAGTATTTTTGGAAATGTTTTAATTTTTTCAGGCGTACTAGCTGTCATTCTGCAGTATAGAGAACAGCCTTATAACTAAAATTGTTAGAAGATCATTTCTGTAAAATAATTAATTAAATTAAAAATTATTCTCCATTTATTTGTTAATAGTTAAATAATTAAATAATTTCAAATTTAATTAATTTAAAAAGTGATTTTACAAAACGAACGAATTCAATTAAAGAATTACACTACGAAGTAGAACTATAAATTAAAATAACACAAATGAGAAAACAATTAGCATTTCTCTTTTTTCTTTCATATTTAATGGATGCAACATAGGGGTATGTGAATTTAACACATTGAACCTTAAGTTTAAAAGTTCAAATAATATGATTGCAATTTTTTAGATTTTATTCCTTACTGTATAAAGGTTGAAGAGGATACAGACCAAAGACGCTGATTTATAATAACATACACTAGAACAGAACAAGAAACGTTAACAATTCAAGTAGTTTAATTGCTATAAAAATATGTACTCACTGAAAGGTAAGACAAGTAATAGACAGTCTTGTACTGAACAATACGGCGGTGACTGCAAGAGATTCAAACCATTGATATAACATAATATTATAACGTGATAAAAACAGAAAATATAGTCAATAGATGCTTAAATGAATAAATAAACAAAAGAATACTATTCAGTCGAATTGCAAGATTATCTCCAATTATTCTCCATACCATATTCATAACCTATTAAAAGATCTGAATTTGGTTAATTATATTTATATATCTTAATTATATATTATTTTTTAACTTAATATCTCAATTTTAAAAAGTTACATTCCAGTATCTTAATTATGATAGCTCGTTACTTGAATACCTCTGTTAATTTCACCGTTAGCTAACTCATTACTGCTGACAAAAAGAATGAGAGTGGCCTTTTTTTTTTTTTTTTTTTTTTGCCATGGAATGAGAGTGGCCTTAAAGTTGATAAAAAGAGCATATATATTACATTGCCTTTAGTAGAAAGAAAGAGCAAACAAGATAGCTAATAATAGTATTTTACCGGGTTGCTGATTAGTGACTACCCTACCAGTACCAACCATGGTATAATGGTAGTTAACACAGAAGGCTGAGCCCATAAGTTATAAACAAAATCCAAATCCCATGACTTGGAAGAAATCGACGGCCAGGCCAGCACACGATTGGCGACTCGTGGACTAACATAATTGAAAGATTAGGTAGAGAGATTCGGCTATTTATTTGGTGCTTAATTTACTGCTTTTGTCATAGTATTAATAGACTCATAGACAGTCTTGTAGAAGAGATTTTTCAGTACCATTCCACGTATAATAATATAATGATATGTATTCTTATTTTAAATAAAATTTAAAATTTTTTAAAAATAAATCTATATAATAAAACATAATAATTTTTAAATTATCTTCATATTCAAATAGTTAGAAATTGTTTCGGCTTAAATTTAATAGAAAAATAAGATTAAATATCAAATATCAATAGTTTTTTAGTAAAGCAGCAAGACACTAATTTTTTTTAGTTTAGGTACTAACTTAGAGTAAAACATTTTGGATTAGGTCACAAATCAGTTTGTTATACAGTTGTGACTGTCGAACAGTTACAGTTGTAATTATCGAACAGTCACAGTTGTGACTATTTAAAATTTATAAAAAATCAAAATTTTTAAGGGTTTCATAATTTTGATTTAGGTTTGGGGGATGAAGTCCTATAACCCAAAGACTAAACATTAAAGTTTAAGCCTTGCAAATATTGAAAAAACAACAAATCAATAAAAAAGTTATGATTGTTAGACAGTCACAGTTCGATATAACCATGTTTTTTAAAGTTGGTACCTAAACTGAAATTTAGTAACTAAAGTGAAATGACATAAATGTTTTAGTAGTTGAAATGAAAAAATATTATAATTTGGTACCTAAAATCAATGGACCTTAAATTTAATAGTCTGTTATTTATTTTCTAACCCATGAGAATTGGTTTGTCGCATTTCTCTCCTCAGTTAATTAACATTAATCTCTCCTTAATTAATTTTCTCAAATTTATTTTTTATCAAAATATCAATATTTGTGTAATAAAAAGAGTCACCTCACATTTACAATAGTGAGTACAAAAGTGTTCTATAACACATACGAATACATCGGCAGTCATACCATATACGTAATCAAGTTGCCTCGAAAATTTTAAGTCGTGATAGTGCCCACAAGGCCACACCCGCCACCAACTCAAGCCAGCAAGCTACCAGTAGTATTCACACGAGCCAGGGTGTTGGGGTGTCAAGTGTTGACCCAATTCAATCGAATATGCCCCCAACTCCCATGAACTTCCTTTTGAGAACTCTGATCCGATGCAACCAACCATACTTCAAAAGCTCTCTATTTTTCTATTTTGACCATTCAGATCAAATACTTGGATCGAGTAATGAGATTTGACTATATCGGACGGCTCATTATGCTGAGAGTATGTTAATGTGAGGCAACAGAGAAGTAGGAGAGAGCATCTAAGTAAATAAGTCAGCCATCAACATTGAAGTAAGAAAATACCCATTAAAATAAGTTGCCCGAATTGCACATGGTAGTGATGGGCTAATGTAATCAAAATCAAGCACATCGAAGACTTCAATTTAACTACAGCCGCCATATTGGAATAACCTCTAGCCTATAGCATCCCTGCAGTTCACTGCATTTACCAATTAATTAATCTAAGGATCTTAATAAGGCCAACTCAGCAGAAATTATTATTTTATATCAAAAATTTTAAAAGGGGGAGATGACGGTGGAGATGGGTAATAACGTGGGAGGAGAGAGAAAGAGGAGAAGGTGGAATTAGGGATTTACTGTGCAAAGTAAATGAGTTTTTATCCAAAAATAAATATGAAGTTATTTGATCCATTAGATTAAATAAATGGTTTAGATTTTCCTAAAGGTACATAACTTGACTGCAGAGAATCATGATCCCACTCTTCACAATTAATTCTTCTTTTTCCATTTCTTTTGAAAGATTAATGTTGGATTTGATATTCCTATATTAGAAAGACCACTTCAAAGACAAGCATCCAACGTTGGATTTCAATCTATTATCTCTAATAAAACATTAAAGTAATTAAAGCAAATTTGATTTAAAATTTTCTATGAGAGTATGACTGTATGAGACAAGACATTTTCTTAGATATTTTTATTAGAATAATGCTATACTTACCACATTTCTTATACCACATTCTTATACCATCTCACGTGTCATTACTTTATTGGACAGAGTTTTTCTTTTTCATTTTGGGTTTTTATTTTTATTTTTTAGTATCCAATGTATGAATGCCATGTAAGTTGCCACATAAGGTGGTATAAAATTATGGTATAAAAATGTGGTATATCTAGCACTACTGTTTTTATTATTGCCATATGCAATCAATAAATTTTGTAAAGATTCTACCACGTCATACGCCTTGGCACAAAACTGATTGGCCTGCAAAATCGATGGCCCAAACTGTTGTAGGTTGGCTCGGTTTGGACTCACGTCAGCAAGAGATTCTAAGTTGGGCCCGACATGTATTAGGTAGCTTTTGGCCGGTTTGGGCTTTTTACCGCCCAACAACAACTCGACCCGCCCAATTAATTTTATATATTATAAATATAGAATTATTTATATAATAATATTAATATATATATATATCAAATTTTTTTCCTAACAACCTAGCCTCTCCCTCTCGATTTTTCTCCTATCCTCAGTCCTCAAAGTCATCTTCTCCACTTCCAAGTTGGGTAGGCCATCGTCGCACCACCTTCAAGGTGGTGATCACAGCCCACCATTGCACCACCGCCGTCGCCTCTCTTAAACTCTCTTTGGTCCTTTCTCTAGCCCTCTCCTCTCTCTATTCTTCTCTCTGATTGCCAATTCTCCCTCGATTCATCGTCGATCGGCATCGTGTGCACATCTCTCCTTCTCGCAGATCGGTGACTTAGCTTCCTCTTTCCAACTCTCATTTCCTCTCTTTGATCTCAACATCCATTCACCGACCTCAAACCGAAACCGAGCGAACCGAAAAAATTTGGGCATTTACGGGTCGGTAGCACCCCAAACCGACCCCCTCGGAGCGGCCAGCGGGTTGAGTCCTAACCCGACCCACCAAACTTGTGCCTACCCCTACTATGTCATTCATCACCTTAATTAACACCAAAACTTAAGGTTTATCCAGATGTTAATTTTAGCTGCCGCTAGTTGGTTTAGTGCGTAGTTTATGGGATAGTCCAATTGAAATGACTATAGAATCCCATGCACTCAAGTTTGAGCTCTATAATAATTCACCAATGTACTAGTTTAGTAATATTTCTTTTTATTTTGTGGCAGATGCATTCACAAATGCGGCAAATCTTGGACACTTCTTCATAACCACACATCTTTGGACTCATTCTCTTATTGCTTGTGTTATTTTGCTTTTTAATTTTTTTTAAAGTAATTTAGCAAAAAGTCACAAAAAATTGTAAGTTTCACTCATACACTCATGTAAAAGATCTATTTATTTTTAAGTCATAAGAAGTGGTTTAAAATTAAACTTTTTTCTGACGCTGTATGTAACCCTTATGGTGTGTTTGGATGGAGGAAAAAAACTCGGAATTTAAACAAAACTCAGCATTTAAGAAATTACATGCTCTAATTTCCTTGTTTGGGTCAATCAATACAGAATTTTGTAAATTCTAGGTGGAAAAAAACTTGGGATTTGAAGCCTGTAAATTCCATCTAAATTGGTGTCATTTTCAAAATTTCAATTTTTACAAAAGAAAAATAAGACGTGTCGACCATATCGACACTACCACCACTACCGCCAACGTCACCACCACTAACACCACCACCCCCGCCACCACCCCCGCTGCCGCTGCCGCCACCACCACCACCACCACCACCACCAACACCTAGACCGCGCACCACCGTCGCCGCCACCACCACCATCACCATCACCGTCACCACCACCACCGCCATCACCGTCACCGCCGCCGCCACCACCACCACCACCACCGCCATCATCGTCACCGCCGCCACCACCACCACCACCACCACCGCCACCACCATCACCGCCACCCCCGCCACCACCCCCGCTGCCGCTGCCGCCACCACCACCACCAACACCTAGACCGCGCACCACCGTCGCCGCCACCACCACCATCACCATCACCATCACCGTCACCACCACCACCACCACCACCATCACCGTCACCGCCGCCACCACCATCACCGCCATTGCTGACACCACCACCACCACCGCCACCGCCACCGCCACCGCCAACACCCCAATTTTAGCCACCACCAATTCTCCCACCGCTTGTGGGCCATCACCCCTACCAATATGGTCAACTCACCATAAACATCATTTTTATTGTTGCCACCATCACCATCACTCTTTTGAATTGATGCATCAAAAATTAAAACTACCATAAATTCTGTATTTAAACTCTATTATGTTTACATGTTATCCAAACAAGAGAATCTACATATTCTAGAATTTTAAATCACATCGTTTTAAATTCCGTCATTTGTGAATTTCTTAGTAATTTCAAACTACTTCATCCAAACGCACCATTAGAGAGTTGAACTTTATTTTGTTATAATTCAGTATGTAAAGAGTTACACTTTATTTTATTGTGATGCAGAATGTAACTCTTGTAGAGTTACACTTTATAATTTTGTAGAATTATACTTTTTTTTTAATGATGTAGTATTGTTTTAAGGTTTAAGCTATAGCATTTAGATTTTATGACTTCATATTTAGGGTTTTAAGGATTTAGCCTTAAATTCTAAAGACTAAACCATAAACCTTAAACTCTCAAAAGAATTCAAAAAAATTAAACTAAAGCTTGGGTATGATTGAATACCTTATTTGGTTATACTTGAGTTTGAATAGTATTGAATGCTCCATACTTGATTTTTTTTTTGAATTGTGGCTTAGAGATATATTTTGTAGCTTAAAAATAAATAGATTAGAAGTTTGAGTTTATGACTAAAAAAAATTGTATGTTGTGCCTTATTAATAAAGAACTCTTTGTTTTTTATTAGGGAGAAAGGGGATCGAACTTGGGTGAAGAAAAAATTATACTGTTATTTCAATTGGGCTATCCCAACAATTACATTTTGACTTTTCACTTTGATAGAAGAAGTGTTGATCAACTTTTATAATTTTCTTTAAAGGAAAAAAAAAAAAAAAGTACATGAAGGTTCCATTTTTCGTGATTTGCCTTGTGCCCCTCATTAGTCCATAGGCTGGCCCATAAAAATTTGAGTTGCTTGTTAAGACATTTTATATGAATAAAAAACTCTATTACTAGATGAGCTTAATAGTTATGAGTGGAGCACGCTTCTAGGACATTCATGCAGTCCTGCTCCTCATGGTTGGTCGAAAAATTCTAAAAAAACCTCATTTTTCTCTTTTCACACCCTACATAAAAGAGTACTGCTATTTGCACACTCTATTTTTTCTTTTTGCACACCCCAAAAACTTAATTTGTGAAATGACAAAAAACACCCAAAACCCTCATCCTTCTATCTCTAATTCCCTATTTCTCCCCATCACAGCACCTCCACACCCCAGACCCAAGCTTAACAGGAACCACCCCGGCGACCACCCCAGCCTTGCCCCGTTAAGACCGGCGACCGCCTCGGACCGCTCCCCTCTCTCTCTCTCTCTCTCTCTCTCTCTCTCTCTCTCTCTCTCTCTCTCTCTCTCTCTCTCTCTCTCTCTCTCTCTCTTTCTCCTTCCCTCTCTCATCTCCCTTTCCCTGTCTCTGTCTGGCTTCAAGACTGATGACCTCCCCACCGCCTCCCTCAATCTCCCCTCTTCCCACTGAAACCCCCATCCCCTCCTCTTTATCTTTCCCTAAAACCCAACCCCAGCCCTTCCTCTTTCTCTCTCCCCGAAACCCAACCTCCGTCCCCCACACCGCTCTCCTTTAGCGAGCCCCCAAAATATTTTACAAAAAAAAAAACTGCAGGTTCAGCGGATGACCGCCAAAAATGTTAGTTTCGTTCGATAGGTATCCGCCGAATAAAACATGATTGTTCGACGGGTACCTGTCGAATGAAACAACCAATTTCAACATTGGTCTGTCGAACTAACTACAACTTTAATTTTTCAAGGTGGATGTTCGGAGAAGAGAAGGAATGATATATATATATATATAGAGAGAGAGAGAGAGAGAGAGAGAGAGAGAGAGAGAGGATGGGTGGGTCGGGTGAAGGGGGAGGGAAGGGGAGGGGCTGGGTGTGTTTTTTTTTTTGTCTGAGTTGATGAGGTGTGTTGTGGTGAGAAATTTTGTGAAATGGATAAAATAAGGATATTATGGTAATTGGGAGGGGTGTGTGTATGAGAAAATTCAATTGTGGGAGAAGTGTGTGGTGTGAAGTGAGAAAAAGTAAGACAAGAGTGTGCAAAAAGAAAAAAAATGTTGTGCAAATATCAGCACTCCACAAAAAACTTTTGATCCAAATATTTCTCTTTTACCCTTAAATAGTTAAAAAAGTTATAAATAATAAAAAGCAATGAAAAAAGTTTGAAACCCTTCTCCTTCTCCCTCTCACCCGAGCCCCACCCTCCACCATTCCCGCCCTTCTTTTAGCCACCTCGTCGGCAACCACTTCCTTTATCCTTTATTTCCCTCTCACCCCCTTTCTCTATCATTAGGAGTGGAAATAGGGATAGGCAGGGATGAATATGTTACCTTCACACATAATCAAATTTTTTTTGGCCTTCATATCCGCACAATCCCTATATTGTTCAATACATGAATTCCCCGTACCCGCGGAGAATGAGATCCTCATCCCTGAATCTACCCTATTAGTTAAAAAAATTTATTTTAAAAGAAATGTTTTAACAAATAAATTTATTATTTTTAAAACTTTTTAAGAAATGAATTTTACTTTAAAGGCACATAATATAGCTAAAGGAAAAGATAATCCAAAACTAGTTATATATAAATTTTATATATTAATAATATAAAATAAAAATGTTATAATATATATTTTTTATATTAATAATATTATACAAATAAAATGTAAATATATAGACTTAATTCGGGGTGGGTTCGAGGATGGGGATTGCAATACCATCCACGCCCCGTACTCGATCAGGGATTTTCAAAAAATCCCAAAATCCAACCACGTACCCAAATTTTCCCCCCATACCTGCCTCGTTTGGTTCGGGTACCAGCGAGTACCCAAACCTACGATTTTTTTTGCTATCCCTATATGTCTATCTCTCTCTCTCTCTCTCTCACTCTCTCTCTCTTTTTCTTTTTCTTTCTCTCTCTTCACTGTACAACCTACAAAGCCATAAGGGAGGCTAGCAAGGTCGCTGGCCTACAGATTGAATGTCGTCAACTGTTGATTTGAAGAAAGAGATCAAGAGATAAATGGGAGGAGATCACTAGTGGTGGTGAGGCTAGATCGAGGGATGAAGTGGTAGGGTGTGAGGCTCAGGTGAAGGGTAGACCATCAATGGATCAAATTTTGATTCGAATCCAATTTGAATTTCGATGTAATTATAAGAGATGGATTTGGTGATTCAATATGATAATCTAATTACAATCTGAATCTGATAACCCATTAAATTAACATTACAAATTTGAATTCGAGTAGATCCCATCCGATTCAATATAATATATAACTTATTTTTTATATGTATATGTAAAGTAATTTGATTTTTTATACATTAAATTACTTAATATGAATTAAATATTTTTGAATTAGATTATCGAATATCTAATTCGATAAGAAAATTAACTCAATCTGTAATCAAATAGATCGGATATGAATTTAGTTATTAAGAATCTATCGGACTATTGGCGGCTAATCTGTTGCACATTTGATTCATTGATAGGTCCAATGGCGGGGGAATTAGGGAATATGGGTTTCATATTTTTTTAATTCTTCTTTTAATAATTAAGTGGAAGAGGAAATTGCACCATTGGTCCACTAATTCTTCACTTAGTCTCATATTGGTCCACGTTCTATTTTTTGTTTCTTATTGGTCCGCTAACTTTGTGACGTGTTCCATTGTGGTCCATACCGTCAAATTAGCACAAATGACCATTTATTTTAGTCATGTGCTGCGCACGTGGGGGCATTGTTGTGGACCAATATGAACCTAAGTGAAAAATTAGGCCCCGTTTAGTATCCAATTCAAAAACAAAAAATTCAAAAACGTAGATCCATTTTAAAAATGTGAGATTTTAAATCCAATTTTTAAAATTTGAACACTTGTTTGGTTGATATATATTTTTTAAATAATTTTTTTTTTCAATAAGTTGTTTGTATTATGATTTAGACTTAGAGTTTGAACCCAATACTCAATACCCGACCCTTGAGACCCAAGATCCGAGAACTAGGGCTCGAGATCCCGAACCCAAGACTTGGGACCCAGCACCCAGGACCTGAGACTCTATACACTAGGTCTATAACTTAATCATCATTGTCAATCTCCTTTGGGTTCATCCTATAATAAACACACACAAATAAGCTAGCTATATGTTGATACCCATTTTGTGCCATGTTGAGCCCTATAAAATATTAGGCCTTAGACTGTATAGAGCCTTATTGTTTGTATCAAATTTAGGCTTTAGATATGTTATAGCCCATTAAGGTATTTGTAAAGGTGAAGATCTTATCATCTATTATATATAAGGCCCTCCACCTCTTTAGTAAAGAGGAGATTCATAACACCTCCTCTAGGGTTCTAATATTTTTCTTTACTCTCCAATTATTTATAGTGAAACCTTAATCACAACCAAGTGGACGTAGCCTGGATCTAATTGGGATCAGGTGAACCACTATACATCCTTGTGTTCGCTTGTGTGATTGTCGTTTTATGTTTTGATTATTGTCGTTGATGGCTTCACGAAATTTGTGCATCAACATTTGGCGTCGTCTGTGGGAATCGAATTTGATTGCCCATTGATCTCTATTTGGTTGAGGCTGATCGATTCCATGTTTTTCTAATCATCCTTATTTTTGTTCAATAAGGAAGAACCCATAAATTTATTCATGAAACCGTGCATCTTCCGAGGATTAGCCTCGTCTCAACCTCTTGCTGCTAAAGAAAAAGAAAAAGTTCTCTCAGTCACAAGTCACAACAAACAAAAACAAACAAACAGATCATCCCTCTTTCATGACACGACAAAGGTAATAGCCAAAAATCACAAAAGTGCACTGCCGCGGTTCTCCCTGCCACTGTCACTGACAGGACCGTCACCAGATTCCACCCTGGAACCCGAAGTAACCTTGTGGAGTCCAACACCCACCGGATGTTAGGCCCGCAATCTCCACAACGATGTCGACGAACGACTGATAGGAAAAACTGATGCCTCGACGTGGTGCGGTCCGACCTCAGCAATCTCTAAAACCTAGGGGGAAAAAATAAGAAAAATAAAACATGAGAATAATCTCTGTGAGTGGACAAAAATAAACTTTAAAACAAACCCCTTGAAAACCATTTGTAAAACTGCTCGTTTATTTTAAACTCATTTTCTTAAAAAAAAAATCTCCCAGTTTTAAAACAATTTCGCAATCCTTCTAAAGCATCATAAAACCATTTAACATAAGATACATGAATAATACAGGATATGCTATCATTCATTGAGAACTTTCTAAATAAAAATATCATGCAAAACTAGAAGTCCAAGAATCAAGAATCAAGAATCAAGATAAAGCATAAAAAGAACTTCTCGTTTAAACCTTTGTATTAGAATTCCTTGGAAGAATAACGAAACTACGTTATACTCGTACCCATACTGTAGACAATGTTCTGGCCACAATCCTGGGCTCGGGCAGGCTTAAATCCGGCCACAATCCCGTACATAGAGGTTACTCTGTATGAGTAGGCTCATATCCTGGCCACAATCTCGTACGGAGAGATCACTCCGCACGAGCAGGCTTGTATCTTGGCCACAATCTCATACAGGCTCGTATGCTGGCCACAATCTCGTACGGAGAGGTCACTCCGCATAAGCATGCTCATATCCTGACCACAATCTCGTACGGAGAGGTCACTCTACACGAGCAGGCTTGTATCCTGGCCACAATCCCGTGCATTTTGCACAGGCAGGCTCGTCCGATCAGTACTTGCATTTTCACAGCAGTTGTTAAATAATCTTTAAATCTCTACTTACTTTTGAGATAAATGGTTAAACATTTTTCAATTCATTCCAAAACTCTTCTTAACAATCCAACTTATCAAAAGGTGCTTTTCCTTAGAATCACAACGTCTCAAACCAAACAAAAACATTCAGATAGATGAACATCCAAGTTAAAATGTGATCTTTTAATAAATTAAGTAACAATTAAAGACCCCTTTTAAAATAAAGAATTCTTCGATATGAATCACATCCAAAAGCTTGTTGAAAGATATCTTAATCATCTAAAATATAAATTCCAAGATAAGGGAAATCGAACTATACGAATGGTTATTTAAGCAAACTTAAGATTTAAAACTCAAATCGATTTCAAATTAAATCAAAGAGACCGAAATGACATGGTAAAACATAATTCAATAATAAAATATCAAGGTCCACTCACAATTTATACCGAGCTGTGCCGAATCTTTCCAGAATTGATTCCTACTCACGATCCTTCACTTGTTTGCCACTACACTACTAGAAAATACCCCATTAGATATCACTAAAAATATATCGGTTTTAAAAAAATCGATATTGTCAAAGTTTTTTATATCAGTTGGATTTTTAGTTTTCTAAAAATGATGTCTAAACACATTTATATATCGTCAAGTTTGCAAATTCGATATCTAAATTTTTGGGTAGAAATTAAAATTCTATGATAACCGATATCTAAACCATGAACTGATATTAATTGTTTCAGCTAAAATCAAATATACAAATTTTTTTGACAACTTAAATGTTTTGACTTAAGTTAGACCCGATACTCCCCCCTCTCAAACACTTCCTCTCACCCCGAGCTCTCTCTCTCTCTCTCTCTCTCTCACACACACCCACAGCCCTCGCCGTTGCTGTGATTTTGCTTTAAATTCCCCCAGACCAGAATCCATGAGGTCTCTACCTCATCGATCCTGCTTTTCAAAAATTCCCAAAGGCTTGACAACTCTTCACTCGCAGACACATTCACTCAGACTCCATCAGACCAAACTCAGCTCCTTCTCTCTCACCCTCGCTCACTGAGACCAAACTCAGATCGACCAAACTCTCCTTCGATCTCTCTATCTCTATGTCTCTCTCTTTTCTCTTCCTCCTAAACACGATTCACTCATCCAAAATTGTAAAACCCCCAAATTCTAGGGTTTCACTTTCTCTCTCCGATGGAAGGGAACGACGAGACCTCGGGACCAATGATCAACGACGAGATCTATCACCCATCGTCCAACACCCACCGCCTAGTATCCATCGTCTAGCTTTTTGTGTAACACCCATCCAACTCCGACTCTGTTCTCCGAGAGCTCTCTCAGGTACTCTCTCTCGCTCTTGCTTTTTGTGTTTTTTATTCACCTTGTTTGCTTGCTATACTCTTCCTTCGGAAGCCTTATTTTCTCTATTATTTTTGAGAATTTTGGTTGAATTTAGACAAATTTTCTCTACTATTAGTTTCTGAAAAATTTTATTTATTTTTTGGTTGCAGGTGGTTTCGGCTCTCTCTTTCTCTGCTATCTTTCCCTTTCTGAGCTCTCACATGCTCTCTGTTATCTGAATGCATCATAGAAAAGGTATGGCATCAAGTATTTAACTTTAGCATATCATGTCAAAGATACGTTTATGTATCAGATCAGCTTGTTTAAATTTGGTTTGTGACTCCAAGGCTTGTCAACACTCAATGCAGAGCCATTGCTTATTGGAATTTCAGTTAGCTCTTTAGATAAAGCTTTTAGGGTTGTTGATATTGGTCCAGATGCTGATAATAAAGAGGAGGTATATGAGTACCTATTTGGAATTATAAGTCTATTATTTCTTTTTATGAATGTAATGATTTTACTCATGTTCTCTCACTAGGCTCTCAAATTCCGCAAGTTTTGGGAGGAGAAGGCAGAGCTCAGGAGATTTAAAGATGGTAAAATTGCAGAAAGCACAGGTTAGGCATTTGTTTTGGCTTTTTTTTTTTTTTTTTTTTACTTAATTGATCTTAGTTGTATTCAATATGATCTAACATTCCTTAGTCTTGCTAAAAATTGTCAAGATGACTAAAATGATGAAACTGTTTGCACAATTCCTTAGTTTGGGAAGGTGAGCAATGGAAAAGACATCTCATTTTAAAAAGGATTTCTGAGCATGTGCTTCTGCGGCATCTTTCTCTATCAAAAGAGAATATCATGCACATCTCGGATCAACTTGATTTCTCTTTGCTCTATGGTGCTGGAGGTAACTAGAGCCATTTATTACTGTTAATTTTCTTGTAAAAAGAAAATTTATGTAATTTCTATGCCTCCTTAGTTTTATACATCGCTTTATGGAAACAACATTGTAATTGCTTCAGATCCTATATCATCTTCTCGGAGTTTGCTTGGGGCATTCGACATTCTATCGAAGCGCTTGCGTCTTATTGAAGACATTCCTCTGACCATGGTTTGTGTCTTAATGGCTTTTATAATGATCACAAGCAATTTACTCTTGTATAAGGTGCACACAAGCAATTTACTCCTGTATAACGATCGTTATAAAAGCCATTCTAAGCTCTGTTTCAAGGTGCACACAAGCCATTGCGTCTTAATGGTTTGTGTCACTGTCTGCATATCATTGATTTCTGTATTGTTTGTTATAAAATGTGTTCAAAATGGTTAGATGAGAATTTTAACATATTTGTTGCGATTCCTTTGGATCAGTTCACAGAGCTTATCAGGGATCTGGTATCTTATGGGACCACAGGTACTTTATCATTTGGTCTATTAGCCATATGGTATTGTAGGCATGCAACAAGTTTAGACTTGCTAAAACAAATTAATTATGATACATGCCATTTTGAAATAACTAACTATGAAATCTTATGCATCTACCTCAGTTTATGCGTACGTCAGTGCTGGAGTTTACGTTCATTGCCGGGAATATGCAGCTGGCCTCTTGAACCCTGTAGGTTGATCTCAGCATACTTCTGATTTTTGTATCTTTTTGAAATTCTCTCTTCTTCTGGGTTTGGTGCTAGTTCAATAAATTTCTTGATTTGGTGTGTAAATCTCTAGTACTGGTTGATTGTTGGAAGTAGTTCAATTTGTTCTCTTATAATTCGAAGGTTGGTGCTTTGATGACTGGCTGAATTAGACTAGAGTCTTTGATTAATTTGATCAAGTTGCCTATTAACCACCATGTTCCTGTTTTGGGTGATTTATTGTTCACTAGCTGTTACCAGTCCAGAGGTCTATTGATTGGGGCAAATATGTTATTTGATTGTTTGCAGTACAGTGGTCCCTTCTTACCTAGAGTGGATATAGATGCAATTATGATATGTTCATCTACCCTAATTGAATGTTTGTTTAGTATCAACTACTTTAGTTACAGCAAACAGAGTTTGTCTGTTACAGCAAAAATGTGTGAAGTAAACGTTTGAAAAGATTGTCCAATATATGTTTAGTTAATGTGTATGGCTTTTGCAATGATGTGGATCAAATCTCTTTCTGGAAGAAATTTCAAATTCAATATTTGTTACTGAACTAATGTGCCTAGCCAATGTAGGTCCTTTTCTCATGTTTTGAATTTGATTTTTTCTCTCTGTTGGGTGAATAGTTAACTTAAGAGTTACATACCCTGTCAAAATATATTTGGTGATGAAAAAATTTGTTTCAAGCAAGTATTAGATTGTGTAGTAATTATCTGCTATGCTTATGGAAATTCAAATATATTATATGAGGCCTAATTATTTGATAGTTGCTATTTTGCAATACCAGAAAGTTAATTGTTAATTTGTTATACGTAATTCTTGTCTCACCTTTTTGCTAATTGTTTTACCTCTCAATTCCAACTATAATGAATTTGTGCTTGTTTTATGAATTCACTGCCTTCATGTAGTTATGTCTTGGTGCCTGACTTTATTTTTTCATTTGCCAACTACTAAACTGCATCTCCATAAGAAAACACTCTATGAACCAATGGATGCCCAGCTGCTATTTTAAAAATGTTTCATATTTCACCTAACTGTCCACCCTTTCCTAGTGTCTCTAATTTTAATTCATTGGGTGTTGCCTGTTTGTTTAGGATTTGTCATCATGTGTCCATTTGGGAAGGAGTGTGCTAAAGGATTCCAGGTGTAGCTAATGCCATTGTTTAAGTGTACCCTCATAGGATAGTTCATGTATGTAGATAGGAAACTAGGATATGGTTTTGGTTGTTGTAAATCTGATAAATTGAACTTTAAAGCTTGTTGCTGGACCATCACATGCAACTCTTCCTTTTGGATTTTGGGATTGCTATCAGCTGCCTTCTTTATTTGAATAATTGTATGTCTCGGTGGCTGTGATAGCGTGCAGCTAGCCTTATATTATTTGTACTCTGCCGTGTATAGGTTTTGGGATTGCAACAAGAGCATAGCTTTATAGTTTGAATATATAATTGCATATCTTTTGGTGGCTGATCATGCACTTGTCTTTAATGTTTTCAGTGGTCTAAGACGGAGAACAAGCGGACTGGTTACACCCAAGCCCAGATTGATGAAGTTTGAGTTGAATGGGGAGATTGTGTCACCGATAATTATTTTTAGACATATTGGTATGTTGTTTTGACATACATTCTGTGGATATGGTATTAGTGCTGCCATTCCAATCTTTTGTAAAGGAAAAGGCAAAATTTAGAACTAGCTAGCTAGTGTGCATAATTTAGAACTAGCCATGCCTTATATTTTGTGTAGATTTTTGAAGTTGCTTAGGGGGTTATATATGGATTATGGTTATCTCTACTTGTAGAGAGATTTGTAATTCATTTTTGTTAACTTGAATATGGGTTGAAATTGGATGTTGGAAATGTATGAGAATGTTGGATGAAATTTATGGAAGCATTTAAATTGCACAAATTAGATGTTGCATGTTGGAACTTTTATATCAAATATTTGGCAGGAAAAAGTAATATCTAACAACCCATTTTATTTTATTTTTTAATTAAAAAACATTTACAATATCAGTTAAACACTGATATCTAATGTCTATTAAATCTGATATTTATACAGGTATATACATCGAAATAACAAATAATACCGATATCTAATGTTATTTTTATATCATATTGTAACTCAAACCTGATGTTTAAAAGGCTTATAATATCTAAAACAACGAACAAACAGATATCTAATGTGTACATATATATTGGTTTTAGTTACAAATTCGATGTGTTAAAAATATTATATATCGCTTTGATAAAAAAAGTGATGTAACAACCTATCAAATATAGCTTTTGATGAGTTTATAATATCGAAAAATAGACCAAACAGATATTTAATATACCTTTTAATGTCAGTTCTTGAAAAAATAATGATATTTAAAGTATATTACATATCGGAATCCGTTTATTTAGATAGCGAAGATTTGAAAAATCGATATATATTATTTATTAACAATATCGGATATTTAACAAATAGGATGTCTAATTTGATATAGACATCGGCCCAAAACTGATATTGACAATAGGGTACATTAGATATCACGTCTGCCCTTATCGGTGGCAAACCTAATAGACATCAGTGTTCCACTGATATCTAATGGGGTATTTCCTAGTAGTGCTAGAATAGTTGAAAGGTGAAGCACAGTCGACCTAGTATAAAAAAAAAAAAACACGCCCAGTTTCATAATTTGGGAAATTTATTAAACGAATTCCAAGTAAGGAGATAAAATGATCGATACGCCCTCTTAATTGAATGAGATCTAAGTTTTTGTTTTCCATAAATTTCCAATCCGATCAACATCACTCAAACCAACATCAAGACTCAACATCTTCCTCAAAAATTAATCTAATCATTCTGGCCGAACGATTGCCTAATCGTCAATCAATAACCTCGATAATAGACATTTCTTCTATAATTCAGCAATTATTCTCAGAGCATCTCTAAAATTCCAAATTAATCCCTTAGCCTCAAAATCCTCGTCAATTCATTCTCATGATCCAAATTCTACACTTAGCCTCCACTAACATAAAACAACAATCACGTAAAACAGACAATTCACCCATGGTACTCAAAAATATAATCGAAAAAGTTTCACTCACAGTGCAACTTGTGAAAAGACAGAATTGCCCTTCAAGCGCCCTTGCTCGGATCTCCAATCCGGCAGCATGACGGCATTCGAGAATAAGATTTCTTGAACCCGTGTACCTGTTAAGACCAGACAACCAACAATTAAATAGTTTAAACCAGGTTTCACAATTTGGCTGTTCAACGGCCGAGTCGAGCAGCCCACCACCACACACGGTGGCTGCCCGGCCCCAAACTACACCCAAAAATTTCAGGAAACTCACCCAAAACCCAACAGACTTTGGAATTAACCTCGGGGAGTCTCGGGGAGATTAATTGGCGCGAAAACTATTCAACCCGCCACCACGAGCGGCAGAAATTGGAGGTGGCAAGGGTGGTAGGACCTGTAAATTACCCAAATTCAACTCTAATTAATCCTAATTGCACAAAGGATCCTTCAATTGCACAAAAATATCTCAATTTCAACTCCAATTTAAGAAATTCTAAAAAGACAAAAACCCTAAAATCAAATTTTCAATTTCTCAGAATTGGACAAACACACCTTAGAGGAAAGATAGCCTATACTTAGAGGATCAATTCTCGTAACTGAGTCGACGGCCAAATCTCGCCGGAATCGGCGACTTCCCTTGTTGGCTTAGAATCGCCGTCGAGGGGCTTCGTTGGTGACATCGAAGCACACCACCATGCTCGGCTCGACGAGAAGAACACACCTGGGCTAGAGCTAGGTAGCGAAGCCGCTGAAAATGGCGAGTCAACGCCGGAGCTCCAAACCAGCCTTGAGCTGGGTTTTGGGTATGGGGGGTTTCTGGGCTGAATGAAAGCCAAGGGAAGGGAGAGGGAGGGACGGCGAGGAGATCTGGGCCGGTCCCGTCGCCAGCCACGGCCGGTGGCAAGCATGGCGAGGTGAGAAGGCGAGACACGCGGGAGAGAGGAGAGAGAATGAGAGAAAAAAAAATTTTGGGTATTTAAAACCATTTCATGCAATTTTACAAAATTGCCCCTCTCTGAACGTCCGTAAAACTCAAACCGTAAATCCGATTTACGCATGCTTCGTGTCTACGAATTTGTGGACTTGAGACCTTTCCAACAAGCCCAAAACTGAGATCGAAAACCAATTAAATATGATAGTCAACATTTGGGTCAAACTTTTATAAATTACAAAATTTAAAATGTTTAAAAAGAAAAATCCAATTTCCGTCAGATTCAATTTTTGGTGAAAACATAAAACAGGCTATTAAAAATAAATTTGAACTTCCCACCGTCTCAACGTCTTATACGCTTCTAAATAAAATTCTGAAATTCAAATAAGTCTCTTATAAAAATAATTAAAGTCTAAAAATTCCCAAAGAAATTTAGAAAATTTTTCCGAGGTCCCACAAACTAACTTCCTTTAAAGCCGTGTAAAGTCAAAGTTAAAAATAAAAATTTTAAATTTCCAGTGAAATTTGGGTCGGGTCGTTACAGTCACGGCTTTGTCTATTTCTGGTCACGTCTGTGGGCTGACTGCGACAACATGCAATTGGACTTGAATGACTCCGAGATGTTATTCCCCAATTCTCGAGCTGCGCAGTTGTCGAAGCCCGGCATACGCGAGCCACGCACATTCTCCGAGAGTGAGGGACTTTTCCATCGGTGTTCCATAGCTTCATGGTGGCGAGCCTCGCAGTCTCCTTCTTTGTGTCATCGCTAGAGGGTTTGGTCTATTGATATACCCAGCCACCGCTGGAGGGTCTGGTCTATTGATCTCCAAAAGATAAGGGTGCGTTTGGTAACGTTTTACAAAACAGTTTTTCATTTTACAAATTCAAAAAATGACAAAAATACGTTTGGTTGCCGTATTGAGAAAACAGTTTTTGAAAAACACAAAATAGAATTTCTAAGTTACAGTGTAAATTCAAAAAAGATTTAATGATGTTTTCAGTGAATTTAGAAAACATAGAAAACACAGATACAAATAAATAAAAATTTACAACTGAAAAAAAAAATGAAAAAACATATGATCAACACCTCCTCCCCACCTAGCCAGACCCACATCCGGCGATAGCCCTACTCCCCTCTGCTGCCCACCTCACACATCTCTCTTCATCTCTCCTCTATTCCTCTATTTTTTTTTTCTCTCTCTCTACACATCTCTCAAAATATATACTTTGCAATCCCTCTATAGTTTCCAATTCTCGCTTCAAGAAACGGATCAAGACTTCCCGAAACATCTATGGCAGGAAGCTCACGAGCCTTAACAACCCTTACATAGAGAAAATACATTCGTTCAACTAGATCATAGGTGCTTGCAGTCTTGTCACCATTAATAATACGGCCACCAACAACTCTTCCACCTCCAAGGTAATCGGGGCGGCCGAGGTGGGTTGGGTTTTATGAAACTTCTCTCTTCTTTAGTTATATATTTTATGAAATTGGTTAATAATAATTTATAATTAATATTTTTTGTGAATATAATTATTTGGTTGTAATAATTGGTTAATATCAAATGTGTTTTCATTATTTTTGTTTTGTATAATTGTTTTTCAATTACGCTACAAGACGCCTTCTTATATTTTGAGAATGCAAAATTTAATTTGTCATTTTCATTTTACAATACAGTTTTTAGAAAATTGTTTTGTAAAACGTTATCAGACAGGCCCTAAGAAATTCCCTTAGTTTCTTCTATTCTCATATTATTGAGTTTGAAGTGTTTGAGTATATCCTTCTTGGGCATGGTATTTGGATCAAACCCCATTATCATCACATCGTATCCTCATACCCTTTGTATTGATATGCTGCTTTGTGAGAAATTTTTGAGATGAGATGGTTGACTATTTATGTAGATAAACATGTCATACTTATCATTTTGAATTGGACTGGCATCTGCAGGTTGTTATGTCCATGTGATCATGATATTATATTAGCATATTATTTAATTTGGAAACTTGTGGTGGACCATTTGTTGGTGGGCTTCGTAATCTGTGTATGCTAGGAGTTGGCATATTGTCACTAAATCATGTTTTTTCCAAATTGTGTGAAGCTACAGCATGTGGAGAATATATAACAGGCATGAAGATTCTATCTTATGTTAATATGATGGTTTGGTAGATTATTAAATCTTTATTTGCCATGTCATGATTAATTACTATTTGTTTGGGATTACCCAGGAATTATCATGTTACTTTAAGGGAAAGCATATTGCCATTCAGATGATGGAGAGATGGACTACAATCATAATCTTCTTGGTGGCCTATATATACATGGGAAATTATTCATACAGTGGGTAGCTTGGAATTAGGTTTTCATATTTATGGATTTTCTCATCTGTTTGAAAATATTAAATTGATAGGAAGTGCCTCATGTGATACATGTATTACTGACATCATCACGTTATTGGTTTCAAAAACTGCCCATATTGATGTTTATATGACTCCTACAAGCAAATGTCTTTTTCATGTGCAAAGCAATTAATGTGCTATCATGGATATGGTCATCCATATGGGATCGAGCACTTTTACCCTTGGGGACTTCAAGTCTAGACTTCTATGTGTTCAATGGTTAATGGGCGGGCTTGGCCCAAAAGCTTATGGGCAAGCTCGGTCTCCATGTTTATTGGCGAGCACGACCTCCATATTTATAGTGTGCTAGGCCTATATTTAGTAGTGTGCACGACCCTGTTGGTATGTACGGCCTATGTTTAGTGTCATGCACGGCCTATATTTAATAGCGTGCACGGCCTCATTGGTGTGCACGACCTCATTGGTGTGTACAGCCTATGTTTAGTGGTGTGCACGATCACATTGGTGTGCATGATCTATATTAGTGGCGTGCAAGACATTACTGGTGTGCACGGCCTATGTTTAATGGCGTGCACGACCTTGTTGGTGTGTTCGGCCTATGTTTAATGGCGTGCACGGCCTATATTTAATGGCGTGCACGACCTATGTTCAGTGACGTGCACGACCTTATTGGTGTTTATGGCCTATATTTAGTGGCGTGCACAGCCTATATTAGTGGCGTGCAAGACTTCATTGGTGTGCACGACTTATATTTAGTGGCGTGCACAACCACATTGGTGTGCATGGCCTATGTTTAATAGCGTGCATGACATTGTTGGTGTGCACGACCTATATTAGTGGCGTGCAAGACCTCATTGGTGTGCACGGCATATATTTAGTGGTGTGCACAACCTTATTGGTGTGTACGGCCTATATTTAGTGGTGTGCACGGCCTATGTTTAGTAGCGTGCACGACTTTGTCCAAGCAATTGAAACGCATTCATAGACCCAAAAGGTCTAATAGATGGGACGAGGCCCGAGCATGGGCTTATGACCCAAAGGATCAAGGCCTAATTGTGGGCTTGACGACCAATGGGCCAAGGCCGGTGAGGCTTGGTGACCCAAAGAAGCGAGGCTAGCGAGGCTAGGCTAGCCTCGGCTTAGACACGGGTTAATAGCCTATGATGGACCATGGCTTAGCACCCATATATATGAGCGCTCGATATGATAAAAGCGCGAGGTCTGGGTGGGTCTCGGTGTATTGAATGTGCGAGGCCAATGATAGCTTAGCCTTGACACTAAAAGAAGGCCTAAACCCGATAATATGGGCTTTAAGACTTCGTTGTAGGAGAGTCTCAGAGGCCTACACCTAGGGGACGCCCCGGAGAAAGGTGCTCTGGAGATGGCCCGATACCGATACCGACCCATGATTAGCTTCGACTAGGACAATTGTTTAGCTAGATCAACATGCCACTACTAACTACAAGTTCCCGACCAAGAAGTACCATTTTGCTCGGAAACTTGGAGGACTTCTGTTGATACCCATTTTGTGTCATGTTAAGCCCTAGAAAATATTGGGCTTTAGACTGTATAGGGCCTTATTGTTTGTATCAAATTTAGGCTTTAGATATGTTATAACCCATTAGGGTATTTGTAAAGATGAGAATCTTATTATCTATTATAAATAAGGTCTTTCACCTCTTTAGTAAGAGGGAGATTCATAATGCCTCATCTAGGACTCTGATATTTTTCTGTACTCTCCAATTATTTATAGTGAAACCATAATCACAACCAAGTAGACGTAGCCTGTATCTAATTGGGATCAGGTGAACCACTATACATCCTTGTGTTCATTTGTGTGATTGTCGTTTTATGTTTTGATTATTGTCGTTGATGGCTTGACGAAATTTATGCATCAACATTATATATAAACATGTGTCATTGAAGATGGCTTAACACCAAAAATCTGAAAAAATTATTGGAGAGACCTCCATACTGCATAGAAAAATTATAAATAATACAACCCCATTCTTGAATATAATTGTTAATGACAATGAAACCCCATTAAAAAATCAGAAAACCAACAAACTTTTAATCAATAATTGAAGAATTCATCTATTATTAGCTCATAAATTCCTCGGGGTTATTACAAATACAGAACTTAACCAACATGATGAGGAGTGATCATATGTGGCCTTATTCTCATAACTATCCTTCACATGAAGCAGTGTCATAACTGTAGTCACAACACCACCAACCCCCCTAAAAAAAAAAAAAAAGGGAAAACTGAAAGTAAAACTCATATTACATTGGCTCTTGATCCAATTACATTGACTGTTGAGGCAATTGAATGACATTGTCTTTGAGTCCTTACCCAAAAGGCCTCTGGGTGTAGCAGTCAAGGTTGTCACCAAATTCAACCCCTAAGCAACTCACAATATCTCTTTAGAACCCAATGCAATCCTTCACCTTAGCATTCCAACCCTGACCAGTGACCACACTCAAGTCCACCATTGATGATGTTTGTGATGACACCGTACCCCCCATTAAACTTTAGAACTCATAAGATAATTGTCAAAACAGAGCAGGAAGAAATACATAAATTCCCAAACAATACTGTAATTTTATACACAAACAACCCTCAGATTTGTGCATTATCTTGATAATTGTCTTTGTTCATTAATTTGTTTGTTTTACTCTTACAACTATCAACACTTGAAAAGAAAACAGTGAGAAACCCACTTGCATTTGCAATTTTACATATACACAGCAAGCATTACCGTGTAAATATGCAAATTGTCTAAGACATGTTCAGCTGCTCTCTCTTCTCTCTCTATTGCAGCTTCCTTAAAGCCTGCAACTTTTGCCTTCCCTAGCTAAGCTAGCTTCCTCTCCCCACTCTACTACCCCTAATTTCACTAGCTTACCATAATTTACTTAAATAAAAAATGATTTTCAATTCACTAAATGAAACAAATTTCAAGTCTCAAATAATAAAAATTGGCATCAAAGTGTATATACACTTGGCATCGACGTAGTCTTTTGCTATTGGCTATTGAAGGGGGATTGAGGGTCATTTTGAGCTAGTAAGGAAGTGTGTGCCCTCAGGTCATCTTGTGTAACACCCTGGATTTTTTACAATCCAATCATGTCTTGACTCGTGTTTTCGAATTTCTTTTGTTTTTAGAAACAAGATTTTCTTAAAGGGAATAAAGTTTCCTTTGTTTTGAGTAACTAACTTGTACCAAAGGAGGTTTAGAGTGGAGCTCTAGTACCTTTGAGTGTAATTTTGGTGATTATCAAGTTGAATTATATTTTTGAGAATTAACTTCATTGGTGTTGGATTTTTCTTAATTTTTCTGGAGATCAATTTATTGTTTTGAGTTTACAGAAAATTAGGATTAATCACTACGAGTCTGTAGGATTTTTTGGGGAATTATTTGGAGTCCCGAGTTATTTTTGGTGATTTAACGAAGTTTGGAAAAATAGAAAACAAAAATAGGAAAATAATTAAAATTGTTTTGTTGCTGACTGGGCAAACAGCTGGACGCGTGGCGCACTCCAATTGGTGGAGAGGCGCTGACGCAGCTTTGACCGAGCACAAACGGACGAGCTCACGAGCTCGCGAGTAGGAGCGTTCCACTGGATCCCGCCTCGTGTTTTAATCTGGAGCGTCGAAGCTCATTAAAATCACGCAATCTGGGTCGTCCATCCTTTAGGTGCCGATCACTGTTCACGCCGGGTCAAGGCTGACCCGTATGTCTGCTTCCTGGTCGACCCGCAGATATCTTGAGTCTACAAACGGGTCCTAGCCAGGTTTTTTGCAACCCAGTTCGACTTTTATCCCTCTTTTGAGTATTTTTAGTGCACTTTGTCCCACATTGGAGATTTACAACTTCTTCCAACCCTCTAGTGCCTATAAATAAAGACATTTGTCCTTCATTTTCATCTGCACCACCAAGTGAAGTTAGAGTTATTCACTTCTTAGTTATTTGGGAGTCTCTCTAAGAAGAGACATACCAAAAGGGAATAATTTTTCCCGTAGTTTAAAATTTTGGGAGTACAAGGAAGAGACCATAGGAGTGGAGTCTAGCTTTGGAGGTCTTCAACCAAGTAAGTATTTTATTTATTTCAGCCTTATTTATTTATTTTTAGGCTTTAATTTTAGGATGCATGCTTAGATTAATTAAGTAGAATTTATTTTTTAATTAAGCATGCCTAGCCTTATTTTTTGGAGACTTATTTATTTATTTAAGAGTAATTAGCATGTTAGGATTAATAAGTTTCAATTGTAGAGATTAATCTAAATTATTTTGAGGATTGCTTTGAGTTAAAGCAACTAGTCAATTGGTTTGACTTTAAAATAAAAATTGAAACTTGTGAACCCTTAAGTAAACTCTAAAGAGAAGAGTTTAGTCCACTTAGGATTAAAAACGAGCGACGTGTGACTAAAGGAAATGTCATATCATCTTCCTTTATTGTAATTCGTTTCTAACTTAGAGTTTGTTTTCTCTTGTCGTGTTTGTTTCTATCAGATTACCCAGTTGCCGAGTTAATAAGAGGTTAAGGTTGCCGTATTTGTCTAGTTAAGACGGATTTGCCAATATAGGACCATGCGCAAACATAGAAGGCTTGTGGAAGAGAATACTTGAAGTTAGGGGTGTGTTTCGGACGGATCGGATCGGAAATAGGGTGTTGTAATTCCAATCCAAAAAATTTCGGAATGAAATTTCTATTCCAAAAAATCGGAATTTCAACATCTCATTCCAATTCGGAATTGTCGGATTTTTTTCGAAATATCACATTTTCGGAACTTTCGGATAAAAATTCGAAATTTTCAAATAAAAAATCGGAATCTTCACGTTACTTTTTGTTATTAGTAAAAACAAACTAAAAAAATTAGTAATTACACATACAAAAAATGTGGGTGTTTTTGTTAGCATTTATGTTATTATAATACACATATATTTATAATATACATATGTTTATATTAATAGTATTAGTTATTTTTTTTTAATATATATGTATGTGTATGTTTGAAACAAATAACAAATTAATGAAACATAAAGTAAAAAACTAAATAAATGATATAATATTAATATAAATACGGAATAAATTGGCATAATTTCGAAAATATCGAATCGGAATGCCCTTAGAAATTTCGGATCGGAATTCGGATTGGATCGAAATTTACAAATACATTCCAATTCCAATCCAATTTTTTTCGAAATTTTCAGAATTCGGCATATTCGGATTTCAGATTTGATTCGGACGTTCCAAAATTGGTTATTTTTGGATTGGAATCGGTCGGATTCGGATTTTACAATCCAAATCACACCCCTACTTGAAGTGCATTGGATTCCAGATAGAGGGATTTATCCTACATTCCTGACTATGGACTTTGTGTGCGTATGTGTAGTTTTTAAACTGTGATAACATGCTATTATCATTATTGTGATTAGTGTGAGAGTTTGTATAGCGTAGTACGTGACCTTGGGTTCAAATCCTTAAACCTTTTAAAAGAATTGATCTGTATATGATGGGAGTCTAGCCAGGCTTACACGTGGATACGTGAGTTTGTGCGAAACGAGAACCCATGATTGATCAGGTGGCAGTAAATACTGTTTCTCAATTGCGAGTTCCTATTTATGCTTACTGTGGCACTCTCACTATGGATGCTATTTCTCTGATTATAGCTAGTCATAGTCGTACCTAAAGTGTATCGACCATATTGTTATTGTTATTTATGGGTTTTTATGCATGCTTATCATATACTGTTGTAATTGAGGTGTTAAATCGATTTTGTGGAAATGTTTTGGGATTTCGGAAATCAATCTTTCACAGAGAAATGTTTTTAAAGGTTTTCAAACCTAGCAAGGTCTCCTGAGAGAAGCTATGATCATATGAGATGCTTACCCCCATACTTTCTCTGTTTGTTTTGTTTCTACACTATTGCTTTTACAGATTTGCCTCTTGGAGGAGGTCTTGACTGAAGGGGTGCGCAGCTTAGATTCTCTTGTCAAGTGTCTCAAGGTTTCTGTTGTCATATCTTTTGATATTACTGTGGTTCTTGCTTTCCTATTGGGAACCCATTTGGAAACAATGTTATTTTGATTTACTTATTTTGAGAACTTATGTGAGTTTTACTTATATTTGGTAATTCCTTTTCTAGGGTGTTAATTTAACTATTTCACCTTAGCGGGTTGATTATCTTTATTTTGATTACTATTATTTTGATCTTATTATTTTCCTTAAAGATCCTATTGTGTAATTAGTACTCTGATCAAACTCAATCCATTTAATTATAAAAGAATCAACCTTTCTTGGGCGTCTTGGGGAATTAACGCCGGTGGTTTGGCATTGATCTCTCGAGATACTCAGAAAATGTGCCTTTGTCGCATACCCGGAGTTCGGAGTGTGACATCTTACAATATAAATACATTCACACTGATTAATAGTGTCCGAGGCTACAACAAACATAAAATTTCAATTTCAATAAACTTTTTCTTCTATACATGTATAGCTAACAAGATTTTTTCCATCACATATCTCTTTAGCTAAGTTCACATTACACATCTCTTTAGCTTCTTTCAATAAATATGGTTTGATCAACTAAGTTCACTTAGTCTCCTCTGCCTCATGACTTGACACCACCTTCGCTCTTTCAGTCTTTCTAATTAATAAAAACACACATGATGTTTTCATTCTATTGAAGTACTTATAATTTTGATCAATTTTATCTTCTAATTTCGAATGGTTTAGAATGAACACCCAATTCTTTGACAGTTAGAAGGTGTTACATTCACTTAAAATTTTGTAAACTACCCACATAGAACTACAAAAAGAACTACACAACACCCAATTCCTAATAACTAGATCGAACTAGAAATAAAATAAATCATATAGAAAAACTGCCACACAAACAAAACCAAACTAAAAGAACAAATCATCTAAAACTTATTCCTAAAATAACAGACAAAAAGAATGAACAAATCACCAAAATTCCAAGATAAAAATAAATAAATAATCAAAAACTCATCACACATCTCATTTTACAGACTCCATTCTCATAATCATAGGCAGAAAACGAATGAACAAATCACCAAAAATCCAAGATTATAATGAATAAATCATCAAAGACCCATCACACATACCATCCCCAAAATCGTAGGACAAAATCTAGGGCAAAAATAAACGAGTTTACTTTCTAGAGTTGAGAAGATGAAGGGAGACGAAGATGAACACGATCCATAGAGAAGACGAAGACCAAGAGATCGCCAAGGTAGAAGATGAAGAATAGGGTCGCAGACTCACAAACCAAGCCTTGGGTCGTAGACGAAGACGAAGAGAAAAAAAAATAAACGAGGAGAACGATGATTTGGTGTATTTAGAAAATGTGGTATTTTTGAATAATTTTTAAATTTTTATTTCAAAACGTGGACTACCAAACAAGTTTCCACTTAAAAAAAATGAAATGTTGTTTTTAAAAATAAAAAATTGTATTTAAATCAAATATCAAATGGAGCCTTAGTGGACCACAACAGTGCCCTATATGTGCAAACATAACTAAAATATGTGGACGTTTGTGCAAATTTGACGGTTTAGACCACAATAGGAAACGTCACAAAGTTAGTGAATCAATAAGAAATGAAAAAAAGATCATAGACCAATATAAAAATTTTTAAAAAATAAGTGGACCTGCGGTACAATTTAGTGTAAAGATAGAAATTTAGGTGCCCATATATTTTGGTTGGTTTTAAAAGAAAACAATGGGTTGTTTTAGAATCAATCCATGTTGGCCACTTCCTTTTGGAAGATGTAGTTTGGGTCACGACTCACGAGGCCCATAGATATTGTTTTTCAGTTTCTTTGGTTGGTGGCCTGTACTCTGTAGTGTAGGCAGCCTCCTCATCTCTTGTAAAGAACTGACAAGTGCGATGCGCCTATTTGCCTTTTGCAGACAAAAGAAAAAGAATAAAAGAATAAAAGAATGAAAAGAAAATAGTGATAGTGTGATACTGTCCTGTGATAGTGATAGAGTGAGTGATAGTGAAGCATATTCCATTCATTCATAAGTCATAACCATTCCCACTAAACCCTAACCGGAAAGCCTTGTTGGGCAGTTGGGCTTTGACAATTGACGATGAGCTCCTCCGGCTCCCCCCAGCTGCTGTCTCATGACAACGTCAACGACCTCCTGGATTCTGTGGAAGCTTTTCTGTTCGATTGCGATGGTCTTTTCATGAATTCCAATATTCCATTTGAAAAATGCATTGTTGTATCCTTGAATTTTTTTTTTTTTTTTTTGGCCAAGTTGTATCCTTGAATTTGATTTGATAGATAATTGCAATGACTGAATGAGCAGGTGTGATTTGGAAGGGCGACAAGCTGATCGATGGCGTCCCTGAGACACTGCACATGCTTCGATCAAAGGCAAGCCTCCGCTTTCTCTTTCATTCATTTATTAATTTCCGGATTCTGATTAATTAATTTACTGTAATTAATTAATTAGGGGAAGAAGCTGGTGTTCGTTACCAACAATTCCACAAAATCAAGAAGCCAATACGCCAAAAAGTTCCTTTCCCTCGGCATTTCAGTTTCTGAGGTACGTTTCTTGGAAATTTACAAGTTGTTTTGTTTTTTTTTTTTTTTGGTTAAGTTACAAGTTGTTTTGTTAATTCTTCTTTTTATTAAATTATAGGGCAAATTACACAAAAGTACCTCAACTAACCACCCTATATCACTTGAGTACCCCAATTACAAAAAGTTGCTCGTAGGTACCTCAATTACTGATTTTGCACATCCAGGTACCTCCGTCAACTTTTCCGTCAGGCCTGCCGTTATTTGTCCACGTGGCACACTAGAAACATGCCACGTGGATAACAAAAAAAAAATAATAAAAAAAATTTTAAAAAATGAACTAATTATTTAAAAAAAAATTAAAATATTAAAAACTCAAAAAAATAAAAAATAAAAACAATAAAAATGGAGCACTTGCAGCACCCCTCCCTCCGCCCTCCGCCTCCCACCCCTCCCCCGAGACCCACCCAACCCCAGCCACCCACCCCTCGGACCCCAGCCACCTTGCCGGCGACCCCAGCCACCACGCCGGCGACCTCCAAGTCAATTAATTCTTTCAGTCCTATGCTCGTGAACATCTCCCATGTATCAGATGATGCCTGCACAAAGCCCTTATTATAGACCCCTACGTGCACAAAACCCCAGCGATTCCCATACATCACCAGTGTTGAAGCCATTCCTGAATAGCAGTTGGCACATGAAAACAGAAACTCGTCTGTATCCCCTGCAATCAATTTCATGGCTCGGGCTGAGCCCCAAATAACGCCGAGAATTGGAACCAAGATGGAGCCAATACAGATACTCCCAGTCAAGTGTTTAACTGTGTCCCAAAAAGCCTCATGTGTGTCAATTTCTGTTCCACATGCGAAGTGCATGTACTTGATGCGTGAGACAGTGACTTGCAGTGTGTTCTTGATAACTTGCATAGTCCATGCCAGGCTTAGCAAGATTACTGAGATGAACAAAACATCCAATCTGTTTGTGGTGGCAATGGAAATGGCTCCACCGATGCCGGACACCAAGAAACACAAATAAAGAACACTGGTACAGATTGATTGAATGACGAGTGTTGTGATTTTGGCAGGAGGGTAAGCAGTAGAAACTGATAAAACCCGGATGGCATAGTCGAAACGGTGACTGACCCAACAGGCATAAAGGGATTGAATGAGGGCACAGATGATTGCAATCGCACCTGCTGCCAAACTTGCAGCAGAACTTATGGATACAAGTAGTACACCGAGTGCGAATGTTAGCAAGGGGCTAAGCCAAAAGGCTACCCTGATGGCTTTGGAAGGGCTTGAGCTGGTGATCCATTGCAAGAGGAAGGCAACGATTGCTGAGGATCAAGTGGAGGGTAAAAGTTGAGAGGGTGGAAATGGTGAGCTCGAGTGGTGGAGATGATGAGGCCATAGATTGTGATGAAGATTGTCAAGAGGGCGATGAGGATCAAGTGGGAGTAGAAAAGAATTGTAAAGAGCCTCCTTACAAATTGACCTGCCGTGGCTAATGTTTCAGTTGGAATTGTGCTACTCGGTTCTTGTTTCTGCATCCAAAACAAACAAATCAAGAAAGTCTACTACTGCTATATAGCAAACCCAAAACCAAGTTGATATTACAAATTAGATAGGAAAGATGGAAATTGCAAGGAATGTGTTAATTTTCTGAAGAAGGGGAAAAAGAAAGAGAAGCAGAAACAAGAAAGAAACAAGAACTGGGTGTGACAGAGATATATAAGAGAGAGAGAGAGAGAGAGAGAGAGAGAGAGAGAGAACCTTGATGTGGTTTGTGGATGAAGGCCTATCTTCTTCTTCTTCTTGAACTTGGATGTGGATGTTCTGTGTTGTTGCAGTAGTAGTAGTATTGAACTTGCCGGCTGGGGTCGCCGGCAAGGTGGCTGGGGTCCGAGGGGTGGGTGGCTGGGGTTGGGTGGGTCTCGGGGGAGGGGTGGGAGGCGGAGGGCGGAGGGAGGGGTGCTGCAAGTGCTCCATTTTTATTGTTTTTATTTTTTATTTTTTTGAGTTTTTAATTTTTTAATTTTTTTTAAATAATTAGTTCATTTTTTAAAATTTTTTTTATTATTTTTTTTTTGTTATCCACGTGGCATGTTTCTAGTGTGCCACGTGGACAAATAACGGTAGGCCTGACGGAAAAGTTGACGGAGGTACCTGGATGTGCAAAATCAGTAATTGAGGTACCTACGAGCAACTTTTTGTAATTGGGGTACTCAAGTGATATAGGGTGGTTAGTTGAGGTACTTTTGTGTAATTTGCCCTAAATTATATATGTGCAGGATGAGATATTCTCTTCATCGTTTGCCTCCGCTATGTACTTGCAACTCATTAACTTCCCCCAACACAAGAAGGTTTGCTTTTTCTTCTTCTTCTTCATCATCTTCTTCGTCTCCTGTTCTTGCTTTGCTGCTAGTCTGTTACATTGCCTTCTTTGCAGGTTTATGTTATAGGTGAACAAGGCATATTAGAAGAGTTGCAGCTTGCTGGATTTACAGCTCTTGGTGGCCCTGTAAGCTCATTCTTTGCAGCTTGCTTTCTCTGTTTTTATTATTTTGTTCCATTTTGTTATGTTCAATCAACTTTTACATTAAAGGCATATTAGACTCAAGAGGTTTTTTTTTCCCTGGTCTCATCTCTAGCTTTATGCGCTCATCTCTCCCCCCTCGCCTGCCCCTAGCTTTACAAATTACTGGTCTCTTTATTTTGAATATTTCATTTCAGAACCATTCCTTCTTTTGTAACTTATTATTTGTTATACCGAAAACCCCACTTAACTTTGTTTATATGCTTTGCTAGTTTCACTTCCATGTGAAATTTTTTTTGAAGATGGTAGAATGAACCCTTTTCCAGTCATTCCATCTCGTGGACTTGGCTGTTGCATATGGTGATTTCGCAAATCCTCTACATAAGCTTAGTATTCGAGGGCATGCTTCAAGTGCCCTAAGAAAATTAAAACTTTGAACAACCACTATTGATATTTTAACACAGGAAGCTCAAGTAAAACAGATAAAGCTTTTTGGCACCTCTAGTGTATTTGAACCCCAATGTGTTCGTCTGCAACAAAGATTTTTGTCAGACCATGTACAATCTGTTTTGGTATATAAGCTTCACATTTCTGTTATGGTGGAATACTAACTATATATCATAATTCAAGTTGACATTAGCCTTGTTCTCCTCAAAAAAGTTGACATTAGCCTTGTAATGTCTAAATGAGGTTTCAAATTTCTTTTTTTTTTTTTACCTGTTGCTGACCATTATTTCAAAATCTTTTTCATATTCATATGCTAACAACAATATTAAGGAGAATGATTTTATCTCTCCTCACAGAAACCTTGATGTAGAAGATACTGATGAAACATTACATTTGTAGGAAGATGGTAAAAAGACGGCACAGCTGAAATCCAATTGCCTCTTTGAACATGATAAGAGTGTAATGTGACCTCTTGCCCATAATTTTTTTGAGCTGTGCACTTTTTCTTCTGCATAGATTAAAAATGCAGCAACTCCTATTCCCAGGTTGGAGCAGTTGTGGTTGGACTAGACCAGTATATTAACTATTACAAGCTTCAGTAAGAATTTTAAAATCCCCGCTCCCTTTTCCCCAATTTTCAATTTATGACCCCTTGCATTTTTTGGTCGTGTATATCTTTTGAAAATCTTGAATATGATACTTTCTATTATATTTCAATTTGTACATATGGACTGTGAAGGTGACGAGTACTAAAACATTTGTTAAGAGTGTAAAAAATAAGTTAATTATACGGTTGCGACCAGCATCTTTACTATTTAGTTGCTAGGCGGGATCCCAGTGCAAGAATTATTTTGTATTTACCGTTTCACTTAAGATATTTGGTTTTTCACCTGGCAGATATGGAACCCTTTGCATTCGTGAAAATCCAGGATGCCTTTTCATTGCAACGAATCGTGATGCAGTGGGACACATGACTGATTTACAAGAATGGCCTGGTTTTTTTCTTCTTTTCCGTCCTGTCCTTGAGAAAAAACAACATAACATGGAGTGTAAGGTTTATAGCTGTGCTTTATGGTGGTTCCACTTTTGGGTTTCAGGTGCTGGGTGTATGGTAGCTGCTATCTGTGGATCAACCCAGAAGGAGCCTATTGTTGTTGGAAAGCCATCTAATTTCTTGATGGATTTTTTACTAAAGAAGTAAGAAATCTTATTAAAACATGTTCATACTAATAGCAATCATGCATGTGATATCTTTGTTTACCTTCATACTTTATTTAAAAAAAAAAAAAAAAAAAAAAATCTCAAATTTCAAAAGATTTGAACCCAAAAGATTTGAAAAGATTTGAACCCAAATAGTTCATATGCAATAATAAGATTATAGGGTCTACATATTTTAGGTGCTACCACAAATAGGATGTGAAGACTGGAATTACTTAACGGCTGGGTTAATGTAGACCGTGGTTTTCATAGTTCATGTCATATTCCACATTAGGTGGTATCGCATTTCAGGGAGGTATCTGACTCATTGTATTTTGTTTTGCAGATTCCACATTAGTTGCTCCAAAATGTGTATGGTGGGTGATAGATTAGATACTGATATATTGTTTGGCCAGAATGCTGGCTGCAAAACTCTCCTCGTTCTTTCAGGTACAGGAGTTTCTATACAAATGCACTGCCAAAAATTGATACACATTCATTGTTTTCTCGATGCTCATTTCTATCATTACAACAGGTGTGACGACTCTATCCACTCTTCAAGACCCTTCAAATAAGATTCAATCAGATTACTATACAAGCAAGGTGTCCGACATCTTTGAATTGATGGGACAGTAACTTGACCAGTTCTATTTGGACCTAAGGCCAGTTTTAACATCATGCTGAACCTCCAATGTAGTGATGTGTTAAAAACATCGTGATTGCTATTCATAAATACAAAATAATCCAAAATGGTTTAAAGTGGTTGGTGAACTTGAGCTGACGAATTGTAAACTAACTTTGTGTTTTGTAACTTAGGATTATAAGTGTAGAGGTAAATGTTCTAAACTAGAGCTACAAGTTCCTATAGTTTCATTCTTTGTAGACGGACATTGTAACATCTAAGCTTCTTGTTTGGACATGGCATAATGGCATATTTGTCAACTTAAGTTCGATATCCACATGCATCAATAAGAGTGATGGAAATAACTTGCCTATCCCGTTATTGGGATGTGGCATCACCTCTTTCTATGTGATGCCACATTCCGAAAACGGAAATAGGCAAGTCCCTCTCAAGAGTGTTACAAATACATATACCTCAGTTATAATAATTAGGATTTGGGCCTTACAATTTATTTGTTTTATTTGCGTAGTTGAACCTCATTTGCATGTGTCATTGTCCACCAAATTCAAAGATTTGCTTAAAAAAGGTTGTACTTGTTAAAGGGAACAAATTAACAATTCAGATCTTGAAATGACCCTCTTATCCGGAATCCAATAATAATAATGATTTTCAGCTAGCTAGGCAGATAATTAGGTATCAAAATGGCATTCTTTTTAGCTAGCTAGGTAGCTAGGGAACCTTCCCATATGCTATCATGCATGAATTTCATATATTTTAACCAGCCATGTTCTGATAATTAAAAATAAATAAATAAAAACCAGCCATATTGAGCTTGTAATTACCGTATTACTCGACGGCTTTGAGTTGTGAGTAGGCATCCAAAGCTCGCACAACTGATCAAATAATATATTCCATTTCCCATTTAAACAAACAGTTTTCAGCTTATTTATTTATTGTTCTTTTGTTAATAATCTGTCAGAGAAGAACCAAAATAAACTATGAACAGCAGTCAGCAGTCATGTAAATTGTAATGCATATGGGGTCCATATGTCACATGTACGCCACGTGTCATGGTCTGCTCCTTCCGTTGGTATCGGTACCAATATCACTAGCTAATTAATTAGTATAGACTGATGTGTATATCTGTATATCTAATAGAATAATGCTATATTTACCACATTTTTCTACCATATTTTTATACCATCTTACGTGTTATTATTTTACTGGACAAAGTTTTTCTTTTTCTTTTTGGATTTTTATTTTTATTTTTTAGTGTCCAATGCATAAATGCCATGTAAGTTGCCACATAACCTAATAACCTAGTGTTCAATTTCAAATATATATATAATTAATTAATAATGAAACCATATAAGGACGAGAACAGTAGTAGTACTGGCACTGCATAAAAAGTTAGAAACTGCACTATTCTTTATTTCTTTATTCACCAAGAATCAATAAATTATTACAGAGACGCATGTGGCATGGTGCAAGGCTGCAAGTAGTAGCTCGTACCACTATGCATGGGGGCATGGGGCTTTGTAGATACTATATGACTGCATGCATATGATCATAAATTAATTCATACTATTCTATATATATATATATAAATCATAATTTAATCAACTGTGAACTGTGAGGTGAAGAAAAGGAGTGCATAGGGAATCATATGCAAAAGCTTTGGATTTGATTGGTTTAAGGCCTGCAGGATAATAACGTCTGGGGAAGCCTAAAGCCTGCAGTACACAAAGCCACGGCCCCGGGTATTAATTAAACCAATACTATAAAATTCCTGCCAGTTCTTCGTATATTAATTAATTGTAATTTAATTTACTGTTAATTAAAATTAGGTAATCGTTCTTATATATAGTAATATATATTAGTAGTACAAATCTTCTGATCTTATGTATAAATGTCCAAAATTAATTGGGATTATGGTTATGTTTAATTAATTTTCTAATATAAGTTTTAAATGTTCAGCATATATTAATCCCACAGTAGATGGGTAAAGCCAGTAATAAGGCATTAAATAGTAGTTGCATTCCTCCACTCAATAGTTTAAGCTTTTAGGATAAATATGTAATACTTTTCAAAATCACTAAGTGTAGGTTATCTTTAAAAAAGACCGTACATATGAATTGTCAGTCACCGAGAAAAAGACCATTTATCCACGTATACGACACCTAAAAGAGAAGTCTCATGTGAGGAGAGTGTTGAGCATTAGTCGCATGGATGGACAAAGTAACTATAAGGTCATGAATACTTATGAAATCTCTCAACTAATAGATTAAACTTTTAGGATGTATATATTCAACATTAAATACTAAATTCTAAACTTAAAATGCTTAACACCAAAGTACAATATCACTTTTTTTTTTTTTTTTTTACAAGCACAGTATCGGTACATAAAATTTCAACAAACATCATGTATATATTAGACGTGGCACTACTGCATAACATAAGTTATCTTTGACCAATTTCTTGTTGAATACAAATTTTCTATCTATTTTTGTTTGACCTTTAATTTTAGACATCGTGTATTATAAATTTATAGAAAATTAAGATTAAATATTAAATCTTAATAATTTTTTGATATAGCATGAACACCATATAATATTTCAATTGAACTACCAAATTTAAATGTAGTTTTTTAGATTAGGTCATAAACATGTTGATGCATTTGATTCAAGCCTTTTTCATTTGACATTTTGTCCTTTAACCCACATATGATGGGTGTTAGTTAAAATTTATAAGGTTTTGACAAAATTGTCCTTGAGGCTTTTATATTATCTTGAAAATTTGCTAATGTAGTCTCAACTTCACATTTAGTTGTGACTGAACGACAGTCACATCTAAGTTGTGAGACAGTCACAATTAAGTTGTGACTTAATTTATTTTTTTTTAGAGAAAGTATATTAGAATATTGTATAAATAGAGGTCAAAACAATACTTTTACTCAAAATAATACATAATATAGTAGTGTGAGTTGTCTCTTTTAATTTACCAAGACAGTCACAGTTAAGTTGTGACTGGATTGATTTTATTTTATTTTAATACAATATAGTATAAATTAATGTAATATTTGTGATGTAATATTATTTTTATTTTTTATTGTAGTGGCATGTGATGTAATATTTGTAAATTCTAATACATTTTACTTTATTATTTTGTTTGACTTTTTAACTAGTACCTAATTTAAAATATTATTTAATTTTAATACCTAAATTAAAAAGTTATTGAAATTTAGTAGTTAAAATTAATGGATCTCTAAATTTAAAAATATTTGAGAAAAAAAAATATTTAAAACACTATTTTGGTGTAGGTGGGTTATTCCTTTCTTGTCATATATGCTTGGGATCACTATGACTCGGAAGACTGATGATGTATCATGTATGTGGTTGTACATGAATGTACGACCTGGAATTGTGATTAATTGTGACTTGATCTGAACCAACAAAGTTGTCTCCATGACAAAAGAAACCAAACAAAACAATGGTAAGAGAAAGTCGACCACATTAATTCGCATACCAAAATTGATGATTTGTCGTCATTTTTAGTTAATTAGGTCATCACTTCATTGATCCCACATTAGGCATATATATCCAAGTTTCCCACTTGCATGCACTAATTTACGTTCAATTATATAGATATATATATATATATATACGTACACGCTGGAAAAGAAAGAAAAGAAAAAGAATAAAAAGTCACCAAGGCAATTCACTAATGTTGAAGTTGACAAGCATATATTAGAAAAGAAAAAAAGAGAAAAGTTTGCATGCATTTTGATTAATGATATTAATGCTATCAGCAGTGCTCTACTGCCAGACGTCTGGGAGGGGGATTTTGCACGACTAAATACATCTCAGCCGCTCATTTGATTTTAATTGAATCTTGTGGCTGGTAATTGATGCAGTGTTTAACACAACTTTGAACAGCACATGTCCTAATAAATTAAAGTAACCATTTTCTCTCTCCTGCCCTATCTGACCATCTTTTGCCTCTCTCTCTCTCTCCTCGTTCGGTTATTGGTTAAAAAATAAAAACCCACTAAACCCATAAAAGTTTAGCCATGGTTGCCAAATCCAAATAACATTCTGTCCATTCAAATCCAAGAATTGAAATCTCTTCCTTTCTTTCAAAGCTCAAAGTGGTGTCTGTATGCTTTTCCATCCTTTAAAAACCTTCTCTCTTTCATGAAGGCCAAGGCCAATATACCCATCAGCGTGAGCGGCAGTTTAAAGCGACAAATTGCCTTTGTAAGAAGAGGGAGGTTGATCGAGCTTGAGAGAGGGAGGTGGCCCATAGGAATTGCCCACCTAGTGTTCGATGAAATTGTGCAATGAGTAATGAACAACACCTTTGACAGAGTATACGCCGTAGGCTGGGGCAAAGATGATACACAATTTGACAAAAGTAACCGAAAAAAAAAAAAAAAATGAAACAGAGGGATTTGCTTAGCTATAGACTCCTAACCCAAGAACAAAGATAGGAATAAGCATAATACAATTACAAAATCTTGTGCTAATCCTGCTCTGGTCTCCTGCTTTTCTTTTCCATAACATTAAATATAGTTTTGGTACAAGCAGGTGGGAATTTGACTTTGTGGGTAGTTTAATCAAAAGCATCAATCAGCTTCCTAGATGCAAAGGCAGTACTAAAAGGACAACAAGTTTCCACCAAATAGAGCTTGGATTATGCTTCGACAATGGAGGTGGTGCTGCAGAGCCTACAGATCTGAAAAAACAAAATATATACCGAACGAGGGAGAGAAGGTCTTTTGACTTTCGGTTATTTTTCGGCTAAACTTTTATGGGTTTAGTTTTACTTTTTAACCAATGACCGAACGAGGAGAGAGAGAGAGGCAAAAGACGCGTCAGATAGGGTAGGAGAGAGAAAATGGTTATTTTAATTTATTGGGACATGTGCTGTTCAAAGTTGTGTTAAACACTGCATCAATTACCAGCCACAAGATTCAATTAAAATCAAATAAGCGGCTGAGATGTATTTAGTCGCGCAAAATCCCCCTCCCAGACGTCTGGCAGTAGAGCACTGCTGTATAGCTGCGTATGGATGGATGGGTGTAAATGCTGATTGATATTTAATTAATTATTAGAGGGATTTAATTTGTCTTATGATTTAAATTATTTGTGAATGAAATTACAGCATATTGATCCCGTATGACCAATCGATCATCACTAGTTTTTGTAGCGATGAATTAACCACGTAAAGGGCATCATCCGCCTAATACTAATGTGGCTTTTATACGGATATTAATTGTCTTCTACTTAACAATTTAATTTATCAATCAGAAAAAAATAAGATTTGGTGTTGAGTTGTATTAGAGCCACTAACACTTATCTCAACTTTATAAATCTCAATGAATATGTTAGTTTTTCATTTATTTAATTTTGGACCCATACTGTGTAGCAACCTGAACTCGGATATGCCACAGCGACATCTACCTTGAGAATACTTGAGACCTTAATCCCGTACGTAACTCGAGTTTTAAAAATACAAATACTCCCAAAAAAGGTTAAGCCTTTTGATTTAGTATAATAGATTAAATCAAAATATTTAAATACACAGCAGAAAAATGAGAGTCAATTTCAACTTTCCATAAAAGATCGACCAACTCCCAAAGTAACAGAATTTCAAGATAACCTTAAAGAGTACAACTACAAGACTCATAGTACAAAAGAGTCGATTAAAGGATTTCAAAATCATACGAGCACTATTTTCCAAAAAAGAAATAGAAAAATAGATTTAAAGAACCAACAAATTAAGTGAGAATCACCAAATATGGGCCGACTTAGGAAAAAACCTAAATGAAATCACTAATAATAAAGCAAGAAGTTGACAAGTTCATTGATTCTACTTTACACGACCTCTGTCCAAATTTGTCTCTTCATCATGCCTTGTTCCCTGTAAATACGTCAAGTAACAAGGAACAAGAGAAAGTAGCATACGTTCATAGCTAGATTCCTCTCATGGGACACTATTCAGGGTTTGAAAACATTTTCGTAAACGTTTGGATCCATTTGGAAATCTCTTAAAACAACAATGCACAACAAAACCTTAGGTTGTAATCTTTAGGAAAGAAAACAATTACCATGCTCACACAAATTTTGGAAACGTTTATAATTAGAGCTCTCGAGAAATCATACATGATGACCAAACACCAAGAATTGGGCCAACTACTCTTATTTAAACGAATGTCTATATTGTAGTGAGAGTATTCATAAAAAAGGTATGCACCGCATAAGCTAGCCTCCTAACTGGTCAAATCGATTAGCTCGTTCGTACTATACCCCTTCAGTGGTTTAGGGATCAAAACACAAGGTCACGAAACACATGAATCCTTACTCTCAAGTCATCCAAATAAAACAGATATCATAACAACAAATATTGTATCGTAAAACCGTACAACAAATGGAAATCAAAACCAATGCAACTTTTGCATGCAACAACAGTTAAAGCATGCACAAAAAGGGTCTCTAAACAGGGTGTGAGATTCCTTCTACTTGGTGTCCAATGGCTCTTGTATGTGTTCTCATGTCCAATCTGATTCCAACTTTCTCTTTGCAATGTCAATGTGTCTTCCTTCAGTAACTGGTGTTCCTAAGTCTGCCAATAGTGACGATTTCAAGTGTACACTTGAAATGATGACAAACATGTTTGTTGAAAATATTATATTTGTCTATTTAATTGCTCAAAATTAGATATGTTAATTGTTTCCTATGTTGTTTAATTTTTTATAGAGATCGATGATTTCTAAAATTTACAATTCGAATTGTTAAAATACAATATGGAGTGGGCTCTACAAAAAAATCTCTTAAATAAAATTATTTGAGGTATCCTTTATCGGAACTCTCAATATGTATATGTATAATATATAAATTAATGCATTATGGCCAAAATATATATAAATTAATACATGCATGAGGTTCTAGGTACCTTGGTAATTGTACATGAAATGTTGAAAGAAATTGGGGGAACAACAAACAACAACAAACAAGTAAGCACAATAGTTTTAAAGTAGCACTCCTTTGAGATTATATGCAATCTTTCTGCTTAAATTTAAATGGATTATTTATAGCAATGTGATCCAAACTATCACCCTCTTAATTCCCAAACTTCATTTTGTCTTGGATTATTTATATCCATTAAAACTTCATTTATGTGTTTCTTTTTTGGGTGCTTTAATTAGAAACCCAAGATGAAAAAAATAGTTAAATCAAATCCCAGCTGGCCCAAAACTTAAGTAGAAACCCAAATTGTCCACCGAGCGGTTGACAGATGCATCTGCGTGCATTTGCAACCTAAAACATGCATTTACAACTTTAAAACATGTTATCTGCAATCTAAAAAGATGCATCTACAACCTAAAAAAGGCATTTGCAAACTAAAAAGATGTATCTGCAACCTAAAAATGTGCAGATGCATTTGCATCCACTGATCGCTCGACAAGGTACCGAGGTAGTGCATTTTTCCTTCTCCACCTGCTCGTACACGGACAAATTGGGCTGGATCTTAATTTTTTAATTGGCTAGGTTTGTAGTTAAAAATTTTTCAAAAACTGGGTTTATGAGTAATTTATTACTATGTTTTTTTCTAATCCATCAGCTCCAGTATAACTTTTTCATATTAATTGTCATACGACTCATCATAAGTCATAAGAGAGTTCTCATGCACTTGGAAGAAATCTTAACCTAATAACTTGTTGTCATGCTATATATATTATGAGCGGTCTAATAACTTTTTTGGACCCACCACTTGAGTAATTTCAAAATCTGAACTATCCATTTTTAGGCTCCATCACTTTAAAGATTATCATTACAAAAAATTAACCAAATCAGAAACCATTTGGTTAATTATCTAACTGTGATCAAATAAATAGACAAACACTATATTTCGATAAAAGTATATAAATGGTTGTTATTATAATCAAATGGTTAAAAGACTTTCGATTTAAGAGATCTTTTATAGAGATGATCTTTGAAGCGAGGCCTAAAAAATGAACGGTTTTGGTTATAAGATTATATCATGTGATGGGCCAAAAATTGTGGTTAACTTCGTATTAACTTGCTAACTAGTTAGATTTAGAACATTTATGTACACACACACACATATATATATATACAGAAATGATCACTCGCGCACCATAGAGCGGGGAATTCCCCGCTCACCTAACTACCCACTCACCACAGAGCGGGAAATTCAATGATTGAGACCATCCATTTTTTAGGTCTATCATTAAGGGTCGTCCTTGTAAAAAATCAGCTAAATCGATAATTGTTTGGTCCTCCAAACTTTGCAGACAAATACAATTCGTCAGATAAGGTTGAAATTATGTTGACAGTAATACACTGGCTAAGCAGTTTCCGATTTGGCTGATTTTTTTGCAAGGGTGATCTTTGAATGATACTCTAAAATATGGACGGTTTTGATCATTGAAATTCATTGCTGCGTAATTAGGTGGGTGAGCGAGTGATCATTACTGTATATATATATACATATATATATATGTATGTATGTATGAGACATCCTTAATTAACTTGATCATTAATTTATGGTCTTACTGAAAAGCCCCTAATTTATACTTTACCCACTCAAAAATCATCATATATACGGAGGAATTTCACCCTTAAGGACAAAAAACATGCCGAGCGCTCGGTACTGTGCTACAGAAGACTTTTTGGCATATTTTTGTAGTGCAGTTACACTTATATCTTTCTTTAAAAAACTCAAACTTCTAAATCTTAACTTCATGAATCCTCTATAACATACTAAATCACGCTTAACACACTCAAATATGACCTAATTAACAACAAAAAACAATTATCAACATGTACAAAATAGGGAAAAAAATATATATTATGCACTATAGTAACACTTGAAACTGTTACTGCACTACAATAGCCGAGTGCTCGGTGAACAGTGCCGATTGCTTGACACTGTTTTGCTAAAACCGCATGTCCGTTAACTTGTTTTTTGGGGCTTTTGAGTTAAAAACAAAAAAAAAAACTCACTTTTAAACCTTTCCAAAAATTTTTAGAGATTTTTCAATATTTTTTTATTAATTTATTCAGGCAGCACATTCCCACCCGTCTCTCTCCCTCTCAACTCATATAAATTATAGGCATTTTACATTTTACCCACTTGAATTTTGGGATCGATCTCACTTCATCACCTAAAAAAAATTGTGCCAATTTATCACCTGAATTAAAAATTGTGTTAATTTACCACTTGAATTAAAAATTGGTTGCAATATACTACCCCTGCTCATTTTGTCTAAACTTTTGTTAAGAATAATAGTGTTTTAGTCTTTTTCAAGTTCTCATTGTTAGAAAAAAAAAAAAAAAGATTTTTTTACATTTTACCCTCTTTGACACTATAGAAAATTAACTTGAAAAGACCAAAACACTCTTAATTTTAATAGAAATGTAGATGAAATGAGCCCGAGGTGGTACATTACAACAAATTTTTAATTCAGGTGGTAAATTGACACAATTTTTTTTTTTAGATAATGAAGTGAGATCGACTTTAAATTTCAAGTAAGTAAAGTGTGAAAAAACTTAAATTATATGCATTATAAGTTTTGAGTGATCTAACTGTGATGCCTAGTCGCATACTCGCATCAGAAAAATGGCATTTAGATTTTGGGTCCTGGTTTGCCTGTGTTGCAAAATGCAAACAACACAGGTATATTATATTATATTATATATATATTAATGAATTTAATTTCCAGAGCTAATTAATATATGGCTTTGGAGAAAAGGGGTCCTAGTTGACAACATTAAAATTGATGACCAAACCCCACCTTGCGTGCTAGCAAACTTTTGATGCATTATTCCAATCTGTTACAAATGGACCACCACATGATCGGTCGATCCTATTAGATGCAATATGTAGGCATATTTTGATCCATCGATCATATATATGCATAGGCTAGCTTCTCTTATCTTCTGGATTCTCAAACAATATATATTCCTATATATGCATCAACCAACCATTAATTTGTCCATTATTAATTAGTTGTGATTTTATTGTCCACATGGGAAAGTAGGTAGCAATTAGGCAAAGCAGCGACCTAGTACGTATATATTATATATACGTGTGCTAGCTAGCTACTACAAATTTAATTTAATTTGTACGTACTACTCCTATGTATCAAAATTGATTAATGGCTAATTATAAACATATAATTCCATTGTCAATGTACGTATTAATTAACATTTAACATCATATCAATAATTACCAGTACTAGTTGTAGTCTATGACTCTAAAGCTAGTACTGGTGGAATCGATCGAGATGAAATTAATTAACATTAACCAAGGGAAGAGTGAAGAGTAATTATCCTTTTATACACACAGAAGCATTGAAGCATATATGCATGGTTGTTAAACATATATACCTTCACCTAAAAAAAAAAAAAAAAAAAAAAAAAAGAATTATGTTGTATATATTTATTCCTTACTTCAGCATATAGGAACGTCGTCTCCATGGACCGTCAAGCAATATTTGGCAAATATTCGGGAAGGAACATGCTTGTAACATCAAGATATCGTGGGCCATACATAAAATTCCCTCTTTAAGTCTAATGTCTTACAGTATTTAATGTGGCTTGACAAGAAAAACTAGGGGTGGGCACGGTGTGGTTCGGCTCACTTCACCCCGAGAACCATGCACCGCGCCATAAATGTTTTCTCGATGTGGTTCGGTGTTGTAAACCGAACAAATTAGAGAAAAACCAAACCAAACCAAACCATTGCAAAGACGGTTTGGTTCGGTGCATGCACGGTTTTAAAATAAATACAACCTACTTAAAACAAAGTTAAGAACCTACTTAAAAGTTAAAACAAATACAACCTGCTTAACACTTAAAAATTACTAGTTTACTACAACAACAAAAATAACTACAAGTTTACAACCAAACAAAGTTAAGAACCTGCTTTGTTAATTTCTTTAGGTTTGTCTGATGACTTGAATCACTTGATGAGTGAATGTCTTCTTTTTTTTTTGTTGGAGAGTGAATGTCTGAATGAATATGTGATTTACTGATTTTGTCATTTTTTATTTTTGTTTTTGGTCTATTGACTTATTGAGTATTGAGTCTATTGAGTCTATTCTAATATTACAGACTTTACACTATTAATTATTTAATTAGTTTAATTTAGGTATGCCACTGTCTGATGAGTGATGAGTGATTTCTAAGTGATTTTGTGATTTTTAATTTGTTCTTTTTGTTTTTGGTCTATTACAGTATTTATGTATTACTCTATTTGTTTGGTTTTTTTTATTTTTTCTGTTTTAGTTATTTGGGGTTCGTTTGGGGTTTGGGTAGATTGGGGTTTCATTTGGAGTTTTGACAAATTGGGGTTATATCTAATATAAGATTATAATCTGTAACTATATATATTATATAATCTATTTGTTAGTCTATTTGTTTGGTTTTTTTAATTTATTTTATTTGGCATTTCGTTTGGGGTTTGGGGAGATTGGGGTTTCGTTTGGGGTTTGGGTAGTAGGGGTTTCATTTGGAGTTTTGGCAAATTGAGGTTATAAGTTATAAGTTATATCTAATATAAGATTATAATTTGTAACTATATATATTATATAATCTATTTGTTGGTCTATTTGTTTGGTTTTTTTAATTTATTTTATTTGGGGTTTCGTTTGGGGTTTGAGAAGATTGAGATTTCGTTTGGGGTTTGGGCAAATTTGGGTTATAAGTTATAACTATATATAAGATTATATATAAGTATATAACTACTATAGAGTAATTAATATAGTATATATATAACTATATACTACTATAGTATATACTAGTATACTACTATAATTATATATTACTTATATAGTTATATATAACTATTGTAGTATGTATACAACTATATACTAAGTTACTAACTATATAGTTATATACTAAGTTTATATATAACTCTATATGCTTAAAACATTATTATATAGACTATAGACTATAGAGTATATAGAAATATAATACACTAATTTTATTATATAAGATATAACTAAAATTATATACTAAAACATTATTATATATAATATTAAACTCATAGGGTTATATAAATATATTTTAGGGTCTAAAATAAAAATGTATAAAATGTGTATAAAAATGTATAAAATGTGAACAAAAATGTATAAAATGTGCATAAAAATATATAATTATATTTTTAAAAAATTACTCGGTTTGGTTCGGGTTAAATGAGCATAAAACCAAAACCGAAACCGTCCATATACGGTTTGGTTCGGTTTTCTCTTACGGTGTTGACTTTTCGGTCAACTCGATTTTTTTTTCGGTTTTTTTACGGTGGGTTTGGTTTGGTTTTTCGGTGCGTCGGTTATTATGCCCACCCCTAAGAAAAACCCTTTTTATTTAAATCCAACATATAATTTGCTTGTATATTATTTGGTGCCAAAGTTTATGCATATTTTGTAGCCTTTTTTTGTCAAAGCTCATCATCAAATTACTTACAATATGGCATCCATTTCAAATTGAACTTGGTTAGCTGGAAATCTTGATGCCATAATGTCTTTCAAATCCTCCTAGCTAGTGAGTATCAATTCAATTTGCGAGAATAGTTAGTGTGTATCATCTTACGAGATCGAATAGTTAGTGTGTATCATCTTACGAGAATAGAGTATAGTACAGATTAATCGGAAGAGATATGTCAAGAATGTAAAGGAGGTAGGATGAACAGTTGGTAAAATCTAATATGGATCATACATGGAAATATAAATGGATATAGTAGGTTCCATCATTTCTATGGTTACTTTTTAAACGGTAAGGTCCTCTCTATATTATGGGAATTTATTAACATTCTCTAATAAAAGTACTAGTGTGAATAAGAAAACAAAAAAGGTCTATTCTAGTCCTATCATGAATCTCATAAGGAGATTTGTTGTTCCTGAACTTCTTGTTAATTTAAGTCATGTAGATACTCGTTAGGAGTGCACATACCACAATGCATTATTTTCTTTCTAACTTTCAACACCTTTCATAATCTTAATCTATTACCACACCCTCTTCACCACTTAATCTAACCTCAATATGAAAGATAATAATATTAATCATCCTATAAAATAAGGTTAGTTCAGATAATACTGTTTTGATTCTAGTTTCTTTAAACTCATTGAGATTATTATGATCCGTTGTATATTGTCCTCACATATGACTATAAATAGTTTCTTTCTGAGTTGTTGTAGCTCATCTTTATGTTATCATTCCCATTTCAGATTAGCTCGTAACACAAGTTGGCTTGGTTTGAACATTTTGTCTGTGATATAGTCATATAGAAGGAAGATCTGGTTATCATATGAAGAATTATAGTGCTAGCTAGGTTAATGTTGTATCTTTTGAAGACATATGCGTATGGTTGTTTGCAATATAATTTTGGAGTATTAAATATCAAAACCACTCTTTTGAAGTAAATTACTAGTTGGTACAAATGAAAGTATGTTTTTTCATATTTGGAGTATGAAATAGTTATGCTATGTAATAACCTAGTCTAGATTTTAAATGGACTATATTAACAATATAAATTGATTATTTCTCTTAAGAGAAGTTTGTGCTCACATTCTCAAATTTAGGAAAATTTGGATAGGAGTTCTCACATTTAAATTAGAGGATGGATTATGGAGGACCTAACTCAAATGTTGCTCAAGTTAAGAAAAATAAAACTTACTTATTGCAGATGTAAGTATTTTATATCTATTTCTCTTATTATATGATAGGTCAAATAATGAAAAAAATAGAGACAATAACAAAGGTATAGACTCCGTTACCGAAAAAATTTACTCAAAATTCAAAGAGGTTTTATTTAATCCAAAAATGAAAAAGGAACACAACCTATATTGATGGGGGCTCTCAAGTAGTCCACGCAGTCAGCAAATATGATTATAGGAGGGGGAAAAGAGAGAGGATAGATGGATAGTTAGCCGAATAGGCGTGACAGGCGGGTGCGAGTCCTGAGTCCTGAGAGAGAGCTGTTTGTTGATTCGGAACCCTTACTTTGGGGACAAAAAACCAATGAAATTATTGAATGAGAAAAAAAAAAAAAAAGCTCTTTTAAGTTTTAACTTTGACCTCTCTCTCTCTCTCTCCCTCTCTCTCTCTCTCTGCCTAATAGACTAATAGTCCACCAGAGGCGGAGGCCCAGTCCATTTTATAGCTCCCTTTTGCCCTCTCTTTCTCTCTCTCTCCACACGCAGCAATTAAGAAGAAGCCATGAGCAGCGCTCTTTCTACAGTGCCTTTCCTTTTTCACTGCCAAAGCAAAGCCCCTCAACTCTGATCCTTCAAATAAGGTACTCTTTTTGGCCTTCTCTCTCTTTTCCTTTTAGGTCCTCGCGTTTGTGTTGACGGGGTTGCGTTTCTTTGCGTTCTAGACCTGCTTTTCGCATCTGGGTCTCTCTCTGCTTTTGGATCTGTCTTGGGGTTTGGCTGAAAGCTACGGTTTTGTGATTATAGATCTGGGTTTTATGTAATTGTCCCTTGATCAACTTCATTTACTTGGTTATGCTAATTCATCTATTTAAGGTGGTTACTATCTCTCTATAAACTATAAACTGCATTAGCTACTAGCTATTTCTCTGAATTTACCTTACCGCTTCTTTGCTTCCTTTATGTTTGTTCTGAATTTTTTTAATTTCCGTAATTCTATTTTCTTTTTCCTTCTTTCTATTGGTGGGTGGGGAAAACGGGTGGGTAATGCGTATTCAGTTTCATAGCAGCTATGATGGTCAAGACTCCTACTTTCACAATATCTGTATTCAGCATCATCTGATCAAGCTCTGCATGTAGCTCTGTGCTTGAATATATGTTTTACCAATTCGGTTTTAGGTCTATACTGTGAGCTACTTATCAAATGAAAGAGAAAAAACAAAACTTTTACACCGTGAGCTCTCAAAAGTTTGCATCTTGAGGCATTTTTAGCAGACGTCTAGTTCCTTATTCCCTCATAAGCGATCTGTGTCTTAGCTATCTGGTAATTTTCTGAATATATATATATATATATATTATCCTGCTGTTTGATCTTATTTCCCGATCTGCTTTTTGAGGTCATTTGAAGGGAACTGGTCGTCTAATGATTCCATTTTTCGCAAGATTTTGTTACTTGATTTTAGAACCTGTCTTTTCTTTAATTTAGATTTGAAAGTATGCATGCAGGATCTCTCTCTCTCTCTCTCTCTCTCTCTCTCTCTCTCTCTCTCTCTATACATACATATATATATATATATTTATTTATTTATTGGATCTGAATATTTTACAATGGTTTGTTATAACTTTCTGGAGATGCCTCTTATACATGTAGTTAACTGTTGCTGTTGGAAGAGTTGAGAAGGGACTATGTTGGGCTGTTAATGGAAGATAAAATGTTATTTATAATTGGGGAGAGCAATGAATTTTGTCAATCTGCTTGATAACCCTTATTACCTCTGAAATCTGATGGCTTCAAAATCTGGTGCTAGAGCTTCCTCAAGACTGCAACAGAAAATAGCTGGTGCTCAAATAGTAGAAACTAATGATCTCAGGCAATTGCCACTACTGGGTATGAAGGCAACCAAACCTGAGCTGGCCACTCCTGAGAAATTACCAAAATCTGTACAAAACTCATCAACACTGGTTGCAGTAGAAGCTTCAGAAAATAAAAAGTCACCAAATTCTAATGAAAAGGGATGTGCTGATTCCTTGATTAATAAATTGAATTCAATTTCACTAGCACCCAACCTTGAGAAAGCATCAAAGGAAGTAGAGTGTGCTGTAAATGAGACTAGGGGCTCACTGGAAAGTTCTATTGATCAAGAAAAGAAGACATCAGAGTATGGAAGTGTGAAGGACAGTTCAGTTTCGGCTAAAGTTAGTGATGGAGCCAGCAGTCTTGCGAAGACCAGTGGAAGTGCCAAGATTAGTGATCGAGTTGATTTTGTTGAGAGTGGCAAGAGCAGTATGTGTAGAGGAAGCACAAGCAGTGATGTGAGTGATGAGAGCACTTGCAGCAGCTTTAGTAGTGGCGTCAGCAAACCTCACAAATCAAATGACTTGAGATGGGAAGCTGTCCGAGCTGTCCGAGCAAAAGATGGGGTTCTGGGTTTGGGTCATTTCAGACTGCTAAAGAGGTTAGGCTGTGGGGATATCGGGAGTGTCTATCTGTCAGAGTTGAGTGGAACTAAATGTTATTTTGCAATGAAGGTTATGGACAAAGGGTCTCTAGCAAGCCGTAAAAAGCTTCTTCGTGCTCAGACAGAAAGGGAGATACTGCAGTCTCTGGATCATCCCTTCCTTCCATCATTATATACCCACTTTGAGACAGATAAGTTTTCATGCTTGGTAATGGAGTTCTGTCCTGGAGGAGACTTGCACACTCTCAGGCAGAGGCAGCCAGGGAAGCATTTTTCTGAGCAGGCAGTAAAGTATGTTCAGTAAAGTTGCACATATCATCTGGTTCCTTCATTTTACTTGACATGAATGTTATTTATATCATCTCTGGTTATTTAATTAAACTGAATTTAACTGAAAAGAAAGAAATAAAGAATTTGTAAAGTAGAGCTGTGATACAGAACCTTTGCTGTGTAGTTAACGTGTTCTAAAATTCTACTCTAATGTTCCTATGTTCCAGTGGAAAGAAATGTTTCTTTTTCTTTTTCTCTTCTCAAAATAATTTATGTTATACTCCCTATTTGTCTAGGTGGACTCTTAAGCATATATGATGGGAAAATATGGGATATATTGGTCTGTTTACGTAGCTTGGTACATAAGTTCTGAAAAGTGTATGACCCAATGGAGCATGAATGCTGTAGATTTCTTTTGTACACGCGTATGGTTTTGTTTTGCTAAATGAAAGTTGAACATATTAGGAATTTGACAGAATGACAGGCCTATATATAGATTGCATAGTCTGTGCAATGTGTCAATCCTAGATGAGGGAGTGGTTTTTCTTTATAGTCATAGGTGGTTAACCAAACATTGTATTCTGAAAATGCTCAAAGTTATTTAGCACTTTTAGAAAATGTTCTTGGCTTCTTGCTAATCATGTAAAGCATTAAATTGAGCATATCTATATAATTGTTGACCTAATGATGTGTTATAGGCTTTCCCTTTAGTTTTTCCTTCTTAAAATCTATTTACTTATGCATACAGCATACTTGTGGCATTATTATTTGCATTAATTTTCCTTTGCAGTGTTAAAAAATTATAGGTTCAACACTGATGTGTTGATTTTATCTTGTTTTCTGCAAACAAGTCTTCAAATTATATGAGCAATGGTCCTGGTTGTCACTGGGACTTAAATCATGTTTATGCGTAGCACTTGATGGTAACAAGTTGATTTTAATTTGAGCTTGCAGATTCTATGTAGCAGAGGTCCTGCTAGCTCTGGAATACCTCCACATGCTTGGGATTGTCTACCGTGACCTTAAGCCGGAAAATGTCCTGGTGAGGGAAGATGGACACATAATGCTCTCTGATTTTGACCTTTCCCTCCGTTGTGCTGTTAGTCCAACTCTTGTTAAAACCTCATCAATGGAGTTTGAACCCTTGCGGAAAAACCCTGTTTATTGTGTCCAGCCAGCTTGCATTGAGCCACCTTCCTGTATTCAGCCATCCTGTGTAGCTCCTACAACCTGCTTCTCACCCCGTCTGTTTTCTAGCAAGTCCAAGAAGGACAGAAAACCTAAGAATGATATTGGAAACCAAGTCAGACCGTTACCTGAGCTTGTTGCAGAGCCAACTGATGCCCGGTCTATGTCATTTGTTGGGACCCATGAATATTTGGCACCTGAGATCATTAAGGGTGAAGGTCATGGAAGTGCTGTTGATTGGTGGACTTTTGGAATATTTCTATATGAGCTGTTGTTTGGTAAAACTCCTTTCAAGGGTTCTGGAAACCGAGCAACATTGTTCAATGTTGTGGGTCAGCCTCTCCGGTTTCCAGAATCACCAGTTGTCAGTTTTGCGGCAAGAGATCTCATAAGGGGATTGCTTGTAAAGGAACCTCAGCACAGATTGGCATACAAACGAGGGGCAACTGAGATAAAGCAACACCCCTTCTTTGAAGGTGTGAATTGGGCATTGATACGATGTGCTACCCCACCTGAGATCCCAAAGCCTGTTGAGATTGAGCGGATACCTGCCCCGGCAGCATCATCGAGTGAAAAGGAGAAGGCTCCTACTATCACAGCAGCTCCTGATCAAAAGGGTTCCGATAATTATCTAGAGTTTGATTTCTTTTAGCTATAGGTTATTTATTGATTGCAAATGGTTTCTGTTGGGTGGGAAGAACTTTTCTGGACAATTCAGGGACGGTTAGTAGCGAGGTTAAGTTCTTTTCTTGATAGATGATGAGAAATTGTATGTTTGTTGTTGTTGTTGTTGTTGTTGTTACCTGTTGACAGTTTCAAAATTTAATTGCATAATTATTGCATGAATTCTGTGTCAAATGAAGGCATGAATTTGGATCCCTTTTATGACCTTGTGCACCAGATCAGATGGATGTTAAGGCTCTGTGGTCAATGAGGAGCTCCTTTCTTCAGGCATTGCGCGACAAATGTACACTTGTAGATCTCTAAACTCGAAAGAGGATTTGCAGCCTCTAATATGTATAATGTATTGTCCGTTCGAAAAGAAGGTTAAACTGGGATTGCTATATATTATTACTGCGTTGTAATTCTGTACAAGTGGTATTGAAGTACTGACACAACTTTGATAATACATTAATACCTGAGTGGGGAGCCAAAGATGATGAGTAAAGACAAAAAGTAATTCCAAAAGCAGACTAAACTTTTTCTTTTTTAAACAAAAAGTGAACTTTTCGTTGGCCAGAACCAGAAGTGATGTGTTTCAACAAGCTGAAAAGTGAGATTAAAACATGTAAGTTGCGGTGAGCGTGGATCGAACACGCGACCTTCAGATCTTCAGTCTGACGCTCTCCCAACTGAGCTATCCCCGCTGCTATTGATAATGATGTGTGTAATTCGTAATATATAGGCGTTTTAAGAGTCGGAGAACTTGGGTTTAAAACAGACCCATGAAGAGGCATCGTTCCTCTGATCTTGGTGTTGCATAGAGTTGGGCTTATCAATATCATAATTGGCAATGGCATTGGCATTGGCAAGTGGAGAAAACGAAAGCGACTCAATTGTGGGGCCAATCATCACTTCATTTCCTTCACATATGATCTTTATCTCACAAGTTTCGGGTACACCTTCAAGTATCTGATTCGCTATACCGCTTCCTTTCCTAGACATCAATTTCCTACCATATTTCCCGGAAAATCAATTAATTTGACAAGTAAATGATCTATAAGTTTGTTTGGCAATATATTTATTATTCGGGTCAATGATAATGAAATGAAATATGAAATACTAATTTGTAATTACGTACCTGATATTCGATTTGGTAGTTCCAAGCACTAGCGTTCTTATGTTGAGAATGGGAATAAGGTCCACAATGGCCTTTCCGATCACATCACTTTCAATCAGCAAAGTATCCACCTTAACCTGGTCCATTATTAATATCATATTAATTAATTAAACTATTTACAATTAATGGGACCGGATCGATGATCAACAATTCAATATGGTATTATTAATTAATTTGCATACTACCTTTGCAGCTGAGCATGTATCAACGTACTTCTGCAGGAGATCTCTCCTATTGCCTCTTTCTTGGGCCATGTAGTTTTCCACCTGTTTTGAATTCACTTGGCTTTTCGGAAGTTTTCCTACTGCATATATATACATATATATATATATATATATATGCATCCATCATTAATCTATAAGGTTTTTATTTATTCATATACTAATATTTTAAAATGTCAATAACATTTCCTCATGCAGGTGCTACTTCATTGTCAACTGTTCCAACGCTCTAATGCAGCAACAGTACGTTATACCTCAACTGAGTCAACTCTAATATAATAATACTTGAGGGGCCATGTACCTAGTTTTATTAACCTTTATTTTTTTTTATGGTCCCTAATAAAAATGAAATGTATTCTCCCACACTCAAAAGCCTTAAAACACAAAAAACATAACATAAAATATCATTTCAACTCTAATATTTGATATATGATGTTAATTCATTTGAAATTAAAACTATGGTTCGTCACAGTAAGCATTAAGAAATTATTAGCTTTTAATTAGAGCCCACTGCTTCAATTTAATTAGTAAAATTATTAAGAGCAAATTACAATTTAGTACCTCAATTTTATATGTTGTTTCAACTTAGTACCCCAACTTTGAAAACTTGCAAAAAAATACCTCAACTTTCATTTTGTATCAACTTAGTACCCCAACTTTGAAAACTTGCAAAAAAGTACCTCAATTTTCATTTTGTGTCAAAATAGTACCTCCGTTAGTTTTTCTGTCAAAGTGGCAGGGGTATTTTCGTCTTTTCCTTAAATTTAAAAAATAATAATATTTTTTTAATAAAAAAATTTCTTAAAATAAAAAAAATTTCATTAAATTAAAAAAATTTCATAAAATTTTTATAAAAAATTTTTATGAAATTTTAAGAAATTTTTTTATTAAAAAAAAATTTATTATTTTTAAAATTTAATTTTACGAAAAAATTTCATAAAATTAAAAAAAAATTTATGAAAATTTTTTTTTATTTTAAGAAATTTTTTTATTAAAAAAAAAATTATTATTTTTTAAATTTAAGAAAAAGACGAAAATATCCCTACCACTTTGACAGAAAAACTAACGAAGATACTATTTTGACACAAAATGAAAGTTGAGGTACTTTTTTGCAAGTTTTCAAAGTTAGGGTACTAAATTGATACAAAATGAAAGTTGAGGTACTTTTTTGCAAGTTTTCAAAGTTAGGGTACTAAGTTGAAACAACAAGTAAAGTTGAGGTACTAAATTGTAATTTGCTCAATTATTAATTACAGTAGTCCTCCGTCCTTATTGGATCTAACTAGGTAGCTCTAAAAGTTTTATATGTATATGCATATATGGATGGAGAATTGGAGACTTGGAGTGAGGTAGCTTACATGGAGTTGGAATGTACTTGATCTCGGGGAAAACATGTATGAGATAAAGCATGGTGGAAGAGGCGTCGTACTGCTTTAGTGTCCAAGTCAGGGCGTCCATGCTTGACTGGCTCTTACCGACTCCCACATAAACGACGTCGTGCTCCTGTTCCTGTTCCTGTTCCTTAATGGATGGCATGGGTTGGTATCGCTTAACTCCAAACCCCAAAAGCTCTTTGATCTCATATAAATTATATAATTCCTCTATCTCGGATATGCTGCGCTGCTGCTGCTGCTGCTTGTACTCTTCATCATCATCAGCATCATCAATCTCATGGTATCCACTACGACTGGTTTCATCATCTGCCGTTGATGACATTTTCACCCAACTGCTTACCGATCGATCGATCGATCACTTCATCATCATCATTCACTGATTTACTTTTTGGTATGTAGGTACTTGCAGCTCACCAGCTTGCTAGCTTTTCAATTCAATAATTTCTTGGACAAGAGTAATGTGTACCTGCTTTGCTTTGACCACCGCTTCATCATTGCACACTTAGTTTCTTCTACTTTGACTTCTCCCGTTGGCGCATTCATTAAAACAGTAAGGAAGAGCTATTATTATATATTTATATGTATGTCTACATTAATTAATTGTGATTTGTTTATTGCTTTGTAGCATAATTATTACAAGATACACACCTTATCACTACGTCCTATGAGTATATACGCTGATAATATCCTCTGCTCAACTTGTGTATAACGAATTGAAACGCGTACAGTATATTCGTATAAATGAGAACGAATCACAAATTACAGTATATTCGTATAAATGAGAACGAATCACAAATTATAAATCATAATTAACTCCCATCTCATCCGACTTAATTAAAAGAAGCAGTCAACACAAATTAATTAATGATCATGAATTATAAGGCGCAAGTTTGAAATTTCTGTTGTGATGGATGCGGCCTTCGGTTTGATTAGAAATTGATTTACAATTGATCATGCCTTCCTTCATGGTCACAGACTAAGGGGGGTGTATTCAATTAAGATTTTAATGGACTTTTGTAGAGTTTTTAAAAGTCATTGACTTTAGTAGAGTTGATGAATTTTTAATGACTTTCATAAACTCCACATAAATTTTGACAGAATTCTATTTAAAGTTTTCCTGATTTTTCTCATAGAATTTGAAGGATTTTTATAGACTTCTAATAACTTTGATATAATTTTTTATTATTTAGTTTAGGATTTCTTCAATATGTTTTTTATTTTTTTGTCCTTCGTGAGTGAGTGGGATGAGGATGAGCTTCAAGACTGAGATGCATGTGTTATAAATTGTCCTAATATTGCAAACAATATAAAAAGTTGGGCTAGAATTGTAGGGACCAAAATTATTTTGTTCCATAATTTATTATAAATGTTCTGAATTTTATGTTTTTATGTTGTTAAACTGTCAAATATTGTGTTTTAACGAGTTGTTAGAATTTGTCTAATTGAATTGACAGGTTGAGAACATTATATGATGTGGTGGTAATATTATTTCTCAAATTATGAATGTATAATCTTGTGATTTTGTTGAGTACTTATAGACTCTGAAGTGGTTGGTTTGAATATCTTCCTGTTACATTGCATTGTGGCAACGTTATTGGTTCCTACCCAGGATGAGGAGTCAATTAAATATAAGAGAAAAAAAATTAATATAAGAGGATATAGTAATTAGAAAAAAATAAATTAAGAGGTGGGTGAAAAAATAAGATTATGGGGTTTAGCATCACTCTTTAAAAAATAAATAAATACTACTTTTTTAATAGCTTTTTAATATTTGAAATCCTTTGAAATCTGCAGGGGGAACGTTGGAGAATTATTGACTTTGATATAACATAATTTACACTACAAAGTCCATGAAAGTCTTTTAAAGTCTATTATTTAATAAAGTCAATGACTTTTTGAATACCATGTCACTTTTATAGACTCTCTAAAAGTCTTAATTGAATACCATAGACTTTTTAAAAGTATTGATTGAATACCACCAGACTTTTATAAACTCTTTAAAAATTTTGATTGAATACCACCAGACTTTTAAATTTCACCAAAGTTATTTAAAATCCTAATTGAATACACCCTCCTAAGTATTTCTTTCTTTTTCCATTTACATTATTGTCATTACAATATGGATATGGATCATGATTTTGGGCCTAGCCCAATATCAGCTTAATTAGTCTTGTTCAGTTTTGGGTCGATTATATGCTATGGGTCTTGAAAGCTAGCTAGGCCATCTTAATTTGCATCTCCTAAATTAGCGTGCATAATTTTCTAACTCGTACCGAAGCAAAGGTCATGTGCCCCCATGAGGTTGCAAATTGCAATGCGACTCGACACCTAAGTTGAAATGAATTGAATGAATTGAATAAATTTCAAAGGTCATGTGCCCCCACGAGTCATGGTCCAACGTGCCTTGTTCAGTACTGATTATTTAAGCTCTAGGGCATGACTAAACTAAAGTCAAAATGAATTGAATGAATTAGAATGAACAGAATTGAAATAAAAATGAATCAAAATAAGAAGAATAAGAATGAGCATAATCGAAATGAGAATGAATCAAAATGAGGAATCAAAATGGGTAGGAATTATTATCAGAATCACACATTCTCATTAACGTATTTACAAACTGTTAAAAATTGATATGAAAATAAAGTTGATTTTCCATAAAAGGGTTTACTAACTAGCAAGAATTGTTGTGTCGGAAGCGTCGGTTATGAGTCTAAATATATGTTAGGCAAAATATGAACAAAACATAAATAAATCCAACAAGAGAACACAAATATTTATACTGGTTCGGCTTTAATGCCTACATCAAGTTTGACGGAACAAGAGAGGAAATTCTACTATAACAAAGGGAGATTACAGAAGAGTATACAACTCTCACACACCCAAATCCCAAATCCCAAATCCCAAATACACCCAAACACTCTACAGCCCACCACCATAACATAAGAAGGATGTTTGGTCTCCTTCACAAAGGTGGTGGTTACACTCATCAAAGAACAAGAACAAAGAACAAATCTTGTTCACAAATACAAAGAGCAAATGAGAGAGATCAATACCAAAGTGCAACAGCCCCCACAAACAACAAAGGGAAGGAACAAAGGTGCGGCTGCTATTGTTGGGTTTTCCCTTCAGCGGCATTCCCTCTTCACCTTGGTGTGGTTGTGCCTCCAAGTCTCTCTCTTCTCCTCACGCTGTTTTCTCTTTCTTTGGTGCGGCTACAACTCAAAAAAAAAAAACTTGTTTTGCTGCTGCTGCTCTATTAATCAAAGAACAAAGGCTTCCTTTGGAAGTTAGGAGGCACGTGTGAAAAACCAAGACCAAGTCTTACTCCATCTATTCTAATAGGCGATGTGGCTCAATATACGCCACTAAAACAAATTGGCTAAATAAATGGGCCAAACCCAAGTGGGTCCAATTAGAGCCAAAACCAACAAACCTCCACCTTGGCGATAATTGTACCCGACTCTCCAAAGTATAATTTCCTCCAAAAATCTCCTTCACAAACCCCGATAGGTAGCTTACAGATAACAGATACAGAACAAGCCCAAGAACCATTCGAACTTGCAAACCAGAAGTGCCTTGATAAAAAAGAGTGATCCAGATGAAGAACCTAAACTTCTTCAATATCACCAACAGAATCAAGCACACACAGAGTTGAATGAAAGTGTCAGTTTTCACTTTACCAAATGCTTGAACATCAAGCTCTACCTGCTCAGAAACAACATAGTCTGAACCTGCACCAACTGTCCACAACACAACCAGATAACTGGGACACATAATTCAGCCAGAATTCCATAGACCAACAAACATAGTTAGAAGATATAAAACATGCCTTCTTAGAGAGTTCCACACAAATGTTCTGCAATTACATGTGGTGTCTCCAAAATAGTGTGGTGTTTGCACTATCTAGATTTCACAGAACCTAACAGATTGGCCCTCACAAAATACAGACCTACCAAACCACACATATGGATATCAAAAAAAAAAAAAAAAAGGAAACTGATGAAGAGGTAACTGATGTAGCACCTAAACCGTGCTAACCTAAGTACATAGAGGTCACCAAGCAACTAACACACTGATCACAACGGAAGAATCACAAACTCTTAAAACTGCACCATATGCGGAAGCTCATAGCTAGAGATTCAAGAGTACCCAAAGACACCAAATTCCTTTTCACATCTGGTGTACCCGAACATCGATCATAGGGCAAACTCAAAGTCATCCTCCACGACATTCGCAGTAGCACCAGCATTGGAGGAATTATCAAAAGCTTCTTTTTATTTTCGTCTTGGGAAATCAATTTTCCAATTCCCTTCCTTGTGACAATAATTGCATTTTCCTTTCCTAGTCCTAGACTTGGATATTGAATTTCCTCAACTACTGCTTGAACCGTATTCTCTACCTCTACCTTGAGCAACCAAAGCATCAGATAGACCATCATTCGAGTTTTTAGACATTCTAATTCAGAGAGGCCTTTACATCCTCCATACAAAGAGTATCCCTTCCATATAACATGGTATCAACAAAATGTCCAAAAGAATAAGGTAAAGAACTGTGAAGCCTGAGAATTCCCAAAAGTATTTTGAGAATTTTCCTGAGACTTTACAAAAAATTTAGAACTTTTCTAGAATTTATTTGTGAAGGAAATTTATTTTCCTTCAAGACTAAGAGGTCTTTTGAGTAACACGCCTTCACAAAATAGGTTTTGTTTGTGTATAGAAGACCAATGGTAGAGACCTCGTATTTTTTAGAATTCGAAAAAATTATCATATGAATTTCCAAAGAGTCTTTAGTATTTTAATTTTCTAGAATTTAATTTGGAGTTCCCAAATTTTCTGGAAAATATCAAAGGGAAAAATTGTTGTTTTGAAACTTTAGATAATTAGTACTCATTGACATGAGTCCGTATGATTTTTCGAGTCCCGAGCTATATTTGGCAATTTTTTGAAGTAGGGATAAAAAGTGGGAAACTTGGTGCTACGTAGCGCACTATATATGATTGGATGACACGCTTTGACTTAAGCCCAGCCCGTGTCTCTCTCTTTTGGGCTGTACCTCTCCACTAAGTCTTGATGCCCATTTCAAGTTTGAAAACCCCATCCCACAAAGCCCAAAGCCCATTCTCTATAATATTATAGAATTCCCTATGATTTTCTAGGATGTTGTAAAATAATATATTTTCTATTTATTTAATTCCTATTTATGGATCTAGAGAGTTCCATTTAATCATAGCCACACAATCCTATTAAATCCTAACAATTCATTCACTCACTACCTACCTATAAATATCCCACTATTCCCCTCATTTTCATTCACACCAAAAGCTTAGTTCTAGAGCTTCTCTCTCTAGAAACTCACTCTCTCTATAGTTGCTCTTTCTCTCTTTAGGGATCAAATATAACTTTTTCTATTTTAATCATAGTTTGAGTTCTAGAAGTCTTATTGGCAAGCTGTTTTTGCCTACACGTTCGTAGAGCCGACCCCCACCTTCTAGAGTCGAAATTCTGCATAAATTAAGAATTTCATTTTGAAGCCTTTGGTAACCCCTTCAACCTTTGTTGAAATTCTACTGAAATTTTATTAGATTTATACTTTGTTAATTAGATTATTTTATTCTGTTATTTTGCTAGTCTAGTTGTACCTAGGTTCTGTCTGTGCACCGTCTTCTACAGGTAAGTTCAGAACCCAACTTCTTTAACAGTTTGTTTGTGGATAAATCCACATGGATTCAATTGACAAATCAAATAACGACATGTCAAACCAACTATCCCCATCATCACTCCAGCTCAGCCACACGATCTCGACTTCACCATCGATGCTTGGCATGCGCCACACTATCCGAGCCGATCACAGCTCAACCATCAAACATCCTATGATACCAGAGCATCATTTCCAAGTCTTCAGCTTGGCTCGGCTTAGCCAGACAATGATCATGATTGTACAGCTTGGTTTGGCTCGACCAGACGAGATCATAATTGTACAGCTTGGTTCGGCTCGACCAGACGAGATTATGATTGTACAGCTTGGTTCAATTCGGCCAGACGAGATGATGATTGTACAGCTCGCCTTGGCTCGGCTCGGACCAGATTATCATTCTACTTATCAAATCAGACAAGATGATCATTGTACACTTGAGATATTTACAAAGTCATATGTTCAGCTCGGCTCAGATTCTCTTGTCCATTGATATTCTAGCAGAGACAAAGTCATATGTCTGGCTCAGCTCGGATGTTCTAGTCCACCACCTTGGAGATCCTACGTGGCACATTGACCAATCAACGATTAACTTGATCATCCACCCCAGTCACCTTATCACCTCGGTTCGGCTCAATGCCCGATTCTGATTAGATTGGCTTGGACAATCTTGCCACCATTGGATCACCTCGACCATTCAGCTCGACTCAGCCCAATGCTTGATCATGATCAGACTGGCTTGGACAATCTTGCCACCATTGGATCATCTCGACCATTTCTCAACCATTTGGCTCGGCTCAGCCAAATGCCTGATCATGATCAGACTGGCAAGATTGGACCATGTCTCAACCATTCGGCTTGGCTCGGCCCAAGGCCCGATCATGATCCGACTAGCTTGAACAATCTTTCCACCACCAGATTACCTCGATCATTGGGCTCGGCTCGACTCAATGCCCTACATTTCTGATATGGCACATTCAACTGCCTCATAAATAAAAGATTCACGGATGACATGTGTTCGGCTCGACTCGAGGACTACGATACACCGCCTTACTAGAAGGTCTGGATAATATCTTCAGCCATACTCATGTGCCTACCGCTTGACACTATCGTACCTGACACTCTAGCTTGAGATGGGACAGTTAGAGCTACCTATGCCACCAAAGCCTTCTTTGTATTCATTGCAAGCTTGTTGGGTAGTTGTGCATGACACTATTCCGAACTGATAACGTGGCCTCTTCTCCACCGCTCATTCTCTTGTATGTAAAAATCTTATTTACCTCTTATTTACCTATAAGTATACACTTATAGCCACAAAGAAGGGGTTCACAAAAATAGACGCTATACTCACACAACCTCTTGAAAGAATAACCCAGAAGATCTTACCTAGTTCTTCCTGGTTCTCCCAAGTTCATACTTTGTTCTTGTTGGTTCTAGCCTAAACACCTCATTTTGCTCTTCACTGACTTAATCATCGGAGAGTAGTTGGTTGGCACCACACCGATGCTACTTCCTTTGATTCTTGTTCATGCAGGTCATCTTTGTTGGAGATCATCAGCAAACTAGCTCATCATCATCACCCTTGTTCATCCTCCAAGAAGGTTGAATCATTTTTAAGTTGTTGCATCATCATACATTTTTTTGCATCAACACAGTTGTTTATTTAAGTTGTGGTTTTACACGAAACGCTACTTAACTGTTTAACTAAAATTGAATTAATAATATATTAAGGCCATATCTGTGGTAAACTCAACAATGTATTGTCTAAGGCCAGTACATGAGCATACAGGCTTTGGGGACTGGGCCAGAGCTTCTTCAGTTTCCCCATATACTGACTTGAACACATTGTAGGTTAACACTGATCAACATCTTTCATTTAAATTAAAATTAAAATGAACCTAAGTAGAAACCAAACAGTTTGACGTGACTTTTTGCCTCGGGGAGCAAGGTCATGCCATATCAAGAATTCAGAGAAGCCTAGCAATTGCGTTAGTGCCAAACCTTTGAATTTTACCTAGTCTTAACATACAAGGTCAATGGTACGTTTTGTACATTCCTAATAGTTGTCGTCGGATTTGGAACTTCAGTTTTTCTAAAAGGTACGCGAGGAAAGGGTAGACATGGAGATAGACAGAGCTTTCACATTGGTAAAAGGTAAGGCAAAACACCACGTCCCGATTATAGGGTTTTCCCGTATTTTGATAATACTATATATTATGTAATTGTTTTCAAATATTGCATAGCTTTTGTATGGCACTCTTGTATGGATTTTATTGTGATTACCATTGCAACCTGAAAGTAAAAGGCCATAGTGTGGTGTCCTTGGGTTTCGATCCCGTAAACCTCATAAGGCGGTGTTTACGGACGAGCTAGTCGAATGTCCTTATGGGAGGTTAGCCTATGTGGTATTCACTAGGAATGGATACTCTCGCTACCGTATCGATGTTGATTGGATTCCGGTATGGGTAGTTGGTCATTCGTGTTCGGTCGATAGACAAGTATTCTGAACTTGACAAATGTCAGATTTTGACAGAAGATTTGTGAAATCATGCAAAAGTTTTACTCACTGATTATTATTGTGGATATTTTGTTGTGTTGCATTGTTTCAGCTTGGTTTTCCTCTCATTCAAATTATATATATTTTACCTTCATTATCTTTTTCAAACCTAACTTGGGAATTCCCCCGAGGGGAAGTAATAATCGTATATGATGCTTACCCTCTACTGTAATCTTGTGAGTGCAGATTTCCCAGTGAATAATAACTTGGACTGAGGCCGGTGGCGTGGCATATGTATCTTGTCAGTTCCAGTTCCAGTTTCAGTTTCAGTTTCAGTTTTCTATCTATCTGGTTTAGATCATTTCTTTGGATCAGTGGTGGTGTCTCTCATATTTTGCTATAGGTGTTCTACACATGCAGATTTCAGAATTCCAGTCTCTTTAGCACTACTTTATTAGTCACCAAATCACTCTGGATATGGGTTGTGATATGTCTGCTGTTTATTTTATGAATATCTACTTAATGCTTTAGTAGAATTATCTGTATTTTGAAACTCATGACCTTCACGGGTTGGTTTTATATTTCTATTTATTAATAATATTTCGAAGTATTATTCAGAAATACATTATGCTGAAATTTCTATACTCTAGTTAAACCCGAACGAAATTTTCAAACATGCTTATCTCGTTTTAGGAAGCTTGGGGATGTGATGCTTAGTGGTAGAAGTATTATATTCTTAGGATTTCTAGAATTGGTGCCACTGTGACGTGGCCAGTTTTGGGGCGTCACAAGAAAACAACAAAATCAAGGCCTAATCCTCATCATCAATTTTCACATCCATATTTTTCAAATCGGAAATAAGTTTACCAAACTCATCAATAGGGTTTTGAATAGCTGTACCTTCTGACATACAGAAAGTGAATAATCGTTGTGCAGACTGGTGAGGGATTTGGTCATATACAAAATCTCCAACTTAGGCCACAACCCAATTGCAGTTGTTTCATCAACGACTTCACGGAGCACCTCATTAGATAGTGACAACTGAATTGCTCTATGCACTAGATCCAATAAGTCGTCTTTGTCATCATCTTCACACGCCACAGACTGAAATCATTCCTCTCGTTGAATTTATCAATCTCAAATTTTGCCAAAATTTTCAGATGACTCATAGAAAGCTGCAAGCACAAACCTAAATTGAACCCGGAGCTCTGATACTACTTGTTGTGTCAGAAGCGTCAGTTATGAGTCTAAATATATATATGTCAGGCAAAATATGAACATAACATAAATAAATCCAACAAAAAACACATTGATTTATACTAGTTCGGCCTTAATGCATACATCCAGTTTGGCGGAGCCAGAAAGGAAATTCCACTATAAAAAGGGGAGATTACAGAAGAGTATACGTACAACTCTCACACACCTAAATCTCAAATACACCCAAACACTCTACAGCCCACCACCAGAACAGAAGAAAGATGTTTGGCGGCTACAACTCACAAAAAAAAAAACTTGTTTTGCTGCTGCTGCCCTATAATCAAAGAACAAAGGTTTCCTTTGGAAGCTAGGTGGCACGTGTGAAAAACCAAAGTCAAGTCTTACTCTACCTATTCTAATAGGTGATGTGGCTCAATATAAGCCACTCAAACAAATGGGCTAAATAAATGGGCCAAACCCAAGTGAGTCCAATTAGAGCCAAAACCAACAAGAATCGGAATTAAAACAAGTTTGAATATGAAAATGCCCTTGTGCAAAACAAATTAGAGTTCATAGAATCCGACCTTTACATTCATAATAAGACCATAGAGCATGGGGTGCCATCATGCATCATCAACTATGCCATTGTGTGCGTGCATTATGAACTTAATTCCTAATAATAATACAAGAAACACTGCTGCTGTTAAAATTCTTCAAGAAAAATAATTTAGCTAACAGTAAAATGAATTTAAATGGCTTGACCTGGAATAAAATAATTTTCCTTCAATATGCAAGGATGAAATCCTCCTTCTTTCGAAACCGAGCAAATGTTGGAGTGTATATGCCTTAGTAAAATTAAATTGAAGTGCATACGTTGAAATGAATTGGTGTGTGGTATTTATAAGCTCTTAGATTTGTTGAGCCCCAAGAATTCGTTCACCCACCTTCCCTCTTTCCATGCGCATTATTTATTCATGTCATGGAGTGAAAAGTGCCAAGGTGGTGATCATGGGACGATGGCAGGGTTGATATGCAAGTCATTAACTCGATCTATCAATGACTCACAGACTGCTCAAAGCCCAACATCGCTTCTTTCTTTCAACACCAGTCTCATATCTGACCTCTCTGGGCCAATAGACGTGTCTCAAGCAGCCTGTCCCAGCTCCAGGTCCAAACTTTCAATTCCACACACTGATGTGGGCATTTTTGGAAGAAAATTATTTATGTTACTTTTGATGTTTATCTAGTTTTAAAATTAAAAATTTTTTGTTATAAATATATAGATTAATGTGGATGATCACTATAATGTTCATATTTGAATGATTTGTAACCTATACTCTAATGATCACATTTATTGATTTGTAACCTATAATTTATGGGCATTAAATTATTGTCCCCATAATTTGTACGCCTATAAATAGGTAGTCTAATGAAAAGAATAGTAACACTCTGAATTCTCTCTATTCACTCTTCTGTTGTCTCCATCTTTTATGTTTTTGTATTACTTTATTTTATAACACGCTATCGATTAGCACGATTACTCTATGTTTACCTTTCTTGTTTTTCTTCTCTTTATATATCTAGACGTATATCGCCTATAACCTTGTGAGACAAACTCATGTTTCCCACGACATGTTTTGTGATAAGAGCCTCTTTTATCGGTTGATTTATAATATTGTTATGGTTTCCATTTATTTAATTGCATAAGATCTCGTTAACTTCTCTTTTTGCATGAGGAAATCAATTCATTTTCATTGGATTGTTTATTTCCTATATAAGGTTTATTTCTTGTATCACAAATCTGGTTGAACTTTTTTCTTTTTTCATAATTATGACTGTGAACCATTCTTTTTATCTGCAAGATAATTTGTTCACAATATACATATATTGTTTTGCAATTTCAGTTTATATGTATATGATAGGTGCTATGCGAGATGAATTCTTTATAAACTATTAAAGTAGTCCTTTGGGTTATGATATTAATATGTCATATCGATCTGTACAAGGTTATTGCATGTTCTATACTGATATTAATATGTCATCATGCACCAGTTTGAATGCTTATAAAATTTGTTCTATAAAGTTTCATTCAAGTATTTTTATACTTCTTGTTCTATGTCGATTGGTTATTGGTTGTCTACCAATGTTTGACAATAGCATGTGAAAATTTGAGATTTGTTTCTCTTGGTTATGTAATCTATGTAAGTGCATATTTATTGAAATTATTACACTACATCATAACTAACATGGTTTTTGAAAAGATAGGATTTGTGGCTTACCACTATTGTGGAATAGAACCATATTTCTAGATAAATGGTTCTAATAATATATATTATATTATGAATAATGATATACATATTAGTCTAAGCGACAATTATCGATTGGTTTACACAATTAATATTTTTATTTGAGTTGTTCTTTCATCAGTCTATTGTCATTAATTCTATTATTTATATATAATAAAGGAGGGCTTGAAGTTCCTCAGTGTATATACAATAAAGAGGGAACCCGAAGTTCCATGACTTTTAATTAAGGACTTATAGCTCGTTGATCCTCTTAATCATAAAGACTATGAAGTTCCTTATATGACCACATGGATTCTAAAGTGCCTCAATCCTTATACATTTTATGAGAGCCAAATATCTCTTACTTCAAAATGCCTTCCTCTTCATAGGAGTCAAATATGACTCAATAATTATACAATTAATGGGGAGTCAAATATTCCTCAATTATTTAACAATTAAATTAAGGGTAAAAAGGTCCTTCATTATCATGAAATTGATTGAGGGCCAGAAGATCCTTAACCTTTATCTTTGATTTTCATTAAATCGATTAAGGGCCCTAAACCCTAAGGGCCAAAAGATCATTAATCCTTATTAAGTTGAATGAATGACCAGATGTGACCATTCCCACCAGATTCAAACTTTGTCCTGGTATACTTAAATTTGAACACATGTATGACATCAAGATTGACGTAGTTTTCCAGCACCAAGTTATTAGTAACCTGTTTAAATTGGATGTTCTAGACAAGTCTTGATGCGACGTGAAGTTGGTGCACGAGAGGCTCCAATTCTTAAAGGTTCACTTTTTTTCAACGAGTTAGAAACATAGTGCTCTGGCCTATATCACCGCTTGTCTCCTGCGAAGGATCTTCTGAGAGCGAAAATCAATCATTTACGCTCCGTACTCTGAAGTTGTTCAAGCCAGCTCGTGGGATTTTCCCCAAAGACTACGCATAAAGTCTTGTTGCTGATACCTTGGAGTTGCAACTGATTGAGGTAGTTGAGGTGTGACTGCATAAGTTGCAAGAAAGGTTCATTGTGAGCCTCGAGGTAGAGGATTCTGGAGATTATGAGGCTACCATTTCTAAGGCTTCTACCAAAATCATGCCTCGAGTTTTAGAAATAAGCGAATGAGTAGTCCCTGTGAAGAGAAAAAGAGGTAGAGCTGAGAGTTTAAAAGCCAAAAGGAAGAAGAAAAAGTTAACTACGATCACAGGAGAGGGACCTCAAGAGTGGGTCTGAGATCGAGGTTCGCGAAGGGCAACAGGCTCCTTTCTTGGAGGCTGCCCCAAAAAAGCTCGAAGAAGTTGAGGAGCGACCTCAATCGAAGGCTAATCCTTCTTTCTTCTCTCAGATTTCCTTTCTCTCTCTCTTTCTCTCTCTCTCTCTCTCTCTCTCTCTCTCTCTCTCTCACACTCAAGTCAGCTTTCCTCCCCTTCAAGCATAGTGTACCCTAAGTGGGTCCCTGAGTTCGAAAAGTTGGATGGCACACATTTAACTGGGGACTCCATCTGTTAGGGAAAAGGAACCGCTCTTTCAGAAATGAGGAGTGCAGTCTTACCCAAGGATGCCTCCAAGAGGCCTCTCCTAACTGATGAAGAAGAGTAGCCAATGATAAGGCTTTGGCTATTTATGAGGTAAATTCCCTTCTACGTACATGTTCTTTTATTGTTTCCATAAATTCATAATGAAATTGTGTTTGCTTATGCAGCTCAACAGGCTGTCCCTGATTCAGAATTCTTGAGTAGGCTTTCTTATGTGCGAAATCCAAATTGAAAGGGAGCCGAAGGAGGCTGTGGAAGAAAAGCTAGTGGACATGGAGGCAGCTTTCAACTCCATGAAAAAGGAGCTCGTGGACTCAAAGGTTAAGCTTGCCTGTTCAGAGAAGGATATAGATTTGCACGCCAAGAATTTATAGCAATCCCAGGGAAATATAGGAGGTCTAACCAAAGGGTTAGAGATCTCGAGAAGGATTTGGAGTTTGAGAAGAAAGAGCACGATACCGAATGTTATCAATGCAAAGATGTCATTGTGGTTGATAGGGCTCACTTCTTCAAGTTCGGGTGGACCCAACAAGGCGAGGCAGAGGAGGGCTGGATCATGAATGGCCACGAGGCCATTGATGAGAATCTTCAAATACATAAGGAATATCCTTACTTTACGAGGATGAAGCTGGAGATCGCCGCCCTTCAACTAATGTAATTGTGTTCATGATCTGCTGCTCAGCTAATCTGGTTCACCCTCTGTGTCTTCTAAAGTTGGTGGCTTGAGCTCCTCTTGACGGCGTTTGCTAGGATCGATTATTTACAAAGTTTTTCTCGTTTACCTTAGGTTCGATTGCTTGGGCTGAACCAGTTTAGCCTTTCTCATTATTGCCGCCATTTGTGCTCTTAGACTCCGATAATCCTCCAAGTTGAGTCTGAAGTCATCGTGGTGCAATTCTTGCTCTAATCTCGCTTTTATTGGTGGGGGGGGGGGGGGAGGGGGCAGAGTTTGGAAGCTTCCCCGAGCTTTGTTCTGGTGATCAATTGTTGAGAGACTGCATGTGAATTTCAGTTCTGGGACCCGGTCATTGCCTTTCTTATTCTTGGCTTTTTTATTGGAGTTTCCCTTATTCTCTCATGCCTTGGAGGCCTGCTCCACCACGTGGAATTGCATTTGCTCGACTGGTTCGAGGACAACCTTCGGGAGTGATTCCTGTATCACGAGTGAGGCTTTCTACAACTAACGGCTTCTTCCTCTAGGTGGGTGAATGCGTTCTCATAATTGATGACCTCCCGCATGTTTATCGGGGGGTGCATGACTAGCTCGTCTTCGAGAATCATTTGTTGCTGGAAATGGAAATGTTTGAGGATCTTATATCTCATTGAAGAGTTAAAACTTTGACTGTTGGAACTTCTCGGGTCTTTGAACCACAAGGATTTCATCAGTGAATGGGGACCTCAGATAACGTATTTCACGTACGTTATTACTTTTAATTTTCTGCTTTCTTTATTAATTTGGTTACACCTTTAAATAGGTGATAAGTACAACTAAATAGAGGAAAAAGTGAAAAATTAACATGCAGATGAGATAACCTTCTACCGATCAATGCCAACTTGCAGTAAGGTAAGAGAAGTTTACTCCATTAATCCTATCTTCCAACTAACGCAAGTCCTATTTGACTAGGAGTCTAATTTTTCAAACTAAAAAATATTTTGAATCAAAATTTTAAAAAATGTAACTTATGATAAACACGTGGGTGCTTAATCAGAGTTAAGCTCACTGAACCTGACTATTGAAGGAATTTTTGTGTAGAGGTTTATGCTATGTCAAACAAGAGTCCTTAATTATAATGTCGTAAAGAATCTTTTTTGAGACATTATGGGTTGCCTTGTCAATGCGTGATTAGACTTTGACTATATAATATACCCATACTTGAGACATGGACTTGGACTACGTATGGCTCGGGTCTAGTGATTCATTTATGAAGGATCATAGTTGTACAACAAGAAATCTGTCATCTTCCGTAAAGAAGGCGAATAACGTATGTGACATTCTATGATAGCTATCCTGAAGACTCTGGCCAGAGCATTAGTTTATAATTTGAGAAAGGGTCTTCTCAAATTATAAGACTGGACAACATAAGTTAGAAGATATCTAGACATATAAACATTTACAGGAGATTGACAAAGAGTTTCCATGCGCTATTATTTATGTTCGGGTTATTGTATGACATAAGGATATTTTACAATAAAATTATAATTGAATAGGTTCACCAATATTCTAGTTATTTTTGGTAGTCATGATATCCTGCTAGGTGATACTCATGACTTGTGAAATGTATAATTAATTAATAAATCATATTTTATTAATAGTTCTTAATTTAGAACTGTTTCTAATGGAAGACATTAAATTCCACTGTTAGAAGAATTAGAACTTAAGAAGTCACACTCTATATAAGGATGATGACTATGCAATAGAACGGTAGATGAAAAAAATAATTAATTAATTACATTAATTGATTATTGAGTTGAAATTAATTATTCTCATTAAAAGTTTAAATTAGATTTGGGCTTGGTTCTATAATTAATATTTGGATCTCACCTATGCAAAGCCCAAGCAAGTTGGATCTTATGCAAAGCTCAAAAATAAAATCATAAATATTAGATATTAGATATTTATATTTATATTTTAAAAATATTAAATATAAATATATATATGTATATATGTGTGTATATAGATATACAACTAGTCTCTGTTGTAGGATACTACAAATAAGGTTATTTGTAGTCTATGCGGGTAGCCGTTGGATGTTCATTAAATGAAATCCAAAGGCTATGATGCATCCAGCCTTATAACCCGTTTAACACCCAAATGACCCGCACAAAATTAAAAAACCCAACTCTTTGGGTTTGACTCACGCGAACAGACCCAGACTTGGTCGTGAAGAGGAAGACGCGACCAGAAAATTGGAGAAGGAGAAGGAGAAGGAGCAACGACGTCAGGTCGCGACGTAGGAAGAGGAAGACAGAGAAGGAGACGACGTTGTTGCTGAGTCACGTACGGGTCTGGGTTATTGGGTTTAGGGATTGCTATTTTTCTTTCAATTCTTGGGTTTCGATTTAGGGATTTTCGATTGATATGAATTATTGGGTTATATGTGTGCTGGTTTAGGGTTGGGGGATTTCGATTTAGGTACGGGTCTAGGTTCGATTCTTGGATTTCGAATGGGAATTGACTTGGGTCTGATATGCATCATGCTTGTGAGAATATTTTGTACATATTTACCAAAAAAGAAGATAATAAGATGTTGGGACTGACTAATCTATGCATCATCAATAAATTTCTTATTGCTTGCAGATTGTTTGTCCTATTGTTGTAATCAGTGAAATCCACAATGTCTAATCGTAGCAGTAGCAGTAGCAGCGAAGTTCAACATAGGCCAAGACAACAACAATGTGTGTGTGGCAGTGTTTTGGAGTTGAAACTATTTAAAACATATAGGAATTGGATGTCACATATCATGTTGAAATTTTCCAAATAGACTAATGTTTTTCAATGCTGCAACAGTTTGCTGATCAGGGTAGCATAAAACAATATTGTAGATGCATTATCTACCTTCCTATATATGGTATTTGAATCCATTCATAGCTTTGATTCTATGTTATATGTGTAGGACACAATTGAATGCTGATTAATTGCTTTTGTATCTATGGTACAACATCAGATGGATGGGAAAACAGGGGCTTCTGCTATCTTATTCCACTTGTATAGGATAGGCTTTTAGTATGCAACTGGGATTGGCTTTTACTATCCTAGGATAGGCTTCTAGTATGCAACTTGTATCTATGGTTCAGCATGAGATTGATTCTATGTTATATTTAATTGCTTTTGGTATGCAACTGGGATTGGCTTCTGCTATCCTATTCCACTGGCTTTTGAATCATGGCTATGTTTTGATAGCTTTGTAAGCATCAGTGTTAATGTTGATTATGACTTGCATTGCTCATTGCAGATAAGTTCTACACTTTGGCCTTCAAACAATAGTAAAAATTTATAAAGTCAGTAAAAATCCAAGAATTTCTGACCATTATATCAGTTATGTATTCATAAAAAAAAAAAAAAAAAAAAACATCAATTACTAAAACGAAATCCCTAAAACAAAAATTACTAAATAAACATCAATTTTTCTTTTTCTCATTCGAAACCCAAGAATCGAACCCAGACCCAAACATCAATTTTTCTTTTCTTCTTTAATAACCCTGTTTATAGAGACACATATAAAACTAAATCATCAATCCAGAACTACATCTTCTTCAATAACCCTAAACCCAAGAACTAAATCGAAATCCCTAAACAGAAACCCAATAATCCAGACCCGTACCTGACGAAGAAGAAGATGTTGTCTCTCCTTCTCTATGGCGCCTCCCTCTTCCTGCATCGCGACCTAGTCTTCCTCTTCTTGCGCGCCGTTTTCTTCTTTTTTCTCCTTCGTCATTGTCTGTTCGCGTGAGTCAAACCCAAACCCAAACCCACAGTTGGGTTTTTTTTTTTTTTTTTTTTTTTTTTTTTTTCGGGTTGGTGGTGTGTTAAACGGGTTATAAGCCTAGGATGCTTATTAAATAACATCCAACGGCTACCCGCATGATACTACAAATAAGGCTATTTGTAGTATCCTACAGCTGAGCCCTCATGTACATATATATATATATATATAGGAGATGGATCCATGTCAATATATTTTTTACATAAGTTTTGACACAAGTTTTCAATGGGCCCCATTCCATATAGAATTTCAACAATTCGAATCATTTATTTTTTAGGTCTCAATTAAAAGATCATCCTTGCAAAAAATTAGGTAAATTGGAAATCATTTATCTACAAAGATTAAATGGTCAACATTTCAAGTGTTTATTTTGTTGACCAATATTGACCATTTAATCTTTGTAAGTAAATGATTTCCGATTTACCTAATTTTTTGCAAAGATGATCTTTTAATGAAGTAAAAAAAAAAAAAAGATGGTTCAGATCATTAAAATCCTATATGGAATGAGCCCCATTGAAAACTTGTGTAAAAAATATGGTGTCACAGATCTGCCCTGGATAATTAGGATATTGACAAGGTAAATTAGTTTTTGATAAAACTAATAACCAAAGTTTGATAAACCAAGTTTGACTTGACATTTTATTTAGAATAATTGAGAAATAAAATGAAATATCCCAATAACCCAATCCCACCCTACATGGCCGGCCACCTGTAGGATTTTTAGGAAATTTGTTTTCCTATTTACACTATAAATAAGAGTTATTTATCGTCAATAAATGTATGTGAGAGTCCGGCCACTCAAGGTTCTGACTTTCAAGTACGTTCTTTCACTTCTTGAGAGTTTGTGGAAAAATAGAAAGGAAAGCCTCACATAGGCAACCGATCATACATAGAGAGAAGATTTTTTATTGTGAGCTAGCACTCTTGATCATCACTCTCATCTACCTTGCTTGGATTACATTTTTGTAGACTATTCTTAGAGGCACGACACTTGTGGTGCTAAAGGGGAATCCAAAGGTAGAAGGAAGCCACCATGGACAAGCATAGCTCTATTGATGAACAAAAGCAGGTATTTCTTTATCCTAGTTCATGTATTGAATTCCATATTTGCATATGATCGTATAAGTTATGAGTTTGATAAGAAAAATTTTAATTGTTACTTTCCGCTACGTTTTCTATAATATGTTAATATTATGATCAATCCCATATAAATTCTTTGAACAATGTTTTCTTGTGATTGAGACAAGTTACGAGCCTTATATAGACAGGCTAGCCCAAGAGCCATCAAGAGAGTGGTAGGACAACCTGCCAACACATTGGCTCATATGTCTTCTTTGGGCACTAATGAAACAGCTGACTTGCCTATCTTGGAAAAGATAATCGACTTTGGACAAGATTTTCTCGAACTGAGCTTAGTGTTCCCAAACGGTCATAGTGTGTTGCAATTTAATAAGCTCTCCGAGAAATCTTGAAACTGAGTAGGACCAAAACGAGAATGCAATCCATCACAAAATTCCTTCCATGTGATGACACCTCCTTCTTGTCTTAGTAGTTAATACCATAAATAATGTATTTCATAACTTGCAAGTAAGTAGAGAGTGCAAGTAAGTAGAGAAAAAGTGGAAACATGCAGACAACCCTCTAGCCCTGAACGCCAACTTGCAGTAAGGTAGGAGAAGTTTACTCCACTAATCTTATCTTCCCACTAACCCAAGTCCTATTTGACTAGGAGTCTAACTTATTCAAACTAATAAACATAAACTAAAAATATTTTCATTCAAAATTAAAAACAATGTAACATGCCTCGACATCATTTGCGATTCCTCACAGGAAGTTCATCAGTTCTGCATGGCTTTGAGGGTTAATGGGGTTTACTTCTGCTCAAGTCATGGTGTACGACTTTTTGTTTAGAATTTCCACATATGGTGTTAATTGTTTATGCTAAAATTCTTCAAGAGAAATAATTTAGCTAACAATAAAATTAGATGGCATGACTTGGAACAAAATAATTTTCCTTCAAAATGCAAGAATGGAATCCTCCTTGCAAAATAGGGGGGTGTGTTCTTGAAAAGACACTATGATGCCTAAATGAGCAAGTGTTTTGGTGTATATGCCTTAGTAAAATTAAATTAAATTGCGTACCTTGAAATGAATTGGTGCGTGGTATTTATACTTTGGGTGCCACTATTCGGACTCAATTTTTTTACTAGTAGCCCCAACAATTTAATGAAAGGTTAATTTTCAATTTTATCATAATGTAAATTGACTGTTAAGGACAAAATTTAATTTAAAAAATTTAAAAACAATTAATTAAACTATACCCAACTGCTAAGATTTGAAAGTTAATAAATCTCTCTCTCTCAACTGATTTTTTTTTTTTTTTTCAAAACTAGGCAATTATTAAGGGACACCATGTGAATTCGAAACAATCCCTTGAAATTAAATGGATTTGAATATTGTTTTGTCTCTACATGTGGGAAACAATCCCTTGTCGTGGTCGTCGAATAATGAGAAAGAATAGGAGCAGCAGGGAATGTCGTACACGTATTGGGTGAGCCAAGTCACGGAGGATGCGGCGCCTCCCCCAGTTTCTAGGAAGCTTTCACCCAAGGACATTCTCTTCGCCCAATCCCAGCCTACCACTCTCGGTTCTCTCTGGAATCGGGTATTTCCTCTCTTTCTTCTTCGATCTCTTTTTCTGGAATTGGAATTTAATGTATTAATAATTTCAATGCTAGCTAGATTCATTTCACTTTAGTCTGTTTACAACTCTATTCATTCTTGTATGTATATATATATCCTATGATTGATTGGATCGATTCGTTTTTTCTATTACAAAATCATAAGCATTGTCTTTCTTTACTATAAAATATCTATTGCATAATCCGCTCTTTCGTTATTGCAGGAGTTGCTTGTATCAATGGGTTCCATGGAGTTCTCAGGTGGAAAAGCATAAATATCATATGTCAAAAACTAGATCGTCAAAAAGTGCTGGAAAACAAACGTGAAATAACTTTTTGTTTATCTCTTTGGAGAAATTTACTGTTATATTACACAAATTCTTACATTTACAAATCACAATAAATGGGTGTGGACCGTGTGGTATTGATTTGGTGGTGGTCGTTGGTAGTGTTTGCTGGTGGTGCAATTGGATCTATCGTTTTGGTGGTGATGGTGGTGGAGATGGATCAGTTAGATGTTTATGTTGGGTATAGAAAGTAGAATAGGTTGGATATGGTGTTGGGTTTTAATAAGGGTAATTTGGAAAAACTTGTTAAGTATACCGATAAATTTTTGTAATTTCTAATTTTTAGTTGGGCGTAATAAGTGTGTTGGAGCTATTGATAAAAAAATTGGGTCCGAATAGCTGCACCTTTATACTTTATAGGCTCTTAGATTCGTTGAGCCCCAAGAATCCAATCACCCACCTTCCCTCCTCCCATGCGTATTCTTCTATTCAAGTCCTGAGGTGAAAAGTGCCAAAGTGGTGATCATGGGTGATCATGCTCCTACTTCAAAGGATTGGCATGATGGCAGGGTTAATATGTAAGCCATTGACTCTGTCAATGACTCACACACTGCTCAAAGCCCAACATCAGTTCTTTCTTTCAATGCTAATAGGCATATCTCAAGCAACCTGGCTAGACCTGGCAAACGGGTCGGGTGAAGCGGGTTCAGGTCAAACCCGACATGACCCGTTAGCGATAATGGGTGAACTCGACCCGTTAATCAACGAGTGGCAAAAACTTCAACCCGAACCTGACCTGAAAATTAACGGGTATATACGACTCGATACGTTTTTACCTATTAAGAAAAAAATATACATTTTCCAACAAAAAGAACTTGAATTAAATATACTTTATTACATAAATAAATACATTTTATCATATAAATAAATATATTTTATTACATAAATATATTTGAAATATTTTACATAAGAAATGTACAAATTAAATGATGAATCTCATAAAAAAAAATATTTATTCCTTAATTGGTCATAACGAGTACCGGCGAATTGACCCGACCCATTATTTTAACGAGTCACTAACGGGTGACACTGATATCAACCTGCCTCGATATCAACCTGCCCCGATAAACTCGTAATGTGTCGTGTGTATTTTTGTCAGGTTTAAACCCGGCCCAGCTCCAAGCCCAAATTTTCAATCCCACATTTTGATGTGGTCATTTTTGGGATCCACATACACCAACTATTATTCTAAATTTTTGACCATTAATTATGTTAGTGTGTAAATAAATAAAGTCCAAAATGGACCCAAAAATAAATAAATGAAACCTACCACATTGATTGGAATTTATAGTAGTGTCTCTACTACTACTAAATTATTAAACACTTTAGTAGAGCATCTAGTTATTTTAAAGAGAGAGAGAGAGAGAGAGAGAGAGAGAGAGAGCATCTAGCTAGTGCGCAATGCGCACACCACGCCAAAAACCCCCCTTATATATCAGTGAATAACTGATGTCTTTTCATGTTTTCCGGCGATGTCTAGGCAGGCGATGTCTAATGTACCTACTTAAGATATCAGTTTTACACTGATATCTATAATGAGGTTAGACATCTTTTTTGTTTAAATTCTGATGTCCAATGGGTCCTTTAGATATCAGTTCTCTAATTTTCTGGTGAATTAAGATTCTGAAACTGATATTAAAGATATAAAACACATCGTTAATTACTATGAAAATGATCTAAATTCTGATTTAGACATCAGTTCTCTTATATTTATCGATATGGTAAACTCATTAAATGTATTTTTTTTATGCTTTCTACATCGTATTTTATGTGATTTTTGATATGTAAATTACCTTAGATATCATTTTATGCTCCCAGAACTGATCTACATGCTATGTTACATATCAGATTTTTTCTATAAATAGATATTTGAATGTATTTAAAACATCTGTATTTGATCTATAACTGATATAAAAGACATTGTTGGACATCAGGTTTTTTATATTTATTGATATTGTAATGTTACTTTGATATTGGTTGTTTTTGGTAAACTGATGTGCATGCTATTTTATATTTATGTGTTTTAACATAAACTGGTATGAAATTTATACTATAATATCACTGTTATTATCCAATTTGTACTACAATCCTGATATAAAAGATATAAATTGACATTCAAGCCTGAAATTAGTGCAATCTCAATCCATTCCATTACCATTAATTCCAACATCCAATACAAGTCTTTCAAGACCTTCCGAAAAAGAACTCATATGTACAAATAAAGAACTCACATAGAAGGCTCTATCTTCTATACAACTTTTTATAACTAAAAGAAAACATAGAACATGTCAGACCTTTATCAGATCCAGCTGCTTCTAAACAAGTTCCTGGTCATCTGGGGTTGTAAAACTTCCAGACCATGTAAAGACAGTTGAAACACTATGTAATATGTAAGAGTAGGAGGAATTCAAAGATGATGTAACCTGGTGGAAAGGATTAAGGAAAAAACAGTGAAATCAGAAAGGGGTGAATGTTAACAAGTATAATATTGCCATATACAGGACAAGTATATGTGTGTACGCGCAGACACAAAACAACACAATAGTCTACAAGTATAACATTGCAAAAAAAAAAGGGTAACTTACTGCTTCGACTTGTATTGCTTGCATATTATCAGGCCCCGTTCCTTGGACACGAAATAATGCAACACCATCTTCTTGATATGTCTCATCTGGAACTTCTTTCTCCGCAACATAATTTTTGTATCCATCACTTAGACCACCCTGATAGATTTCACATAGTCTAATTTTTGGTCATTTGAAAACATGCAATTATGTATAAATGTTAAATAAAGAAAGTTTGTTTCTTAATTTTTTTTTCCCAATTTTTTTATGCTATCTTAGAATCCACAAACCTTCAGAACAATTATGCTTTGGAAGATTGAATAGAACTAAATTGGTTCATTTCCTTCGTAGATACGAGCCTAGAAATTTAAAAGGAAAAATTATATCATTAGTAAGTAACAAAGTAATAAGGACAATTAATTACATCAGGGTAACTATAGCATTTACAGTTGAAGGAAAACTACCTGGGCAGGCAGAAACTTCAATGACTCAACCATCTTGCTTGCTAGTGAAATAGCTGACGCTCTTTCTTCCTATTTTAAGTAGTAATTCATAGTTAGAAAGCCTTCCATCAGATGTGCAATCTAGATGCATTTATATGAGCTCTATGCATGAACAAACGTACAACTCTCTTATCTCTTGTAAATATGTCACATTTAGCATGGAAAAATGAGGGAGGAAAAAGACTTCAGTAACTTGCTGAAAGTTATTTTAGTTGAGTTGATGTCGTATAAGCACAATGTGCATCAAGGCAATAATTTGAAACAGTTTACAATCACATTTTAAGTACATGACCCAACACCAATCACATTTCCAGCGAATGCTAAAGATTTAAAAGTAATCTGATTTCATGCATAGAGAGGGGGAGGGGACAAGGGAAAAAAGAGAGAGAGAGAGAGAGAGAGAGAGAGAGAGAGAGAGAGAGAGAGAGAGAGAGAGAAATCTTCAGCCATCTGTGGTAGGTTTCAGGACCAATAATACATTACAAAAAATGCTAACCTCTACTTTAGCAGCACACTTCTCTTTTTTCTTTTTAGGAGCATTTTCATCATCTGCTGCAGTCCTTTCACCAAGTAATTCATGAAATTTTGCATAAATGGATTGTTGTGACATAAAAATGCATGGCAGACACAAATGCAGTAAGCAAATTATTTAGCAATTACTTGAAAAAAAAAAAGAAAGAGTTCAAAGGTTTGACCAAAGAAAAAAGAAAAAGAAACATGTTCAAAGGTAGTAAAATAAGATCACCTTAACAATTTTTGGATCAGCCCATGGATGCCTCTTCCTAACATGTGCAAATAGATCACCCACTAGAGACAAAACAATAGAAGAAGAATATATGCTAACAAAATGTCAGAAGAAAGTGTTGATTACAATGAAGTGACATGAATCAGACAACATAAACATAGATTGGTACATAAGATCATAGGCAGTTCGAGAAGACTTGAGACTTTGTTGCATTGGCATATACAGAAAGTTGCATTCTGGATATACATAATACATTTTTCCCCTTAACATTGAATAACTTCCGAACCTAAGTGTGAAAATGCCTATGATAGTATAAAACAATAAAGTTCACAATAGATAGAGTATATACTTGTTCTGTTTGCATGTTTTTCTATAAGACCGTAACATTTTTTTCCTGTTGTGAGTATGTATGTAATTAGTAATTCCTTAAGGGACTAACCATTCGTTCGATAGCGCTGCCCCAAAATTGCATTCTTATTTTCTTCGAAAACCTCATTAACAGTCTGTTTTATTTCTTCCTCTGAAACTTCAACACCTGTTGCAAATGCAATAAGGTACGTTATCAATGTCTATAATTCTAGAAATGAAGTAGGAAAACTAACATGATACAATCAATTTGAACTGAGGAAGTGTTAGCTTTAATAAAATCATATGCAACTATCAGCAGAATTAGTAAATGGAACCAGTAAGAACTTGCATTAAATGCCAGAAATAAAACACTACATAACATCCTAAATGCACCCAAATCATTATTGAGCAAACATTATGTGGATTTTCATATCAGAGAGAAGTAGAATAATAATACTTGAAGATCAGAAGAATATGATGTGAATACTACATAAAGCCTTGGTTAAGAATACAAGGAAAAGAAATGCAATATTTAGGAAAGCAACAAGCAGGGGCTATTGGACTTGGAGGAGCAGCTCTCACTTTCGAATATTTTAGTACTTGAACCAAAAGGATAAAGAGCATCACAATCAAACTCAAACTTACAGGTGCATGATATTAAATCTCTCACCTTGATGGCATGGATAACGTAACAAGGGATTGCAGGAACCTTGCACTCCAGGCTACATATATATAGACACTTTATCACCATCAACCTTATCTTTCTTAATCTTCACCCACTGATCCATACTCGATCGCCCTAAACCCTCCTGTTTTATAGATCTCCGAATGATCAACATAATCTTTTCTGGAAAAATATTCTTTAAAACCAAGGATAAATTAATGTGTTTAATTAGGGTTATTCCTAAACCTAAATCAATCAAATTCCTCAAATTCCCAAAGTCTAACACCAAGGCTCTAATACCACGTCAAAAGTCTAGGTTTAGGGTAAAAAGATGTTTATTCGATCTTCTCCATAAAGGAGGTATTTATACATGTCTACAAATACAATAAAACCTTCTCTATATAGGATAACTATATGAAACTAAATATTTACAAAAGAATAAATACAAAGAAATAAATATATTCCTAATATAGACACAACTAATGAATAACGTAACAAGGCATATTCTTGTACATGTTAATGAATAACATGAACTCAAATGATGACCATAAAAAAGACACAACTTTGATGACAGCTAAATTGAAATTAAATTTTTGTAAAAAAGGTACATAATGCATGTCTGAAATTAGTACTATACTTTCTAAATCAACAAAAAAGAGAAACACTGACCAGGACAACAACATCTGAAGAGTCTATTACTTTGTAGAGCTCACCCCAAATACGTTTACTTTGTCCCTTCTCAAACATTGTATGTCGGACAAGGTCCCTAAACCCGTCCCCTTGGCTTCCTTCTGCAGCAAACAAAAAAAATCTTCTAGCTTCCATATCATAAATCAATTTGCACCTATTATTGAACGACAAGAAAAAGCCCAAACAAAAATCCTAAATCCAAAAAAAATCAAACCCAAAATTATAACCCTAATCAGTGTGAAAACAAAAATCAAAATCCAAAATTAAAACCCTAATCAGTGTGGGATATTGAAATTAAACAAAACAACTTCAAAATTTAAAAAATTTATTTAGACATTAAAGACTTTCAAGATCCTTCAGAGATAGAAAGAGAAACCTTATGTATGCTTCCCTATTTCGCATCCAACGACAGCTGACAGAGAGAAAAGGGTGAGAGAGAGTGAAGGAAGGAAGAGAGAGAGAGAGTGATGCGCGAGAGAGAGAGCAGATCGGGTTGGCTTGAGAGAGACAGCAGCAGAGAGGGTTATAGAGAAGGAGAAAGCAGCAGAGAGGGTTAGGGCGAAGGAGAAAGCACAGACGCACGCGACCACCGACGCACACCACCACAGACGCATGCGACCACCGATCCACACCACCACAAACGCACATGACCACCGACGCCAGGTCAACGGCAATGGCAACGTCGACTGAGTGAGGATGAGAACGAGAGAGGAGTTACGGGGTGGGCATAAGTGAATGGGTCTGGGCGTAAGTGAATGGGTCAATGTGTCTAAGTGTGAGAGGAAGTTGGTGTCTGAGTCTTGGTAAAATTTAAGTTAGGTGGAAAATTTTGTGCCTCTTTTTTTTTGGGATAAAACAAAATATATCAGTTAAGGGTTTAGATATCAGTTTTTAATCAAAATAAAAAAATTAAGATATCACAAAAATTATAAAAAATTATTAGGTGATATCTTAATAGATTAAGATATCGTCGAAAAAATTATTTGATATCTTAAATATTTTAATATCAGTTTTTACAAAAACTGATATTAAACAAGTGATGTCTATTAAGGTTTTTGTTGTAGTGGCATGTATGGGCCGTATGACTTGCTTGCTTGGAAGTTGGATCCCAATTCCTTAGGACCATTAGTATCACATGAATGCAGGATGATGACGACAATATGATTTGACCAACTTTCATTTTCTTTTTCTACGAAAACAGCAAGGAAGGTTCACAAGACAAAAATGGTACGTACATTGATTAATCACCACATATGGCAATGCATCCTATAAGTATCAGTTACTCCTTCCTTAAGTAGCTAGTTAATTAGTCCTCCCCTTGTTTCTGCTCAACCCCCCCTCTCCTTCCCTGCCTACTAGTGCTCAAAATCACATACTTATCTCTCATATTAGTCAAATTCTACTTACTGTATGTAATTGTGTAATTATTATACTAAATATAATTAGTTTTCAAATCCAAAAATACGATTTCCTACTGATTTTTTTGTGATAGTTTTGAAATACCTCAAAATTAAAGATATTTTAGTTGTTGGTTAATCAAAATTAAACAAAGATGACAATCACAAAATGAACGAAACGAAGATGACAAAATAGCAATCAAGATTAATGAACGAGATAGATGCTATGCATTAATTGTATATGATTTAAGTTAGGGAGACTTAAAGTTTAGTCCATTTTATGAGTTTTTTTTAGACTAAGACCGGTAGTAATTTAGAGTTTTGAATTAAGTCTTTTTTTTTGGTGGCTTTATGTTAGGTTTTAACTCAAAGATTTTGGGCGGAGTTAAAACCTAACATGCAGTATCTACAAAACTCACTCTACACCCTAGGAGGGGAAATGCCCTTTAAATCTAGGAAGAATTTTATTATGAATTAAAAGAATTTTCTTATAAATTAAAATGACTTTATTATGAATTAAAATTTTTTTTTATAAATTTTAAAACACCCCGATCTTTATTTAAAAATTATTTTTTTAAAAGACCTAAGTTTATTTATCTCTTTAAGTTATACGTTAAGGGCAAGAGTTTAAATTTCGAAATTTTCGGCGAAATTTCGTCGAAAATTTCGATTTGAGGGGTCGAAATCGAAACGTATAATCGTCGATTTTTCGTGATAATTTCGTCGAAATTATCGAAATCTTCGAAATTTCACCGAAATTTTCGGTGGGTGAGATCGAGGGAGAAAGAGAGGGCGGCATGGGGGAGATGAGGGAGAAAGAGATAGAGGGATGAAAAAATGAGGGGCTGGAAGCAATTGGTTTTCGGTGGGTTTCGACGGCAGGGAGCGGCGATAGGGGGGAGATGAGGGAGAAAAAGATGAGGGTGAGGGTGAGGGTGGTGATGGAGATGCAGAGAGAGAAATATAGAGGAATAAGAGAGAGAGAGAGAGAGAAAAAAAAAAAAGTCACAGGCAGCAGCGAAGAAGGAGAAGAAGAAATGAAAGGAAGGAAAGAAAAGAAGAGTCAGCCACGGGAAAGAAAAGGAAGGAAAGAGAAAAAAAGAAAAGAATAAAAAAAAAAGAAAAAAAAAGGAAAAAGAGAAAAAAAAAAAAAGATTTTTTTTTTTTTATTGGGGTTTGGGGCAATTGGAAAAAAAAATGATTTGGGATTTCGTTTGGTTATTTTGGGGTTTCGTTTAGTTGTTTTTAAACTATAAACTAATAAACTCTAACACATTTTTATATAAAAAATAATTAAAAATATCCTAATGGGTCTAAACCTTAATATCATATATTATATCTTAAACAATATAAAGTATAGATTATAAAGTATATACGGTTTAGTGTATAGATTATTGAATATAAAGAATATATTAATTTCATTTATTCATTATACTAATTTTATTTAACAGTATTTGCCTTCAGCGCGCATTATATTCATCTTATATCACATAAAACTTACTATATAATTTGGTTTCTTTAATATTTTTTATCAATGTAGTAGATAATATGTTAAAATAAACATATAATAAAGTTTCATTCAAAATTTCCGTATTTTGATAGTAATTTCTGTCGTTTTCGTCTAATTTCTGTCGAAATTTTTATCAAAATTTTCTCGAAATCAGAAATTGTATTCTTTGGTTAAGGGTCAACAATAATAATTAATTTTTTAGAAAGGGTCATACCGTACATGATGGACGATGGATCTGTGACATCTGTCTGGCGCTAAAGGGACTAAAATTCAGGCTATTATTAAATTATTAATTCATTATCTCCTCCTCTATTTGTTCAGCTACGTACGGTGCCAACCTTTTCTTGACCTTATTTAAAATAATAAATAATATACTGGCAGAGTTTTGTGGTGTGAACTGTGAAGTCCTGCGAGGAACGGAAGAGGACCATTGGGGAGATAGAGGTTGGAATATGTGAGCTGTTAGTTTGGCAGAAATTGGGTATTTCCTTTGCTTTTCTTTTCGAGCCGTGCAATCGACACGGTTTTGATATTTGAAATTTTGAATAGAATAAAAAGTATATCCGACTACTACTAAACAGATCTAGCTTTGTGGGACCAAATTACTTTCTTTTATTTGGTTCTTTTTGCTTTTGCTTTTGTTGCTGAAATGGTGAAAGGTATAGGCGAATGCTACTAATAAAAACAAACAAGTAGACAAGTTCGTAACTAAGTACTAAGTAGTAAGAAATCTTAGAGGAAGCTAAAGAAAAAGAAAGAAAAGTAATAAAAAAGCACCAATTCCAATTCCTCCAAGCAAAATAGAAATAAAAAAGAAAAGAAAATAGATTCATTTTTGTTCAATTTCTAATAATTTGTTGGGACTTGGGATGGGAGTCATGACTGACTCTCGTAGGCCCGCCTTTGTTGATGAGTCTTGACTCTTGAGTCTTCAACCTTCTCTCCCTCCCCGTTTCTGGTGTGTTTTTTGTCTTTCCCTAATAAATCTATCAATAAAAAAAAAAAAAAAAACCTTTCCAGTAAAATAAGAGTCAAAAAAGAGAAGCTAAAAGGGTACTGCTTTACCGCTTAATAATTATTTATATAGCCTTTGCCTAATTGCCTAATTGCCTTCCTTCAATATTTACCTCTCAATTCTCATTTTGATTTTTGAGTAATTTAAATTTTTCGCTCAGAAACAGAAACCGCGACACACATAGAGAAACAGAGAATTAAGAGAAATGGGGATCGTTTCTCAGGAAGCGATGAAGCAGTTACAAGCTTTGATGGATCAAGGTCACTATTTCTTTCTCTTTCTTCCTTTCTTCTTTTTGGTTTTCACTATTTCTCATTTTCTTTATTATTTTGGTGGAATTTTTAGCAATGGCAGTTGATGAGCCACTCAAGAGAACATTTCAGGTTCGCTTTTCCTCTCTCCGATCTCTTCTCATCTCATCTCAACTCAAGATTGTTCTGCTACCTACTTTCTCTTTTCTTTTTTCTGTAATTTAATACTCAATTGAATTTCACTTATTTGAACTTGTTGTGGGGTTGCTGTGCTTGTTAAATTTGGGGTGCTAATTGCTATTCGCACCATACAATAATGTGAACTGGAAGTAGCAACTGCCTGATCCTGAAATCTCATTCATTGCTGAATCTTTTTCTGGGTCATTGCCAAATTGCCATTTGGTCTCCCTCTAACCATGTACGGCAGTACCCACCACAGTTTAAATTCTTTTCCTTAGCAACATTCAACATTTTGGATTTCAATAGACAGCTCCAAACTGACTAATCTAATTCATTGATTTGGTCCCAGATCATGAACATTGTCTTTAAAATTTATTGATTTCTTAAAAAATGAGTGTCGGTCGTTTTGCCAAAGAAATGCTTGATTTGAATCTTGAGCTTTTCTGGATGCCCAGATTTTGAGTCGAATGTGATACTCATAAAATTTGTTTCTTGGTTGTTTATAACTTTATAGAATGTTCATCAAGGATATCCAGTTGAGACTTTTGGGCGTTTTCTCAAAGCAAGAGAGTGGAACGTTGCCAAAGCCCATAAAATGGTAACATTCAGCTCTTTCACTTCACAGTTTTACATCGCGAAATCCTATCAATTTGTGAGCTCACTTTTTCTTTCGATGAAATGTATGATGTTACAGTTGGTGGATTGTTTAAACTGGAGGGTACAAAATGAGATTGACAATATATTGGCCGTAAGTTAATCCCATTCTCATACTTTTCTAACATTGTGTTGTTGTTTCATGTGGTGGTGAATGAATGCTGACATTTTTGAGTCTTATTCCTCCGTGCAGAAACCCATAGTTCCAACTGAGTTGTACAGAGGAGTGCGAGATTCACAGCTCATAGGTCTTTCAGGTTACTCAAGAGAGGTGCTCATTCTTTCCTTAAACCTGTCTTGTTTATGGTGTTTACATTTTCATGTCTAGACCTTAACAGTGTTTGCAATTTCAATCCTGCAATTTTTTGCTTCATGAGCAGTTGAACCATGATCATGGACTCTTACAGCAATGGATTTTCTTTTTTAAATTTGTGTATGCTGTAACATATTTAACTCTCCTTGTTTCTCTTCAGGGCTTGCCTGTCTTTTCTGTTGGTGTTGGGCTAAGTACATTTGATAAAGCATCTGTAAGTATTATAATTAAAGTTAAAGACCATCTTGTCTTCTAATTGACAAAAATTCCCGAATTTCAATCACCTACTTATGCCACTATATCTTGATGTTGGGGGTCCTTGAGTATTGAAAGTCTTTGAGAAATATGTGTTCTTTTTAATTGCAGGTTCACTACTATGTGCAGTCACACATCCAAATTAATGAATATCGAGATCGTGTAATTTTGGTGAGTATTAGATCTTGGAACCTCAAAGTTTCTTGAGTCATTTTTCTGATATGTGTATTTGGTTGCAGCCTTCTGCATCAAAGAAGTATGGTAAGCCTATTACCACCTGTGTGAAAGTTTTGGATATGACTGGTTTGAAGCTCTCAGCACTCAGCCAAATAAAGGTACACTATAACTTGATCTGAAAGAAGTTTATTTAATTTTTCATTTTCATTGCAGTTTAAACTATCTCGTTCTTTTCTCATCATAAGTAGATATCACAATTTTATTTGGTTTTTCCAATGCCCCTTAACGATAAATTAATTTTTTAATTTGATAACTAATTTAAATAAGGTTGATTATATATCTCAAGGGATGAACGAGGGTGAAGATTCTACTTTGTAGTTGTACACATCTAAATATTCTACTGTGTAAACTTTGTGAACCCTTGTAACATCCACTACCTTTTATGTTTTATGTCCATGCAGTTATTGACAATTATATCAACCATTGATGATTTGAACTACCCGGAGAAGACAAATACATACTACATCGTAAATGCCCCATACATATTCTCAGCTTGTTGGAAGGTTAGTCTTCACATTGTTGATCTTTGTGATATCATGTAATCTTCTGCCTCCTGTTTAACTGAGTTCATCCTCACTTTGTTTTTTGCGTGAGCATTGTTGATCTTAAGCCATAGAGAGTGCTCATATTCTTCGTAAAAATTTGACATATCAATTTAGATGTCTTTTTGGAATAGAAGTGTTGTAATTCTTGTTCTGTTAGCAGGTTGTCAAGCCCCTTTTGCAGGAGAGGACAAGAAAAAAAGTACAGGTGTTGTCTGGCTGTGGGAGGGATGAGCTGTTGAAGGTAAGATGTTTTCCCTGTAATGCTTAAAGTATTGAGGATTTTAATGTTTATGAATTCTTGTCATATTAATTAAAACGTCTTTCTAATAGTTGATTCTGATATCCTTAATTTTTTCTTGGGCATAAACTACTTCCTCTCTCTCCTCTCTCATGAAACATTATGTTTTCAAAATTTCTCTTTATAGCAACTCTCACACCTTATTGCTTATGCTCGACACCAAGGGATGTCCATGATTGAGCACCTATTCCTCTTCTGAAATTCAATTTCTAGTTTAAACTGGATGGAAGGCAAAAACATGCAATAGACATATTGGTTATAGAGCCCAATTTTGTTTCTCGTATTCAAACGGACTAATCTTGTTGGGTTTGATGTTTGTGTAGATAATGGATTATGCATCTCTTCCACATTTCTGTAAAAGAGAAGGTTCTGGATCCTCTCGACATTCACAGAATGGAGCTGACAATTGCTTCTCCTTGGACCACCACTTTCATCAACAGCTCTACAACTACACCAAGCAGCAATCTTTGATGAATGAACCCCTTGAACTGATCAAGCAGGGTTCTTTTCATGTGTCTCTACCTGAGCCAGCTGCAGAAGGAACAGAAATCGCTAAAACAATAGAATCTGAATTCAACAAGTTTGGTAATGGGAATGGGCTACCTGACTCTCGATAGCCTCAAAATCAATGGTGACTGAAACAGTGGAGCTTGGTACCTTGCAGACTTGCAGTGATGAATCTTACTCCTCTATTCTTGGTCTAAAGCTGTGCTAGACAAGGGATCTTGTTTCGCTGGCCTTACAGTAGCAGTCATACAATATAATTGGTTGTAATGGTTGTTGCTCACATTATGTCTACGTGAACTCCAGAAGGGAAAGCTAATACAGTGTATGTAATTTGACATGTAGCTGGATAATCAGTTCAGACCTGTGCCCAGCCTGATATGCGTTGTAGACTGTAGTGCAGCTGAAAAATGTCACTTTTAGTTGCACAGTTCTAAATTATAGAGTAATTGCACAGATTAACCTGTTTTCACCTCTAACAATTTCATACTTTTTCTTAGCTGACAATTTAGCTTTGAAACACTGTTGATGATCTGATTATAATATGAAGTTCTGAGAGATTTTTATTGTTTAGGCTGGTTTGCAATTCTGCCCCCTGTTTAGGCTGGTTTGCAAGTCAACCTCCTCCCCCTATTTCTGCTTGCGGATTAGAGTCTCATCAGATCTGTCTCATGTAGTGATGTGCCTAACTATCAATTGATGAGAAGCTGCATGCTAACTTATTAAATTTTGCTCCAAGGAACAAATAAAAGCAGAAAGTATTCATTGTAGCTCTTGAGATGAGAAAACAAGCCATTTTACATGTTTTCTAATTCTGAACCACTGACACTTTGAGCAAATAAGTTTTGTTGAGTACACAAAAAAATGGGGGATGGCATTCTGATCTACTCTTGAAGTCGAATCCTAGAACTGCACGGGGAATGACCCTGACGACCCGCCTCCCACTGTTTCTTCTTCTTGACGCCGCTTGCGAAGTTCACCCTCAACCGCAGATTTTGCGGACTCTGCCATCTCTGCTTTGCTCAAAGCCATGTCTGTTGCAGTCTTGATTTCCTCTATGGCTATTAAATTGGCCTCCAATTTTTTTTCTGCTTCATTTTTTTGTACATTGATTGCTTCTACCTGGGCCATGCTATCTGCCTCTTTCTTCTCAGCCAATTTTTCACATTCCTCCACTTTCCTTGTCAAAGATTCAAACGCCTCCGTTGATATTTTGATCTTCCCACTGCTCTCATAATTCGAAGGACTTCCTGTTTCCTGTCTACCTGAGAACACATTCAGGTCATCAAGGACTCTTTTTTCAGCTTCTTTTGCATCTTTAGCTTCTTCCAAGGCGAGTTTTAGTTTCTTCTCTGCTTCGTCTGCTGCAATTCGGCTATTTTCAGCTTCTCGCTTCTGCTCCTCGGCAGTTTCCTTCATCCTTGCGGCTTCCAGTCTTTTGTTTTCAGTTTCTGACGATAGCTGCTGGAGTGTCAAACTATGATCTTGATCACTAGGCTTAATTTCTGGCTCCGTACGCTCTGCCTCTTCCTTGATTTTCTGTATCTCATCATTCAGTTTAGCAGCAAGAGAATGCATTTCCATTTCCTTGTCCTGCAATTCAGTTTGCTCCGTCTTCACATCCTCCAATTCCAGCCTGAGGAAACTCACCAAGCTCCGAAGAGAGCTTTCTTCATCAGCAACTTCCTGCAGCATCTTTGTGGCTTCATTGAGCTCCATGGTCACAATTCTCACGGAGTCCATTTCAGACTCGTGGGCTTTTCTCATATCCTCTTGTAAAACTTCAATCTCCGCAGTTGTTTCCTGAAGCTCTGCCTCTAGACTTGCGGTGATATCAGCATCAACTTGTTCCTTCAAAGATAGCAACTTTTCTTCTGCTTCATTCTTGGCAGTTGTGTAAGATCGTAGGCCAGCCTCCTTTTCGGCCATAGCGTCTGCCTGCTCTTGTTGGGCTTGTTGGGAGGCAAGTTTTAGCTGATCAATTGATCCTTGCATGGCTGCAATTTCCTTTGACAGCTCATTAACCCTATCGGAGTTAACTTTTGCGGCACGTTGAGCTTCTGCTGCCTGTTGGAAGGCAGCCAGCTTGGTTTCCAAGGCAGCATCAAAGTCTTGGCGGATTTTGGTAAGCTCTTGCTTTGCAGCATCAAGTTGGGTAACAATGGCTGTGTACTCCTTTCTTGCATGGTCCAATTCCTGCCTCCAAGTACCAACTTCAATGGTTTCTTTGGATTTGAACTCTTGCAGTTTCTTAGCGCGATTCTTGACTTCTTCTGCATCTTTCATTGCGGATTGTTTGGAATCGGTTACAGCTTTGAGCTTGGTATTGAGATCCTCCAGTGTTCTCTTGGACTTGTCAAGCTCAGAAAGTGCTCGAGCTTTCGTAGTTTGGGCACTTTCTAGTTGTTGCATAATCTTGTTGAGTTCTTTCTGGGTCAACAGAAGCTGAGTCTCCCTGTCCAGTGCATTGTTCTGAGAAATTGATAATATAAGTAAGTTAGCAATATATAGTAATTAAGATGATGGCATTATAATGATAATTGAATAATTAAGTAGGTACCTCTGGAGCAAGTTGTTTTTTCTTGGTGGGGGTGGAATTGGAAGGTTGTTTGTTTCGTCTAGAAATGGCTGCTACTGCACCAAACAAACTAACAGCAGCTTTGACAGATTGAAATGGTGCCCTGGTGTCCACCTCTCCCACCTCTGCCCTTGGAGAACCACCTGCCTTCTGCTGATCCTTTATGCGCACATTCACCATTTTTATTTATTAATTTCTTCTGCAATTAACATGCATGTCATCACAGCAATTAGCATCATATACACCTACTGAATAAACAGATAACTAAAAATAACATCATATCCCATCCATGTTCGAAATTTATGTTGGCTTAGACTTGACATTTAACAACCTCACAAAAACTCAGTTGATCCCCAAGGTCAAAGTGGCCGGATGTCAACAAACAAATGTATATTGGCATACAGAAACATTCACTTTAAAAAGGATGAAATAGACAACAGTGACATTAATCTTCAAAAAATTAAGTATAATCACAAAAACATATACCAAAATCCATTAATAATTTCGCAAATAGAAATTGTTAGTGAAAATATATATTGAAAACGTGAAGGCACATTATCAAAAGAAATAAAAAAAATATATATGAAAAAAAGGTGAAGGCACGTACCTTTAGTAAAGAATAAAGATGAATATAATCAATATATTAGCATGGCCCCACCAATTCCCAAAATTAAATTACGAATCAGAGGTGAAGAAGATCGAATAGGTACGTGTATGAGAAACCAATTCACACAAGGATCAAGATTCAAATGGGTTAGCTTCGATCCGATCAAAGCTAGCTTACAATTGCCTGCCAAACCCAGAAATTAAATTTTTTTCGAACAGATGATTAATCTCAAATATGAAAGAACCTAATTAAAAAAGAAAAAAAAAACAGAAATGGAAATGTGTTTCCGATCGAATTGGTAGAATTGATTTCTTTGTTGGGGTTGTATGAAGCCAAAACATGAGGTTGATTCAAGTTTGTGCCTTGTACAAATGAGTCCTGCTATTTTAGCGGGAAAGATAAGAGAAGTATGCGGTCCTTAACGGTAATTGTGAACCGCTGAGAATTATGGAAAAGACAGCTAGAATTGGGCTCTATGAGCCTCCATCCCAAAATCAAATGTCCACTCACACGGAGGGCACATGTGGAACCATCACAAGCCATCCAAAAACTGAGGAAATACTTGACCGTTGACCACTACGCCACGCGCACTCTGCATGCTTTCCTATTTATTTTCTACCCTTGGCAACTACAAATATCGTGAAATAATTCTGTCTGTCTTTTTTTTTCTAAAGAATATGGTAAACCTTTCTTAATTTTTCAGTTGAAGCCATGTTGATGCTTTTGCTTCGTTGGGCTATGTTGATGCCAAAAACTGAATTAGATGTTCTTTGGATCAACGTAATTAAAGAGATGAATTAGATGTTCTTAGTCTCCTTTGAGCTTGTGATGGTCAAGCTTACTATATATATATCCCCTTGCTTACTATCTCCTTGCTTGTGAAGATCGATCACCCGGCAGGACACTCAAAGATGATCGATCACCGGAAAAGGTACTGGTGTAGTACCAGCCTACGAATCTCCGATGGTGAAGTCAGTTGGTTCTTAGCAATATTTTGACAAAGGTTTTGTGTGTACAATTCTAGCTTTAGTCCTTGTTTATGGTTACTTAGTCCCTTATTTATAGGTTCCAAATAGGTTCTAAGATATTTTACCTGCATGGAGATGTGGGGTGGAGATGGATCCAAGTCCTCTTTCGTGAATAGTGATGGATGCACATAACTATGATAGAAATATTAATTGCAAGCTAGATGCTTTGATACATGCTTTCGGTCAAGTCCTAACCCAAAGCATGCATCAAGTATTTAATTAATATATGGAGAAGTGGGAGAAAGTCCCATCTGGCTTCAGAATATAAAAACAGTTCATGAATGTTTAATTACCAAGTATTTTAATATCTTTAAGATGTATTAATATATGAGCTTACTTGAGGGCGGTGACTCTTTAGCATATTTCCCCTATCTTTATATATTAGGTGCCAACCCGAGGTGACAATCGAGGGAAATCTTGCAGTTGGTCCAGTGAGTGCGGATAACGGAGATCGGGCTTGGCAGTCCTCGAGATCTAGTGTCAATCACAGAGGACATGGTGGTGTGGTCGCCGACCCGAGGTGGATACTTGTGAACGCGACCTACCAACACTTGGGATAGAAACATGAGAGACTTTTATTCAGATTCTTTAATTTTACATTATACACACTAAAGCCTTATGATTTTTAGAATTCTAAATAAAGTCCAATTATATTATAAATATTTCACGTTACATATATAATATTGGTTTATTAGTTTTAATTTTTTTTTTTTCACGTATATTAGGCGTCGAGCACTCACCGGCCATTGTCAAGTGTTCGGTAGTGCATTTTTGTTTCTTCATCGAGCCCTTGATATTAGTTTATCGGTTTTATATTAGGTTTTAACTTTAAAATTTTGAACTTTGTTTAAGCCTAAAATTGCATTTTTGGTAGATGGGCCAAGATTTTATGGAGAATTGGGCCATTGCAAGGTCGGCTCAATAAATTGTAGAAACAGCCAAGATAGAATGAACTAATAAAGGAGATGGGCTGAAGACGAGATAAAAGTCCAAGTTAAGAAGCAACATAAGGCAACACAAAGCGAGCCTAGTCGTGAGGATTAGGTAAAAAGAAGACAAATCCCGTTAGAGCAAGGAACCGAGGAATCCTTAGAAGATCAAGAGTCATAACCATTTAACATTCTTGCCAGTTACAACTCCTTGAAAGAATCGTGACTCTTGGGATCAAAGGCACCCATTAGAGTTTTACCACTATAAATAGAGGCCTTGAGTCACCAAGAACACAATTTTGACCGGCCCCCAGTTCTTCACAAGAGTTTTGATCCTAAGTTCTTTTAGTTTTCTTTTCAATTTTTAGGTGTTCTTGAGAAAATCTTATGGTTTCTCTCAAGAACTTAGGATCAAAACTTTTGTGTTCTTCGGTTTTTATTGTCATTGTTAATGAGTATGGTAGTTTAATCCGCATATTGGTTAATCTAGATAATCTAGATTCAATTTCTTGTTATGTACTTTAAGCATAAGTAGGTTTATTGTTTTCTTAGATTATATAGTGTTATATTATGCGATATATAGTTCATACTTGTATTATTACAATTAATTTCGAAGACAGTTTGTGTTTTGATTTCGTTTTTACAATTAATTGCTATTTGTTAAATTTCAACTTTGCACCTATCACTCACCACATCACCATCACACCAACCCCGGCCACACTACCCTAAGTCCTTGCAGCCAAGGTATCAAAACCCTTGTAACCGAGAGGTGTTCTTTCCTTGGTCCACGGTCGCCTGACCAAAAGTTAGTTTTGCTTAACCTATAACTTGTGCGCTCGGCCTTGCAGCCGTGTAAATGCGCCCAACGCATATTAGAAGGACATGGTTTCTTTGATTTGCGGCTTACCTGACACGTGGCTGTAGACATTTTGAGGCAAACAGACTCTCAGAGTTAAAACTTAATATACAGTCTCCACAAACATTATTCTACACCTAATGAGGGTATGAGGTGAACTAGTACCCTATATACTCAAAAAATAAAAAATTAATGACATATATTTCTTTGACATGGTAGTGGTCAAAAGGCTTTATTTAAAAAAAAAAAAAAAAAAAAACAAACTTATAAGGTTTCAGTCCAATGAAGAAATGTAAGGACTAAATCTAATTTTCTGTAAAAACATTGTGGCAAGTCTTTGGCTCGGGAATGAATCACCAGTCCATCTTCAAGACCTCAAGTTCCACAGCACGATGACCAGTCAACACGTTGACAAGTCAAAGTGCCAAATAGGATTATGAGTCAGTGGACATGGCATCCTGGCATTGGTTGGCCATAGTTGGTGGATTTATCCACAAACAGGCTACTTTCAAAATTTGTTTGAGATTGGAATTCACTCTCTCCCCTTGTTTGTGTTTTCGGCTTTCACTTTGGGTCTAATGGGTTTGAGTTGTTGTTGGGGATTTGTGTAGTCATATTTATTTTCTTAGCAAAAAAATATATATAAGGGATGGGCATTTCAAACTGGTACACTAATCGAGACAGGTGGATCCCACCTCTATAAGAGAAATAATCAATATATAGTTATATAATTTATTTCTTTCAAGGGCTTAAGAACTCAATAAAGTACTGAAAATAACGCAAGTTTGATTAATTTGTTACTCAGAATGACAGGGACAACTCATAACATAAAGATTAGAACATTTTCCACGTGTGCTAGGCGTGTTCATCAAAAGTTCTTAAACAGTTGATTGCTCAGCAACCACATCTGCATCTAGCTACAGTTGCCCATCAATTTTTTCTCTTTGTTTTATACTTCAATCTTAATATTTGTGGGGTTATTTAGGACTTTTTATTGTATGTTTTAAGTTTGTTTTAGGGGATTTATTGGTTTAAGATTTATAGTTAGTGTTTTTAATTGAAAATGTGTATTGTAATTTGTTGCTACAATATTGTTGTACTTGCTTATGTAAATGTAGTTGTCGAGTGCTAGACGTTGCTTTTTCTCCTTGAACGTAAGAATACAAGTGGGCATGGGTATTTTTTTGGATAATTAAATTAGTGATCTATTACTTATAGTTAAGTACCCATAATCTTATTCTATCTATATGTGGTGTACTGTGTACATGGACATTCCTAGTTGGTAGAACGATTAAAGGATGTGGACGTTTAAGAGAACAACCTCCAAACTGTTTGCGTTCGTTGACAACATCCTAAGCTATGGGCTTCACCAAATCAGCCTTCGTCAAAAGTGGCTGAGGATGATGTGTCACCAAGATATGAGCAAGATCGAGCTCATGGAATTTGGAGCTATTTCACGAATGCTTACCATTTTAGCGACACTCGCATTGCTCAACATGTTCAGTCTTGTTGGGGAGCCACGAGGATGATTGTAGATGAGGTTTTCAACCCATTTTCCCTGCAGACTGCTCTATGTGCTCTGTTGGTTTTCATGAACCTGCCCGTTAATGGAGGTCTCTTCCTATGAAAGGACAAGGGTCGCCTTGGTGGCTTGTTCAGTTGCCCTTGACTAGATTCCCATGACCGGGCCAAGATAAACATGCTAAATTGCTAATTGGTGAGTGACATTACTTGGAAATAATGGAACTCCATATCTGAAAGGGAGAGATGACCTTAGAGCATGTGCAATGCAAGGTCGATCAATAGGGGAGGTCAGTTCATATATTGATATTGTGGAAGAAAAATGTTTGCAATGAGAGGTCAATAATTGACTATTGAAGTGACTATCAATAGCCCAAGTATACTTTCCTACTATCAGCCATCCAATCACCACTCTCTCCTACTTTCCTGTACGTTCTGCTGCTGGAAATTCAATACTTGTTCTACCTACTCTCGTTTTGGTTTGATACCAACAGTCTGAATTTTGACCGTTGGTGCTAATCTTTTTTTTTTTTTTTTTTTTTTTTCACTTTAACATTTTTACAAATTATATATATATGTGCACTCTCTCATGTTATTTTTACAACATTTTATCCCCTACATTTGTGTATTACACTATTACCCCTCTTGAGCTTATTGTAGTGTTCATTTCTTGCTCCACAAATAATGTATTTTTTTTTGTTCGCATCAAAGATGAGAAAACAAGGGCCACATTTTTCCAATGATAAAGATGTAGCCCTATGTCGTGCTTTTGTTCATATCTCCGAAGATCCGATCATTGGTGCGGATCAAACTCGAAAAGTATTTTGGATACGAGTACATTAAAAGTATGTTGAGCTTACTGGTGAGGTGTTAGGCGAAAGTACAACCAAGAGTGTCAAGTGCAAATGACATTGAATCAAGAAGATAGTCATGTATTATCATTCTTGTCTTAAGCAAGTCGACAACCGTAGGCAAAGTGAGCTCTCCAAGGTCGATCGGGTAAGGTTATTAATGTTTTATTATTATTTTTGTCTGAATTAATGTTTTATTATTAATAATTATAAAATATATATTTTATCATTATAATTTATAATATTAATGTTTTAATCTTATCAATTATATTTGAAGGTCCGAAACAATAATTTTGTTCAAAGAAAAAGAGCCAGCAGGATTTACAAACGATTATTGTTATGAGGTTTTAAAAGATTTCCTCTTTGTGGGTATCACTGATTTGCAATCTATCGAACTCACCGATCTTGAGCCACAATCACAACCAATGGAGAACGTCGATCTTGATTGCGACACCAATCCGATTGAAGCTTCTCTTTTCCAAAGTAAATTCAAAAGGCAAATTGGAAGAAAATCATCCAAACAAGCACGCAAGAAGATGGCCCAAGATGACATCGTCAAACAACGCTAGTGAGGTGTTAGAGACAATGTCTCAACAAACAGTGAGGTTGGCTAACGCATGTGAAGATTATAATAAGATTGCAAAGTACTATGAAGATATAAAAATAATGCAAATAGATATCTCTCACTTAGATGAATTTTCAAAGGCATTTTTTATGAGTAAAACATGAGATTGCGGCTCAATACTCATCGAGATCATCCGGACCAAACACATCAAGTTCAAATTCGGACGCCTATTATCCTACGATGTCCCCCGCCGATCCGTGGGAGTAATTATGTTTATTTTAATATGAATTAAGATTTTTTATTAAATTTGGGTATTAATTTAAATTATTAAAAAATATTAAATATTAGGCTTATTTTAAAGATCTCATTGAGATAATAATTTTTTAGATAAATAAACTTAAAAATTTTAATTTGTAAGAGAATATACGAAAATATTAAAAAATATATAACTATTGACTTGAACCATTGTAAATAAAGTAGCTTAAGTTAAGTCAATAATTAACAAAATTCAAAAATGCGGGTCAATAAACTTGTATTGACATGCAAATCGACATTTTGCATTGCACATGCTCTTACAATATTGGTAGGAATCATTGACTCTAAATGGAAAAGGAGTCAATACCAACTTCCCCAAACGAGTGAGATTGCTGAAAAAAGAGGAGTGTGATTCCTCATTTTGGAGTGGCTCTACTTACTTTTGGATTTCCCATGTAAGTAAACACAAGATTTAAATAGAATGGGAATGACATTCCATGCTAATGGGAATGACATTCCATGCTAGTAAACGTGACCTATGTGTTTGTGTTGGTGCCTAAATCCAGCTGGACAGTCAATGTTGTTTGTTGCCATAATGTCTGGCTCCCTACGATGCATGTGTTCATTGGTTCAGAATAGAATAGAAGAACATCTTTTACTTTAAGATCTATATCCAAGGAAGCCGTTATCATATTATTTCCAGCAGCCGATGCTCACTACTTTCTACATTTCCAATATGCCTGCAAATTATTCTTTCCGAAATAATCTGCTTAGCCCTAGTTTGGGTGCAAAAGACTCATCACAACGCCAGATTTTTAACAAAATCACGGCACATGGTTTTCATCCGTACTACTAGATATCAGTTCGTAGAGTGAAGTGAAAAGACCCCAATCTCACATAAACAAATTTGGGGGGGTGGGGGGGGGGGGGGGGGGGATAACACTGAAAACATGACAAGATGAACATAAAGTAGAGCTTATACTTTCTTAATAACATCTGATACAGACCTTTATATTAAGGAAGAAAGCTGAAAAAACAAAGGAAAAATTGCACAGCATTCTGATGATGCCACACAAAAAATATCATAACTTAGAAGGTCGTACCCTTGCGATTGGCCTGCAAGATACAAAGTTCTTTAATGACTAATTGAAACTTCTTAGAAATTCAGAGGCAAAGATCAAAATTAAAAGAACACTGGCGAAGGGACAATAAATTCAGATCAAAATGGGATAAATATGAACAAACATCAGTAATAGCAGATGAGAAATTAAAACCCAATCCAACTGATTTAGTAGGAATGACGATATATTATATAGCACATGGGTGGCTGACCAAACCTAGGGACATGCACTCCGTAATTGATTCTACAATTTCATTGTTGCCTAGATTGACTTGCAGGGTATGGCCTAGGTTTCCACAATCTGCAACCACAGAGCTTTAAACCAGGAGTCTATGAGGTGGGGCCTATCTTCCAGGAAGAGATTTTTAAAATTTATGAGCCATTCTACCTATTCTTATTTAACAATCAAAGCCCCTTACACGATCAGATACTCATCTGCTCTATCCTCATTATAATGTATTGTGAACTGTCTTTATTTCCCTACTATGTGGTCATCTGCAATTTTTCAGTAGGAGAAAGTTCAACCGAGCAAGTATGCTCAATTAAAATTAACTTAAAAAAAGAGATGCTTAACAATTGATTATAGGTGAATCATATGCTAGATGATAGCATGGCTTAATTTGAAAGATCAACAAGGCCAAAAAAAAAAAGAAAGCAGTTGGCAAATGCCCCTACTTTCTTCTGATGTCAAAATTGCAAAAAGTCTGAAGATTTTCCATAAGAGAAAACCTCAAACATAAGGCCCTAGTAGGCAGTAGCATGTAGCAACATAACAGTAGTACACAATTATGAAACATATTGAATCGCGGATATGCCTTACCAAATGTAAAAAATCTTACATGAGTTCGAGAACAAGGGCAGATGCCCCCCCTCCCCCATTACAGATACCAGCAACCCCATACCTCCCATTTTTCTGTCTCAGTACCTGCAAGAACATTACTCTTCAATTAAAACATGCCTGAAATTTAATAAATATATGAAGAAACAAACAATCTAGATGCATTTTCCATTTCTCTGAAAAAGCCTCATCTCCCAAATTGTTTTTTCACAAAAGAGACAGCAGACCACTGGAAGCAATTTTAAATCATTGAGCACAAACATTTAAGCATCAAGAACAGAAATAAGCCCTAATGAATTACCCCCAACAAGGTGACCAAGATACGAGCTCCACTGCATCCTAATGGGTGCCCTAAAGATACAGCTCCACCATGGGCATTAACTTTCTCCTGAATTCATAAGAAAGGAAAATTGTGAAACAAAAGTTTGTACCAAAAAAAAAATATGTGAAATGAAAGTCAACTGCTGATACTGGGACAGAAGGAAACAAAGCTAAAATGCAAAGTGGAAGTACAACTGAAATGACTCGCTTTCAGAATTCAGAGTGCACTGCATCAAATTCAATTTAAAGAATTTTGAATGAAGACTCACAGGATTGAGGCCAAGAAGCTTTTGATTGGCAAGAGCAACCACCTGCAGATATAAAGATATTTTTGTTCAAAAAATGCTTAATGAATCAGAGCCAAATGTATATAAATTAAAGGCATTAACTCTTACAGAAAATGCTTCATTTATTTCATAGTAATCAATTTGAGAGGCTTCCAAACCAGCATTTGAAATAGCTTTTGGTATTGCAAGGGCTGGAGCAGTTGTAAATAATTCAGGTGCCTGTCCAGACAATCTTGCTTTAGAATTAACAGTCTGAAGTTCCACAAAACCAAGATACATGAAAATGGGCATTAACAGTACCTGAGCAGCATCAGCAAATCCCTTAATCTTAGCAATTACTTGTAACCCAAGTTGAAGTGCCTTCTCCCCACTCATTAGCACTAAGGCAGCTGCACCATCACTACCCAAGAGAAAAGCATGAACCCGTAATGCATTGTTAATAGTGAGACTTGCACCACTAGAAGTAATTACTAATTACAGAGAGAGAGAGAGAGGGGCGGGGGCGGGTTACCTTATGCTAGAAGCATTGCCAGCAGTAACAGAACCCCCAGTCTCCTTAAAACTTGGTCGAAGCTTCCTTAATTTTGCAGCATCAAACTAGAAGGGGACAGATGACAATAAATATATGAATTAATAACAACAGAAGTAAATTTAATATTTTGATGCTGAGAAAAATGAAGTCAGAATACATGACTTTAATGTTCAAAAGATAGGTTAAGGGAGGGGGGAAAACAAAGTGGTGAGAAGAGGTAGAGTTGTGACTTCCTACAACCTGAGATTGGGAGTGCAACCAATCCATAAACCCCGCTTTTTCTTTGTTCTTTCCCATAAATTTCTATGACACTGCTAGAATTTGTTGAAATCCAGATATAGGTAATAGATTTTGATCATTTAAACTCAAAATTTTTGGAATCCTGATCATTTAAAAGAAGTTGGTGCGGATGAATGAGCTGCTTTTTCAATTGTAGTTGCCGTATGAGGAGTTCTTTTGAATTCTTCTTTGGTTTTAAAAAGGAAATATATTCTATATAAGTTTATTTGCATGCCCATTATTGTACTTGCCTTTTGTAAACCATCATCCTTGTCAACAATTGAGGAAGGCTTTCCTCGTCCCCCAAGAACTTCAACCTGCAGCAGATGATTGAGAATTAACAGACATTATATGATAAACTAAATAGTTTTTGCTGTCCAGCACAGAACTAAGATCCAACCGCAACTATTTCCCATGCAAAGAGACCAGCATCTTGGGCAGAAATTCCACACTCAAAACTTCGAATAGCATAAGCATCCTGAAAAATACAAGGATAGAGCCCAATTTTAGAGGTGACTAGAGACAGCAGTAGATTAAACATAATGTGCAAAGGGAGTGTATCATGTCAAAGTAAATACATCAAATAGAAACAAATATAAATTAGCACTGGACAAGCATCTCAATAGTCAAACTATATGTGACTTATTTGTGTAAAATAAAATGTTTTGATCCATGCTTACAATGTTTTGATGCATGCTCATTGACTGTAGCAAATTATGAAAGAAAAAAAAAATGAAGGAAAAATATGCCAGTTCAACAAAGCAAGACGAGATTAGTAGAAGTCATCCAATTGCAGAACACCTAAAGGTGAGAGACATCAATATATTTAAACCAGACCAATCTCCAGAGAAATGCTACCTGCTCTTCCCTTGATATGGAATGTTGATCAGCACATATTTCTGCACAAACTCCCATTCCAAAGTCATTATAGACATCCCACAGACCATCTTTAAGCATGCCGTCAACAATAGTATCATGTCCTAATCGAGATCCCTTTCTGTTTACAAATTAGTGTCGGGAACAGAGATTAGATACTTCTCCCAACAAACCAAAATAGGACAAATGTTTATGAAAGACAGCAGATTGAATGGACAACATGAGCATAAGCCCTGTAAGAGACCGCTAAATCTAGCAATGAGGCCAGCATTTTTCATGAATTGTCTTCAGTTGGAAAATCCTCTATTGTGAAACATACAAATATCCTCAGTTGTTACTAGCACATTCCCTGTTCGAAGTCCATGATTACAAAGAATCATATAAAGCAATGGCTTGCACAAAGGCTAACCTTGCATCTGGTAGATACTTAGGCGCGTTGGACATGCTTTCCATGCCACCAGCCACAACGATATCATTGTGACCGAGCTGGATGGTTTGTGCTGCAATCATCGTGGCTGAAAAAAGAATAAATTCTATCAGTGATCACTCACAAGTCACAGAAGTAATAAATTTTGGAAGAAAGCGGAAACAGCAAGTTGAATTACTAGGTGGAGAAGTGGACCTTTGATCCCAGATGAACAAACTTTGTTAATAGTGGTGCAAATGACAGAGTTGGGTATGCCTGCACCTAAAGCAGCCTGTCTGGCAGGAGCTTGGCCTAAATTGGCGCTTAGAACATTCCCAAAGAAGACCTCTTGCACAAGTGTTGGATCCACATTTGCCCTCTTCAAAGCACCTAATATATAATTAGCAATAGATAACCATTTCACTTGAACCAATATTCACATCATAAATCCTGTTCTTGTTTTTTTTTTTGGGTAAAAATAAAGGAAGCAAGAAAGAATAGAATTAAGAGAGATAGAAACAAAGTTAAAGGGTGATTAAGAAGAGAGAGAGAGAGAGAGAGAGAGAGAGAGAGAGATGTTGTTACATTGAATAGCAACAGAGCCAAGTTGGGTTGCTGAGAAAGACGAGAGGGAACCCAGGAATCCGCCCATGGGGGTACGTGCAATTCCCACAATACAAACATCTGAAAACGCCCAACACCGAAGAAAATGAAAAAGCAGTTAATTAAAGAAAATTGAAGAAATGAAGCAGTTAAGGAGTGCTTGCTTACCTCGAGGTTTAATAGAATCAGAAGATGGAGCCATGAGATGAGAGACAGAGAGAGCAAACAAACAAACAGAGTACGTCGGGTAATTCAAGGAAGAAGAAGTTTTAATTTCCTTATTAATTTATGCTTTGTGACGAATTATTGAATAATAGTGTATACATGTATATCTTCAACGCTGGGAGTTAGCGTCGTCATCATGGCATCATCGCCTGCGGATTGCTGAATCCTTTATCATTTACGCCGGCAAACGCTACCCATCCCCCATGTGGGACTGAGTGGGACCCACTGCACTCCTCCTCCTCAAAGATCGTCTGTTTTTCTCGGTTTGGGTTGGCCATCACCTCCCCAACTACTAATCCACGCATTAAATTTGGATTATACTCATTAATTTAGGTTTTATTCTTGCAGTCTTGCTCTGATTGCATTGTCTTAGGCTCTTAGCCAACTTTTTACTTGGAAGACGTATTTGTAGCTATCTTCTCGTTTTGTTTGTTAGTGATAATTTTTTTTTTTTTTGGGTACTGTGATAATTTAATTTCACGTTCACTGCAAAAATGAATAGTTTGCACACTTATCCAAGGGCTTGAAGTGGACCTAGAAACAAGTCCAAGCCTCCAAGAACACCAATCAGTTATGCAGGCCCAGGCCCAGAAAAAGAATAGTTGTGGCTGACAATTATGTTAATGGCAATACACTATAGACTAAAACTGGAGAGGAGAATGCTTTTGTTTTTTGGACATGAGTGGAGTATGCTTAATATCAACTTAAAAATGGGAGTCCGAAGTTTGGGAAAGCCAATAACATAGGGGAGGAAAGCGATCGCATTTGTTAAAAGTAAAAGGTCACAGTTGAAGAGTGCAAAATTATGGAATGTGGTGACACTGAATTACAGGGAGCTTTTTGGTAGTCACTTCACTAAGACGAAGAAGGGACCAAGCCAAGCAACAAAACAGAGAGAAATGACAAAACAAAATTGTAAAAGCCTGTTACACAAATAATAAGTATGACATATCAGTCACCAAAGGATACAACCATCCACAAATTTCTTAAATAATCAACACAAAAAAAAAAGCTATACATTCCTCCCGTAGACAAAATACCAATGGGAAGTTACCTTACTTGCACCAAGTTCTTCAAGAACCCATCTACAGAGAATACACTGAACACAATGAACAACCATTCTCTTCTGATCCTAGAACCCATCAGACAACATGCCTGAAGGTGAGGTTGATACGAGTCGCCTCTACTTTTGACCGCTTAGGCACCGAGTGCATCCAATCCCTTTGAGTGTAACCCCTCATCACCAAGAGTGATCCATGCTTAAGTGTGAATGAGTGCTGATCATCATGGTTGCGCTTTAATCGCTTACTTGTAGTTTCTTGATCATTTCTTCTCTCTGGTATTCACACCAAAAAGGAACAAATTAATGGATCATTGGATTGTAGTTGTAAGTCTTATCATTTTGTCAACAATACATGGGCAACAGATAAAACATAACAATGACACAACAAAAACTAGATGGTCCGTTAAGTAATAAATGAACGAAACACTTTGAGAAGGGAGATGATGGTTGATTATTATTATACCTTGGGATGTTTTACTGGGTTTCTTCTTCAAGAGGAATTCACGTTCACATCCCAAGGATAGGGACGCGATTTCAGGAGTAGATCCATAAAGCTTCTCATCATCAGAATGCCAAGCAACATAATCATTACCACCTTTATACCTATTCAGGAGCAAGCTATTAAAACTGCTGCCAGGAAGAGCTTTATGCACCTAGGGAGATAAATGAAGACATGACATGAGCCATGACACCATAGTAGGAATGAATTATGAGCAAAGGATGATGAAATACGAATAATGAAAATCATGTAAGCATTCTTGTTACCGCTTCCAAGATTTGCTTAAGTGGGGGATGATCATCCCATGAATAGGCATGAGGCTGGTACCCACTGTAAACCAGTTGTGGCAGTCCTGGGCTTGCCACATAACATGTATCTCTAGGCTGCAAAATACAACAATGCTAGTTCGGTACAATCAATCCTCAATTCAGGCATATAGAATTATACACAATTAAACCAACAATGTTTATGTTGCTCGTATGTACCAGAATTCCCAATATTTTGCATATATTAAAATCCACAAAACCCAACTGATAATTGATAGACAAAAGGGCAAATTTCTATGGAAAATACAAACATAGAGAGAGACCTGGAGGCAGGATCGGCCGAAGACACGAATGGTGGGTCGGGTCCAAGGGATATGGGTGTCGAGGTAATCGAACCATTGCCAAGCCTGATCGAAGCTTATGAACCTTGGTATGAACACCACTTCGCTTCCATTGCCCAGAAGCACCGTCTGTCTTTTCGCCTGTTTCTCACTATCCTCATTAGGGTTTGGGTTCGTTGGTTCACCCACCGCCACCTTCAACAACTTCCTTAAACTCATCGACTACGATTTACGCGCCTGTTTGTTTGGGCCATAAATTGGCATTTAGTCATGGCAAAATTTTTTGGAAAGGATATGGGTGAGAAAAGGAAGCCGGCCTACCTTCTTTCATGAATTTGAGTCAAACTTTGGAAAAATTATAGGGTATAATCAATATACCGTTACGCGGTATAATTAATTCAACATTCAACATGTAAGAGTATCATTGAACGATGTGTTTGTATTAATAGGATATAGTATTAATAATATTAATCCATATTATAACACATAGACTAGTTATATCACGTGTTAATATATCAGTTATACAAAATAATTTTTCTAAATTAAACTAAGTGACGACTTAAATCGAGCATTAGGCATACATTTTTTTTTGTTACCGCCAAATGGAGAGAGTTCAAAGGGGCTGCTAATGGGGTCCCAAAATCACAAGTTGCAAGAGTGATAACATGTTACAACTGTAAGTGTGCAGCTAGCCGTATGGAGCAAGAAAAATCAAGAGAGCTTTGGCCTGATTGGCGTGAGTAGAGTGGTCGGATGAATTCGGGATGGCTGGTTGTTTGATTAATAAGAATGGACGGTTGATTTCTTGATGTTTGTTTGACTTAAAGAAAGAGGAAGTGCATCCATGATGTAGAGATGCGTGGTTGAGTACTTGAGTTGCTTCACTAAAATCTCTAACTTGTATTCATAAATAGATAGTCAAGGAAACAAGTGCCAGTAACGTGGCGCTGGCACATAAACATATGTATATATGTTATAAACATCAATATTGGCTTAAGAAGTGGGCTTTGGATAATTTTTCGTTTCGGAGAATAGAGGAAAAGAGTAGAATTTAAAGGATTAATTTGAAGGATTACAAGGCTGCCACATTTAAATATAGCAAATTACAAAAAAGTTAATAAAACATTTCATGATTACAAAAAAGTCGATACCAAATTTTCTATCTCATTTTAATCAATGAGATATTTTAATAAATTACATTTTAGTCAATTGGGCATTCCATTATCAGATTTCTCAAAATATCTCATGCGTTCATTTTATGTTTTTTTCCTTATTTTTATTTTGGTAATTTTGATATTTTGAGTAATTCTATTTTAGTCAATGGTCCACTGGCTCAGCCCATTACGAAAGTGGCGTCTGCTGTGCTCTGGCCCAGCCCATTACTATTATTGTGAACACCTTCTCTACAGTGCTGATGCTATATTGCTATTACACAAGTGAAGCATGAAGGTGTTTGAAGCTAGCGGGTGTGATGCCAATATAATGGTTTTTGCTTATCTTTCCATTTGCACAATAACTTTTATTTGGAAAGTTTGGCACTGGATGACAAATAACTTTCTAAAGTTTCCGAAATCATTGTTCAATTTCTTATTTCTTCATCTGAATAGCAGTGGGAAAGTTTGGTATTCTTGGAACAATACAATTGGCCTGCCAAGACAAATACGTAAGAACTTGTCATGTTGTGCCTTAGTCAGCCCTTTCTTCATTTCTCTCTATTTCTCTAATGTCCCTACACTACTTGCCAGTGCAGTGTTACTCTAAGATAGTAACCAACTGGATATATATCAACAATTTTGCAAGCTAGCATGAATTTACTGTAATGAACTTTCGGGTGATCTTATACTGTATAATGTTTTTACTTGCACAAGAAATATTGGAGAACAAGTGGGGTTAATTTCCTCTCCCCTCTCCACTGTAGTATAGCTAATAAAACAATGATTTTGGTATTTATGTAAATTTTTTTTGTCATTGTCAATCCTGATCTGTTAAAACAACTCTCTTGGTGCAGATTTTTTTTGTGATTAATATGGTGCTGTCATATAGTTACTGATTTTGAATCGGTGATTATTTTCTAGTAAGAATAGATTATATTTCAATATATGTGTCACAGTATTTGTTATAGTGATTACATTTACTATTTTCTTTTTTGTTTGAGTTGGACTATGAGTAATATATAGTTCTTAAGTTGCACCTAGTTCACATACCTAAAATTGACTATTTAAAATGGAATTAATGTTCATAATTATATAAATAAGAATAGAAACATCATAAAACAGTTACCAATTCAAAAACTGTGACTATCACATAGTTACCAATTCAAAAACGATTTATATATATGTTCCAAATATACAGTTTATGTATTTCTTTTATCATTCCTTTTTTTCTTGTAAATTTTTTATGTTGGAGGTTGATTTTACTAATTGGAAATTATATTACGTTTTATTAAGATGTTTGAGTTATTTAGTGTTGGATTGCATTGTTTATGTCTCAGTTTATGTGGAAGTGTTTGTTTCAGTATCTGTGTGATAGTATTTGTTTCAGTATCTGTGTGACAATGTCTGTTTCAGTATCTGTGTGACAATATGTGTTTCAGTATCTGTGTGACAGTGTATGTTTCAGTATTTGTGTGACAATGTCTGTTTCAGTATCTGTGTAATAGTATCTGTTTGACAGTATTTGTTTTAGTATCTGTTTCAGTATCGGTGTGACAGTATTTGTTTAGGTTTTTACAGATACTGAAACAAATACTGATTTTCAGTATCTGTGTGACAATATCTATTTCAATATTTGTGTGACAGTAATTGTTTCAGTATTTATGTGACAATATCTGTTTAGGTTTTTACAGATACTGGTTTTCAGTATCTGTCACACAATTATTGATTTCGAATCAGTAATTTTCACACGGTGTCTAATATGCACATTGCCTAACAGTGTCTAATATGTTTCCGAAACTGTGCGACAATTTTTAATTTAAAAACGGCATATTAGACACTGCATAATATGTTTTCGAAACTGTGTGACAATTTCTAATTTAAAATCGACATATTAGACACTACATAATATGTTTCCGAAACTGTGTGACAATTTTTAATTTAAAATCGGTATATTAGACACGGCCTCTAATATTTTTTTGAAACTGTGCGATAATTTCTAATTTAAAATCGGTAATTGTGCGACAACTTTCAATTAAAAAATAGTGTCTAATCTGTACACTGCATGTTTCTAATATGCATCTTAAACAAGAGGATGAAGGGAAACAAGATGCAAGAAAAAAAAAAAAGAAGAAAAAATGAGGAAAAAAAAATCATTACAGGTAGTTGCAGGTAAAAAAAGGTGAAAGGAAAAAAAAAAAAAAAAAAAGCTTACATGTTGCTGCAAGTAAAAAGAGGAGAAATGGAAAAAAAAAAAAAAAAAGTTACACGTTGCTGCAAGTGAAAAAATGAGAGAGGAAAAAAAAAAGAAAAAATGTTACACGTTGCTGTAGGTACAAAAAGGAGAAAGGGAAAGAAAAAAATTTGTTATTGATCTTTATTTTGGACATGTGTTAGCTTCTGATTAGTTGTTGACTTTTTTGTAATTTTCAAAATTAGGATATATTGCTAACATTAGCAATGGGTAAACAATGATTGACCTTTTTGTAATTTTCAGAATTAGGATATATTGTTGACATCATCGATGGGTAAGTATTGATTGACTTTTTTGAAATTTATTTAAATTTTCATACATTAGTTGGTGATATTAGTGGCAGTGTTTGTAATTTGTAGTTTTTGTTATGTCATCTTTTTGTAAAATATATAATTTCAAAATAAGTCAATGGTGACTGTTTCGGGATTTCAAAATTTTTTACTGACCTATTTGTAATTTTGAAATGTTTTATTGATTTTTTTTGTAAATAGCCCTTTAAAATATATATGTATATGTAGCCTAGCCAAGTACAAAGGTTTTAATGACAAAAAAGTACTAGTCTTTACTTTTGAGTGAGCCCGATTTATTTTGAAAAGAGACATGAAAGTTGGCCATCCAACCTCTTCTCATTTTACACCCAAGGTCTATATATGTCATCCGACATATCTCTCATCATTTTCTATCAAAATTTCTTTTATGCTATTCAGGCTACCTCCACCTTCAAAGTATCCTTTAATTGACCCAGGTTGCTTTTTCGAATTATTTCTATCCGTACAACCTCTCCATCATTTTCCACATACAAATATCTTCTACCTAGCCCAAATGACTTTCTTTCTCTGTTTTTTATTTCTTGATTATCCGACCTCATTTTATGTTTATTTCACCCAAATATCATCTATGTTGATTGCTCAACCTTGTGGACATGGTACGAAAATGATCTATTAAAATCTATTCGGGCAACTTTGTCCATGGTATCAAAAATGTTGATCGCCCAATCTCCCTTGGGCTAAATATTGAATCGACTAATCTAAGTTATGTGAAAAGGCCTATTTGAAGCCTGGTGAAAAGGCCTATTTGAGGCCGGGTGAAAAGGGTTATTTGAGGTCGGGCATAAAAGGTCTATTTGAGGCTAGGTTGTGGTGATAAATCATGAAAATGGCTTGACTTGAGTGATAAAAGGCCAAAACATTTAATTTATTACTTTAAATAGTTAAAAGGCTCAATTTGTTATTTTTTATAAAATAAAAGAGTGATTCCGGCCTATTTGAGGTCTATTCTTTTTCTAGCATTTCGGTTGAGATTTTATTGATTTTATCAGAGCCCATCGAACTCGGATAAGCCCAAAGCTCATTGGTGGAAATTCATTAGCCAATAATGGCTCCATCCAAGTTATACAAGGATTTCTCATTCATCAAGAAGTTCTACTTGAACTTGAATTCCGCCCAAGGTAGAGCCATAATCCAAGTTAATGACTTTCCTAAAGTTAAGTGCAAGATCAATAAAAAACCGGCCAAGGAAAGGATTCAGAAAGTCATGGAGACTAAGTATCTCAATTGAATCAAGAAGCCAAGACGTTCAAGTAAAGAGTCTAAGTATGGAAATGATTTCAATCAGTCATCAATGCTCAAGATTATGTGGTTATCAAAGAAGAATTAACCAAGAATCTAGTCGAATCTTGAATTCAAGAGAGTTCAAATCTCTTCTGAACTAGGAGTTGAAAGGGAATTTCGGGCCAAGTAATGCCTCATTGCCTAGCTAAACCCTATATATAGATGCATTCGAGAGAAAAGACACAGATTCATCATTCAACACACAAGCTCTCAAGAAACACTACTCAAGTTCTTTTGCTTTCAAGTTTTCTTTGTGCTTCCGTTCGAAGTGCTTTTAGGTTTTCAATAGCTTTTAGTTTCAAGTTTACTAGGTTTGTAGCTTTGCCATCATCCTTCCAAAGACTTGTGATATTACCCTATTTTTTTGGAAAAATTGGATATACACCCATTTTTAAATTTGTCACGTAGGATTATCCATTTTTTGCAGAAAATTCATTTTGTGATTTCCTCTTTTACCCTTTGAGTTGGCAAAAGATAAATTTTAATTTTGTCAATTAATGCTTTATTTCAACTTTCAAGGTATTATCATGAAAATTTTTTTGTAATTAATCCCAATTAATTTATGAAGTTGAATATTAAGATTTTTCATTTCTAATTTTTGTTTTCAAATTTCAAAGTTTATGCGTTTTCCAAATTAGTGTGTATTAATGCCTTATTTCAAGGTTTTATCATTTATTTTTTTGGTAATTAATTGTAATTTATGTTTGACTTTAAAAATTAAGTATATCCTTTTGAATTTTGTTTTCAAATTTCAAAATAAGTGTTTTCTTATCCAAATTAGTGTGTTATGACCAACATTCAAAGATAAAGAAGAAACATTATTTACATTTTCCAAACATCATTAAGCTTTCATCATCACATGTTCTTTAGGTTAATAATTTCAAAAGTTCTACACGGCGTTTTTTTGTAGTATTTTTAAAGTTTCCATTCATCCTTACTTACAGGCAAGGAGTAAAATTTCGGTTTCGAAAAAATTTTCAATGGAAATTTCGACGGAAATTTTCTTGGAAATTTCGATTAAAATTTCGATTTCGATAAAATTAGATAAAAACGACGAAAATTGTTATCAAAATACGGAAATTTTGAATGAAACTTGACTATATGTTTATTTAACATATTATCTACTATATTAATAAAAAACATTGAAGAAACCAAATTATATAATAGGTTTCATGTGATATAAGATGAATATAATGCGCGTTGGAGGCAAATACTGTTAAACAAAATTAGTATAATGAATAATGAATTTAGTATATTCTTTATACTCTATAATCTATACACTAACCCTAATACTAAACCCTATATACTCTATATACTCTAATACTTTTTATACTCTATAATCTATGCACTAAACCCTATATACTGTATATTCTTTAAGATATGGACCATATGGTATAAGATATTATGATTTAGGCCCCTTTAGGATATTTTTAATTATTTTTTATATAAAAGTGTATTAGGGTTTAGGGTTTAAAAACAACTATACGAAACTCCAAATTATTTTTTTTCTTTCCAATTGCCCAAAGGCCTCAAATCCCAATCAACCCTAAAGTTTTTTCTTTGTTTTTTTCTCTTTTTATTTTTTTTTTTTATTTTTTTTTTCTTTCTTTCCTTCCTTTTCTTTTTTATTTTTCTTTTCTTCCTTTTCTTTTCTTTTCTTTTTTGTTTCTTTCCTTCCTTTTACTTTTAAGTTAACTTGTAACTTTGTAAGCAATATACATTGATGATGCCATGATGGTCATTCATTTGCTTTATCATCAGTGGTGGGAATTCCATTTTAGTTAAAATTGTTGATAAGATCTTGTTGTTTTTTGTCATTTTCTGTCAATAAATTGTAACCCAGATCAAATCCTATCTCCTCTACCTAGGCATGACAGTATGTTGGCATGTCTTTTTTTTTTTTTTTTTTTCCTTCCTCTTCCTCCTACAGTCCTACCCATGACTCCCTTTCTTTCTCTTCTTCTTCACAGTCTTCTTTCTTTCTTCCTCCCTTTTCCTCCTTGCCCATGACTCTCCCTCTTCTTCTTCCCCACCAAGCACCAGCCCCCTGCCTCTCTCCCCCCAACCCAGTCCATCCCCGACACACTCCCACTCACTCAGCCCCTCCCAGCCCCTTTTCTGTGAGACCCTGTATTTCCAGATAATTATTTTAAATATTTTGAGAATTTATTTTAAGGATTTTGGAAATTTATTTGGAATTTAAAAAGGTTTTAATTTAATTTTAATTATTTAATTATTTTTGTTTTAAATTGGGCTTGACCCAAAGTTAACTTTTAAAATTAGTGGACTTTTGATTCAGACTTTGGGCACGTTGGATAGGTCGCGAGTTCACGAGTTCATAGACACGTAGCACGCGTCGATCGGAGTTATGGTTTGAAAGTTACGGACATCTGAAGTAAAGGGCAATTTTGTAATTTTTACAAAAGGGTTTTAAAACCCAAAAATCAGATTTTTATCCCATTCTCTCTCCTCTCTCCCGGTTCTCCCTCTCTCTCTCTCTCTCTCTCTCTCTCTCTCTCTCTCTCTCTCTCTCTCTCTCTCTCCTTCGCCGCGCCTGCCACCGGCGCGTGGCGGCGCGTCCGGCCATGGCTGGCAACGGGACCGGCTCAGATCTCCTCGCCGTTCTTTCTTCTTCCTCCCCCTGGTGGCGGCGCAGCCCAGAAACCTCCCCCGACTCGCGAACCAGCTGAGGCCGATCCTTGGAGCTCCGGCGGCGATCTCACTCTTTCGGCGACGACGCGACCTCCCATCACCTGGGTTGTCTTCCTCTCGTCACGGCGAGTCTGCTCATGTGCTTCTCTGGCTCCAACGACCCCGCACGGCGGCGGATCGAAGATTTTGGGCCGCGGCTGCTCCGGCGGATTTCTGCGATTCGGGGCGTTACATTTTCCCCCAAACCCAGCCCTTCCCAGCCCCTTTTCCCCCGAACCCAGACCCCTCCCAGCCCCTTTTCCCCCAAACCCAGCCGAAATTTCGGGAAATTTCGCCAATTTCGCCGAAACAATTACCGAAAATAATTGGGTATGTGATAAAATTTCGGTGACCCAAAAAAACGAAATTTTCGGCGAAATTTCGCCGAAAATTTCGAAATTTCATTCCTTGCTTACAGGTATGTAATGTGTTATTTTGTTTTGGTTGTGTTTGTGGTTTGTTCGATCTTCTTCTGCTTCTTTTATTTTTTTCTTCTTTGATCTTCCTTTTCTTTGATTTTTCTTCATCTTCTATCATTCTTCACCATCAATCTTCGATCATCATCTTATGTTCTTTAGGTTAACATTTTTCTTGACCTGAACGATAAATATCTTCTTCTTTTTCTTATTTTGTTTTATATACATGAGTCCAAGGTATTGTGTTGGATTTATTATATTCTTATTAGATTTTTTTTTAACCCAAAGTAGAGGCTTATTGTGTTCATTTTTTTAATCTATATTATAGGTATATTATATGTATATTGGGTGTTTAATTTTTTTTTTTTTTGTATTTGAGTGTTTCTACGTTGATGTTCATAATTGGTAACAATTTTGTTTTTCAATTAGATGCATGAATCATGAAATTTTATCAATAAAAACATTCAAAATTAAGAGTAATAAATGCCTTAAATCATGGATCTTTAAATATATATATATTTCTCAAATAGGAGCAATAACATCTTTCATAAATATCCACAAATTCATGCATAAGTCATTATCTGACGTGAAAAAAAAACCCTACACACATTTATTTACCAGTCGGGCCTACTCTAAAATATGGTATTAAAAATGGAGGTATATTTAAACGACCCTATTTTAGCATTTCGCAGAAAGCAACTATTGTAGGTGGTTTTTTTTTTTTTTTTTCCTAATAAAAAATTGCTATTTTAGCTATAGCATTTAGCATTTAACAACATCATTGTGCATGCTCTTTTTAGAGCATGTACAATGGAAAAAAACTAAAAGTTATGCTAAATACTTTATTTTTAGTTTTTTGTTATAACTTTTGTGGTTTTTGCTCCAATGGTATAAAAGATATAATCTTAAATCTTGTGTTCAACCAATAAGAACAAGTCATGTGTATAGAACATTGACTCTATCACTCATATGAAGTTTAATTCTCTCTCTTGTAGGACCTACACCTTCAACAACCTCTCTTTTCTCTCTCTTCCCAATCAATCAACTCCCATCAACCAACACCAATTTTCTATTTCCTCACATGCTTGCTTTTTCTGATGTGGGGCCATAATTTTCTTGATAAATGCTAAACATAAGCATTCCATTGTAGTGAGTTTTTTTTTAGGGCTGCTATTTGCACACCTTTTTTTTTTTTTTTTTTTTTTTTTTTCTTTTTGCACACATTTTTCTCTTACACACCTCCTACCATCTTCTAAAATTTAAAATTTCTCTTTTACACACCCCTCCCATTACCAAAATACCCCAACCTCATTAATCTTACCAAAATTTCTCACTACACACCCACCTAATCCAAACACTACACACCCCACCTCAAATGTGAATTTTTAAATTAAAAAAAAAAAAACAAAGAACAAAAAAAAAAAAAAAAGAGAAATGTTGAAACCAGCCCAGCCCCTCCCTCAGCCTCTACCATCCCAGCCCCTCGATCCCTTTCCCTCATCCACCCCGACAACCTCCCTCCCTTCCCCTCCCTCACCGACCACCTCCCTCCCACTCTCCTTCTCTCACCCGACCACCTCCATCTCTCTCTCTCTCTCTCTCTCTCTCTCTCTCTCTCTCTCTCTCTCTCTCTCCTCCCCGCAGCACCGACCCTCGTATTTCTCTCTCCTCCTCGCAGCACCTCCTTCTCCCCCGCAACACCAACTTAAAAAAAAAAATGGTAGGTTCGGCAGACCAGTGCCGAACCTGGCTGTTTCGTTCGGCATGTACCCACCAAACGAACCAGGTTTGTTCGGCGGTTACCTGTCGAACGAAACCGACAGGTTCGGCACTGGTTTGCCGAACCACCTGCCAACCTTTTTTTTGTTTTTTTGCTATTTTCTTGGGCGAGAAGAGAGAGAGAGAGAGAAGAATGTGGTAGTGGTGGTGGCTGTTTTGGCTTAGGTAGGGGGAAGAAGAAGGTGGTGGTGATGGCTGTTTTGGTGGTGTTGTGGTGGTGGCTGTTTTGGTGGTGCAGGGGCTGGGGGGGTCGGTGCAGGGGCTGAGGGGCTAGGTGGGTTGGGTGGAGGGGGGAAGGCCGAAGGGGGAGGGAGGGAAGGGTGGGTCAGGTGAAGGGGTTGAGGGGCTAGGTGGGTTGGGTGGAGGGGCTGGCTGGGGGAGGGTTGAAGAAGAAGAAGAAGAAAAAAAAAACAGGAGAAATGGGGAATAGGGGTGTGAACGAGAGAAAAGAGAGAAGGGGCTGGGCTGAGGGAGGGAAAACTTGAAAGAGAAGGGGCTGTATAGTCTTTTTTTTTTTGTTTTGTTTTTGTTTTTAATAGGGGTATGCAAAAAGAAAAAAGAGGGTGTGCAAATAACAGCTTTTTTTTTTTTCTTTTCAATTCCACTATATGTGGCTTTTAGCATAATAGCAATGACATGCTCTAATAGGGGCGATACAGCTATAGCTATAGCATGCACCATTGTACATATTTGTACATGCTCTTATGGTTTGCCCACAAAAAATAAAGGCCTCTTAATAATTCCTATGAGAACCAATGGTGCAGGACTTTACACCATGCTCTTTTTTCATTTTAACATAAAAGAAATAATATATATAATTTAAAAAAAATAAAAAACAAAAAAGGTGCTGTCAACAAAAATAAACACAAAAGGCCTTTTACAAGAATCAGAAACAGCAATTGATTCATGAAATAACAGAAGACATACATTATCATCCACCATTTAGTATCCTGCGTTCCATCAGTCATTCCTAGCTCACATTTTGAGACTTAGCAAATTTGGCAACAGGCTTATTGTATAATTTTGCAACAGTCTCAGTTGACAAAAAAAATCCAGTCATTTTACAGTAACCAAAACGTCCAAAACTAAAGGAAGTAAGAATTCGATTGCAGACACCAAGGAGCTAGAGACAGTAAAAATCAGTTTTGGCTGCCACCCAAAAAAATATAATCTAAGCTTACCACACCATCTTCCATAGAATCTATATTACATTTATACATGCACAGGAATTTCAATTTTATCAGACTTCAAACATTCATGCAACCTACTTCCCACTTGGCCACTACAAATTTATACTAAATCTTCGGTAAACTAAATTGACAGTTCCTAGAGGAGAGTAACATTGGAGAATGACCATGCAATACAGAGATTGAACTCTTCTCCCCCTTGTTAGAGGTCTACACCTAAGCCCGATAGTAAATCTGCACTACCCTGAGGGAGTAACAGGTGCATCAGTGAACTTGACTTTCAATTCTATTTCCCCTGACTCGACGTCATAGAGCCTCAACCACACACTCTGCACCACCTCACCATCTACACAAGTAATACAGCTTTCCCTGACTAGGCAGTTGTCACTATCTGGGAGAACCTTCCTTAAAGTTGTCTCACCAGAAGAAACTCGTAAAATCTGCCTCAATCTAGCAGCGGAGACTATTGGGTGAAGGCTGAGGTGAGCATACCCCATTTTATCATCTGTCTTCAGAAAGTCTTTATCGAACACTTCCTATGGAAAAAGCACTTTTGTCATATGCCATACATGGCTAGAGTGTAGTAATGTCAATAGCATTTCCAAAATTATTCTCACCAACTAAAAATTATATCTATAGCAAATTACACAGAAAATGTTGATTTCAAAACAATAAATAACATTATAAAATTGAACAAAAGATCAACAATACTAGATGTATATTGGAAAAAGCCATAAAAAATATTAATTTCCTTGAGGAGAGAAAGTTCAACAATTAATATCTATATTAACATGCTCAACTACAAGACAGCAAAGACATCCAAATTTAGGAGCAGGACAACATTATTAATTCAACTTCAACATACAAACCACTAGGCTAAATCTATTCCAGCACACTTATGTGGACATCAAGTTTATTACTTCAACTTCAAACTTACAAAATTACTGGACTAAATTTGTTTAAAACTTGATATGCTTCCAAAAAGTAATTGGGAGGCTAGGTTAGAAGACAGATGGTTATCGGTTCAAGGATGCAAGGTGCCCCTGATTTTTTAGGGTAAGAAGAATAGAGAAAATGCCCCAATTCAATGATTGAGTACCAGGTCTTTGATTCCCTTTTTATTATATGCCATGCTTGCAACTTGATAAAATCAGAAAAGAAAAAAATAAACTTGTAAAAATTAAAAGAAAAACACTGGTATAATATTGACATAATATAAATTTTTTACCAAAAAATACAATATAATCTATCAAGTTCATAATCAAAATTGCAAATTTAAATGTCTTAACTTACCAAATTTAGAACTTCAGTTGATTCTGTAAGGAAAAAGCTTAGCTCTTCATTCCAAACAGGATTAAGGCAACTGTTGATAACCTTCGTTTTTGCCATCTGGTAAAGATAATATTAATGAGTCAGTTCAAGATATAACTGCAGTAAAACAACTTTATTGACATACAAAGTCATTGAACGTAGATACCCTAAGAATTTTTACATGTGCTTACAAGAAATGCTCAAATGATGTTTTAATTTATATTATGCCAAAATTGTGAAAATCTGCGACATGAAATTTGAAGTATAGACAATTGGAAATTCTAATTGTGCATATCTCTGAAGTATGTACAATTTAGAAACAACTATATATAATTCATAGCAGGAAGATTGTTGTGTTTGGCTCATTGAAGTCCTAGTTGGTTTTAGGATTCCTAATCAGTTTAGGAAACTAGAGAAAAGTGTGCACTTGTAGCTTTAGGATTCCTAATTAGTATTTCTAATTAGTATTTCCTAGTAGCTTTAGGAAATAGTTCTCTTGTATTCCTAGTTGATTTAAGGTTAGATTTAGGGAAGAAAGTTTCTTTCCCTATTCTAAAAGGTTTAGGGTATCCTAGTAAGTCAAGGAATGTAAGCTAAACCCTATAGTCTATAAATAGGGCTTGGCAGGTCTAAAAATTTTAAGAGAGGAGTTTCTCAAGTCTTCATAAGTTCTTAAGAAAGGTAGAAACACAAGAGTGATAGAGAGAGAAAGAAGGAGCTGCGGGTAGAGGGTTAGTTTAAGGGTTTCAATGAGCTCTTGTAATCTATTTCTAATCTTCATAGTGCAGCTGTGATTCTCTAAGGATCACACGGGGACGTAGGCAAAGTTAGCCTAACCTTGATAACAAATCTTTGGTGTTCTCGTGTGTTTTTCTTTTTGCTGTTTTTCTGTGTGCTGCTTGTTCCTATTGCCAAAACTGCTATAAATCTAAATATATCAAAGAATAAGGTCACAAGGGGGTTTAATTCACTACAAGTGGTATCAGAACGCCAGGTTCAAAGGTTTCTGTGATGTCTAGAGGAGGAAGAAGCATGGACTTCGGGGATATAAGGCCTGCTTTGAAGCCGTATAATTACAATGATGATTTTACAGATTGACAATGGACGATGAGGAATGTGTTGGTGCAGCAGGATCTGGATGATGCACTTACTGGTGAGAAACTAGCAAACATGCAAGAAGGTGCATGAAACAAGGTTCTCAAGAAGGCCAAGAGTTCAATAGAGATCCTCCTCACAAGATCTGTGAGGTCTCACATCACGGAAGAGATGTCAGCAAAAGAAGCATGGGAAAAATTGGAGAGCGTTTACATGGGCAAAACTCTGTCCAATAAACTTTTCTTAAAGGATGAAATACTCGGGCTTCGACTAGAAGGAGGAGACGGTGCAAATCATATATGCAAGTTCCAAAATTGCATAGCTAATCTCCAAAGGTTGAAGAAGTTTACAAGGATGATGATAAGGCTATCATTCTGCTGCGATCTTTGTCACCTTCTTTCAACCACTTCTGAACTACTTTAATATTTGGAAATGAGACTCTAAAGCTTGATGACATTGTACAAGCCCTCCAGTCATATGCCAAGCTAGATGACTTAACCGAAGGCTCTCAGTCACAAGGCCTTTATGTTAAGGGCAAAGAGAAATGTCGGTTGAAGGGAAGGAGTGGTAAATTTGGTCAAAAGGGGAAGTCTAAATCCAATGAATCCGATGATGAATCTGGTTGCTTTGAGTGTGGTGCACTAGACCACTGGAAAAGAGATTGCAAGATATGGTTGGAGATAAAGAAGAAAGGGGCCAAAAACTCAAGTTCAAGCAATGTCGTGGTTGACGACAATGGTGAGCCTTTGGCAGTATCTTCAGGTATTTCTACTCCTCATACTTGATATTTGGACTCCGGATGCAGTTTTCATATGTGTGCAAACAAGGATTGGTTTATACATATGAAGAAACAAATTGTGGCAAAGTTGTGTTGGGGGATAACTCTGTGTGCAAGATTCATGGTGTTGACACAATCAAGGTGAAGATGCAAGATGAAATTGTTAGGTTGCTAGGTAACGTACGGTATGTTTCTTCATTAAAGAAAAATCATATTTCTCTTGGAACTCTAGAAAGGAATGGGTATGCATTCAAGTCTAGAGCAGGGAAGCTCAAAGTCACAAAATGATCAAGTACGAATATAAGAGGAGTTATGCAATCTAATAATCTCTACAAGCTTTTTGGGGTTACATTGATAGGTGGAGCAGCTGCGTCTACCAAAGAAAGCTTGGAATTTGAGCTCAAGGAGCATTGTGACAAGGGAGAGCAAGGGCATCTCACAAAGGAGGAGCCCCATCAAATAAGTGCTACGGCTAAAGAAGAAGAAGCAGCAAGCCATTATTGTTGCTTGGTTAATCATTGATCAAAGATTGACTTCAAGGATGCAGCAAGGGAAGTCAAGAAAGATGAGGAAGAATTGATTGTTGATAAGAAAGATGCAACCATAAGAACAACCAAGGTGATTATAAAGGAAATTCCAGTTCAAGTGGAGACCAATTCCAAGCTGGTGGAACATGACACAAGGGTTAAAGAGATTAGGTAGCAACAACAATCAACAAAGGTTCAAGAACAGGTGGAGCCAAGGAGCACAAGGCAGTCCAGGCCCAAAAGTACCATCAAGCTAACTCATAAGTCTTGGCGGGAAAATGACAGAGTTTACTATGGGATTAGTAAGGCAAATCCGACTACATTCAAGAGGGCTTGTGAGAGCAAGAAATGAGAACATATCGGATGAGTGTTAGGTTGTCTCTACAAAGAAACTTCAGTTGGAAGTTAGTTCCTAAATCCAAGGAGAAAATTGACTATGAATGGGTTTATGGGACAAAAGGTGAGGAGAATCTTGGGGTTGCAGAACAGATTCAAAGTACCAAGGAGAAGTTCAAACTTGATTTGAGTTTGCTCAATCTTTCAAGTTACTAAAGATTGAGGTGGAGCACCTCCTCACTTGAGGTACATTGAGGCGAGAAGACTCTTGCCAAGGTGAAGGTTCTTGGAATTTGATTTGGGGTTACTTCAAGAAGTTCAAGACATCCTGAAGGCTGCAACAATCATTTCGGTGGTTTCCAAGGTGGAGATTGTTGTGATTGGCTCGTTGAAGTCCTAGTTGGTTTTAGGATTCCTAATCAGTTTAGAGCATGTACAATGGCATGGCTAAATGCTATGCTATATGCTAAATATAGCATAATTGATAAAAAAGCTCATTACAATGGCATAGCTCAATGTAGCATTTGCTATGCTATTGTTAAATTTTCCAATATATAGCAGAAAATTTAGCAACTGCTATTGAGGAACTCAAGAAAAAAGTGGACCTACCATTTAAAAAATATGGGTAAAGAAAGAATTAAAAAACCATGTGAAAGAAAGTAATTGGTTGAAAAAGTGTCGGGTCCCACGAAGAGAGAGAAAGAGAGAGGAAAGGATATTCATGTGGGTGTAAAAGATTGCAGCAAAATGCATGAGGATGGGCAGTTGTCATGGGTTGATTGGCCATGTATTCAAATGTTACAATTCCTTGACTTTGACAGGAAAAATAATAAAATATTAATTTGGGTATTAAAATTATAATATTTAAATATATTTAATATTGAGTTCATATTAAAGATCTCATTAAAATATTTACAATAATATAATTATTAAAATAATTTAAAATATTAAATTTAATTTATAAGGATATTTATGAATATATTAAAAATATAAACATACTAACATATAGCTATAGCTTTTGTGCCATTGGAGCAAAAAGCACAAAAGCTATTGCTAAATACTAAAAGTCATGCTAAATATAGCATATAGCATAGCATATAGCAAAAAACCATTGTACATGCTCTTAGGAAACTAGAGAAAAGTGTGCACAAGTATTTCCTAGTAGCTTTAGGAAATAGTTCTCTTGTATTCCTAGTTGATTTAAGGTTAGATTTAGGGAAGAAAGTTCCTTTCCCTATTCTAAAAGGTTTAGGGTATCCTAGTAAGTCAAGGGAATGTAAGCTAAACCCTATAGTCTATAAGTAGGGCTTGGCAGGTCTAAAAATTTTAAGAGAGGAGTTTCTCAAGTCTTCATAAGTTCTTAAGAAAGGTAGAAACACAAGAGTGATAGAGAGAGAAAGAAGGAGCTGCGGGTAGAGGGTTAGTTTTAGGGTTTCAATAAGCTCTTGTAATCTATTTCTAATCTTCATAGTGCAGCTGTGATTCTCTAAGGATCACACGGGGAAGTAGGCAAAGTTAGCCGAACCTCGATAACAAATCTTTGGTGTTCTCGTGTGTTTTTCTTTTTGCTGTTTTTCTGTGTGCTGCTTGTTCCTATTGCCAAAACTGCTATAAATCTAAATACATCAAAGAATAACACAAGGGGGTTTAATTCACTACATAGATATAGTTCCAACCTGCAAGTATGTATGTAAAAATGTGCATATCTCTAAGGTATAAACTCCTTAATAGTATCCATTGAGTAATTTGGTTTCTTGATAAACTAGCTAAAGGAATCATATATGAAGGCACAAATTATTCTGGCTAAAGTGAAGACTTGGTGAATTTTGAATGGTTCTTCTCATCATAAGAAAATGAAAGGTGCTTTTTTTTTTTCTTATTTGGTCAGAGGTTCTCCTTCAATCAGTAAAAATAAAAATAATTTCTTTCAGTTAAATGAGTTAAAAATAAAAAAATAAAAAAGCTAGGTAGGCCCCTTTTTTCTTCATCTCAATAGACTCTTTCAATCTAGCTTCAATAAGCATTGAACATAGATTTCTATAACCTTCCTTTCATTCAGTATCGTAGACAATTTGATTCAATGCAGGCTAGAAGATAAGTGTTACTCATCCTCCCTACAACATAAACACAGATCTTATAAAGGAAGCTTACAAGCTACACAAATTCCCTAGATGTAAAGGTATATTCCAAGGATCTGTTAATGAAGAGAATTCAATCCACTTCAGGGGAGAGTAAAGGCAACAGAGCCAGACAGCACTGTGTGTGCACATGCATGTGCGGAACAACAATATTTATGTGAGTGTGTGCGCTCATGCAGGATATTAAAGCATCTCTATGAACCTCATAGAAACAGTTCCAAATAAAATGGAGAATGAATCCACCTGATTGCCCAACTTGACAACAACATAAGGATCACTGCTCTTGAAATCGCGGATTGCCAGTCTTTTCCCTTGCACGACTGTAACTTTAAGTACCCCTAATGGCTCTCCCATATTTTGTTTCCAGAAATGCGTCAACCATATAAAGAAGGCCAACCACTGCACATGACCCGCCATATTTAACAATAAGGGAAAGAAAAACACGAGACTATATGTATATTCTGAACTAGTCAATTGAAATGAAGAGCCAAAAAGCAGAAATATTACAGAATTACTATAAATTGTGCTCCAAACCTTAAAACAAATCCAGAATTCATCCAGAGTACATTGAACCATATAAGTACAAGAAACATAAAACATTCCATGGCATTTCACTTAATAGAGGATGCTTATGAAAGAACAAGAACAAAGTCTTAAAAACAAAAAAGCCCAGTTATATAATATAGTTCACTCTGCCTATTCCAGAAAATTAACAAAAGAAATGAAGTCTAACAAAATATGGTTCATTTCATTCTGAACTCTGAAGGCAAGGAAAAGAAAAGGGAAATGCAAAATTTGGGGAAAGGGAATGCAAAAGAGCATCAAAGGAAAAAATGTTAATGCAAGCAAAATATAGGAAAGATTAGATTTAATAGCCAGGATTGAAAGTTGAAATATTACCAAATCAACAACAATTCGTCATATGTCCAACATTCCAATTAACAAGCACAAGTGAGGAACGTAAACATCATTTTAGTACAACTAAAACAAAACCTTCGCCCGGCATATAAAACCCCAACTACATATGTATGTGTTTGTGACTTGTGTGTGTGTGCATAACCAGAGAGAGAGAGAGAGAGGGAGGGAGACTTCTGAACGAGACGTGGCGTGCAAGAACATCTTAGATTACAGAAACGCTGTGTGATTATGCACGAATAGCTTAGAATCTATACATAAAAGAAAAGATAAGATTCTGCATAAAAGTAAAAAAACAAAGGAGCTGTTTATGTCGCACATTTTCCATTAATATTGCTAAAAAACTCAAAGCAATACCCAAAACATTACAACAAAATAACAAATACGAACCGGCTAGTTTACAAATCATTGAACATATTCAGTTTTTCATTGCTCTAACAAATACAAACCCAAAAAAATCTATTTTTGAAAGCAAGAAAAAGAAAAAAGAAAAACAGAAAGAAGATGAAAACAAGTTACCCGATCAAGGATTTGCTTGGTTTCTGCTATGGATATTGAGCATATGTGCTTCTGGCTGTTGGCTGTGTCGTGGGTTGTGCCTTATTCACCGCCAAATAAGATACCGGTGGCCAGCGGGATCACCTAGTTACCACTTACCGGCAACTACAGGTCGCCGAGGAGTTAATGCCTCAATGATTAAACAGGCACGTGTCAGTAAGGATTGTGTCTACTTTGTTTTATGTCTTTGTACATTTGAGTCAAGGAAACCAGGTCTTTAGTTATGTGAGTGGGGTCTGAGCTGACTCTGACTTCCTATTGCGGAATATTTGCCTTCCCTTATTTTTAAGAAAAATTCTTAGTCTACCTTTGTTGTTAATTGATTGTTATTATATGTATCATGGTTGTAACAGTGTTTCATAATTGGTCCGGATTGGCAGTGAAGAATAATATATTATTCGAGAACACATGGTTGGTGAGTTGGTGAATCAGAAAGCATTTCTTACTTCTTAGGCGCCCATCAACATGAGATTCCCATGTGAACCATCCACAACTCCACGTGCATCACTTTTAAGATTGAAAAATGAGGCCGTCTCACCTCACTCTCACACTAAAGTAATATACTTTGACAGTTTGACCCAAAAAAAAAATGGGGTGGATTGCCTAACTAAAGCTATCCATTGAGCACAGTCAAACGATTGCCTTCTGCTGACCTGTACAATTGAACTTGTCCAAGACCGGGGCGGACATCGTTTTAGTAACCGGGGCAGTTTAGGCTATCAACTAGGAGCGGGCAAATTAGGGTTGGATAAAAGAAAATGACTTACTTATATATATGGTATAGGGTATAGAGTATACTAGTATAGGATTTAGAGTATTGTAGTATATATGGTATAAAGTATAGAGTATACTAATATAGAGTATATGATATATGGTTTAGAGTATAGGGTTTATATAGATATAATTTATAATTAGGTATATATATATATATATAAGAATGCTCTAAAACTAACTGGTTAGTAAGTTAATACAAAGCTAACCACCTTGTTGGGCCCACTGTATAATGTAATATCAAAATCTGAACCGTCTATTTTTTATGTTATACTTCAAAGATTATCCCTGTAAAAAATGTCCAAAATCGGAAATCATTTAGTCATTTGATTATAATAACAACTATTTATATGTTTTTATCGAAAATAATGATTGTCTATTTATTTGATCTTAATTAGATTACTACATGATTTTCGATTTAGTTAATTTTTTGCAATGATGATCTTTGAAGTAGAGCCTAAATTATTGATGGTTCAGATTATGAAATTAGTTATGTAATTGGCCCAAAAGCATGGTTAGCTTCGTATTAACTTGCTAACTAGTTAGTTTTAAAGTACTTATATATATATATAATAACTTCATAACGTAAAACTATTATCTAACTTAATAACCAAAAACAGATGTAATAACCTAATAAACTATTATATATATATAAAAAAGAGGGAGGCTATGCAAACCACCCTTTTGTGCTGAGTTGACCACCCTAATAAATTTTTTTTAACTTTTTTCCTATTTTACCCTTTATTGCAAAAACATGATAAAATCACCCAGATCCATTCGGTGGTCATCTATCGAAATATCCACCAATGTTCGGCAGATAAGTGTCGAATAAATACAAATATTTCGGCAGATAACTGTCGAATGCCTTTTTCATTTCCATTCGGTAGTTATCCACCGAATAATCCACCAATGTTCAGCAGATAACTGTCGAATAATCATAAATATTTCGGTAGATAACTGTCGAATGACCCAACGAACAAAATTGAAATTTTTTTATTTTAAGGGTAAAGTTGGAATTTTAAAATAGGGTGGTCAACTTAGCAATTTAGGGTGGTCTGAATAGCATTGGCCTATAAAAAAACTATGTAATAACTTAATAACCTAATACTAAAACTAAAACAGAAAGTAAGGGGGTGTCCCAAAACTCAGATTTTAATAGATTTTAAAAGAGATATGGAGTATTGCAGATTTCATGAATTGTAAATTGTACGTAATGGAATTCCAAAGAATTCATAGGATTTTACATAATTTTGTAGTATTGGATTTTAATGAATTTTGTTGGATTTCAATGGATGTAATTCTAACCCCTCTTCTTTAGTCAACCTCTCTCTCATCCAATTATAAAATAAATCAAACACATGGGTTACATTTTGTCATTTTGATTTATTAAGACCACATTTACTAACTCCCTTGCTGATCGACCAACTCTATTATTTGATCACATTTACTAACTTCCTTGCCGACCAACTCTCTAATAGAGGTCGAAACTCAAACCACCTAGTAGCATTATTCTTATTATACATCCAAGGCTGCAAGAGACACCAACCCCAATTCACAGTCATAAGCATGGAAATTACTTTTATCTACTACTGGTCATAAGCATCATTTCCCTGTCAACAGTTAGTATTTGTGCCCCACAAATTCTCAATGTTTAGGAACTACACCTACACCCCAGGAGCTAAATTATACTGCTTCTATAGCACCAATTTAATAGAGGGATGAGCTGTACCAAGCAACATCAGAGTTTTGTTATAGACTATAGCCAAGCAGGAGGAAATAACTAAAATATTAAAATTACCTATATACTAAAAAGAGCAAAAATAAAGAATGATAAGGACACAAATATGGGAATGCAAGACTCCAACTAAAAGAATCAAAAGGCATCCACAACATTAACTCATACAGTTCCTCAGATTTTTCCTCCCAGCAAAAATTACTAACACTAGAGTTTAGGCTTAAAATTTTAAAATTTTAAAATTCAGGGACGATAGTTCAAAACACTAGAGGAGCCCTATTTATATATAAGAATGCTTATCCATGAAGGAAGACCTAGTAGATGCAGGAGTGTTAAAAATTTAGTATTTTGGAATCTACTCACTCATTTTTGTTCTTGGAAATAAAATCAAAGAATTGATGTTGGCTTTAACTAAATTTTTCAAGATGACTGGTTGAATGATCTGTCTAACGGTTGAGACTCTAGAGCTAGTTACCTTCCATTCAAAAGGCCTAAAGATGATCATGAAGATGCCATCTCCTGATTTGCATCATCCATTAATCTCACAAAAGGAAGCTAGTAGATTATATAGGATAAATTTGTATTGAAGATAAGAAGGATCTGTTCATCATCAAATTATCATTAGAATTTAGAACTATAGGTTTCTTTGTTCCCGCTGAAAGGTTTTCAATCAATCTCTGATTGTGTTCCTCCTGGTTATGTATAATTTCTTCAAACTTTACCCTTGAAGCTTCTTGGAGGAATTCATTTAATTTTTTAGATAAACGTGGCTGCAATTGCTGTTCTGTCTCTCATTACTGTCAAAAGAAAGTTAGGAGTACAGTTATGAACTCAGAATTCATAACAGTACAGTCATGAACTCAGAATTCATAAGTTGTTATCATATATATATAATTTGTTGTTAGTTTTTTTTTTTCATGTAATTATTATCTCATTTTTAATTTCAAGAAATAGATTATGAATCTTTTACTATTGTCCTTGTGAAGTAGATCAAGAACAACTTGACTTTGATTCGAGAAGGCTACAAAGCTTAGTGAAGGACAAGTCCCTTTTGATTTCAGAAAAAATAACACCATAATATTAGTATTATTTGGGCTTAAAACCGGGCCGGAATGGAAGAAACTGAAGCCCACGAAAGGCACATGCTGGTGGGCCTATAAACCAAATGCAAGCTGAGAGTTATTGATAAAGTCAATAACCAAGCTAAAGCACATTGAATCACATGCCCCTACGAAGAAGAGCATGACCACCATTTTCTCCATCATTCTCTCCCATTAGCAGAAGGAAAAAGGTGTGTGAGTGGAGAAGAACGTGGGATGGCCAAAGCTTGGAGCCCAAGACTCAAGAGCTCTATAAATACTGGAGATTAAATCATCTCAAGGTACACGATCAGACCGAATTAACTTGTAGACATGTTGAACTTATGCTAACTTAAGCATCAGAGTGTTTTTGCAGGTACACCTCCTCTCGGATCTCGTAGATGACGACCAAGATTGAGTCTGACTTCTAAAAATTCATCAAGAATAATCATTGTTGGAAAATTTTCACCTTCGGAGGAATTTGGCATCAACGGTTGATGCCGTCTGTGGGAACCTGGAACAAAAGGCCATTGAAGAAGCAATGGATGTCGTCGTCTATGGCCAATCAGCTCGTGAAGGCCGACAGTCAATTACATCTCTCTGACCCAACATATAAGCATTGGACCTATATTCTGGAAGTAACTTTTATTCAGCAAAAGTTTATTTCATCAGCAGAAACTGATTATATTAGTCTACCTATCAGTGTTTTCAGACGCAAAAGCGTTCCGCGAGGCGTTTGCAGTCTCGCAAGGCGATGTGTAAGCCTTGACGCGTATAGCGTAAGCTTTTCGGGCATAAAAAAATATAATAAAAAAAAAATTATATAACCTAAAAATAACATTAATTGTCATACATAAATAAAAATCATCCATATTAGTATATTTAGGGGTGGGTTCGGATAGGTAACCGAACCGAAACTCCTAAACCGAAGACCGAACCGAACCCATCCGGTAAGCCTCCATGGCAACCGAGACCGAGACCGGCAAGCCGGTAAACCGAAGAATCCGGTCGGCTCGGCTCGGACATGGGCCTAAACCGAACACATGCTGGGCCATGTTTTGGGCCACATTTTGGGCCATTTTTGGGCCTTGACTCCATTCACTCAAGGCCACTTCTGAGTTTCTAATTAACCAACTTTGTAATTCAAAGACCTGTCACTTTTGCTGTAATCAATTAATCATACATTCAATAAACTGTAATCTACTTATCTACATACATTAATACATATATTTAATTGTTTAAAGAGAACTGATAATAATATCCTATAATAATATCCTATAAATGTTCAAATATGACAACTTCCATGTTTTTTTGCTACTACTACAATCTACATAAACCAAATTTACAAGTACTAACTTATATAATTACAAACCCATTAAAAAATAAACAAGCAAAGTAGCAAACAACTGCAGACCAGCTTCAGCTCCACCTCCAACCAAATTAATTGATTTACAAACCAAAAACCAATTTACCAATTCAATTACAAACCTAAAAACTATATAGTAGGCTGACCAGCTCCAAAACACTGCAGATCAGCTCCAAAACACTGCAGATCAGCACCAAAAAATGGCAGACCAGCTCCAAAAAACCATATACCAGCTCCAAAAATGGCAGACCAGCTCCATACAACCATATACCAGCTCCAACAGAAATGTTAAACCTTTGCAGCAACCTTAAAACTCCAAACATATTCACAACCTTTGTAACATCTGAATCAAAATATAATTAATCAATTAATAAATAAATAACTTACTTGGACAGTTAAGCAAAATAACCAAGTTAGCAAGATAACTTACTTGAACAGAAATTAAGCATGTGTTGGTGTACTTGGAGGAAATGCACTTGAAGTTGAAGACCTTTGTGAGGCATCCACCACTTCAAAATATTAAAGAGAACAATTACTTACAACCAGGCAGCACACAAAGACAAGAAAAAAAAAATGCAGCAAGCAATCAACCACTTACCTCTTTCAATTTCTTCAAGTTCTTTGTAGAATTGAACTTCATCATCAGTTGGCTCCTTGTAGAAATTGAATTCTTCTGCCCTAAGCCAATCACTAGTACACACTAATGCCTCTACGGTTTTTGGGGTCAAAGAAGATCTAAAAGGATCCACAATCCTCCTTCCCAAGCTAAATGCATTCTCACTAGCCACTGTTGAGCTTGGGATGGAGAAGAGATCCTTGGCAACCTTTGAGAGAATTGGGTACCAAGATTGGTTAATCTTCCACCACTCTAAGAAATCAAAACCCACCTCTTCTAGTTTCTCAAATGGATCATTTAGATACTTATCCACTTCATTGGATATCTCAGTAGCCTCTTCCTCCAATCTTTGTCTTTTAATTCTTAATTCCAGCCTAGTAAGTCCAGCTTCTTGAATGACCACACTTGATGGGACATTGCTTTGATTTTCTGCTCCTCCTTTGTATGCACTATACAAATTGAACAAGCATTTTCTGATCTCACCAATAATGTGTGAGACCTTTTCAGTATCTGCCCCTAGCTCTTCAAATGCAGCTTTAATCATTTGGAGCTTGAATCTAGGGTTTAACACATGTGAGACATAGACAAGTTTGTTCACTTTCTCAAAACTGCCCCAATACTTGTTAAACTTAAGCATCATTGAGGCAGCCACCCTTTGCAACACCATATTACTATAATCTTGTTGTTTTTCTGCAATCTCACATTGCAACTCACTAATTTGAACAAAAATCAGCGATGATGTACAAGTTTTGGTGGCACTAAAGACTAAGGTAGCATCATAAAATTTTTTAAGGAAATGCACAAAGGCTTTTGCTTTCATCCAATCCTCATCACTTGGAGGACCAACTCTTGTTTTTCCATCCCTTTCTTTCTCATCAAAATAGCTCCTAAATGGCCTATATTCCTCAGCCATCCTATTAAACACCATTTTGTATTTGGCAGCAGCCTCCAACATCTTGTAAGTGGAATTCCACCTAGTTGCCACATCCATTGGCACATTGGACATTTCCCCCATCTTAAAAATGACAGCAAAGTCCCTAAACTTATCCAATCTTTGAGGACTTGAGTGAATATACTTCACACAATTCCTAATTGCCTCAATGGACCCAAACAGTTCATTCAACCCATCCTTGACAATCAAATTCAGAATGTGACAAGCACACCTCATGTGCAAGTATACACCATCAAATAGCAATGTATTTGCCTCCTTCAACCTCTTACTCATGTACTCAACAAGCCCATCATTTGCACTAGCATTGTCAACCGTAATGCTAAAGACTTTTTCTATCCCCCAACTTCTCAAACAGCCCTCAAGAACCCTTCGTAACTCCTCACCCTTGTGACTAGTTATTTTTGTGAAGTTGATTATCCTTTTATGCAACTTCCACTCACTGTCCATAAAATGGGCAGTCACAACCATGTAATTTATGTTTTGGACAGATGTCCAAGTATCAGTTGTGATACTAACCCTTTGATTCCCAATGACACTCATAATTTTTGCCCTCTCTATCTGGTACAGATCTAGAACACCAGCAGCCACCTTCTTTCTATCTGGTATCCTAAACCTAGGACACAAGTCACGGACCAATTCCTTAAAAGCTTCCCCTTCCACTATCCTAAAAGGATGTTCATCTCTAATCACCCAACTCACAACCTTTTCTTCATGTCTTTTTTGATTAAAGGAATGGGGAAGCAATGGAGCCCCCATTGTGTCTTGTGTAATGGTGGGTTGGCCTTTAGAAATGCTGCCTATGTAAGCTGGACATTTTTGACATTGCCTTTTTAAGTGATTTAGAATCCTAGTAGTCCCATTGTGAGTAGTATGGGCTGTAAATTCTTGTTTGCAAGTATTGCATCTAGCAAATGGCCACATAATCTTACGCTGCTCATGCATTTTTTCAAACTTGGTGCAATGTGTCCACACTATAGACTTGGTCTTCTTAGATTTGCTTTTAGTCTCTACTTGGTCATCATTCTCATCTTGGGTTTGGGTTGATGGTGAAGGTGTAGGTACTGGTTGGTTGGTCTGTTTAGAGGTGACATTATTGTAGGGCAATTAAGGTTAGCAGAGGCATTCATAGTGCTGGATTGGCTAGACTCCATGTGCCCTAAATTCCAAATTGACAAAGTGTAACAAACTCAATTAAATTTAGACAACAGCAATCAGCAATCATGATAAGTGAAAACAAAGAAAGTAGAAATCACCAGCTGAAAACAGATTGCAAATTCCATTTACATTTACATTTAAGAAGCTAGTTCAACAATGAATCACACAATCAACAGGCAGCACCAATAATCATTCAATCATTATCAAAATTACAAGGGCGACATACCTCAAGCAGGCTAAGCAGTAGGCAGCAGCACCAACAAGCAGGCTAAGCAGCAGCACCAACAAGCAGGCTAAGCAGCAACACCAACAAGCTCTTCAACCTTGCAAAGAATCCTACATTGATTAATAAATCATCAATTCTGAAACCCTAACCTAAACTGATTCAAACCCCAATATTGACCCCAAACCCTAAATTAATTATTAATCAATTTAATCCAGAATATTGACCCAAACCCTAACCCTTAAATTGACTCAAACCTGAAACCCCAAACCCTAAATTAATTACTAATCCATTTAATCCCCAATATTGACCCCAAACCCTAACCTTTAAATTGATTCAAACCCTAACTCTTACCTGCGGAGGTGGTGGTGACGAGCGATGCTGGTCTGTGAGGTGGTGGTGACGAGCGAGCTCTGTGAGGTGGTGGTGAAGAGCGATGCTGCTCTGTGAGGTGGTGGTACTGGTGACGAACGATGTGGCAGAGAACAGAGAAACAAAGAGATCGGTGAGAAGAGAGCAATGAGATCACAGAGAGAGTGAGAGTGTGAGAGAAGAGTGACTGAGTGAGATCGTACTTACTTGGATCGAGACTGAGAGAAGAGGCAGAGAGAGATCGTGACACAGAGACTGAGAGAGGAGGCAGAGAGGAGGCAGAGATGAGGCAGAGATGAGGCAGAGAGGGGGCGATGAGGCAGAGAGGAGGCGATCGAGACTGAGAGATGAGGCAGAGAGAGATCGTGACACAGAGACTGAGAGAGGAGGCAGAGAGGACGCAGAGAGGAGGCAGAGATGAGGCAGAGAGGGGGCGATGAGGCAGAGATGAGGCAGAGAGGGGGCGATGAGGCAGAGAGGAGGCGGAGAGTGAGAGAGCCAGATAGGAGGCAGATTCGAGAATGAGAGACCCAGTGAAAAAAATTAGGTCTGTTGACCTAAGTTAGTTTTGTTTAAAGTTTTTTAGTTTTTTTTTTTTTTTATTAAGACATTAGGGTATTTTGGGGTTTGGTTTAGGGTTTAGAGTATTTTGGGGTTTGAATTGGGGTTTGGAGTTTTTGATTTTTATTACATATGTTTTTTAGTATATTGTTTATTAGTTTATATAGTTTTTAATTTATTTCATATCTTAATAAAAATATTATACCATATCCTAAAATAACCTTAGGGTATAGGACTATAGGATATACTATATAGTATATAGTTATATACCATCATACCATATACTATATAAGTATATAGTATATTAGTATATAGTTATATAGTATATAAGACTATAACTCTATAAGTATATAGTCTATACAATAATACAATATAGTGATATACATATAGGATATTATTGTATTAAACCCCAAATCCTATATAAGTATATAGTATAACTATATAATAGTATAATACCATATAGTCATATACAGATATACTATTATACTATATAAGACTTATAAGTATATACTATATAGTAAATTAATTATATACCATAATACCATGTCCTAATATACTAATATACTAATATATACCATAATAGTATAATACCATGTCCTACATAAGTATATTGTATATAAGTATATAGTTATATACTATATAATATATTAATTATATACCATAATACCATATATGGTATATTAATTATATACCATATATGATATAAAGTATAAACCACAGGTTCACAACAATGAACCACACAATAGGGCTTAGGCCCTTAGGGGCTTAGGGCATGGGATATACATACTGATATAGGATATAAATTATAATGATATATAGGGTTTAGAATTTACTAATTTAGTATAATATATTAATATTATGGTTTAGGGTATTTTTAATTAGTTTATATATATGTATATATATTAAAAAACATATAAATTAAAATTATAGGGGTTTATAAATTTATATATGTTTTATATAAATTATAGAAATGTATTATATAAAATTATAAATTATTTATTAGAAATGTATAAGAAATGTATAAAAATGAATTATGTAAATGATTTATTAAGTATATTCGGTTCGGTTCGGTTTACCGACGGTTTAAGGATATGGGAACCGAAACCGAGTCTGAACTTCCCGGTTCGGTAGCCAAACCGAACTTCGGTACGGTTTTATTTCGGTACGGTTTTTTTCGGCATCGGTTGGGCCGGTTTCGGCCTCGGCCTCGGTTTTTCGGTCAACCCGACCCAGCCCTAAGTATATTACATATCAATACTCACATAATCACAATCCCAATATTCATTATTCACAACAATTCCCAATACTCATTATTCACAAAAATTCTCAATATTCACATAATCACATAGGTGCACTGCCATTAGATTAATTTATTGGTAAAATCTTGGCCATTAGATTTAATGAATGGCTTAGATTAAAAAATACAAAAATTAATTTTTTTCCCCTCACCCGTCACCAAGGAGTAAAATTTCGGTTTCGAGGAAATTTTCGATTAAAATTTCGACGGAAATTTTCGTGGAAATTTCGATTAAAATTTCGATTTCGATAAATTAGATAAAAACGACGGAAATTGTTATCAAAATATGGAAATTTTGAATGAAACTTGACCATATGTTTATTTAACATATTATCTACTATATTAATAAAAAACATTGAAGAAACCAAATTATATAATAGGTTTCATGTGATATAAGATGAATATAATGCGCGTTGGAGGCAAATACTGTTAAACAAAATTAGTATAATGAATAATGAAATCAGTATATTCTTTATACTCTATAATTTATACACTAACCCTAATACTAAACCCTATATACTCTATATATTCTAATACTCTTTATACTCTATAATCTATGCACTAAACTCTATATACTGTATGTTCTTTAAGATATGGACCATATGGTATAAGATATTATAATTTAGGCCCTTTAGGGTATTCTTCTCCACCAAGCACCAACCCCCTGCCTCTCTCCCCCCAACCCAGTCCATCCCCGACACACCCGCGCGCCCCCTCACCCAGCCCCTTTTCTGTGAGACTCTATATTTTCCAGATAATTATTTTAAATATTTTGAGAATTTATTTTAAGGATTTTGAGAATTTATTTGGAATTTAAAAAGGTTTTAATTTAATTTTAATTATTAAATTATTTTTGTTTTAAATTAGGCTTGACCCAAAGTTAACTTTTAAATTTAGTGGACTTTTGATTCGGACTTTAGGCACGTTGGATAGGTCTCGAGTTCACGAGTTCGTAGACACGTAGCACGCGTCGATTGGAGTTATGGTTTGAAAGTTACGGACATTTGAAGTAAAGGGCAATTTTGTAATTTTTACAAAAGGGGTTTTAAAACCCAAAAACCAGATTTTTATCCCATTCTCTCTCCTCTCTCCCGGTTCTCTCTCTCTCTCTCTCTCTCTCTCTCTCTTCTCTCTCTCTCTCTCTCTCTCTCTCTCTCTCTCGCGCGCCTCACCTTCGCCGCGCCTGCCACCGGCGCGTGGCGGCGCGTCCAGCCATGGCTAGCAACGGGACCGGCCCAGATCTCCTCGCCGTTCTTCCTTCTTCCTCCCCCTAGTGGCGGCGCAGCCCAGAAACCTCCCCCGAGTCGCGAACCAGCTGAGGCCGATCCTTGGAGCTCCGGCGGCGATCTCACTTTTCCGGCGACGACGCGGCCTCCCATCACCTGGGTTGTCTTCCTCTCGTCACGGTGAGTCTGCCCATGTGCTTCCCTGGCTCTGACGATCCCGCACGGCGGCGGATCGAAGATTTTGCCAATTTTCCCGAAACCAGCCCATTTTCCCCCAAACCCAGCCGAAATTTCGAGAAATTTCGCCAATTTCGCCGAAATAATTACCGAAAATAATTGGGTATGTGATAAAATTTCGGTGACCCAAAAAAACGAAATTTTCGGCGAAATTTCGCCGAAAATTTCAAAATTTCATTCCTTGCCCGTCGCGCTATTGAAAACACTGCTACCTATTACACAAGCACTTGATGATCATCATCAATCAAAATTAGTACTAATTTGGTCTATTTTTAGATGATTAATTAATGTTAACTCTATTGCTAGAAGAAGCTGCTGGGTTTACTCAATTTTTTGTAACACATATTACAAAATTAGTTTTGCTGCTTTGTCTTAATTGGTTGGATAGCAGGGAATAGGGAGAGACTGTACTTTGGGAAGGGCTATACTGCCAGAGCTCACGACGCCGTGGCGCGGCCTGCACCTGTCAGTTTTGTCAAAGCCCGTCAACGGCGAGTCGCATTACTGGGCATTGCGCTGCATCCGCAGTAGAGTAGCTTGGCGACCTGCTCCTGAACGCACACTCCAAACTTAACGAAGTCGCGAATGCGACCTGCGACGGGCTCGACCCAACCTGCGAACTTGACTCAACCCGCGAACTGCGACCCGCGACTCGCCCCTTTACCAGTAACCCATGAAGCGACTCGCAAAGTGTTGCACGACCAGAGCTTCGAACTCCGAACTGAGAGCTCCGACGTCACTAACTCTGAACTGAGAGCTCCGACGGCACTAACTCCGACCTGCGAGCTTGGCGTGACTAACTTCGAGCTCTAATTTGCAAGCTCGACCTGAACCTCGAACTGCGAGCTTCAAACTCGCGTGACTCAACCTGCGAACTCCGACCCGACCTGCGAACTCGCGTGACTCGCTAGCTCCGACCTACTGGCGTCCACCTTGCTATCGATCTTCTCTGCTCGCGCTCCCTCTGCTCATTCTCCTGCTGCTGTTGTGGGACACATGACCTGGGTGGGTGGACGAAGTCGAGGCGTCCCTTCACTCTCACTATCTGGTTTCTGTTCTGGTCGTGGAGCTAGCTTGTATCTCACTATCGACATTGAGAACCTCCAAAAAGGATAAGAACGAAATGATATCTCCTTCATTTGATTCATTATATATGCATATAGAAAGAAATACTCAGAGGACTGGGAGCAATAATATTTTGTCAATAAAAGTCTGCTTTCTGAAAACCTGAACATTAGATGTTATATATTTGACTGGGTTGCAACATTTTGCTATATGTACAATGCAATCTTGTGAATGTTGCAGCTGGAAATTTCCTTGTGGCCTCTGATGGGAGAGGTGGAAGAAGTGAGCAACATTGGGTCCAGAGATAGAGAGGAAGGTGTCGTGGGTGTTGTTGCTGATATGGTGAAGCTAGGAGGGAGGCGCGGGAAGAAGGTAGAAAACTAGGGTTAAGGGCGGGGGGAGAAAAAGAAAACCTAACCTGCTATGATACCATGTGAGTTTTGGTAAATTGATGATCTTCTCATTAAATAATATCAGTATTTATACAAAGACAATATAGGCCTAATAGCTTAGGGCACAAGTAATACAAAGTGAACCTAGTGATACAAGGACTAAGGCCCAAACATAAGTGATATCTAATAGATGATCCATCCCCTAATGGATTTCGAAAAGTTACAGCTACTTGGGATCAAATTCATGTATCTGCAGCAAAGGCAGATGTTGATAGCGTTACAAGAAGCTTGGCATTGGAGTGAGGCACGAATTATGATATAAGAGTCAACGGGCATAAATGAGATATATACTGTTATGGCTGCATTATATCTTGTATTGGATGCAGTGCTCATGAAAACATCCAAATGCTCATTAAAAATAGGGCTAGTGTTTGCTCATGAATCATATGGCGCGCTTTGCACGAATGATGGGCAGCAAAACTTATCCTAGTGCTGCTGCAAGTGTTTTACATGGAACCCTCAAATAAACACAAAAGAAAAGAAGAGCTCGGGAGAAGGCATGACACTCTATGACTACTTTGACAGCTAAGCTCCCTCTTATTATTTGATCGTCAAAGTATTGGACTTCCCAAACTCGCAAAGGTATATTTATTGCTTGGCGTACTATTTCTTTAAAATGATATTATCAGGTTAACTAGATTTTACAACCAATGCTCTTTAAAGTAGAGAACAAAGCTCGCTAAAAATTTACAAAGCATGCTTAAGCCTCCCAAACTCCTATTCAGAGACTTGATGCAGAGACATGATAGATCGACCATCTATGTAAGCTAGGAAAAAAGGCATAACCCAATGGAAGCATACGAAGATCGAGGTTGGAGTAAGGGGACATCAATGCGCCACTCAAAGCATGAGATGAAAAACAAAAGAGAGCTAAGGATTCTTTACTCCACTCTCTTAAAGATAATTGAACGATATTGATTATTTTTCCAAAAAAATCCATGATTGATTATTGGATCGATATTCTCTTGTATCAAAAATTGCAAGGCATGTCTTTCCTACAATCATGAATTAGTAGCATGGACCAGATATAAAAAATTGCAAGACATATTTGTCCTACACTAATGAATTAGTGGCATGGAAAGTGTCGTCGCAAAGTAGTTCACTTATTTTATAAAGACATATTTGGCCTGCACTCAAGAATTAATGGCATGGAAAATATTGTTGCAAAGTAAATAAAATCTTCAGATCAATTCGATCAAATATTTATCTACATTTTGGCCCAATGGCACGAAAATATTTTCCAAGCCAAGCTTGAAGAAGCACTAGCGGCAGATCAAGACTAAGACCAAGACCAAGACCGAAATTGGAAGGTCTCTGTCGAGCTTGGAAAAACCACTAAAAGATCAAGAAAACATTTTGACCTACACTTTGCCTTGCGAACAAAGTGGCATAAAAATGTTTTTAGACATTCAGTGGGCATTTATTCCTACACTTCACGAATCGAGGTGGTATGGAAAAACATTTGAGATCGAGTTCGAGGGTTCGAAAGATCACCCTCAAAGAATAAAAGTTATCCTACACCTTAAGAGGTGGCATAGGAAAAGCCTAAAGACCGAGCTCGAGGGCCCGAGAAAACGTCCTCAAAAGGATAGAAAATTGGGGAAAACAAGAATCCCCCACTAACTAAATAGAGCTTTTAGTAGCTCACAAATTGAACTAATCAATGTATCACAAAACCAAGAGTGAAAAAGATGCAGGTTTTACTGATCCGAAAAGTCAGCCTAAGTCCGAGTCCAAGCAAAGGACATTCAAGCCCAAAGACTGGTGGCAAGCTTGAAAAGGTACACATTTATTACCCTTTTATTCACGAACTATTTTTTACTAATATGAGATTTTCTCTCTCCATACTTGAGAGTGTGTACAAAGAGAGAAAATTGGGCATTGTTGGGGTAAAAAATAACACGAAAATATTAGTATTATTTGGGCTTAAAACCAGATCGGAATGGAAGAAACTAAAGCCCACAAAAGGCACATGGTATTGGGCCTATAAACGGAATGCAAGCTGAGAGTTATTGATAAAGTCAATAACCAAGCTACAACATGTTAAATTACATGCTCCTACGAAGAAGGGCATGACCACCACTTTCTCCATCATTCTCTCCCATTAGCAGAAGGAAGGTGTGTGAGTGGAGAAGAACGTGGGATGACCAAAACTTAGAGTCCAAGACTCAAGAGCTCTATAAATACCGGAGATTAAATCATTTCTAGGTACGCGTTCAGACTGAATTAACTTGCAAACATGTTGAACTCATGCTAACTTAGGCATCAGAGTGTTTTTTCAGGTACACCCCCCCTCTGCTCTCTAAGATGACGACCAAAGATCGAGTCCGGCTTCTCAAAAATCATCAGGAATAATCATTGTTGGCAAATTTTTACCTTTGGAGAAATTGTTGGCAAATAATCATTAGGAATAGCATTGTTGGCTTCTCAATATTTGTTGTTAGTTTCTTTTTTCAAGTAATTATTATCTCATTTTTAATTTCAAGAAATAGATTACGAATCTTTTGCTATTGTCCTTGTGATGCAGATCAAGAACAACTTGACTTTGATTCGAGAAGGCTACAAAGCTTAGTAAATTAAGGACAAGTCCCTTTTGATTTTAGAAAAAGGTGCCCTTGCTGACAAGGTATGTTCGAGTGTGCTGAAGTCTTTGGGAACCTTGACAAACAAACCAAAATGAGTTATGGTTGATGCAGTGGTATTTGATTATAGTTTAACCTCACATCCACTCCCAACTAAGGAGAAAAGATTGAACATTAGTCTCCCGGGCTGGCATCAGTAATCTCTCTACCTAGTATCAGTAGCATAGCCAGTGTGTAGACCAGTGTTTTGTAACTATTCTAGTAGTTGCTACTCCTAAGGCTGTTAAAATCAACATTTACCTCAATATCGGGATTGATTATAACATAAAAGCTAGAAATTGTCACATACTATAATACATGGTTACTACTCAATATCCGGAGTTATCGTTATTCGCTAAATAACGATGACTTCAGACTTCGCTAGATAACACGCTGCAATCCCGCTTCTACATCGTTGTGAGTAGGGGTGGGCATTAAGACCGAAAATACCGAAACCATACCGTTCCGTGCCATTCCGTATCGTTTGGTCTTATCCCTTTTTTTTTTTCCAATCCCGTACCGTACCGATCTCAAACGGGATGGGATTAGTCCTGAAGGTTCAATACTAGAATGGTCTCGTCCCGTACCAATTAATTAAAAATTTATTTATTTAATTTAATGGGCCCAAATATCACAAAGCCCAATTTATTTTTTAACTTTCACCCAAAAACCCAACTCACACCCGTGAGGCCTATGACTCCTAAATGGCCTAAATGCCTAATCCACTAATCCAAAATTGGCAATTTCCCAATTTCTGAATTTCAATTGAATCAATTCAGACTTCCAATTCTCAAACTCCAAACCAACCCTCTCCCAGGCTCCCAGCGGCTACTCTCCCTCGCATCCCAACTTTGCATCCCAACTCGCAAGGGACTGCTAGTCGCAGACCTCAGAAGTCGTTGTTATCTCTCGATGTTGTAGTCTCTCGCTATTGCCGTCGCACCAGCTTCTCTGGCCATCGCACCAACTTCTATCGTCGTCGCACCAACCTCTCTCCCCCTCGCATCGCACCACTGCGCTAGCACATTCGCACCAGCATGGCAGCCTCTCTCCCCTCGCATCGCACCATTGCGCTAGCACATTCGCACTAGCCTGGCAGCCTCTTTCCCCCTCGCATCGCACCACTGCACATTGCCGTCGCACTAGCTTCTCTGGCCATCGCACCAACTTCTGTCGCCGTCGCACCAACCTCTCTCCCCCTCGCATCGCACCACTGCGCCAGCCGCCAGCACATTCGCACCAGCCTGGCAGCCTCTCTCCCCTTCGCATCGCACCACTGCACGTCTGCACTAACCTCTCTCGACAGGTCATGGTAAGTGATTGAGTTTGTGATTGAGCATTTGGTTTGTACTAGTTTCTGGATTTTTAGATTTGTTGATTGAGCATTCTAGGTTAGATATTTATGGGTTAGATTTGTTATTTGGTTTATAAAATTTTTTTGATTTGTTGATTGAGCATTCTGGGTTAGAATGTTAGATACTTAGATTTATTATAACGTATTTGTTCTATTAGCCGAAATGTGTTATGAGTTAGGTTTTTTTTATGTTAATTGATATGTTATATGTTATTGGTTATTGGGTTATATTTACAATTGTTTATATCAATTTAAAATAATAAAATTTATATGTTATGTGTTATGCAGTCTAATCCCCTCCAGCAGCAGAGTGGCCCAAGTGGGGTTGCTTGTTCTTCAACAGGAACCTCACCATCACCAATGGGACCACCATGCCCACTGTCCAACTCTATGCAAACTGAATCTGCAGTAGAAGAGAGCAATGGGGAGGAAAGAACATGATATCCCAAAAAAATGAACCTATAAGTGAGCTCAATATAGATAGTAAAGGTAGATTTGGAAACAAGCGTAGTTGGGTTTGGGATCACTTTAAAGAGTATGAGGAAAAGAAAAAAGAAAAAAGAAAAAAGAAAAGATAATGAAACAGGGAAGATGATAGAAGTAGAAGTTGTTCATAAGAGAGCTAAATGCATATATTGTCCTAAGGGGATCACTTTAGGGGATTATGTTGTTGATAGTGGAAAAAATGGGACATCAGGAATACTTAAATACATTAGAAAATATTGTAGATATTACCCACCCAATCGAGATAAAAACCAAAAGATCCTTACTGGTGATAAGTGTCAGGGTAACAAGATGGTTTCTGGGGGGTTTGTGCAGAGTGATGTTATGGAAGCTTGTGTTAAGATGATTGTGATTGATGAGCTTCCATTTAGTTTTGTAGAGAAGATGGGTTTTCGGAGGTTTTGTAGTGTTTCTTGCCCATTGTTTGATGTCCCTTGCAGAAGAACTATAGTTAGACATTTTCTCAATATGTATGATGTTCATAAGGCCAGCTTGAAGAAGGAGTTGAGTGGCTATAGGATTAGCCTCACTACTGACACTTGGACAAGTGTCCAAAACCTTAACAGTTATATGGGTCTCACTGCTCATTTCATTGATAGTGATTGGAAGTTGCACAAAAAAGTTTTATACTTTTGTGTGATGGCCATGGCTTATTGAGGCTTGTTTGTTGGAGTGGGGGATAGAGAAGGTCATGGCCATAACTTTTGACAATGCTTCTACAAATAAAGTAGTCATAGATTAGGTGAGGTCTAAGATGAATAATTAATTGGAAGAATTCACAAGCGGTTTTGGGTGGGAAGTATTTGCATATGAGATGTGCTGCTCACATAACCAATCTAATAGTGGGGAGTGGGTTGAAGAAGATGAATAGGCATGTGTTAGCCATTAGGAATGCTATGAAGTTTGTGAGGTCCTCTCCACAAAGATTGGACTATTTTAAATCCTCAATGTAAAAGGAAAAATTGTCCACCAAAAGTCTTGTATGCATGCATGTCCCCAGAAGGTGGAATTCAAAATTTATAATGTTGGAGGCAGCTAGCCTTGAAATTTAAAAAGGCTTTTGCAAGAATGGGGGAGGATGAGGACAACCCCTTTTTGGCTTACTTTAAGGAACTAGATGAAGAATATGATGAGAATGACCATGTGATTAAGAACAGTGGTAAGCGGTCTAGGGTTGGACTACCTAATGAGGATGATTGAGAAAAAGAAAGGGTGTTTGTGCAGTTTTTGAGGGTGTTTTATGATGTGACTTTAAGGGTTAGTGCATCTTTGCACCCTACTATCCACACAACTTTTCATGATCTATTGGCTATTAACCGTGAGATTAACAGGTTATTTGTGACACCTGAGATGGCCACTGGTTCAGAGACTGAGAAAGTGTTGTGTGACTTGGCAGCCAATATGAAAGAAAAATACGATAAGTATTTTTGCAGAATAGACCAGCTGAACCAATTGGTGTTGATTGCACTTGTTTTGGATCCAAGGTTCAAGATGAGACATGTAACTCATTTGTATAGGAAGGAAGGGTTTGAAGAATGGGAGGTGGATGGGACGACCTCACGGATTACAGAAATTTTGATGGCCCTTTATGAAGATTATGGACCAAGAGTAGATGGTGGCATACAAATTAGAAAGAACCAGGATTCTGATTCACAAAATGCTCCTTCTAGTTCTATGGTAGATGGGGGTAAAGGTGGTGGGAGAGATGATATTTTGGATGATTGGAGAAAGGTGGTGGAAGAGAGTAATGATGCAGTGGTGGCACATGAAGTTGATACATACTTGATGGATCCTTTGGAATGAACAGCTAAAGGAGCACATGGTTTTGACATTTTATTGTGGTGGAAGATCAATGGTCCCAAATATCTTGTGTTGGCAGCAATTGCAAAGGATGTTCTTGCCATTCAAGTATCTACTGTTGCATCTGAGACTGAGAGTTCTTTTAGCACTGGGGGCAGGGTCGTAGATGCATTTAGAAGTTCATTAACTTCAAAATCAGTGGAGGCCTTGATTTGTATGCAAAACTGGTTGAGGGGAGATGATATTTCCAACTTGGATTTATAAGATGAACCTTGTCTTGAAGAACTTGAATTGTTTGAAAGTGTTGAAGCAGGTAATGTTTTGTTTATTATCTTAAACTTTACTTGGTTTGCTTTGTAAGTTTGTATTTGTTTTGTGAGTTTCATGGACTAGTTTACTTATTGCTATGAATTATTTTGTGTAGAATATGCAAGTACTACCATTGATGCCACTTGTAGTTTGAAGAGTTCAAATCCAAAAGCAAAGGGAAAGTAATTTGGATTTCAATTACTTATGAGTTTGAGATGTAATAAGCCATAAGGCTTAATTCTAATTTCTGAGTTTGAGATATAATAAGCCATAAGGCTTAATTATGTTTGTTGTGTTTGTGATGTAATAAGTCATATGCTTAATTATGTTTTTTAGTTTTTTTTTTTTTTTTAGTTTGGGATGTAATAAGTCATAAGGCTTAATTATGTTTTTTAGTTTGGATTTGGTAAATAAGCCATGAGGCTTAATTGTGATTTACTGATTTATGAGCTTATGTTTGAACTTTGAAACTTTGAATATTTGAATTGTTGAAGTTTATGTTGTATTATTGTTTATTTGAATTTTGAATTGTTGATTAATTGAATTGTTGAAGTCTTGAAAATGAATTTTCAATCTTGAATAAAAACAGGTTAGTACTTGAATTCTTGTTCCATTTGCATAGTTGAATAAAAATAGGTTATGTTTACAGGTTATTATTTGAAGATGAATCTTGAATAAAAATTGAATAATTGAATTTTTATTATTTTTTAGTTTGGGATCAAGATGGTACCAAATCCGTACCGACCAGTTTAGTACGGGACGACATGGTACCATAATCTCAAAACCCCCATCCCGTCCCGTACCGATCCCGAACTCAAATCATGAGATGGGAACGAGATGAGGTAAGTCTCGTCCCCCCCCCCCATCCCGTGCCCACCCCTAGTCGTGAGGTCTGCTCTCACTCTCTCATTGTCTCACTCTCTCTCACCCTCTTCTCTCACATCTTCTCTATTTTCTTTTCTATTCTCTTTTGTTCTTTAATCTTTGCTATCATCTCTATGCTCTCTCTTCTATTCTCAAATCTTTTTTTTTTTTTTTAATTTTCATTGCTATATCTCTTCTCTTCTTTAATTTTTGCTATCATCTCTCTGCTCTGGAATGTGGTGTTTATTAAATATTGATGGCTGATATGTGTTTGTAAATTAGGGATTATATCTAAAATTGGGTTTGTTACGTTTGTATGAAAAATTAGGGATTGTATATGAAATTATGATTTTTCTTTCTCTTAATCAAAGATTTCTGACAAAAGTTTCTTTACAAGCTTCCACAAACCACCAGGTAATAAGCTCAGTAAGCTCTTCTGCTTGTAATCATTTTCGCTTTTCCACTTTCATCTTTTTTCTCTGTACATGTATGTCTATAATTTCAATATAAAAATGTAATCTTTAATTGTCCAATTTTTCTTCACTTTATCTCTTTTTCCTCTATTACTATTATATAGAACTAGATTTGGGAACTTTGGGAAAATGGTGAGCATCAGTGGCTTTGCTTTTGCTGAAATAAAAAATAAAGCTTGTTTATTATCCTTTTCTTTTTGTAATGAAATAAAAGAAAGCTTGCTTTGTCTCTTACTATTTAGTAAATTTTAAATAAAAAACAAAGCTTGTTTTTATTCTTTTCTTTTTGGTCGGGGAATGTGGCATTAAATACCCATTTGATTATTGTATGAGTTTGCTGAAATTTCTTGGTGAGTAATGCTGCTCTTTTTTCATTGTTTAAGTTTTGTTAAAGGCTACATATTATTGAGCAACTGTTATATGTCAGTATACATATTATTTTTTGTTTATGTAAAGAAAGTTCAAATGACATGGATTTAATTTATAATTAATAATGTGTCTTAACTTTTAATTCTTAGATATGGACCGAAGAAAGATTTTGTTGATCTTATTGTTGGAGCAAATGCATTTAGAATGTGTGCTTGTGCATTACTTGTGATGATGATGTTAAAAAACAGACGGATTCGAATGGAAAGAAATGCCTTGAATAACCATTCACTTGTTAGACATGAAACTCATTTGCGCTATCTAGATAGCATAATAGGTAATAGTGACATGGAGTGTGTGAATCAATTGAGAATGGATAGAAGAGGTTTTGGTTTATTATGTGAATTGCTCCGTAATGATGGAAGAGGAAAAAAATGATGGTTTGGTGTCTTTGGAGGAGCAAGTGTGTATGTTCTTACATGTGCTTGCACATCATGTTAAGAATCATACTATTAGTGGTAGATTTTTCCGATTAGGGGAAACTATTAGTAGGTACTTCAACTTTGTACGGTGTTGCAAGGCGTTTTACGATTACAAGGTAGCTTGTTCAAAGTACCGGATCCTGTAGGTGATAACTGTACAAACCATAGATGGAAATGGTTTAAGGTATCTTTATACAATAATTTTGCTAAACACTAATTACCATTTGACTTGTTTTTCTACAAATTAATTGAAGGTTACAATTTTATTGTTTTAGAATTGCTTGGGAGCATTAGACGGAACTTACATTAAAGTCTGTGTAGCTGAAATTGACAAACCAAGATACCGAATAAGAAAGGGCGAAATTGCAACAAATGTGCTAGGTGTGTATTCACGAGACATACAATTCATATTTGTGTTACTCAGTTGGGAGGGCTCTGCATCCGATTCTAGAGTACTTCATGATGCAATAACTAAGCCTAATGGGTTAAAATCTCCTATCGGTAAGGATATTAGTTAGTCTCGAAGTTATTAGAAACTTGAATATTGTGCGCACACTAATAGGAATTGTCCTTGCTATTTGTTTAGGCTATTACTGGTGGTTACACAAATGGTGAAGGATTTCTTGAACCATATAAAGGATTTTTTAAATATGAAACATTCATCTGCTAGAAATGTATTTGAATGTTGTTTTGGCTTGATAAAGGCTAGGTGGGCCAGCTTGAGAAGCTCATCTTATTATCCAATAAAGACACAATGTAGAATAATTAGGGCTTGTTATCTTCTACATAATTTTATTAGGAGAGAGATGTCTGAAGATCCAATGGAGCGAGAAATGAATGAATTGGGAGATGCTGAAAATATAGCAATGGCGGAAGGTGATATGCTTGGTACAATTGGAGCATCCAATCAATGGACTACATGGAGGAATGACTTGGCTATGCAAATGTACAATGAGTGGAGGGGAAGTACGCAGAACTAGGCAACTTTTAGGATTATGTGATGTGGATGTGAACCTTACTATGGATTTGCTTATGTAATTTGAGTTTGAACTTAGCTTTTTAGTTTTTAGTTTTTTTTTTTACATGAGAACACAACTATGTATTTGAATGAGAAATAAATTGGATTATCCTACAGCTTGTTATCTAGCATCTTTTAGAAAAGTGGACATAGTAATTATATTCTTCAATCCCCTTCATGATTCTTGAGTGATGTTATTGATTATTAGCATTTTATATGTTGTTTTCTTATAAGTGCATTTGTTTAGGGATGGAATCTGCTGGTAGCAAGAAAAAGGCTAGGCGTTCATGAACAAGGTTTGAAGAGGATGCATTGTTGAAAGTCCTAGAAGATTTTGTTGCTCGAGGTCATCGATGTGAGACTGGTAATTTCAAATCCTATACAATGGTCCAAATTGAGAAGGATGTGAGACTGGAAATTTTAAATCCGGTACAATGGTCCAAATTGAGAAGGCCTTGAATGAATTATGTTCTGATTCTGGCCTCTTGGCATTTCCACACATTGAGTCAAAGAATAAAAAAAATGGAAAAAATATTATAGCATTGTCTATGACATGAGTAACACAAGTTGATTTGCATGGAATGATGCATGGCTTTCTTATGTGCAGGTATATGAATAGCCTTGAGTTTCATTTTTTTTTTTATTGTAGTGAGTTTTAGTTTGATTATCATTGTTACTTGCAATTAATTTTAAAGTAATGAGATTGTCTTATTTAATTGTAGAAAAACAAAGATGCTGAAGGATGGAGAAATAAACCTTTCCAATTATTTGAAAGGTTTGCAAATATATATGGCAAGGACTGTGCTACTGGAATAGCATTGGAAATCCCTATTCAAATGATGGAGGAGCAAAGCCATGATGAGGTTCCTAAAAGTCTAAATGGAGCTGAGAATGATCCATCAATTATGTCAACAAACCAAGAAGGCGGTCAATTTGAGAGCAGTCAAAGAAATTAAGAGGAAAAGAGCAACTAGAAACTCAGGTGATGGAACAGATGCTATAGTTGTTGCATTGGAAAAGCTATTTGCTGAATCTGGAAAAAGAATGCAACTTGCTACTGATGCAATAGTGCGAGGTAATGAAGATTGCAGTGACATTTCAAATGAACTCAACAAAATGGGTTTTTCTCCTATGGAACAGATTGATGCACTAACCATCATTTTGGAAAAGCCACAAACTATATCATTGTTCAAGTCATTGGATGCCAATGTCAAAGAACTGTACGTTCGCAGGACGCTTAGTGAGCGTGATAATGGTTGACATGTGATGCTAGAGGTTAAGGGCAATGCTCATGTTTTGTGGACTACATTCGGTTATTAGTAGGTTGCTAAGTAACTTCTTTTGAGGATGCTATAAACTGGTAATTGATCTTGGAGAGCAGTTTTGCTCACCCCCTTTAACTAAGGTGTATGCTCACCTCCCATCTAAGATACTGTCATGTGTTTAAAAAACTAACCATGAGTTAACCCATAAATATTTTATTATTTTATTTTATTTTTTCTCCCAAAATCCGGTTCCACTCCCCTTTTTTTTCTTCTCCTCCTTTCTCTCCATCCCCGTGCTTCTCTCTCACTCTGCACCTCCATCCCCAGCCCAGCTCGCCGGCGGCTATCACTTGCAACCAATCAACCACCCTCTCCCTCTCCTCTCTCTCTCCCCTGCTTTCTCTCCCTCGCCAGACGACACACATCCACACATCTAGAAGCCCATGTCATTTTCTTTTCAACTCATGAGAAACACTAGAAGCTCATGGCTATCAATTCTGCTCTCACTAAAACTTCTGGTACAGAATCAAAACCAGTAACTAACTAACTTCATTAGCAAGCAGAGCTTGGATTGTGGCAGCAAGTGTAGGACTTGTGGAGGCCTTGAAAGACTAGGGCATCTGCAGGTGGAATTATACAATGAGATTGGTGCAGCAGCATGCCAAGAACAATCTCAACCCCTTTTCTCAGGCCAAGAAACTCTCTTCCTCATCCTCTGTTGTGGTTTCAAATAAACTCAGAGATGAGAAAATGAAGCAATCTGAGGATTCTCTGAGGAAAGTCATGTACCTCATCTGCTAGGGTCCCAATTGAATTCACCCATAACTTGGCAGTGAAGGCAGGCCTTGATTTCAAGTTCAGACATTATGGCATGATGATAGCTAGATAGAAATATGTGTGCTCATCAAGCTGGCCATGGTTGGACCTGAAGAATTTTGTTTATTTACAAAAAGATTGTAAATTGTAAATCTCTATGATGTATACAATTAATATGAGAATTGATTTATCATATCATCATTAGCCCTTTTTCTCTTTCTTTCTTATTTTGGATTTGTCTGCCTTAATTTCCCAGCACATGGCGATCCAAACCAATTTGCTTAGTTGACCAAAAACTTTGATAGAGCTACTGAAGTTTTGCAATGAACAAGCGTCCTCCACCAATTTCCACCATGGTTCAATATAAATTTTTGAATGCAAGAAAAGGAAAATTCTGGTTAATTATATGCCTACTTGATTATAATAAAGGTTGTTTTACATAGGCTGGGTGAATGAGATGTTAACATGTTATTGAAGGAGGAGACTTAATCTTATGTGCCTCACAGTGATTCTCTGAAATATTAGATTCTGATAATAAAGGGCTCATAGCAGAGGCTACTTCTCAAATCATATCCGGATTTTGGGGGAAAAAATAAAATAAAATAATAAATATTTATGGGTTAACTCATAGTTAGTTTTTAAAACACATGGTAGTATCTTAGATGGGAAGTGAGCATACACCTTAGTTAAAGGGGGTGAGCAAAAATGCTCTCTCTTTATCTTGTATATGGGTGTTGCTCATGTCTATTTTGTGGACTAGATTCAGTTGGTAATGGGTTGCCAAGTGACTTATTTTGCGGAGAACATATGATTAGATGGTGTCTTTGTCAATCATGCATGCTTCTTTTATGTTTAAACTTAATTTATCAACTTTGAATTAATCTAAGTTTATTAGTATTGATTGTGGAATTAATCTAAGTTTATTAGTATTGATTGTGGAAGCTATTTAAGTTGGTTTACTGATTCTATTACCAGGTTGTGAAATTTGTAAAATGGTTAAAAAACAAATGTAATGCTGCCAAATTTTTTTTTTAGACAAAGATTTTTATAAACTATACCTACAAGTTTGATAATTAACATATTTTATTAATTAAAAAATTATTTAGTCTGAGCATGCACCAAATACAAGATAACACTTAATCTAGCTTACTCTACTCTAACATTATCCAGCATAATCCATAAGAATAGTCCAGTCCAACACAATCCAGTGTACCAAACGTAGCCATAGAATCTAAAGTTGTTATATTTGTCATAATTGCCCATTTCCCCACTTAGACATCAATACCAAGACTCATGATTTCCATAGCACTTCAATTTTTGTGCATGTTCTGCAGGATACCCACACATTAGTGCATCATGTTATATCTTTTGGCTTTCTTTGTCCTTTTGGTGCCAAATTTACTTCCATTACCAGTCAGATCTGGGGACCATTTTGTTTCATATGTTAACTAGCCGCGTGGAAGTTTTGTATGCAGTTGTGCACTGCCAGTATCATTGAAGATAAATGCAATGGGGCTTGTCTTGTTTTCAGGCTACTATAACCAGTGTCACCCTTCTAAAGGTTTCCACATTGTATGGAATGCTTTATAGGAACTTTCCCCATTTTTATGTTTGATATGAAAGTTTACTCTTATTTATCAGATTGTGAATATGGATCATTGATTAAGTCAATTCTTAACTTATTAGATGTGCAATCTAAATTCACGGTCTCAATTCGGTTCGGATTGGAGTTGGGTTTAGACTAACAAAATCCTCAACTCAGCTCCGACCCAAATATATGATCCAATTCAAGTTGCACCCATTGGTTTAAGTACTTTCTTTTTCTTTTTAATGTGGTAGGTCACTCAGGTAATTGTTGCGTTACAGGATTCTTGATCATGCTTTCTATTTCTGTGGAAGAAAAACCAAAAGTTAATATTGCCAGACAGGGACGAATCCAGGATTCCAAAGTAGGATGGGCTAAGCTTAGCTTATAAAAAAACTCGACGATATGAGTAAATTTTATTTTATTTTTTTAAAAATACACCAAATAAGGAGGACATAATGAGTCTATTACCTCTCAAAATGCACATCTATATATAGATAAAATTCACATAAAAACAAAAGACAACAAAAGAATAATTACACATGCAATGCAAATACAATATAAGACTACTTAAGTTGTGCCCTACGTTTCTTCACTGAGTAAAAATCATTAATTATTGATTCATTACTGATACTGTTAGCAAATTCTCTTTCAATGTGGATCATTAGACAATCAGCAAGAAACTTATCCTCCATCTTGTTTCGAAGTCGGTTCTTAATAAACTTAATAGATGAAAATGCTCGTTCAGTCGTTGAAGTAGAAACAGGAAGAGTCAACACCAAACAAATCAGTTTATGAATCAAGTGATAGTCTCTTGACAACCCAACTTCAACTAATCGTTGACATAATTGAGAAATTGAATCAATATTTGAGAAATCTAGACGACGATCCATATCACACTTATAAAACCCCAATTGTAGCTTCAAAGCATACAACTCAGATGTAGTGAAGTCTTCAGGATAAAATTTCTCTACAAGATTACATATATCATCAACTTTAAATGAGTTGAAAGCATTACGAGGATCCAATGCTGAGCTAAGAGTAAGGAGTTCCACAGTTTGCTCTGAAAACCTATTATCCAACTCCATCAACTGAAAATCTATTAGAGCATTAAAAATATCAACACGATAATAATGTCTAATTGTAATAGAATCTTTTTGTTGACAAGAACGACCTGTACCAGTCTTATAACGATCATCCATATCAGGCACTTCAATATCATGTTGTTCGCAAAATGATATGACACTACTGATCAAATTATCCCAACCATCTTCTCTCAACTCTTGAAGTTGCAATTTTGTGCTTGAAACAAAATTCAAAGCACTTATAATGTCTTGAGATTTTCTCTGGAATGCTTGACAAAGAAAATCAGTGAATCCTATCACTTTATTCAACAAAAGTAAGCTAAACACAAATTCAAAAGATGTAATAGCAATATAAAGACTCTCAGCTTCTCCACGAAATTGTTGACTTGGTCCATTATCACTGATATCCTGAAGAAGTGTTTTTATTGCACCAAATAACTCAATTAAACTTCGAATAGAACTAAAATGAGAACCCCAACGAGTAGTCCCAGGTCGTTGCAAACTACAAGTTTGATTAGCCCCTGTACCCGTTCCAAGCTTTCCGGCCTCCAACAAGTCTTCAACTTCAGTTTTTCGAGTTAATTTTAACTCAGATTGTCGCTTAGCAGAAGCACAAAAAAAATTCACAACATTAGTCAACATTGAAAAAAATCTCCAAATAACCTTCACATCTTTAGCTGCACCATTTAAAGCTAATTGCAAACGATGAGCAAAACAATGTACATAATATGCATATGGACAATCTTAGAGAAATAATGCTTGTAATCCATTCCATGCACCATGCATATTGCTAGTACCATCATATCCTTGACCACGCATATTTTCCACTTGAAGATTATATTGAGCAAGTACATTGGATATCCCATTTTTAAGAGTTAGAGCAGTAGTATCAGGAACGCTCACAATATCAAAAAACCGTTCTTGAATAAACCCATGACAATCAACAAATCTTAAAATAATAGCCATTTGTTCCTTACCATATTCATCAAGTGCTTCATCAACGAGAATACAAAACTTTCTATCCCTAACTTCCTCAAGAATCTTATTCCTCACTTTAGTAGCAAAAATGTGCAATATCTCCTTCTGTATATCAGATGCAATATATTTGGCATTTCCAGGAGCATTATCTAAAAAACATTATCGATTTCAACATTACATCTTGCAAAAGCCTTAACCAATTCAATGAAATTTCCTCGATTGGTTGAGTCACTGGATTCATCATTACCTCTAAAAGCCAATCACTGACTTGCTAACACCCTAACACTCTCTATTGTGGTGTTTAGCCGCAACCGATTTTGTTTTACTTGTTCTGATGATTGTGCATTCATGACTGTGTCAATATGTCGAGATGGGTTTCCTAAGCCACGCCAGTCTTGCATAGCACGCTGATGTGCTAAACCAACACTGTGAGCAAGGAAGTTACATTTTTGTCCACCAATCCTCTTCCAATTTATAAACCCATCAACAATAAATGCCTTGTGTAACTTTTCACTATCAAAAAGAAAGCATGGAAAACAAAATGCTCTATCCTTAGTAACCAAATATTCAAGCCAAGGAAATTGTGTGAACCAAACATATTGAAATTGACGAGATTGTACTCCATCCAAGTGGCTTGGATACTCCCCTAATTTGGGTTGACATGGTCCAAGAAGCATATATGCTCTTCGAATATTGTCACGTTCATTAACCAGATACTCACATATTTGACGACGTAATCCCGGATCACGTTCAAGAGAATTAGTATCTACTTCTTGATCATAGACGACTCTTGGAGACTCAACTCCTTGAGAAGCTATTGCAGACTCAACTCTTTGTGAAGAGCCACAAGACACCCCACTTGATGATTCATCATTCTTTTTTTTTAAAGAAATGAAACATATTCTTTAATCTCTTCGGATTTCGATCATGATCTGACATTATAAAATATAACCTATAAGTTATATATAGATATAGTGAGCATAAAATAACAAGGCAATTGGAAAAGAATAAATGCAGTGACTAATATTCTATATTTCTATGGCTAAGAGAACAGTCCAAGATTTCAATCATCACAAAAATAATGCATTGATATTAGATTTATAGAGACAAGAAATTTACCTTAGCAAAGCACTACACCTTAATAGCTAGAACAAGTGAGGCATTCCACTAGATGACCAACAAAGCAAATCCTATATACAATAATCAAAATAATCAAATCCTATACAATAATCAAAATAATCAAATCCTAATTTACTAATACATTAATCAAAATCAAGTCCTAATTTAATCATCAAATCCCTAATTTTAATCATATAAAATAATCAAATCCCTAATTTTAAAATTTGAGAATTAAAAAAAAAAAAAAGGGACAAACAGTACCTAGGAACTTGAAGCTGAGTTGTAGAGACTAGAGAACTAGAGAAGTATAGATTATTCACCAAAAATTTGGATTGGAAGACCGAAGATGCGGTGGACCATGTGGTCCTGGAGAGAAGATGATTTGTCGAAGATGAAGGGGACAGTCGGACAAAGCTACAGAGGAGAGAGAGAGAGAGAGAGAGAGAGCTGAAGAGTAAAGTGATTTGTGATTTACTGTGAGTACCAGCGGAGATTTTGATTAGTTGGCTATAAGTGGGCTGGGGTTATTTTGGGGTGGGCTTAAGTGTGAAACTAAGAATAGTTTTAAAAAAAAAATCCACATGGGCTACAGCCCAGGCAGCCCACAACGTGGACTCGTCTCTGTTGCCAGAAATGACAGATATAACTATATACAATTAGAGGAAGGATGTAAGAGTAACCTACCACAGCTAATCACTCTAATAACCCTAAAGGTCTCGTTTGTTGGGCAAGATACGGGCTTGGAATAAGATATTTAATCTATTTATCATGTTTGGACTATAAATATGACTTTGGATTGAAAAATGCCTAATCCAACCTAATTCAGCCCAAGTTATATTCTATAGGATAACTTATCCAACCAAAACACTAAGGATTATTAAAAAAAAAAAAAAAAGTAGACAATTCCGATTATCAAAATACAATGCATGATGGATCCCACAAATAAGCCTAAATGTGAGATTTTACACTTGAAGGCCCCATATATATAAATATATATATAGTCCTTTGGGGCAGACACCGACAATTTGTTTTTCACAGATTTCTAGCGTTGAGCGCTCGGCACTGGTTTGTTGACTTTATGTTAGGTTTTAACTCTCGAATTTTGGACGGAAGCCTCCACAAGTCCTATTCTACATCCTAAGAGGGAATGAGGTGAACCGTCGAGAAAATACCCTAAAAAATTGGCCGAGGAAGTAGTGCCGAGCACTTGTTGGAACACTCGGCTGTTATAAAAAATGTACTACCGAGCACTCGACTATGAGAATCCGTAAAAAAAAACACGAACAAAGCCGCCTTAGAGAAAAACTGTATATATATATATATTCCAATCGCTCAGCCAAAACCAGTCATTCGCAATACCTCACTTCGCTCTCCTTTGATTCAATTTCCGATGATGGTGGTCATCCCCGGCCACTCATTGCCGGCAAAAGTCATCTTCAACTCTCTCTCTCTCTCTCTCTCTCTCTCTCTCTCTCTCTCTCTCTCTCTCTCTCTCTCTCTCTCTCTATATATATATATATATATATATCAACTTCTCTTTCTGCACTTACTGAATTCCACTTTTTTTTTTGGCCAAGGTACTGAATTCCACTTAAATCGTAATCATGTTGATTCTCATAAACACTCTTAGTCCCCAAAAAGAATACATGAGTGGGGTTTACACATTATCTAGAGTTTCAGAAGTCTAATGCTGTAAAAATCAATTCAATTGAGCAGACGGTCCCCAAAGCTAACCAGAATTTGTGAAACCACACGCGAATAAAATCGAGTCAATTACATAGTGATTATAAGAGAACTAAACGGAAACAATAGAAAAAAAGTAGGCAAGAGTATTCCTTACATGGATGTTAAGATTCAAACAAGAATAACATGATTATCCATCCCCACGTATAGCTGTACATGCGGGCCATTTAAGCACAAATTATGGCGGTGAAGAAGAGTAGATGCACTACAGCCCGTTAATCATTATGTCAAAAACTATCATCTACCACTAGTAGTCTAGTACAGAGTCACTTGCTAAACGATGCACTAACACCTTTTACCTAGAGTGGGATGCCTACTGTAATTTTTACAATCTACACGAAGCTGCTCGGTAACTGCTCATTACATTTATTAGCATTTTCCCATTGTTGGATGTCATGCATCTTCTTTTGCTGTCCACGCTAAACTTCAAACGACAGATTGCACCAAAATCTGCAGCCCCACAGCCTAGCAACGATAACCGGTAAAAGTAGCTGAACCACTTATCATACTCGCTTTGAACCTCTTTTCCCTACTCGGTTCGTCCACTTGCTCTGCATCCAGATAATAATAAAAAAAAAAGACAATTAAAACAAGAAAAGTTAAATTAAAATACCAATGACACTATGAATGCTAAAAGAAAGGCTGGAGGCATGTACAAGAGGCTCATCATCAGAAAGTTCGGCAGCCCCAGAATTAGATGAACTTGAAGGCTCTGCATGGGGTTTCTCATCTTTTTCTTGATTCCCTTCAGAATCTGATGGATCTTCCTCGTTAGCCTCTCTTGAGGAACTGCTAAATTCATCTGTTTGTTTCTCTTCTGAATGACGCGTCTCCTTCACACCATTTTGAGCATCTTGTGGGCTACTGTCCATATCTTCAGCAGGCCTCCCACTGGAATCAGGTTTCTCTTCATCTGATTCCTCACTATGGTTTGGACTTCCTTCAGCATCTTCCAACTGTTCTCCTTCGGAAACTGACTTCACTTCCTTGTCAGAGTCCCCCTCATCTGACACCTTCTCATTCACTCTTTCAGCTTGCTCTCCATCTGAACTACCTGCAAAAAAACAAATTGATTCTAAACAAGACAAAAAAACAAAAAAAATATCTACATTGTGGCTGCCTGGCTGGGCAATTACATGCATCAGCCATGCTAAGTAGATAAACAAATGAAACATTGCACAGATAAATTAAAAAAGACAGGCAGAAATTATAAAATATGTAATAATTCTTGTGTTTATCTAGATCTTTTCCAAAAATGTTATTTTCCAATTGGTATAATATATGGCAGAAGGCACTTTGACATCTAGTTGAAAGACCTTACCTGAGTTCATTTCATCAACTTTCGACATCAGGGTGGGCTCAACATTTGACAGATAAGAACTCTCTTTGTCCCTACTTCCCCAATGATTTCTTTTCGATACACCCTTTTTTCCGTCCAAGTTTTTATTTGGCGTTCTTTTCCCTTTAACTCTATAAAACCAAAGATCAATTCATTTACAATTTCCATTATAAGCAAAAACAAAAGTATCAGAGAATTGCACCAAGGATGCAAATTTCACTCACGGTTTAATTGATTTCTTGTTCTGATGTGAAACACCTAAACGTTTACGTTTCTGACCAGGTGACCTGTAATAAATGAAAGAAAGTAAGAAAATGAAGATAGCATGCCCACCAAAGCCCGAAAAATATTTGTCAATCATTTTGAAGAACAAATAATCTGCAAACAAGCATCAGAAAGGCCATACTTACACTTCTTTTGAAGGAGATTTCTTTGACGAATTTAACTTCTGTAAATGAAGGAAAAAGTTCAATATGTCAGGATTCCCTGCTTTATTGGAAACAAGTGAATCACTATCAACTAGAGGACAGCATTCTGATAAAAACTTTTCAGACCTTTGTGGGCTTGCGACCATTGTCAACGAGCTCCCACCGTTCCTTTTCTAAGCGAAGTACTTCTACATCTCCATCATTATATAGTACCTTCCATATGACATCAATGAGTGAATTATTTGAAATGAAAATTTAAATCAAGTAATCTAAAAATTCAAGAGATGAGTTGGGAAAGAAAGGTGCAGCTTACCACATGCTTCCTCTTTAGCGTATCATAAGACTTCACTGTGCCTTCATAAAATCTGTAGATTTTGCCAATAAAATAAGTCAAAGAAGTATTCTTCTGCTTACTTATATACTAGTAAATAATCATATTGTTTCAGTTACAAATATAATAAAGAAATTAATCAAATCTGAAAGGAAAAGTTTTAGTTACAATAAACAACAAAAAGAAAAGCTTCCTTCTGTATTTCTTGTCTGCATATAATCTAATAGAGCACTCACTTCTTATCCATTGGCCACCAAACTTTTATTCTACAACCAATCAAGTCTTCAATATCTTTTCCACCTTCCTTGAATTTGCACTAGGGGAGAAAAAGAAAAATGAATCGGTTCAGAAACCAACATACTATAAAGGAAGATGGGCCAGTTTTAATGAGATAACCACTGTAATGTTGGTTGAGAAGGGCTCAATCAACTTACCTTTGCCAATCCTGCCATGCTCTTTCTTTTCCGCTTCTTGATGGGTACTGTAGGAAACTTGGAATCACTATTTAGGTCATCCTTGTCAGCCTCCAGCACATTAGGCTCCTGCAATAGAGGTAGAAAATAAGTATACTATAACATGGAACAGCTGAGCTAAAAGAGCACTGAGAGTATGTGATTTCTAAGAAAAAGGTTGAAAAGAAGGAGATCTCACTTCACAGTCACTGGCTTCTCCAACTTCATTTGCCTCATCATTATGGCCATGATCAGAGGCTCTGCCTTTACGCTGTGATGATGACGTAGCATTCTTCCGGAAGCATGATACCAACAAATCTGACTCGGTGCTTTTAACCAATTTTCTCTGCAAAGACATTATATCTTTAGGGTCAGGGTGAATCTCAGCATTAATGTCAATGGCTTGAAATAATGAAATTCTTACATTAAGAGAATCATCCCCAGAAGCACTTAGAGGAGACTTTGAAGTACTTCTCGGTGATCTGAAAACACTGTGAGCGGATGATGACCTCCTCCGTTTTGGTACTGGAACAGATGTTGCATCACTAGCTTTTCTTTTGTTACCCTTTGGGTGCTTTAGATCCATTCTTGATTTCTTCGTTGGAGATTGTGTATGACCATTGCTTGATTCAAACTTGGTAGATTTTCCCAAGTTATCCAAATTTATCTCCCTGACCATTTTCAAAATATCAACATCGTTTTCAGCATTCTCTGCATCAGCTGATGAAGCCTTGTTCTTTTTCACCTTTTTAGCCTTGGAATTCTGAGATTTTAAGCGCTTTATTATTTTTCCTAAAGGCACTTCGTTTCCATCTCTTTCACCATCTTTCAGAACTTCATCCTCATTAACTTCTGAAAATCCCTGTTGTGATCAAAGAAGCAGCACACAAGTTATTAAAAGGTCAAAGATGCACCAAATATCACGCATATTTCCAGAGAGCTAAGTATCTTCGGCAGTATAATATACCGTTTCACTAGTCTCTAACTTAAGGGATTCAAAGTGAGCCAGCACACTGTCATCAGCCAACCACGTTTGCCCTTCAATGGCCTGTCAAATACATGCATTATATCAATAGATATGATAGAGAACTTGGAATATGACCCAAGATATTCAAATATGTTAGAAAATGCAGCTGGCCCAGGTAATTTAGCAACAAACATTGGTCTTATTTTCTTTGTTCTTTTTTTTTTTTTTTTTGGCTTTATTGGTCAGAAATAGGTTGAGAATTCATCAGGCTGGGTCAGTCACACACGAGGGAAAATGATTCCTTCTATAAAAGGATAGTCTTGAGTTTTTTGAGTGGGTTTTCATTTTAAGTCATTTTTTGAGTTCTTTTTATAAGTAATGTTGTTTTGAGATCTCAACCCTTGTACAGATACAAGGAAATTTATAACTCCATTTAAAGTATAAAAGGTGGATTGAATCACTCAATTTTTCATAAAAATATAACTCCATGCCCAGCACATAAGCAAGGCACCCTCTATTGATCATTACATGCCTAATCCAGCAAGAGAATAAAGATAAAGGGATTCAATACCATAGATTCATCTCCTTCTTTCTTCTCATATGGCTTGTACAGCATAGAAGGCAGAGGAACTGATGCAGTCAACCCTTGTAAATCATTTTCTTTTGGGGCTAAGCGCTTGATAATTGACAGCCCAAGGTCACAAATAGCATGTGAATTCTGGGAATTTCAAATTATCACATATGTAAGCTTGACATTGGGATGAGGGAGGAGTCAATGATCAAATATGTTCAGCATAACTGAATAAAAGCAAACAATATGAACAAGAGATATTTTATACTCAACCTTTGACTTTGCTGCATCATGCATATCTTCAGAGCGCTTGATACTTTGAAAGATAGAGATTATAGCAGAAATGTCCTCCTTGTCAATGTTGCTACCAGATTCTGACTTGAAATCTTCATCTCTATGCACCAGCATAGACAGAATTAAGTGCAATTGCCTGGAAATACAGGAATCGATAACTTCAGTGAGAATGAGCATTACCAATGTACTAAATTCCAAGAGATCCTGAATAACTGCAAAGTATGTGAATGTAAAATAATTCAACCTTGTTTCTTTCAATCAGTCATGTTCCAAAATCTATGCCACTGATTAATTAGGAAAAATTATCTAAACCAACAGGTGCTAACAAAGGGTAAGGAATATAGGAAAATGTGTGCTTGCAGAGATTCAAAAATGGCTATTTCATATGAAATAGTATCTATAAATTCAACTAGACAAAGCATAATACCGGTATATCAGTTCAAAAGCTTTGACATCCTTGCATTCATCAATATTAGGACAACAATGATGAGCAAGAGCATGAACCAAGTATGGGAGGATGTACTCCGGATAAGCAGTCAAGGAAGTAGCATCAGATTGCATAGAGAGATGCCGCGCTTTTGTTTGGTGAAACATTTGAATAATGTCAGTTAGATTCTGTTTCTCCTGGCATTTCAACCAAAATCCAAAACTCAGCAAACAAACACACTTAAAACATGGATAATTACTTTGAGTGAATCAAGCCTAGTATGGATACCTCTTGAAACTCCGCTGACTTTGATCCAAATATGTTAAATAAGAATGCACAAGCATATTTTGCATCTAAAAGCCGGTCCTTTATGTATTGATGAACTTTGTTCAGGAATAGTTTCCTAGCTTGAGGGAAACTAATCTAGAAGACCCAAAAAAAAAAAGGACATCTAGGTGTTACATAAATATAACAATAGAGAACTTGTATTAAAAAAATATATAAATAAATAAATAAATAATTACAGAAATATTTAAATATAAGGGCTCCACCTCTGAAGTCTTCAAGGTTAAGTGGAAGACATCTACAGGTATCTTATGATTCCAGTGCTTTGACAGACGAAGAACTGCCTTTGCAGAAGCAAGTCTCAGATGGGCCTTGTCAACTGAACTGTACATTACAAAAGATTTACATGAAATTTTAAGCCTCATATACAAGCAAGAAATTGAAGCATATTTTTCAACTGGAACAAGAAAATATACAGTTTTGATATTACCTTGATTCTATATCTTTTGATATTTCTCCACAAGAAAGTGTATTTCTTAAGATTTCCAGCAGACCATCAATGCCATGGCGAACATGAGCATCTTTGACAGGCAAGTAGCTTTTCACTAATGTCTTAATCCCATATATCTACAGCTCAAAAAGGGAAAAAAGAAAAACTAAAGTGCAATCCAATGCATAAGGAATTGCAAAAAGGTATTGCATCATTATATTACTATATATTATTCTGGACAAATTGACTAAACAACTTTTTAATTCCTTGTTGAGAACCGAAACTGAAAAAAGAAATTGACCACAGGATTTTCAAAATGGTAAAAATAAGAATAAAACTTTCTCAAAATTGACCAACCTTTAACAAACAAAGCTCACTTTTGTCATCCCAAGACGGCTTTTTATTATCGCCTGGTTTCTGAAAAGTAAAACACCCATATACAAGAAAACAAATTATCATTATGTCATAAATCAAAGATATGTCACAAGTGCAGCGAGTTTAAAAGGCATACATTACTGCATTTAAGGATCTTTTCTATTATAAATTCTTCGATTTCACTCTCTCTAGTTTCAAAAACTGGCATTGCGGTCTGGGCTATACACCCCAAAGATTGCAGAACAGCAGGCAAATGTGTCTTCTCCTCTAGCATATCCACAAGCCTCTGCAAAATCAGAAACATGAACTTCCCAACTGCTAACACTAACATGAAATTGTACGAATTACGGGGATCTACATGTGATGCATAAAGTAATCATAATCTTAGACCTTGTATAAAACAGAGAGTGATTTAAGTCCATCATCCTTCGTTATTGCTGCGAGGGCATGTACAGCATACTTTGCCTGTCTTCGACTGCCCTCCAAACACAACCTTTCCAATATAAGGTCTATGGAACTGCAAGTGGGACAATAGGGTGAAAATGAGCAATATATACAATGGGAATGATCTAGTAGTTCAAAAATTCTAACAGTTTAACCTTGATGACACTGCAAGATGTTCCCGGATGGTACCACCAGCCTTTGCTAAAATATTCAAAACTCCTTCTTTTACTGTTTCATCATCATCTTTAAGAAAATTTACCAGTTCTTCTTCTGCTCCACTGAGTAGCACTGGACTAAAGCGTGCAAGAATCTGGAAATAAATTAAAGGCAAATTAGAAACATGAACTTGAAAATACTCAAATAAAAGTGGCTAAAATTTTAGGGGCATAAAACTGCAAACCCTTGCTAACTATTTTATATGAGCCCACACATGATAACATTCTAAAAACTACCTAATTCAAATGATACGGTTACTTTTGAGTTTTTACCCTGACATGTAATATAAATAATGGAAAGCAAAAGCAAAGACGAATATGGGACATAGTTGTTGTCCACATAAGTGGAGAAAACTGGGTTTTCCTTAACTGCAAGCCTAGGAAAAAGTAGTAGATAGTACTAAGAGCAAACATTTTACAGGTTTATCTACAAAAGAGAAGTAGGAATTATGTGTTATTACCACCAAAACATTCATGCAAGATAGTGTATATTGCATATCTGCAGTAGATTTATGTGTGGAAACTTCCAGAAGAATTTCCTTCACATGCTCCTTGTTGAACAGTAGGTAAGAACATTTCACAGAGAGAGTGCTAAGAAAATCATACAGTCGGTGTTTTTCACCCAGAATCCTTAGCAAATCATCCTGCAAAAAAGGAAAGGTTGCATGAATATCATTTTAAATACAACCTCAAGATGCAGTTTCCTTGCCTTCTTACTAATCAAGAAAGGCAAGGGCAAGTTAGGCTCAGAAAATCATATCTTGTACTAGGGTTGCAGGATTGAGTTTAGAAAGACCGGAATTAGCATTTAACTGTTGAAGTGATTCTTCAGTATTCCAAAAGGAAATATATCTAATTATAGAACTGTAATAGTGACAAGTTGAGGATGGACATATATTAATGAAGGATATGATAGAAAGTTAAAACAAAGTGGTGGGTGCCCAAGAATGTGTTCTGTGTGTGTTTGTGTGTTTGTGTGTGTGTGTGTGTGTGCGTGTGCGTGTGCGTGTGTTGAGGATGGGGGCATATCAACTGGCTAAAGTTGTCCATAAAGTGGTAGCAATTGTAGCTGCCAAAAGTGGTGAGATTGGCAGCCATTATGTTCATGGCAACAACAGTATGAGAGTAAAGCATGAGGCCTTTGACTTTGGATACCAACAAAGGGTTGCCTTGCTTGTGCAGTGGTGGTAGCAGGAATAATTGTCATGGGAAATAGCTTAAGTGGTTGCAGTTGTGTTGGTAAACTGTTGCCAACTTTTAACAATTTGGTGAACGTCCAATGTACTCATGATCATTGTACAATAGTGATTCTGTTGACAATGGTGGTAGTGATGGTGGAGTGTTGAAAGGTCATGGTGGTAGAAAAGTGAATGTACTTATACATTAAATTCTTCCTACTCCACATTCATTTCTGTTGAATCTAAAAATAATATCCTCCATTGGATTTCCTGGCATCAATTTCAATAGAAAGATGAATATTCCCAGTTATGGACCTTGAATCCAATGCCAAAACCATTTCCACCACTTTTTACCTTTAAATAACATACTATACATTTTTGTATCAGTCAGTAAGTTATTCCTTACCCGTAAAGTACAAGCTTGATGGAAGCTAGTGTTTGGATCAACAAGGTTTGTTAAAATCTTCCAGATGTTAGCATCTTTTAATTGATCAAGAAACTGAAAATTCTCCTCAGCCTTTGCAGGGTCGGCAAATGAGCGTGACATTATACGGAAACAAAACATAATTTTTTTTTGGATCTCAGGAGCATCACCATCCTGCATTTGAACGAGAATCAGACACTTTTCTTGGGATATCATATGTGACACTTCACACTTACTAACTTCCAACATTTGCTAACCTGATGCATCTGCCTAAGAGACAGATACTTCTGCATCTCTTGTTGTAACCTGCAATCCAAGAGGAAATCCCCTGAAAATCAGTGCACAATTCATCAAATACCAAGATTGAAAAGGTGAGAGGCTTATCAAAAGTCACAGCCTGGTGTCAAAGCCAAGCATTAACAACATACCTTTGCTTCTGCTCCAGTATCTTCTCAAGAGCCTTCACCTCAACTTTATCAAATCCTGAGAAGACCCTTACCCAATGTTTAACTTTATCTTTGACCGAGAAATCAGTTGGGAAGAGGGACTCACAAAGAATACTTTCAATTGTATCTGATCTGCAAATTTAAAGTACTCAAAAGTTAAATGCTCATATTTCAGACCCAAAACGCTCCGAGGACAGAATACTTTTAAATCTATTACTAGAAAATAAATCATCTTATGTTCATTCATTGACAGTCATGGTTATACAATGTAAATAATTTGAGTCACTGCACTGGAGATTGACAAAACCTAAATCTCAACAATAAATATGATATAGTACGCATGTCTTAGAGCACAACCTCTGTCAAGTGGAATATATGGACTTTGGTTATTTTTAAAGAAAAAAGGAATACACTGCAAACAGAAATAGTTAAGTTGATCCACAAATCAATCATATAATGAAAAAAGCCAAGGGTGACCTGTCAGTATTGTTTTTATAAAAAACATCTTAATAAAGAAAGTTTCACAAGTGGGATTAAGGACATGTCCATCAAAAGCATGACCGACCTGACATCACTTAGTTCCTAGCATTTGAACAAATGGTACAAACTGCCTACAATTCTTGCTTGATGTTCATGTACAATGAAAAAATCAGAAGCCTTGTAAAAAGTGATATTGAGCACCACTGCAAACCTCTCTGTTTCCTTAAACATAATGAAAACCCTGAAAAGGTCTTACCTGAAATCTTTGTCATAAAAACATCTCAGAATCTTCCCAGGAATCCAATCAAATTCACTGGAAATGATCGAGCCATCAGAGCACTTTACGCAATAAACCCTGTATATCTCAGCTAGCCGCTCCATGGTATACTTTTTAACAAGTAACTGACATTTGGAAAGGAAAAATGAAGTATTACGGATAAGAATAGAGTAAAAATCAGATGGGCACAATCAAAGATAAAAAGGAGAAGTGTATATACAGATTTGTCTCGAAGGCGCTCTGCAACAAGTTTCATAGTTTCTAGCGGAATAGAATTTAGGGCAGAACATGCCACATCATAAATTACAGCAACAACTTGCTTCCGTACTTTTTCTTCAAAGTCCAACAGCCGGTCACAAAGGGCAGCTAAGAAATGTTCACCCAGCTCAAAATCAGCAGGTGTAAGACATGTATAAAATTTGTGCAAATATTCCAATACACTTACAAATGATTTCAGGAGCTTCAGCTCTGAAAGGATTTGACAGCATACAGCTCTTGACATGTTCAAGTACCAACATCCGAACCTCAACAACTCTATCAGTCAACCTCTTCAAAAACTCTGAAAAGATTGGCTGGAATGCTTCGGAGATGGCAGAGCCCGGCAGAGAAAATAGGTCCCCAACTAACTTAACCGCTTTTAAGCGAGTGTCTAGCTGATCAGTCTGCAGAAGTTGAAAATTATAACTGAGAATTTACTCATCAAACTTAATATTCATTCCTACAGTATGAACATAAGATTAAGTTCCTGATGAATATTATTTTCAAAAAATATAAACACAAGCAAAATTATCTGTCTCCAGAGAATAACATTAGACTCACAAATAGATAAAGTAAGAGTTATGCACTGTTATTAATGACATTAATCCATCATTTTGGCACAAAGAATTCAAGTTACAAAACCCAAATTTATTGAATACTATACATGATAGAGGAAGAAGTGAAATGTAAGACATTGTATCAGTATTTACCAGTAACTCTCCAGTTAGGTAAGGAACTATTCCTGACAAGATTTGGGGAGCACAACGATATACATCATAGATGACTTCATGGTAATCAATCTGATGATTCACCGACTTGTTGTCTCCTGACATTGATGATACAAGGAACTGTTTAATGCCAGATTCAAGCTTCCCTGCGCAGTGTTCTATAACATTCATGGCAAGCCTCCTAGCAGCCGCAGTAATATCCTAGTATTTGAATTTTACAAGGTCAGTCAAAAGAATTGTAGTAGCAATATACAACATAAAACTAATTCCATACACCAGTAAATAGAGATAAGATTCTTACACTTCTATTACGACCTAATATAGACAATATAACAAATAAAAGATCCTCTGGAAAATCCTCGCTCTCTTCTACAAGAACGATCATGATTGTTTGCATCGATGAAAGAACAGTTTCTTGGTGATCATCCCTGCATATGTAGCCAAAATTCAAAACAGTAGGTATTAATTTGGAGCAGAAACTTTTGCCTTCAGTGAAATTTCAACGTACAGCTAATCAATACAGGTCAATATTTAACAGATAACCTATGTTGCACGGATATCCCAAAAATCTTAGAACGCGCGTATTGGATACGATACTGTCCCAATACTTGCCCAAATATCCTCGATACGTATCGGATACTTCAAATCCATATCGGTTGACTTTTTGACAATTTTGACTTTAGGATACCCGTATCCACACCATATCAGCACACATATCCTAAAGTCCAGTAATGATTCTTTGCAATTTTTCTACGAAAAAACCTAGGTTCTGTTAGCAATTGTAAAAACCTAGTGAGTCAAAAAGAGAAAAAACCACGTAAATAAGAAAGAGAAGTTCTTTGTTTCTACTTTCTGGTGTGACGCAACAGCAAAGGGTTAAAGGGGCTAGGGTTTTCAGTATCCCATAACATATTGTATCAAATTCCATATCCCGTATCCGTACGTGCACAACATAGCAGATAACATAATGTTATCTTTCCTTGTTTAAAGTATTGTGTCTTTCATTCTATCTCGTATAGCAAAAACCATTAATCATGAACTTATTGAATGGCTGTCTTCTTATTGATGTACATAATGTCATCATATATGATAAAAGGCAGGGGGAACTAAACTAGTCATTATTGACAATAATGTCCATTATCAGACTGATCTACAGATATTATCTTGGAATATACAGTATCATATATAAATGAGAAAGATCAAGAAACTTAATTAAAGTATATTGTTCATGAAAGATAGTAGGAATAGAAATGACCACATTAGAGAGATAATCACATGCTTTTGACAATATCAAAAAACCATGAAAACAAGGTTCCTCAAACTCATAAACAAATATTTAAAAGAAACAAAACAAACCTGGCAACAGCAAAAAAAGTACTGAACATCTCATTCACCAGATCATCACATTCAAGGTCCAACATTACAACACATGACCTATATTTTGCAAGAGTCTCCAAAATGACAACTCTCCTACCAAATGATGGACCACTTGTATCTTTCAATCCACTAAAAGTACCCACAATCAAGTGAAAGATATCCTGCAATGATATCCAGAGCAATCAGCTGGGACTTTGGGAGTGAAATTCCCAAAAAACATTGATAAAATGGAAACACAGTATATCCTTTAACCAGTTGACTTTAATAAAATAAATGCACCTTTAGCACATCATCACTATAAGGAGCTTCAGGTGCAGTAATCCGGGTTATCTCACAAATACAGGTCGCAACTAGAAGCTTGACATCTCTATCTTGATGTGTCAACAGTTCTGGCTTGACAATTGCATTAAGGAAAGGCTGCATTGCCTCCAATGTAGATGCTGGAGGTGATTGATCCAACTCAGAAAGACATGATGCAGCTTGCTGCAAGTTGGAAGAAAATAAAAACCATAAAGCTGAACACAAATCAAATTTATCCAACAAAAGATGAAAGAACTCAGTCCTCAAAATATCAGGCCAGACAGAGCCTAAGACTAATATTTTATTGCAGTAGGCTAATAAGATCTTCAGAAGTTACATGATCGGAATATGGAAATGAAGAGTCCTAAATATATGTGGCTTCAGAGTGATTAGATTCAGAACCACATGGCCGAACAACAGTTCCTAACAGTTTATTTTGTTTATCGACAGATTCAACTTACAAGGAACACAGCAAGCATTTTTAACTCAGACGATAACAAATTAGGATGAACATTTCTGTGCTACTATCATGTCATAATTACCATTCAAAATTTAACAGTGAGACAATGTAACTCAGAATACTTGTGAGTTGTGACCAAGAGGAAATTAGTAATTTTGACCACTTTACATAATCACCTGCCACAAATTAGCTTTCAAGTTATCTCTAAAAACTGTGACCTGCCATTTTATATTGTCTATGATGCTCTGCGATGTTTCTTGAAAGCCATTTTGCAATTGGGAAAGATGACCCTTATAATTTTCCCACTATCAGCTATTAACAAACTTAAAATTAGAATAACCTAAAAGAAGCATATGCAAACACGGACTGAAATTTCCAATGACTAGCACAATCGAACTTTTGGTTAAAGGGCTGTGCTTGCTTAGATCTTCAAACACCACTCACTGATTTACCACCCAAGCACCAGTGCACCACTACAAATGTAATATTTCCTTATTGACAAAGCTATCAAGATCCTCTTAAGTGCAACACCATCCTCCAGCTTCCAAATATGACCAAACTCACACTTCTAACTACTTTTAGGTCACTAACATATTTATCACTCAGACCGGGTACAATTTGCTCCAACATCCGGACTTCCACATTCAGACTATCAAGAATGAACCCTCCTATAAAATAGAAATGAACCATAGTCTGACCACATATCGTAATACTGCCAATAAAAGAAATATGTTTTGCATTAAGTGGTTAAATTTAATAAATCATGAGAATAATTGAACTTCAAATGTCAAGTCTTACACTTTTCCTACTTTACCAAGAAAAATCTAGAACCTCCTTGACTAAATCTAAAGCATTCCCACAAGTGAATCAAACATAACCATTTATCTTAGTTGAGATGTGCAATTCAGTCCTGTAAACAATATAATGTTAAGACAAGAAACCCAGAATTCCAATTTGATTTGTACCACTCACTACCTTGGCATCCAAACAACACATGCAGATTTTCAGACGTATCTAACCACCACTAACCCTAAAACAACAAAATTGCTCCGAACTTGTTCAAATTAACAGAATTCAAAACCTCTACACAGACAAAGTTCACTAGACCCTCCGTTTAATCCCCAAAATCAAAAAGGAATTTTAATTTCAAATCTTAAGATTATACATCTGTTTAATCCCCTAAGAAAACCCTAATTCAACTACTTAGATTACTTGCTCGAGGCGAGAATTTCAGTCTCGAAAAGAAATTCGCAAAGAGAAATGGAGTACGGAACTCAAAATTTCGTAATGCTTGCTTTCGTTTCCTTCCTTCCACTGGTTTCCGAGAAACCAAACAGAAAATAACTAAAATAACTAACGTTACAGAGCGTGAATTTCGACAAAAACACGAACTTGTATGTAAATTAATTTGAAGGGAGCTACAAGCGACGGAAAAAAAAAAAAGAGTTGATTATACAAAGTAAGAAATTAGAGAAATGCGAACCTTTAAGAGCTTGACGAGAGCGTCTTTGGAGGAAGGAGGAGTCTCGAGCTTGGATCCCACCTCCTTGAGCTGCTGCTCAAGCTTTTGGGCCATCTCTTCGTGGAGCAAACGGTGTCGTTTCACGGCAGTAGCACCTCTCGCATGGAGTCGATAAGGGTGAGATTCAAGGTTGTGAAGGAAGAGGTCTTTCCGTTTTTGTTTCCTCTCTCTCTATTTTTTTGGCAGAGTCACTTGTGTCCGAGTCCGTCTCTCTCTCTCTCTTGACTCTCTGCGGTTGGGCTTTTAGTTTTCGAACAGCAATGCGAAATGAACTCCAGATGTAAGTGAAATTTCAAGAAAATGCTGACTTCATAAGAATTGTACTTTGTACACTGTACGTCTGTAATTCTATATCCCGACTCCGGAGTCCACCTCTATAAATCGTATTTCTATTCGTGCCCTTCTGTTTTAGTTATCTATCATCCATGCCCCCATTTTACCACATTTAATTCAAGAAACCCTCCCCAATTACGTACTAAGGGAGTTGTCCATTTGTTCTATATTTTATTAAATTCAGAAAAAAAAAATTCTACTTTTGGAGTTCACAGATAAGCCTTCAAAACGCAACATTTCATAAATTTTTAGGTTTTTAGTTTTACAACATTTGATAATGTTTTTCATGAAACATTCTCATAATGTTACACGCTAATAAAATATTATGGAAGATTATAACTCCACTAAGACATCTCTATTGGGTACCAAATAGAGATTTCATCTCCAATTTTGGTACCCAAGCAATAAAAAAAAAAAAAAAAAGTCTTCAATGAGAGGTACCAAAAATGGTATAGTGGCCATTGTTGTACAAAATCTGGTATTGGAAATGGTGATTGGGATACCATTTGGATTTTTGTGGGGTCCAACTGCATTTGTCACGTGGACAACGCTAATTTTTGTGTTAGTGCTTCACGTGGCATGAGATGTAGGAAATGTGTGCCATAAGGCCAATAATGACCTTACCTTGAGGATAATATTTTAGACAGTTGTTCGTCAAGTAGACTTATAGAGAATGACAACACCTTAGAGCTATTTAAGAGGAGAGTATAAGTGGTTAAAGGTTTGTTATTCATGAGACATATACATCTCTGTTGATAGTTCTTAAATAGTTCTTGATCCAAAAGATTGGTACCTGGGTAACAGCGTATTCAAGTAAGATAAGTATAGCTCTTAAGCCTACTCAAATGTAGAGGCAATTAGTCTCGGACTGCGCATGTGAGGGACACAAAGGCAAGAGCATAGGTACCTATTGAAATATAGGTCCATTGAACGAGATCAACAAATAAGATCCTTGTATGAAGTGAAACAAACATCAAACAAGATCTACTTAGGTTGTGGATTCAAATTAGCCTTTACCCTGAGACAGTTTATGATCGCAATATTTAGTGATACAATGCATGTGTATTGAGGTACAATGTGTGTATTGATGGATTTAGTAAAAGGGAGCACAAAGACATATAAGTGGTCAATAAGAGATCTATCGCTTACCCAATGTGGAAGGAAAGTTTGTCATATGCGATTGATCTAATGTGAGTCAAAGACTTCGACTAAAGCATATGGGTGAGATGACAGTGGAATGAGGTTTTCTCGACTGTATCTCAACCATGCTCATACTAGAGATTTTGATAATACTTCATACCTCATATTAGTGATTGGGAAAATGGATGACTAAAGGATAGAAGGACTGTATTAATTTGTTACTGCAACTGAATAAGTTTCGATCATTTATTCAATTTGACGAAGCCTAAACATAACTAAGTGTCACTCAAGACCTTTGGAAACCCAGTGAATAATAGGTCTAATGCATCTGTATATATTTCGTATAAGTGCAATTATTCGATCTCGTGTGAAAATCAAATGGAGATTTGATTATTCCATTATCAAATTCGAATAGTGTAATAACTTAGTTTTTAATTAAATAGAATTTTGTTAAATTAGTTAGTAATTTTTTTTAATTAATATTAATATTAATTATTTTTTTTTATATTTATGTTTTTTTTTTTTAATTTAGACGTGTAGAATTTAGTTTAGTTTAGTTTTGATGTTTTAGAATTTAGTTTTGTTGGTTAGAAGTGTGGTGGCTGGGCGGTGGTTTAAGTGAAGTGTGGTGACTGGGCTGTGGTTTAAGTGAGGTGTGTGGTTTGGGCGGTGTGTGTGTTTTTGGTGTATGTTATAAGGCTGAGGTTTTGAACAAAAGTTAGAACACCAAAACAAACCCAGCCAATCCGAGAAAAAGAAGAAAAAAGGAAGAAGAAAGGAAAAGAAAGAAGAGAAGATAAACCAGAGAAAGAAGAAGAGCAACCGAGACGAGAGAAAGAGAGAGAAGAACACAAAGAAGGAAATAAGAGGAAGATCGAAGAAGGTAATTTCCAGTTTCCTTGGATGCTCTGTTTTCTGTGATTTCGAATTGAAGTGTGATTTTCTGTTTTGGTGAGGTTTATTTAGTGTTAGAGTTGTTTATTGGAACACAAACACCATAGAAATTAAAGGAGAATTCATATTGGGTGTAGAGAGAAAATTTTCAATTTTTGAGTTTTTGAATTTCATTTGATTTGGTTATGTTTTCTTTGATTTTAATTGAAGTATAAGTTATAATTTATCATTACTTAGCCTTAGGAATTGATTTGGATGGTGAGAATCGAAAAGAATTGAAATTGGATGAATTTTTGGAAATCTGCAAATTTTGTGCAATTTTTGGACAATTTTGAGTACCAACCTTTGAGACCAATTAACTGGAGTTCTAACTGTCCGTTTTGAGTGTTCTTTGTATGATTAAATTGAATATAAGTTTGCTCAATTTGGTAGTGTTTTGATAGGTCAAATGTTAGGGCAAAGTTGAGAAAAAATAAGGAATTTCTAGAAAAGTTGCAGAATTTTTGGGAAGATGATGAACAATACAGCCGAACCCTCTGTCGCACACTGGTGCGTGGCGGCGGCTCCGGTCGCCAGGGAAAGTCGTCACTGTGTTTTCGATTCCGAGTCCGACGGTGGCGTTCGTTTTATGATGTGAGACCTCTAACTTAGTGTTTTCACTACACACACTAGAATTAAAGAGTGAGCAACTTTTATTCCGTAATTTATTTTACTTTTCTTGTACGAGATTAGGTTCAGAGAACGACCCGGAGACACAAGGCTATTTCTAACGACTAAGTCAGTTCGTATTCGAGGTAGGGAGATCTGGGAAACTTTTGACTGCAAACTTGATTGTATTGGATTTTTGTTGAAAAATGCGATATGTGTACTAATACGTGACTTATGTGAATTATCTGAATTACTTGAGCATGATATGAATTAGTTAATTATTATATTTATAATTATGTGTATTTATTTGAATGTGAAGCATATATGATCCATTGAGAATGGAGTTATATGAGTGAGAAGAGATTGAGTGTTAAATTTAAATTCCTAAGTGCGTGGGGAGAGACGCCCCTTCAGTTGGGACTGATAAAACTATCTTTTTCCTAACGCGCATTGGAACCTTCGGTTGCGACCGAAGTTATAATGAATTGCAATTTACTTTTCAAGGGGTTTACTTTTCAAGGGTTTAAATTGAGGAAGTGCAGCATAACATTCATGCATTAATAATATTATTATAATATATATTATCTGCTCCATGTTGTATGTTTCATTGAAATTCGGTATAATTAATTTTGCATGATAAGGTTGAATGTCTCTATTAAGCTGTTGGTTAGAGCTTAACTCCTCTTAGACTTTGCAGGTTCAACCACTGAAGATCAAAACCCTTAGAAGAGGTAGCAAAATGAAGTTTGTGTAAATAAGTGTGAACAGACTTTAAAGTTTAATTTCGTATAATTTGGGAAGTTTTGTAAAACCTAAGTTATGGAGATAGGTTATGTGTTGTAAATTAAGTTTGAATCAGGTTTTTCTATATAAAGAAAATTAAGGAGTTTATTTTATTTTATTTTATTTTCCTCCGTCACATTCTAGTTATAGAAGTTAAATCTATAATTAGAGTGTGATTCACACCTTGATACGTAATTAGTTCTAAATCACGAATTGGGGCGTGACAAGTTGGTATCAGAGCTCAAGGTTTAAAAGAATCCTAGGCTTGAATTGTGTGCTCAGAGAAAAGTTTGGAGTTTAGTTTGTTGTTGGGGTTAGAATGCCATTAAGACTTGAAATTTGAAGTGTTTTAATTGAGAATATTTTGGTTAAGCTATTACTATATTTTGGAGTTTGATTTTAATATTGTTCTTTTAGAATTAATATAGGTATGGACTCGTTTGATACTAATGATACATGGGGAGGACATCATATGGGACGTCAATGTATAAATTCCTGGGATCCTCATAGACGTGATGAAAAAATTAGGCGACAAGAAAACCTCAACTTGGAGAGAGAAATCAGAGAAGTAGGAAATTGTAAACCATTTAATTTATACTAGTGAAATGGTGAAACTAGAAGTAATATATCGTCTTTAGAAGAGGAATACTGCTTTTGAGGAGATGATAAGACAATGTAATGATCCTAATCTTTATGAGGAACGAGTTCAACACCTAATAAAACAAGAAGAAGGATAGTGGCCACCAGCTGGAATACAATTACCTCCAGTTCCAGCTCAGGAAAAATGTACAGAGGAAGAGGATCCTAGTGAAGATCCAGAACAACCAGTAGAGTCTGAGTCTGTTTCTGTAGGTTACTCAGGACAAGCTGAATCAAGAGGTTTGGTAGTAAGTCCTAGAGCTTCAGGTGATACAGAGGCTGATGCTACTTTTACTAGATCAGGTGGAAGAACTGATAGCTCAGGTCGTAGGAAATAGGTGCCAGACCTTAGGATGGTAAAGTTGATTGAATGTTGTTTGGACTTTTACATAAAAGTTTACTATACTGTAAATTACTTTGAATCATTTTGTGATATATAATATGTATGTTTTGTTGTTTATCTCTTCATTATTAATTTTATTTATGTTAATTATTTGATAAATTTTATTTCAAAGTAATTTAAAGCTTTGTTTAGAAAATATTTATTTTAACTTTAAATTAGTTATAGATTTAATCCTCTTAAAAGATGGCGGAAAGACAAAGAATTCCGAACGAGAATGTGAATAGTAACCAAGACGTGGTTGCAGCTATACGAGAGATGCCAAGTGCTAATTGGGAAACTATAACTCAAGAGAATCAGCAGAAGAATGCCTAGGAGCGAGTTATGAGAATTCAAGGGGAATTCTAAAAGTCAAAACCACCAGTGTTTAAGGGTGAACCTGATTATGTGATAGCTGAAAAGTGGCTTCACCAGATGAAGAGGAAGTTGCAAGAACAAAGGATTCCAAAAGAATTCAATTAAAGTGATTGTTGCTTGTTCTTACCTAGAAGAACAAGCATATCATTAGTGAGAATCAGTAACGAGTATTCGAGAGGAGGAGGTCACGAACTGGACATGATTCGAGGAACTTTTTCTGGAGAAGTATTTTCCTGATACAATCAAAGATATGAAGGCAAGGGAATTTGTCAATCTGTCTCAACGAGATTTATCGGTAGCAAACTATCAAGCAAAATTTGAAGAACTAATGTGTTTCGCATCGGAGTTAGTGCCAAATGAAAGCAAGAAAGCCAAGCGATTCCAGGTGGGTCTCAAACCAACTGTTAAAAAGTTTTCATTTTGAAATTAGAAAGGTATGCAGATGTTGTTGATTGCGCCTTAATCTCTAAACAAGCAATGTTAGACATTAAAATGATGTGGGAGGTTAGAGCAATAAGCGTTCGAATTTGGGTCATTCTCGTTACCAACCACCGACGACGCCATACTTTGATAGAAGACGTTACCATTACTGCAAACAAGTATGACACATTCATAATTAGTGCCCATCATTATCATCTTACTAAATGCCAAGTACTCAACCACCACCATATCGGGCACCATAATTTTTGTATCAAGCTCCCCAAATTTAGTTTAGAGCTTCATCTGCACCACAATATCGTTCTCCATCACTACTTTAAGCACGACCACCTTTTCTGCCTCAACAGAAGAACAAAGTTGGGCTAAACCAACCATTAGTCAACAACCACCACGTCCAGGGGGACGATCAGGAGCTATCAGACCCAGACTCTCGGGAGGGTGTTTGCACTTCAACAAGTGGAAAGTCAAGCTGATCCAATAGTGGAATATCCTGTTGATCCTGTAATTGAAAACCAGAGTAATCTTATGCTCAACCAGCATAGTGAATTTACGGGTGAGGAGCAATATCTTTATTCTATGGAAAGAGCAGTATAATTACACTGGAGAGGGCCAGTGTTCTGGTACTGAGGGAGATCAAGGAGATTACCAAGCAGTGGAAGGTACGTTTCCAATCTTCAATTCTTAGGCTAGAATACTTTTTGATACTGGTGCAACACTTTCATTCTTATCTGCATCGTTTTCATCTCCTCTTGAATTAGAATCAGAAGTTTTGAACCCACCAAAATTTATATGCTCTCCATTGGGTGTTAAAGTAAAAGTTGATAGAGTGTATAAATTTTGTATGGTAGAACTCTCAAGTCATAAGCTTGTATTTGATTTATTGATAATGGATATTTCGGGGTATGAAGTTATTTGGGGAGTAGATTGGCTTAAGAAACACCAAGCTATTCTTGACTTTGGTAAAAATTCGATAACTATAACCATAATGGAAGGTGAAACCTTTAGTTTTTGTGGGAATAAGGATATTTTCAAACCCCAACGTTTCTTAAGTGTAAAAGATTGTAATTTTCCAAGGATACTAGCTGCTTTTACATTTGAAGATGGAGATAACTTACATATGGAACAAATTCCTGTAGTTAAAGATTTTATTAATGTATTCCCAGAGAATTTATCTGGATTACTACTAGAATGAGGAGTACAATTTGCGATCGAAGTGTATTCAGGTACAACTATATTTCTATACCTCCACGTAGAATAACACCTGCAGAGTTAAAAGAACTTAAGGAGTAACTTAAAGATTTACAAGAGAGGGAGTTTATTTGCCTTAGTACATTACCTTGGGGTGCACCAGCCTTATTTGTGAAGAAAAAGAATGGAACACTTACGATGTGTATTGATTATCGTCAATTGAATCGAGTAACCACTACAACAAAATTGTCAATAGATATCACCTAATTTATATCAGATTTGAAATCGACTGATATTGTAAAAATTATAATATCAGATAATTTTTTGACTGATTTCTAAACTCTATTAGAAATCATCAGATTTTTTAACCTGATATATAATGTTTTCCCTTTTTATAAAAATTTTGTAAAGATATCAATGTAATCTGCCAACTGATATCTTAACACACCGCTTATAATTTTTTTGTCCTACCACCGAGCACACCTGATATGTAATATCTTTTTCCCACTTAAAATTTTTTTTGTCCTACTCCCAACACTTGCACAAATTAATTCACTAACCCTCACTCACAAAGCTCGATCAAACACAAACCCAGACCCATAACACACACACACATACACTCTCTCTCTCTCTCTCTCTCTCTCTCTCTCTCTCTCTCTCCTGCGAACTCGATCTATCTCTGATCGGGTTCTCGCTGTCCGGCAAGTGTGACCGGCGAGATGACCACCAGTCTCTTCCATTCCTTCTCCTCTCTCTTTCCTTGTACTTCACTCGCCCTGAAACCAAGCCAGAAACTCGAATCGAGCCACACAGACTCGATGGTCTTCTCCGACGATCTCCTAATCCTGGCGGCGTTGCGACCGAAATCCGGCCGCAATGGGTTCCCCTCGTCGATCTGGTCAATCCATGGTCTTCATTTGGCAGCGATTCGAATCAAGTTAGTTCTTCGATTAGGTTCCTCTCACTTTCGCCTGTTAGCTTAGGTCGCCTCTGAAATCTCCTCATCAGTCATCACAAAAAGCCACTAAGCCATACAAGAATACTCAGCTCCCTCGAATCAGGTTAGGGCTTCGATTTGTTTAGGTTTTAATGTTATATATGGTTTCGATTTCAAAGATTTTGTTTGGGTTTTGTTTTTGGGGATGTGTACAACAATATGGCCATGCTTCCCAAAAAGCTTAAGCTTGACAAGGAAGCCCACCCAACATTCGAGCTCCGGTTCCAACTCCCTGACCTCACCCAACCCATCAGAGTGAGTCCCCAACCTTTTTTATTTTAATTTTTAGTTGCTAAAGGAGAGGTTATGTTTATTATTGTTCCTCTGTTTGGTCAACTGAGACTGGTCTATTAATTTCTCTGTATGGCTTTGTTGATAATCTTGTAATAGGGCTCTGGGATTGGAATTTATGGTTCAAATTGCCCTCAATGGATATTGGAAATGGAGGTATTGTTTGGTCATTCTTTTCAATCTCATTTTGCTTTTGTTAATTTTTCTTTTCTGTTTTCATTACTGTGATACTTTTATATATAATCAATATATGATCAAGAATGTGATGAACAACTTGTTTAAATTTTGTGCAGGCTTGCAATGCTCACGGTTTGATTTGTGTGCTTTCAGATTTTCTCTCTCTCTCTCTCTCTCTCTCTCTCTCTCTCTCACACACACACACGTACACATTGGTTGAAAGTGAAAGAAGTGAGAAATATGAATATCTCAACCTGCAGCTATTGAATCCCGATTCTAGGACTCCTCAACGACTAAAAGGTGAAAACAATGACTTGTAATTATTTATGTTATGGTTGTTTTGAGCTTGGTTGTGGTTGCAGTTATGGTTGCCGTTATCGTTAGTTTATTGTTGCTTAATTATAGTGGCCTAAACTTTGATATTTTCTTTAAATGTTATTAGGTCTGATGTAGCATAGCAAAGTGGGGAGGTTACATGATCTGTTTCTGGTCCAATACTTTCTAGGTATTTCACATCTTGCAATCCCATTTGTTGATTATATGTTTAATTTCTCTAAAAAAAATATATACCTTTAATTATTTTCTAGTGTAGTTACTGTTCTAATTATTGTGTTATATCATTCTTCTAGGAGAAACCATGGTCATCATGAGCTTCATGTGGAGAGGCAACTGATGCTCCATGTACTTACTGGATATTTTGAATGGACCAGATTTGACAAAAGGCAGCTAACAGTAGATCCACCAAAGGCAGAGAAACAAAATCCATGGATGAGAGGTGATAATACTCTTTTATCACTACATTTGCATTGATTTTGATATATAGTCTTACCTATCATTTATGATATTTGTTTCCAATACCAGTCCATATTTGATTGTTAGTTTCTAATACTATATACCATCTTTGTCATCTTACAAACATCTCATTTTAAGTTTGTTCCCAGTACGTTCTATTCCAGAAAATTTCATGATCAATTATTCTTCTTTTGTATCAGTGCGAAATTGAAAATTTCATTGTCAGTTATTCGTAAATTGTTTGGAGGATTCAGGAAAATGCAAAGGTCTCAAACAATACTACTCACAGGCATTATACATATCCTGTATTAGCCTGCACTACTCCATGGTATGTCTTATAGATCTGTTTGGCCATGCTTTATTGCATTTTGTTATTTTCTCTTTAAAATTAGCTATTCATATTTTATTCAATAACATACTATCTGAACCTAAATACAAAACAAATTTCTGTTCATTTGGAAATGAATTTATCTGCTGATGAATTCTAATTTTTGGAACTGAATATCAAATAGCATAATTCAGCGTTCATTATTTTCTAAATTGTGATGTGGTGACAAGTTCAGTAATGTGACTGGATGTTTTATATTCCAAAATGCAATATATGAAGCTAATGTTTCTAAATTCTGATGGTTAAGTTCATTACTTAATGCCTCAAACTATGAATTTTTTTTTTTGTTATCCACTTTATTCTTTGGAACATTAAAACTATTATTTTGCATTGATTTGTCTAGGCTATGTACTTGTTTTTGTGAACCTGGTTGCTAGGTTGATTGCAAATCGTGTACCAAGGGAACTTATGATGTCCACACTCATTTTCACTGCTGGCTTGGGCAGGGAAATTTATCAGAACTCAATACCATAAAAGTATATCACAATTCATATAACAAAGTTTTATGAAAAATGTGACAACTTGATAAAATAAGAAAAGAAGTTTTTACCCAAATATCAGCACTAGAATAATCAAACTGATTATTCTGTTATGCATGGGGTTCATTGTGGCTTAATCTATTTTCATTATTTTCATCTTTATATATCATCCACAAAAACAACTCCTCTATTGTATTTTACTGGTTCAGCCTATGTTGAGGTCAAACCTTATGTAGACAGTTTGTTGGTTTGTTCTCAACTTCTTGGTGCTGCAACTAAACAGGAAGCTACTTAGTTTGTGTTTTCTGTGAGCTTGTAAATCAATCAGGATGTACCTTTCTTTAATCTCTGTTTGGTTTTTTTTTCCTAGTTACTATTCCTTCATTGCTATAAATTTGATGTGCTTTCAGTGCACTCCTATATTCTACTGTTTATACCGGGCGATAAACCATTTTACTTGCTGTAGGTTTCTTGGGAGCATGAACAGTTCTCACGGCTGAGAGTTACTGCTGCCACCCTTTCTGAACTCCCTGTCTCTCCTGAACTGTTAGAGAGCACTGGAAGTCTGGTTGATGGTAGGTTCTGTTTTTTAAACCCACTTCTCTTGCTGCTGGTCCTCTTATTATAATATTCTTTAGCTGAGATGTTGGTTTTTTGCAGGCTTTTTGTGAGTGAAACTGCAATCATCAAAAGTATCAAGTTAGTTGCTGAGAGCCTTGCGAAGAATGATATTCTTCTGTGTGTCCCTTTGTAGGTGGGTAGGTGGGTAGGTGGGTGTAGTGAGTTATGGTTTAAATGTAGTTTTAGTATAAAATCAGGCTTTCATTAAACATGGAATCCTTTATCTTTTATATTAATTAATTCATCGCTTGGTTTCAGGTTGGTGGATGAACTTGCTGCTTTGTACAAGGTATGAGAATGCACTTTTTTGTATGTGCATGTGCAGCATGTCCTATTTCCATATGTTTAAAGTTGCTTTTCTTTTCTTTTTATTTCAGCTCATAAATTTTTGTGGTGCAGTTGATTCTGAAAATGAGATAATCATGGATCTTAATTATTGCAGATTTGGTACTGTTTCCACATCTCATGGATCAGAAGCATCTAAAACGTTAGAGGATCAGCAGAAGAGAAAGGCTAGAGCAGAGAGGTTTGGTCTCATGCCTCTTTTAATTTGGTGCTTGAACAGCTTCAAGAATTTGAATATTGAAAATCTCTAATTATTTTGTTTCATTTATGTTGCAAAATGTTCTTAATGTATTTCTTGTTCATCAGGTTTGGGCTTGCTGGTTCCTCTTCCATTTGCTTATCGACACGAACAACGCCTCAAGGAAAAGTGAAGCCTTCAAGTGACAAGCCCCTTATTATTCAAGTCATATATACTTTGTAGGTGATGTGTAGCTTAGTAATTTTGGTATATGACTCTTTGAACATTAATTTTAGTTCTAATAGTTTGGTAGCTTGTAATACTTGACTTATTTTTATTATGAAATTATCAATGCAATTTTTATATTCTAATGAATGTGTAATTTTGATTCAGTGTTTATATATTCATTTTGCCCTTATATTTAAATTATAGCCACAATTGTATGTTCAATTCATTGATATCCCTTTTAGGTGAAAAAAAACTGATATATATCATACATTTCAAATTCTTTTTCTAAACTTAAAATAATAAACAATATCAGTTTTGGTCTAAAAATTGAAATGTTATACTGTTTTGATATCAGGTTCTCTCTCAGACTTGATATATAAACAATATTTAGATATCAGGGCCAGTTTCATATCTGATATTGATATCAAGATTATATATTAGAATTTATCATATACCTGATATTGATACCATGATTTTAAATCATATTCTACCTCAAACTTGATATTGATATCATGATTTTATATCATATTCTATCTCAAATACGATATGTATTGATCAGAATTATTGATATTCGAATTTTATAGATATCAGAAATAATATCAAAAATGATATATAAACAATGTTTACATATCAGTTTAAAACTGATATCTAAAATGTGAACATTAGATATCACGACGCGCTATATCAGACGACTACCCAAATAGATATCAGTCCACGACTGATATCTATCGACATTTTTGTTGTAGTGAACTGTGAAGAATAAGTATCCACTCTCTAGGATTGATGATTTGTTCGATCAACTAAGAGATTCTAAGTATTTTTCAAAGATTGATCTTCATTCAGGATATCATCAACTTCGAGTTAAGTCAGAAGATGTTCCTAAGACAGTTTTCAGAACTCGTTATAGACATTACGAGTATTTAGTTATGCCCTTTGGATTAACGAATGCACCAGTTGCATTTATAAATTTGATAAATCGAGTAATTCGACCATATCTCGATCAATTTGTGATTGTCTTTATTGATAATATTCTTATCTACTCAACTACTGAAGAGAAACATGCACGAAATTTGGTAATAGTATTGCATGCTGACATTGAAGGAGCATAAGTTATTCACCAAATTCAATCAAGTGTGAATTCTGGCTCACTGAATTCAATAGAAAACGAATTCAGCCAATTATAATTTTCTAGCCTATTTTACATGGTATTAGAGCAAGGGAAACCCTGTTGTTGTTTTCTTAGAGTATAAAATTAATCAATTAAAAATATGTTATGACTCTAAGTTTACTCGCAAGTGCACGAATCGCATTAATAGCAAAGGGTGCAAGTACGAGGTTGATCCCACGAGAAATAGGTACATATACATCAAACCAATTATGCTTATCAACTAGAAATCACCAACACATATACACAGCAATGTAGGTTGTAGGTTGATTAACTCATGCACACCACCAAACAAATACACACACGCACACACCCAATTATTTTGCAATGTTGAGAATCCCAAATCCATTTTAATCATGCAATCCCTTATCACAAACCTTATTAGTCATTGATTAAAACACAATATAACAAAGTTTGACTAGGAATTATGCATCTACAAGGAATCTTAGGTGGACTAGGAGATGTTGGTCAAAGGAATCATGCATCTACATGGGTGTCGTTCTATGCGCATATCCTTGAGCGCAAAGAATAGATTAGGCTTTGTGGATGGCACGGTCGAAGCACCATCACAAGAAAAACATCTAGCCAACTTCTCCATTTGGTAGCGTTGCAACGATATGGTACTTTTCTGGATACTCAATTCCCTCGATCCAGACATTGTAGACAGTGTAATTTACTCCACCACAGCACGTGAGATTTGGGCTAATCTCTATGAGCGTTTTTCTCAAAGCAATGCTCCAAGAATCTTTCAAATTCAGCGAGACATCGCTTCTCTTACTCAAGGGCAGATGTTAATCGCCAATTATTACCCCAAGATGAAAGGTTTGTGGGATGAACTTGCATTCTACAATGATATGCAAAGTTGTTCGTGTGGAGCCATGAAGAAGCATGCTTTGAAGGAGGAGAGAAACGCATTAATGCAATTCCAAATAACAGAGATATATATATCAAAAAACATAGAGAGATATATATATAGATATATATATATGAAAGAACAGAGATTAAGTGAAAAAGATGATAGATAGGTATTAATATAACGTCAAATGTGTAATAAAGAATGTGTTTTGTTAAAATGAAAGAAAGAAAGAAAGAAAGAAAGTTCATACCTCTTCGATCGTTATTAATTGGAATACCCCTCTGTTCAATATCCACCTGAGACATTAGGATGAATCAATCATTGAATACAGAGTAGAGAGAGTAATTGATATCCCATTAAAACTACTATTTAATTAACAAAGTGCTCTACAGAAATGGAAAAAAAAAATATACAAATTAAATACATAATACCTTTCGATCGCACGTACGGTACTCCTCGATGAAGATTCAAGAACAAAACTCGAATGATTGAGGACGACAACGACAAGTCAATATATTGTACTTTGTGTGCTCCAAGAACCCAATATGAAGTAGCTACTGTGCTCTGCATGCAACGATGAAGTATGAACGCATCCTCCTCGGTTGGGTGTGTTTATAATTTATAAAGACGCACGTGTACTTATATAGACGCATGTGAGAGCGTCGGATTAGAGAATGGTCTTGATTCTTGAGTCTTTTGACAATTATAATAAATTAGAGTATCATAGGAACTATTTGATATTTTTTTCAAACGAATTAGAGTATGCTCTTGAAAATTATTATAAATTATGCAATAATATAATGATAATATTATATATGAGAAAATATGCAATAAAAAATATATATGATATAGTTGCACATCTTATAAAGCGTATTATAATTGTTAATCTGCGACAATTGCACAATTACACTGTCAATAATTACCCAATTATAATAAATTTCTTAAAATTAATAATTTCAATTACATAATAAATAAATTTATTGAAATTAATTGCAGAACAAATTACTCAAGACTTCTACTATAACTTGAGAAGGGAGAGATGATACTTTAGCCAATCATAAGCCAACCCACATTACTGAAAAAATTGTGTGGGGCATGGATCCCAACACACTCTGCATTTTTTTTTTTTTGTGTGTTTTACAGTATATTAGAGTCACTGTTGAATAATGACTATACTAACTATGTAACAAATACTATTAAAAAAAAACAAAGGGTATCAATATAATACTTATATATATACCTTCCGTTTTTTTGTTACATAAACATGTTTTTTTGTTACCACTTTACATAAATATGTTAAAAGTTTATAAAACCAACATAACATAAAACACTAAAATTTATGTCGTCATATAAACTCTTATCATGTTTGTCATCACATCAACCATTATAATGTTCGTCGTTACATCAACCATTATAATGTTCGTCGTTACATCAACCTTTATCAACTCTTATTTTTTTTTTTTGGTCAAATTGAGAGTATTGTCTTATAGATGGGTTTATTTATCAACAACTGCACCTTTTTAACATTTGGAAACATTAGGTGGGTTTCTTTTTTTTTTTTGGTCAAATTGAGAGTATTGTTTTATAGGTGGGTTTATTTATCAACAACTGCACCTTTTTAACATTTGGAAACATTAGGTGGGTTGATTTAAAATTAGGGGTGAAAAATAAACTTTGAAATCATTTACTTTAAAAAAAATATGATTTTCTTTAGATGCAAAGAAAATATTTATGATTTAATTTTGGACTTCAGCCCCACTTATACCTCCGCCAAAAATAAAGAGTTGGCCCTTGTAACAATTGGCTTGGCAATAAATTCCTACAAGCCAGGAGGGCCCTAAATCAAAATCGTAGCCTTATGATTCACACACAAATTCAAACATCGAAATTGGGTCTCAAGTTCATCAATATCATTGAAATTCCAGTGAAGTCCAATCCGTTCTTATAATGGCGAGGGAGAAAGAGAGAGGGAGAGAAGAGAAAGACGAGAGGTGAGAAGAGAGGTGAGAGAAAGGCAGAGAAGAGATAGAGGGGAGCGAGAGAGGAGAGAGAGGAAATAGACATAGAGGGAAGAAGAGAGAATGGGAGGCCGTCACCAGCCATAGGGCAGCGCCGACGATGGTGGGGTCGGGGTGGGTCTAGACTTGGAGGTGGTGATGGGTAGTTTGGGGTGTGTAATGTGGGTATTATGGTCATTTTGGTTAATGGTTAGAATTATAATTTAATAAATGAAGGAGAGGGGTGTGTAGTGAAAGGAAAATGAGTTTGCAAATATCAGCACTTTTATAAAACAAAATTTAAATTTTATTCTTTCAAATCAAAAGTTTAAAATTGGGGAAACCAAACGGTTAAAAATATATTAATCAACCTTAATTGTCTTCTTTTTGTTACTAACCAATAAACCATTAATTTAATTAACTCATATATATATATATATATATACACAAAAATTCTCTATGGAGTATTAAAGAACGGACGTAGATCTTTATAATTTTTTTTTCAATTTTTGGTTGGGTTCAACATTTTAAGGTCTTTATATGACTGTCTGTCAACTTTTACCACATTCTTATATCACATTTTTATACCATCTGACGTGTCATTACTTTACTGGACAAAGTTTTTCTTTTCCTTTTTGGGTTTTTATTTTTATTTTTTAGTATCTAATGTATGAATGCCATGTAAGTTGCCACATAAAGTGGTATGAAATTATGATATAAAAATGTGGTATATGTAGCACTACTGATACTATATATATAGGGAGCTTCCATTAAAGGATCCCTAAAAAAAATTATTTAAGAGATGAAGTGTGGGGCCCACTTTACATTGTTTTTTAATGAGGAACCATCTACCTTTTAAGTCTTTATTGCATAATCATCCTTACAAAAAATTCATTAAATTGGAAATTATTTCAAGTGTTTATCAAAAATATTTTATTCGTTTATTTATTTCATCAAAATTAGATAGATTAATAATTCCCGATTTGCCTAATTTTTTACTGATATGATCTTTGAATAGAGACCTAAAAAATAGATGACTTGCATCGTTAAAATATTATATGGAGTGTGTCTCATGAGAGATTTCTTTAATTAATAAAATTATTGGAAGAATTTCTTAATGGAAGATACCTGTATATATTCATACTCAATTGATATTTTTATTTTATTGCGACAATGAATCACTAGTATAAACCTTTTTTTATTCCTTCTTTTATATCTACACAACTGGACCTTCTACTATGACGGCTAACATTCTATACCCTAAACCCAACTTGCTACCTGCTGAGCCATTATTTTTTTTCTTATTCGTTAGATCAATTAGAGCTGATATAACGATCAATACCTTCAAGGCTTCCAATGCCTGCAGTTATCATAGAATTTATGTTCTCTTTGACATGTATTCTTTAGGGAAAGTTGTTTGAGTTACTGATGCTTAAATTCTTAAACACGTGTTATGAATTATCCAAACAATGAATTTTGAAATTGATGGAAATTTAAATGGGAGTTGTAAATAACTAAATACGATGCAATTCTGTGAAATTAGAAGTTCTTCATCCAAACACACTTGTAAGAGGTTTTCCACTCTAATCTGATCAAAGCCCTATGCAATCAACACACACTTCTATTTATAGGCTATCCATGACCGCGGCAGGCATGTATATGGCGGCAGTCTTTTCCTTCTCATTTAAGATTATTAGTTGGATAAAATAATTGATTTGAAGGCTAATCTGATCAGATCAAAAAGGGAACTAACCATAATTAATAGCCGTTATGTCTGCTATCATCACTTGCTTGAAGAAAATCTGTAACTTTCACTGAATTCCAATTCCAACTATCCAATTCAAAATGAGCTGCTAATCCTGCTATTATGTAAACTGCTATTTATTACTTTGTGCGTTCCATTCTCACCAAATATCAACTTGTAACAGTTCTTAAAATTTCATGTCAGCTCAATATAAATCCATGTAAGGCATTGTTTAAAATTTCACAAGTAAATTCTTTAAAATGATTGTAAACAATAAACATGCTTCAGAGATCTATAGAAAATTGTGTTTAAATGTACTATCCAAATATTGGACGAATTTGAATTAAGAAGTTGATATATCCAATAATCCACCTGAAATAACATATCACCCCAATAAAATAGTATATTAAACATATTACTAAAATATAATCTTGAATATCTTCAATCTATTTGAACATCAAAACCCTTGTTAAACAGGGGACTCAAAATGAGTATTAAGTTCATCAACTAGTTTCTAAGAGAAATGAATAATAGCAGTAAGAGAAATGAAGATTAATATTTGCAGAGCGCTAGACAGAAACCAATTCATGAGTGAAACTATAATTCTCATTCAATGAACAGACTATTGCCGCTGCAGCCTTTAAATAATACAAAGCAATTGTTAACTGAATGCCATCTCCGCAATATCAGCTAAACTACCCAAACTGTAATTCTTACCTCTCAAACAACTCTGACGGTTAAATACACCATTAATAGCTTTACAACTTCTATATAAGCGTTGGTTTGGTATGACTACATCTCCTTCATACATGGTGCCAAAGGTTTGGATTCGGTTGCTTACAACTATAGGAAGCAGCCATTGCAGCCAAGGGTTTGGATTCGGTTACAAATTTGAGATTGAGAAGACAGAGAAATTGCCTTATGTAGGATTAAAAAATTGAGAATTCTGCTGTTTTTGCACATTGAATTGTTGAGACTGACTTCTAATTCTTCCAGAATTATTGACTGAATTGATTCCTTGACAAGATACAGAGAAATTGCATCCTGTAGGATTAGAAAGTTGACAATCTACTTCTGTTGATTAACACTCTCTAATTCATTGCATGTGATCAATGTTATTTAACCTTGAGTAATTGTTTGCAAATTTGTCTTAAGCTTAATAATATTTGAGCGTGTTAGAGAAGCAAACCTTCATCCAAGAGTGTGTCCAAACCTCCCTTGATGTTGCACAATCCCCAACATACCAAAGAGCAGTAAATGAAAGTGTAGCACTGATCAATGCTTGATCTTGTGTACACGCTTCATAGCTTGGATTGATTTATGAGGTCTATTCTCCTTTACTGTTCACAAAAATTCCTTAGGGCAGGAAAAAGAACCATCTACATATCCAAGTAGATTGTGAGCTCTGCGGAAAAAAAAAAAAAAAAAAAAAGGAGGAAGATTGTGAGCTCTGAGAATCTATGTAACCTGAATTTTCCAAAGATAAAATTAATTGAACCCAACCTCAAAGGAATGAAATTAGGAAAGAAGATAGATTAACATCTGAAGTGTAGAAAAGCCATGAAGAAATTGAATGTACAAGAAACTGATGGAAACTACAAGAAAATTTAAGAAATTTCATCTGGTGTGAGGCATTGAGGCTCTGATACCGTGAAAGAAATGAATAGCAGTAACAGAAATGAAGAAGATGAAAATCGGCAGAGTGTTAGAAAGTTTAAGGTTTAGGTATCAGTTAGGGAGAAACCAATGCATGAGTGAAACTGAACTGTAATTCAAATTCAATAAATAGAATGTTGCTTCAGAAGCTTTTAAATAATGCCAAGCAATTTTTAACTGAATGCCATCTCAGCTATAACAGCTAAACTACCGTAACTGTCATTATATCCTCTCAAAACTCAACAGATCTTAACTAAACCAGTAACAGCTTTACAACTCCTCTATAAGCTTCGATTTGGTGCAACTGCAGCTGCCTCACACATGTTGTCTATCAGTTTCAGGCAAAACAGTCTCTTAACAAAAACTCACCAAAATCTAAATTTCTGTCCAATGTTTGTGATATTTTTCATAACTAATATAGGTATATACAAGTTTAGTCTCCACAATCACATTTCATTTTGCCGAGATTTACTATAGTTTTGATAAATCAGCAGTTGGCTGTAGCTGCTATCAAGGAAATTCCAGAATGTACTTAATTTTAAAAATTCAACATTTTTAAAGATAGATCCAATGTGTATAAAATTTTCAGAATTGAAATATACATGTGAAACTTTATCCTTCCAAAACCTCAAGTCATTTCAAGAAGATCTAATATGGTTTTGATAAAACTAAATTTGGTTTGGAGCAGATGTCAAGAAATTTCCAAGAGCTTGCACATAACTTCAAAGTTTCACTAAAAATTGAATACTCAACGAAACCCAACAAGGAAAGTGACCAAAAAAAAAAAACGAAACTCAACAAGAAAGCATTCAATGGAAAAACTTATCCTGTCAAATTGAAATTAAAGACCCAATTGAAAACTCCGTCTAAGCCACATAAAAATTGGAAACGACCCGCTATCATTCACATTACATGCATGCACTTCAAAGTTCAAACTTTGTATAAAAATTTGAATGTTGCAGCTACCGATTGTAAAATTATGAAAACAGATCTAAAACACAAGAACCTGCCTCTCAGTTTTAAAAACACAAAATCCAACATGAAATTTTATTGACCTACCTCAAACTCTTGCCTCTTAAGTATTTTTCCACAACCTCCAATCTTTTTCCAACTCAAATCCTATCCTAGACCTCCCACATGCACTTTCAAAGTTGAAATTTACCAGAGAAACAAGGTAATGAAAGACAACTAATTTAACATATATTTGGATAAAGAATTCTTTCTGTACAGTTATGGTTTTGGAGGCTACCAATCTGATTTTTTTCTCCTCTATTCAAACTTCCAGACAAAAATGAGGAGGGGAGTATGATATATGCAGACACTTTTTTTTCTTTTTTGGATCCCAATGTAAGAGGCTAAGTTGCCATGTGAAAATTATGCAGAAGTATGGGATTTCTAATGAAGTTCTATTCTCAAGGCTGATCAATTGGGCTTGCATGGGTTGCGTTATGTCAAGCTCCATAAAAGGGCTTTTAAAATGAGGTTGGGCTATATACTTTATACAACTTCAGTCCATGGTGTCTCAGTTATGGGTTAATTTAAATTCTTAAGTCTGTGCATTGCTTAATGATAGATAATATTATATATATATATATATATATATATACCTAGCATATATTGAACCATGTCAAGTATGGAATAAAAAATGACAAAAAACCAAAAAAAAACCCTGTCTTGAGAAAAATTATATATATATATATACATATATTCGATTAGGTGCGCACCAACGAACATGGTTTATAAACTTAGCAGTGGAGGCTTATAAAATTATAGGTTTGAACAGAATATGTTAAGATTGAAACAAAAAATTCATATGAATGCATAATTAAGAGCTGGGCTGTAGTTCATATAGGATGCATTGCTGTATTGGTATTGCTGGCTAAAGTTTGTCACATGGCGGGCTGGGTTTAGGTCATCTAGAAACCATAAGACCCCACTAGGTGGGGAAAAGCCATTTGGCTTGTAAAGTAGCGTGGCATTTAGGGATGGCCTTTTGAAATGGAATGTTTAAGGAGTGAGTATTAGTTGCAGGTTTTCAGGACAACTTATTTCTGTGTTATGGTTGTAGGCTTATGATAAAGTTCAGGTTTATGCATGGTAGTGTATCATTGTGCCACCCAAATTACTTAAAACTTTATGATTGAGGTTGTTCTCAATATATGAGTTATGATTTTAGGTGAGATATATATATATATATATATATATAGAAATTTATTCAGGTGCGGACTTCGCACCGTGCGAACATCTCACACCCAGCTGTATATATATATACCCATATTGTAAAAGTTTGAGTTCATTTGCAAGTAAAAAAAATTTCAATTCTTTGTTTGTGACAACAAAAGTAAATAATTGAGTACATAATGTGACAGGAAACATTATGCACCTGATAAGCCATTGAAACTTGATGCCAAAGGTTTCTGACCAGCTATGACCAGGCTCTGTTGAGATTTCTTATTTCATTGAAACCTACTGCTCCCAGAAAGAAAAGCCCCGCTCTCTAACAACTTTCCTAGTTTCAGGTAGCCGACGGAAATCTTTTTCCTGATTAGATTTCTTCGAGATTACTGCTCTAGTATTCTTGGCTGGCTGACTACAATCCAATTGATCATCTTCATCACTTGTCGTTTGGAATCTGGAAATCTGCTTACCAGACAGCCATGCCTGAATCATCTCTTCTGTCCTTGGTTCTGGCAAATACTGTTTCTCTTTCATCTCTATATAATATTTGTGGGCTTCCTCCAACTTTCCATTCAGAAAGAGCCCATGTATCAGCACAATATATGAGCTACGATCGGGACTAACTCCATTCTCACTCATCTCACTCAACAACTTGAACACATAATCAAGCTGGCGCCATCGACAAAATTTTCGAATCAACATTAAGTAGGTATCAGTATTTGGAAGGCAACCCGTGTTTTTCATCTTGTCCAAGAGCTCAAACACTTGATCGCCAGATGTTAAAATACGGATGAAGGCATGGTAAGTCTGAATTGTGGGATGAAGGCCTTGCTGCAACATGTCATCGAGGATGTGTCTAGCTTCATCAATTTTCCTGGCCTTGCAGAGAGGCTTGATGAGCGAGTTATAAGTGACAACACTGGGAGCAAGACCCTTGTCTTGCATTGTTTTCATGAGATTGATAGCTTCTTTCCAGCACCTCCCTTTTGCAAGTGCGTAAATGAGTGCATTGTAAACTTTCCTATCAGGCTCAATCTTCATCTTCTTCATCCGGTCGAAGAGCTTGAGCACCTTGTTAAGGTTGCAGGATTTTGAATAGCAGGATATGAGACATGAATATGAGACAGCATCGTGCAGGACACCTCGGTTGGTCATCTCATTCCAAATCCTCTCGGCCTCACGCGAACACACGATGACATTACACCAACCGTTGAGGATAATGTTAAAGCTCTTGGTGTTAAAGGGGAAGACATTTCGGTTGCAGAAGAGCAAGTGCTCGGCTTCTTGAACGTTCTTGTAGCGGCAAAGGGCAGAGAGAAGGCCATGGAAGTCTTCCATCCCAGCGTGGAAGTTAAAGCGTTTGTAAGCGTAGAAAGTATTGATAGCCCTGCCAACATCATGAACACAAGAGTATCTCCTGATCATGATCAAGAGAGTGTGAGGAGTGACAAGAGACGCACCTCGCATTTCATCAATCAAGGCCCAGGCAGTGTCAAACTTTCTCATTTTGCCCAGAATGGAGATCATGGAATGGTATTCACGCACTGAATGAGAGTATCCTCCCGGCTGCTGCTTTCCATTTCCAGCCCACAGGAAGAAGGTGAATGCCGATTCCCAATCATTGCGAACCCGAGAAAGAACCTCCACTACCAGCTCCGACGAGGCTGCTATGCCGCATTGGTCCAGCTTCTTTTTCATCTCAGAGCCGCACGATTCGCGTAGACCTAGTATATCCACAATGCTTTTTACATCTCGGGCAAGACCCTCTGAATCCGAATCCGAATCCGAGAGTCTCAAGCCATGTGATTCTGCTGCTGCTCCGATGGAATCCTCATCGTCAGTGTCGTCGTCATCGGAGCTCTGCAACTTCTTCAACTTCTTCATCGTCAGTGTAGAAGAAGAATAAGAAAAAAGGCGGAGGAGGAACGGAGTAAAGGAATGCGTTGGCGTTGGAGAAGTTGGAGCTGATATGGATGGGACTTGCTTCAAGGCAAAGGCAGCAACAATGGGTATAACAGAGCTCATATGGGTGGGTTTCTTAAGCAAAATCGTGTACAATGATTTTATTCTTCTTGCCATGCTCGTATTTCTACAAAGCACAGAAAGCCTATCAACTGTTTGCGAAAAGAACTAAACCAATAATCCTTCAATTCGATACCTTTTCGATGATGCACCTTTTCTCAACACTCAACTGCCCTGCCCTTAAATTGCGCAAAGGCAAGCAGTCTTAAATTCTAATCCATTATGTCTCAAATTCTGAATGATTTCGCCCTCCTTTCTTTTATTCATTCAAACTTCATACTCTGCAATCAAACACGGTAGAGACTCCTGTCTCACTCTGGCCGTTGTTAAGACAAGCTAATGAGGTTGTGACTTCTGCAAATGCAAAATTCAAAATTCACTTTGCACACCACAACAGTTGAAATTTTGGCAGGGCCCAAGAGGGCCAAGACGAAACCCACCACCAACCCCAAACCAAAAGCCCAAAAGTACAAAGAACGGAGATGCAACCCACTATCCCATGCCCAAAATGGGAAGTCCGAAGTGTGATAGTGGAGGAGGATCCTTGAGAAGCAAGGATTGGTTTGCCTATAAATAGCCCAGATAAGCAAACGTAAAAAGTATGCAATCATTCATAACTCTACTTACAATCAGATTAAGCAAATATTCATTTTGGCATCGAAGTGTCTTTTGCAGAAGGACATTCCTAATTATTTATTATTAACTAATTAATTTCTTTCCAAGAATTTTAACATCAACAAGTATTAACACAGACTTGAAGTCGACTCTGACTACTATTAATCCCACCTCAGGTGGAATAACATGTCACGGGTCCGACTGACCTCTCTGACAATCAAGATCCTTACAACTACTTGACCAAAGTTCATCCCTCGGTGGATAGCTCGGGTCGGCACGGTCGTGTACTAAACTTAACCACGTGACCACTAGTGTGAACGGACTATGATATTTGGCTTGTTCACTCAAGTGCATTTGGGATTGTGCCCAGCCTGGCCTGACAGTGTAGAGATGGGACATTCTCCATCTCCCTCCCATCCTAAGAGACTAAATCTTGTATGGGCATGCCCCATCGAAGAGTCTCTCATCCTAACATGGTGCTTTGGTGGTTGCTTTAGGTGATGATATGACCTAAAGCATACCCCAAGCATGCCTACCATTAAATGCAAACACCTCTAGTGGTTGTGCATGACACTGTTCAAACCTCCTATGAGCCAAACATCACCATGCAAGTAAAAATCTCCTGCCTCTCTTTGCCTATAATAATCGCATCAATGGAAAGGGTTCACAACTTCTATCATACAAAACCTCTCCCAAATCTCTCTAGAACTACTCGACTCTTGGCCACTCCAAGCCCTAGAACGATCCACAAAGAAGACAGGGAGAGGTTGAATCCATTAAACACCAATTTCTTGCATCTAACATGAGTCCTATTTCTCCGCACGGACATCTGTTTCTCTTCATGCACTTTATCCCAATTCCTAAGCACTTCAATTCAAATTGGGAACTCAAACAAAAGGAAAAGAAAAATAAATGAGCTGAATGGTATAATATAAATGAGAAACTTTAGCAAGCAATTGTGTTCTTATCTACTACATGGAGAGAAACACGAATGACATGGTATCACCATTTGGTTTACTAAGCCGGCAAAACTAGTAGAACTAATTGAATCAAATTGTTATCTCAAGAATGGTAAGTCTGAATAATTACAAATGGAGACAAATTAAACTATATTTTCTCATTATTCCCAAAATAGAAGACCAAATCCAATTCCCAATTCAATCCATTATCAATTTCTGAGGTTGGCTTCTGAGCATTACCAACCCTGGAGTTCAAAGAGCACGGATGGCAATAAGTCAAAGGCCACTGAATTTTTCATTAAGTAATTTAGCTGAAAATGTGATCTGCATTCATGTTAATGCGGACACTGCCTCTATGGCACTGCCTAGTGGCCATGCTGCTTCAACCAAGGCGTTATGATATTTAACTTTCTTCACCAATGTGATCTCTTGCCAGGGATCTAGACCTGTACCAGAGATACAAGCATATTAGAATTCAGCTTAGAATTTATTTAGATGAAATGTCATTGTGAACTTGCTAAACTAAAACCTACCGAATCCATCTACAAGCAATGTAAATTGGTAAACAAGATCCATGCACAAGTATGGCAGATTGTCCTCGTCAACGTGTGGATACGTGGATTTGGCATCCTCAAGTTTAGTTTCACAAGCACGCTTTGCTGCCTCCTCAAAGTTCCCAGGGTGAACTTTGGCAACAGGTTCATTTGGGTTAACAAAACCAGCCTACATATGTATAATATGTAGTTAGCAAAAGCATGCAGTTGTCTAAAATGAATCCTAACCTTTTCATCCCCATCAAGCAAAATATGTACAAGTTTAGGATGATTAAATACCTCAGCAGCTCTGTCAAAGAAAAATGAAGCAACAAAAAGGTTCCTTTGTCCATCCCCTCCCCCACCATTCCATACCCCGCCAAATGTACATTTCATGTGTGTACATGTTGCTTCGTTTACTTTGAGTGCCTTCATAGCTACCCTCCTACACCCCTCAATGCTTGATCCAGATGAAGAAGCTGATGCTGTATACTCAGTACCTCCATAATTGTATTTACCTTAACAAAATTTCCCACCAAATAGATTACACACTAATCCACAAACAGAAAGTAAAAAGATAGATGCCTGTGCTTCATTATGAAACAATATAGAGCTGCCTGCCGACATGTAATGATTTTGCAATCATTTAATATATAGAATGCTTTTACTATACGTACAATGCTATGCAACCCAATTATTTTGTCAACAAGGTGGCATCTTCACATTGGGTTCTACAATGTAATTTTTTTAATGCAATGATGTGGTGTGCATATCATGTGCAACATAAGAACAGAAAAAAATTGAGATAAATAGAATTTCTCTTCAGTCTACAGTATACAAAGTTGTAGAATATGTCGGTTGGTACTCCCAAAAACCCCAGTGGGGGCAATTTCCCCACTGAAAGCAATTTGTGCATTTTTTTGATAATTAAGTGTAGCACTAATCCTTAAACTATTGCATGAGTCCCACTTTGGTCCCTAAATTAATTTTCATCACAAAATGGTGTCCAAATTTCAAATCGAGAAGTTGGACAAGAAATGAATAAGCATGAGCATCTATTCCTTCTCTTTGTTTTGAATTTTGGGTTTTGCCCATCTCTTCACTTAGTGTTATATATGCTTTAATGTACACATGAAATCTTTAAGGATAAATCCACTTGGGAATTTCACTTACAACCAAGTCCGCCCAGCAGAGGCATTGCTATGTCAAGTCATTAAATTTGATTTTTTTTTTCCTGTTATGTGAAAGATTACAATTTAATCTGAAACTTAGATTCCAAGGTTTACTAGGAAATAAAAGAAAGTCCATGGTTTTGATATCAGATTAAAAAAGATTCTTTCATATGAAGACATCTATTCTTTGAAAGAGGAGAGGGAGAGTGGGGGGACAAAAAGAGATAGAGGGCGTGATGATGAAGGTGAGGGGAGAGATGAAGTATTTCAAATTTACCATTATACCACTGAAAAATGTGGTCATGTAATTGGCACATACCAATTATTGACAGGAAACTAAACGAATTTGGCGATATGCGTTGCATTGCAACTCAAGTTGAAGTTCAAGAATTATTTTTTGACAAATTAATTTGGATCCAAGTGAGACACGGGAAATAGTTAAAGATCGTTGTACAATTAAATCCTTTTTTTATATATTCTTCTTGTTGAGCCTTCACAAACAAAAACTCTCGGTTATCATACGAGGTGAGTATTTGGCTAATTGAACTGCCTCAAATCATCAAACTTTCACTTAAATTTCCTTAGCTTTTTTTCGTTGGTAACCAAAAAAAAGAAGGGAATAAAAACATTGTGCAATTTCACAATTACTCTAATGGTTCAATTCAGCTCTCTAAGTTTCTATTTCCATCAATGGTTCTACCTATCATGGCCCAAAAGAGAGTTTGCTCCTAGGGCTCCAATTCCTCTTTCATACTTCAAACCTCCATTACTCCAACAAAAAAAAAAGGAATCACTTAGCAGCTCATTCTTCTTAGCTTCTTGTTTCTATTTCTATACTTTTAGTTCAACAAATGTTGTTAATTTCTCATATTTTTTCAGTCTAATTATAGTTTAAGTTTGCCCCCATAAAGATAAAATCCTAGGTCTGCCACTGCAAAGAAGCATTGTATGCAGCACCAAAAAGTTTAAAGAAAAAAGTATTATAATGCAAGATGGTTTAGCTAAACAGATAAAAAAAAAAAAGAATTTGGGATTTAAAAAACAAAAACAAATAAAAAGGTTGTTAATATGGAAATGGCAACTCAACATACCATCGTATCCAGATAAGATGCAGGGATTGCCAGAATCGTCAGAAACCTTTAAAATCTCTGCTCGAGCTGCTAGTAACCCATAATGCAAGTAACTGTATTAAAAATACAGAAAGCATTATTAATCTATAATGATTATGTGATGTGAAGATTACAATGAAGTCAAGGAAATAAATGAATGCAATTAAATATAATGTTATGTGACAAAGGCACAATAAAAGACGAAAAATAAATCACAGACATCAATGACTTAAGCGGAAAGAAAGAGGAAAACCTGTGAACATAGAGGTTATATTTTGTTCCTTTGAGAGACATTTCCCTTACGTATATATCCTCTCCTTGGGATTTTCTTGGTGCCTTTGCAGCATCCTCCTCTGAGATAGCATAAGCCATTTGAACAGATCCACCCCCAAGATCAACTACCCCAACAGTATCTGAATATTTCTTCCCCAAATTTCCTAGTAGATAGTTTATTGTGACCTGAAAAACAAGTCCCGAATAAGAATTGCAACACTAAAATTGTCTACCAACCACAAATACCATAAAGAAACAGAGAGAGCGCGCATAGCGTACCCACTGGAAGGAACCCTCTTGAGTTCCATCAATAACCGTAACGGCATCGGGGCTGGAGCTGAGGGTGCTTCTATCTTTGAGCAGATCCCTAACCGCTTGCAGAATGCGGTCGGAGGCATCGCCCCCCAACGCCCTCAAGCCAGCAGTTGCCCCAACGCGGACGGGAGTGAAGGCACGCAGCTCTTTGGGGACGGCGCTTTCGGCCGAGTCGAGGAGGCCGGTGAGGGACTCGGCCGCACTACGAGGGTCCTTGGGGTAGGCACTCAATCCAGGCTTGGTCGGAATGAAAAGCTCGAGATCTTTGCCGATGGGAAGGAGCTCCAGGTTTTGGTCGAAGCAGAAGACGTGGACGCGGCTGCCGGAGCTACCGGCGTCGAAGATCACAGCATAGGAGGTCTTGGGAGGTAGCTTGCGGTGGTGGTTGAGACTGCTCGTGGTCGTCGAGATGGGCCCGGGCATGACGTAGAGGACCATTGTTAGCAGCAGCAGAGGGACCGAAATGACGAGCATGACGCTCCTGTACTTGTACATCTTATCGGAGACGGAGTCGTACTGGGTCCCACCTCCGAGTCCTGCCCTCCCGGGGCGCTTCAGCATCTTGTCGGAGGAGGAGGAGAGCGAGTCGTGGTGGGGATCGGACGGTGGGGAATTCAGATTCTGGGCCTCCAGCAGTTCGGCCGACGAAGGCGATCTGTATCGGATCTGGCCGTTGACGACTGCCGGCTCCAGATTTGGTTCTAACTGCTGGGATCAACAATCCCACTCCCACTCTCTTCAAAAGTTCAAATCAACAATCCCAACCCCAAATGCCTCCTTCTCTTTTGCTGCCCAAACTACCACACCACTGCACTGCACACTGCACACAATCAGAGCAAAGCTTGGCTTGGGATCAATCAACATTAGCCTCTCAGGCTGACGCTGAGGCCTACATTTTTATATGTATTTTAAAAAAATAAATAAATATTTTTTTATTTTTATTTTTATTCAAAAAAATAAAAGAAAAAAACTTTGTGTAAAGTACACACAAAAAAAATAAAAACAAGAAATTCATCGAAATTGTACAACAAGCCACACATTTCTTATATTTCCCGTAAAGTTCCCAATACTCATATGGGGTCCGGTCCACCCTTTTAGTGACTGATGGATTTCATTTAATTACGGATTTATTATGGCCGTTTCTATTTCAAATTTTCAACCCAAGATAAATTACATTTTTTGTCATTTAGTTTGGTTTCATTTTAATTTAAGTTAATACAAAATTACAATCATATTTCTTAGGCTTTCTACTATGCACGGGCAAATGTAACCCAAAAACCCAAAATGGCTCACAATTGGCTCACACCCACTCACTATGGGTCGGGAAAAGAGCCAAATTGTAGTGTAACCCAAAGTAAAACCCACTTCAAGGTCACATCGTGACCCAAATTGAAGCTGGCCCCCGATGTGATCCAGTAGAGCAGATGAGAGAGAGAGGGACTGACGCAACAACAATGGTTGTCCCCTGCATTTGTTCCACGCCAATTTGTACAGCGTGTACATCACCTACGGCTTGGATTGTTTGACCGTTGGTGATGTGCGGCTGGGATTAATTGCCCGTTGAGTCTTTTTTTTTTTTTTTTTAAACCCATTTTGAAATAAATGGGCTAGACTATGGACCGTTAATAATCAACGGTCCAAATCGCACTACACTTAATTTTTTTAAACAAATAATGTAAAAATCATTTAAAAATAAAAATAACACCTAAATTTTTTTAAAAAATTTCAGAAATATGTTTAAAAATTCCCCAAATCCTCCAACAGCTATATTCTCAAATGGGTCTATATATACCATACAACACCCATAGATTTTCATCACAAACTACAACCTTTGTTTACCAAATTTGCTTCAAAAAATAATTTTTTTTATCATGGCTCCTAGAGGAAATGCCTGGGGGGTAGCTAAAGATGAAGAAGCACTAGTGATGGCATACCTAGAGAGGTCTCCTGACGGTTGTTTTGGTGCCCAGGCAAGAGCTGACATGCTTTGGGAACAAATTTATCAAATTTTCAAACGTAACATAGGGGGTGAAACCATTCGTAAGGTTGGCAGCGTTAAAACACAATTCAAAGATATTGCGCGTGATTGCAACAACTTTTATGCTTGCCTATTGGAGGTCAAGCGAATGCGCGCAAACGGTGCAAATGATGCCAATGTGGTAAGTTTTTATTTATTTATATATTTGTATGATTATTTTTTATTTTATCAAATTATCAAGTATATTTATATAATGGTATTATTATTTTTTGTTTTCTTTATTTATCAAGCAAATTGATATAGGTGTATGATTATTTTTTGTTTTGCTTATTTATCAAGCATATTTATATAGGTGTATGCAAGGAATGAAATTTCGAAAATTTCGGCGAAATTTTCATTTTTTTGGGATACCGAAATTTTATCATATATCCCTTATTTTTCGTAAAAATTTTGGCGAAATTTCGGTAATTTCGCCCAAAATTTCGATTATACACCCGAAATTTCGATTATAGAGCAGTGTGTTTTTTGTAAAATTTCTCCAAATTTCGCTGCAACTAGTGTCGAAGCCACAAACCCAATCTTCACTAAGTCAGTCTAACATTCCAGCAGCAAACACCAGAGGGAGAGAGGGGAGGAAAGGCGAGCTGGCCTCGTCGCCAAAGGTCGTCGGAGGCGGCAGATCGGAGGGTGATTGAGGAGGGAGGAGAGAGAAGAAAGAGAAGAAAGAGAAGAGATCGGGGAAGGAGAGGATATCAGGGAGGGAGAGGAGGGAGAGGAGGAAGAAGGAAGGAAGAAATCATGGAGGGAGAGGGAGGAGAGAAGACTATGCGCAGGGAGAAAGAAATGAGGGAAGAGGAAGAAAGTCATTGCAAGGAGGAAGAAGTCACGAGCAAGGAAGAAAGGAAGGAAAGAAAGGAAAGAAGAAAAAAGAAAAGGAAGGAAAGAAAAGAAAGAAAAGAAAAAAAAGGAAAGAAAAAAAAAAGAAAAGGAAGGAAAAAAAAAAGAAAAAAAAAAGAAAGGAAAAAAAAAAAAAGAAAAAAAAAGAAAGGAAAAGGAAAGGAAAAAAAAAAAGGCTTTTGGGTTGATTGGGGTTTGATGCCTTTGAGCAATTGGAAAGAAAAAAAAAAGAGTTTGGGGTTTTGTTTGAGGTTTGGTTTGGCTCTTTTGGGGTTTCACTTAGTTGTTTTTAAACCATAAACTATAATATATTTTTATATAAAAAATAATTAAAAATACCCTAAAAGGCCTAAACTCTAATATCTTATATCATATCATAAATAATATAGAGTATATAAAGTTTAGTGCATAGATAATATAGAATATACTAATTTCATTTAACAATATTTGCTTCTAGCGCGCATTATATTTATCTTATATCACATGAAATTTATTATATAATTTGGTTTCTTCAATATTTTTTTATCAATGTAGTAGATAATATGTTAAATAAACATATGGTCAAGTTTCATTCAAAATTTCCGTATTTTGATAGCAATTTTTGTCGTTTTTGTCTAATTTTGTCGAAATCGAAATTTCGATAAAAATTTCCACGAAAATTTCCATCGAAATTTCCTTTGAAAATTTCCTCGAAACCGAAATTTTACTCCTTGGGTGTATGATTATTATTATTTTTGTTTATTTATGAAGCACATTTATAAAATTGTATTATTATTGTTATTATTTTTTTATCAAGCATATTTATATATTTGTATTATTATTTTATTATTATAGTTTATGCAAGCACTTGAAGGCTTTTGGAACAAGATTGGATTCAATTTTCCATGGGTGCACATTTGGGAACAAATAAAAGAAAGTGCAAAGTACGCTGCGGCTCATGCTCCTGTCCGATTTAGTGATCTAGACACCCTCACCACTGACTATGCCAACACTCTCGCTGATGATGAACCCGACAATGCCGATCCAATATAACACTTGGCGAGGACGAAAACCCACCACCATTCCAACCAATAGGTCTATTACGGCCAAGGCCATCAGGGAGAAACCATGCAAAACGGGCCAAGGCAGCTGAACTCGTCCAAACTCATATGGTTGAGGCAGTTGATCATTATAATGAAAATTCAAGGATTTTCATACAAATGAGGCTTGACAGGCAGCGTGCAAAAAGTGAAAGAGATGCCGCAAAGGAAGCAAGAAAGAGGGTGAGGATCGAGAGGCAACTAGAATGAGAAGAACAAAATATTATGGGCCAAGACCTCTCCAAGATGAATGAGGGGCAACAGATGTATTGGGAGCAAAAGATGGCTGAAGTCATTGAAAGGAGGCAAATGGGCGCTAACCACAGTTCGGAGTACACTCTTTTTGGATACTACCCGGATCTTTCCAACCTCAATCAGTCAAACCAGGGGTACCCGCCTAACAATTAGAATGAGACCTTGTGTTATGTTTGCTCTTTAATTGTGTTTTTTATTTTGAATGTTAATCTTGTTTTAAGTCATGTTTGTTCTTTAATTGTATTCTTAATCTTGATTGCATTTCCACCCAGTATTGGATTCTCACTTATTGCGGTACAACTCCAATGAATGCATGCATGCTACAGTAGATAATACTAATGCATGCTACCATTACTGTAGAACATGCCTATTGTTGAACACGACTACTCAATCAAAGTGCATGAAATGACTACACCATCATAAAGCAAATGAATGTGGATCATTCAATCCTTATCTCAAATGTGTATGGTTTCATTCTAAATACCACTATATTTATCATGTTACACTCAATCTCTTTTCAGGATCATTTCTTATTCCATAAACACTAAGATGAATCATTTGTACGTGTATTCATCATCCTCCTCGTCTTCGGACTCTGATGCTGAATGGGATAAGGAAGAGGATGGAAGGGAGATGGTGGGGCAGTTGATCATGTCAATGGGTCATACCGTCGTCGCCGAATGTCCAAGGCATGGCGGTACGTCTTCAAGTCGCTGGTACACACACCGGAATAGAGTAGCCGCCCACGAACGTCTCATGGACAACTACTTCATCCCCTCGCCAATCGAGGACACCGTGACTTTCCGCAGGCGATAGTGGAGGAGAGAGCGTTTGGGATTCTAAAAGCCCGGTTGCAAATTATAAAACGACCTGCTTGTTATTAGCGTCTGATTGAGCTTGGGTATATCATGAAAGCGTGCATAATTGCACAATATCATTGTGGAGGATGAGCACCCTGAGGATGACTGTACGGATGACCCAATAGACCCAGAAATGGGCACTAGAAGGGCAGAAGCTAAATACGAAGGTGTAGAACCATGTCTGACCGGTGCTGCTCCATCATCATTACCTGAGATGAATGCTCGTCGGACTTTGCTTAGGGCCCAAAATGTCAACGAATCCCTAAAAACCAATTTGATTGAGCACATATGGATCCGAGAAAGGAACCCACCACTTGCACCAACACATTGAAATCAGAATCATGGTCCATCAATGTTGTTCTCATTATCGTATGTAGGGTTTATCTTCGTATGTTAGGTTAATCTTCGTTGTTTATCTTCAAAGTTTGTTTCTTGTCTTTGCGTTTGCCGTTTAAGTGTGTTTGTGTTTGTCGGTTGCAGTTTGTGAAATGAAATAAAGGCATTGATTTCTCTTAGCTGACTTGACATGATACAACCATCACATGCTTGCAAAATAATTCACTCAACCAATGACAAGACCATACACTGATTCCACACTCCATCTCATGCACAACACTATTGCTTCATATGTGAGATTCGAGTATCTGTGAATCCATCAGGGAATCTAATGGGCAAGTTATCATGCTTTTTTCCCTATAAATACCAAAGTTTAACTAGTAGGCCAACACATCCACATAACTATCGTTTAGAAATGACTTCCTCCTCCAAGCAAGGCGTCGGTGAGAGCTCCAAGCAAAGCGTCGGTGAGAGCTCCAAACAACAGTGCGATCAAAGCTTGTGTAAGTGCCTTCCTAACTGTGCTGCACCATTGTGCGATTATTGTTTAATGATGGAGCGTGCAAAAGAACCAGATAGGAGGTTCTGCAAGTGTTCGGATGATATTTTGGTCCCTTTGTATGAATTTTGCATGAGATTGGAGCTCAAGGATCTGGCCAATCACCCAAATCTTTGCCACCAATGGTTGAACCACCTGCCAGAGCTCAAACCACTCGTGCCATGCACCTGCGGGAAGAACCATTTGGTTCAACCATGTGACGAGTGTGAAACCGAACAGAAGATCTTAGATTGGTATAATTACGTGGGTGTCAATTCTTCGTCATCAGACTCTAAATAAGAAGTTCGCTTCATTTTCTGTCATGTCGAATGCAGTTGTTGTTGTTTTTTCTTTAAATCATCGTGTTGTCTTTGTTGTTAATGGTTGTTGAAGTCCCGATGTTGTACGGCTTATGTTATCTAATTTATGAAATTTCCTTATTTTAAATATATTCAATATTGACCTTATTTTAAAGATCACATTAAAATAAGACCAATGGTATAATTTTTATAATTATTTGAGTTTTAAATTATAAATTAAACATCACTTAATCAATATTAGCCATATTTTAAATAGGTATAAAACACTGTGACATAAAATGGATCACAGCACCATTAGGCCTTCCACAATGGGAATATCCAAATTTTGTTACCCAAAACCCATTTTGGGTCACAAATAGTGACGTTACCCATTTCTCACAGTAATGGTGCTGTGACCCATTTTGGGTAACAGTATTTTATACATATTTAAAATATGGCTAATATTGATTAAGTAATATTTAATTTATAATTTAAAACTGAAATAATTATAAAAATTATATCATTGGTCTTATTTTAATGAGTAATGTTTAATTTATAATTTAAAACTCAAATAATTATAAAAATTATATCATTGGTCTTATTTTAATGAGATTTTTAAAATAAGGTCAATATTGAATATATTTAAAATAAGGAAACTTCATAAATTAGACAACATAAACCGTACAACATCGCAACTTCAACAACCATAAACAACAAGAACAACATGATAATTAAAAGAAAAAACAACAACAACAACTGCATTCAATATAATAGAAAATGAAGCGAAGTTCTTATTCAGAGTCCGATGACGAAGAATTGACACCCACGTAATTATACCAATTTGAGATCTTCTGTTCGGTTTCACACTCGTCACATGGCTGAACGGGAGGGTTTTTCCCGCAGGTGCATGGCACTGGTGGTTTGGGCTCTGGCAGGTGGTTCAACCATTGGTGGCGAAGATTTGGGTGATTGGCCAAATCCTTGAGCTCCAATCTCATGCAAAATTCACACAAAGGGACCAAAATATCATCCGAACACTTGCAGAACCTCCTATCTGGTTCTTTTGCACGCTCCATCATTAAACAATAATCGCACAATGGTGCAGCACAGTTAGGAAGGCACTTACACAAGCTTTGATCGCACTGTTGTTTGGAGCTCTCACCGACGCTTTGCTTGGAGCTCTCACCGACGCTTTGCTTGGAGCTCTCACCGACGCCTTGCATACACCTTCATATTCTTGTTCTGCCCTTCTAGTGCTCACTTCTAGGTCTATTGGGTCATCTGTACAGTCATCCCCAGGGCGCTCATCCTCCACGATCATATTGTGTAATATTATGCATGCCTTCATGATATACCCTAGGTCAATCGGAAGCCAATAACGAGCAGGGAGTTTTATTATCTGCCACCGGGCTTTTAGAATCCCAAATGCCCTTTCCACATCCTTTCGGTATCCCTATTGTTGAGCGGCAAATAACTTATGGTGGGGAAGAATAGGACTGTGCAATGAAGTAATAAGAGTTGACCATTGAGGGTAGATCCCGTCGGCAAGATAGTATGGGAGTGTGTAATCTACCCTATTTATAATGAATCTCACTCTGTGGTTCCGATCGGAAATCACCTCATCAAAGAGATGGGAACAGTCCAGCACGGTGATGTCATTATTCGACCCAGGTATACCAAAATTTGCATGTCATATCCACGTGTCATACGATGCAACGGCTTCAAGTATAATAGTAGGGACATGATAATGCCCACAATAATGAGCTTGCTCGGCCATAGGGCAATTTTGCCATACCCAATGCATGCAATCCAAGCTACCAATCATACCTGAAAATCTTCTTTGACTCCCTTTCCGTAAAAGTTTTCTCATATCAGTAGCAGTAGGCCTTCGAAGATACTCGGCCCCGTAGATATCTGAGATGGCTCTTATGAATTTCGAAAATGATTGTCGTATGGTGGATTGGCTAACGGTCAGCATCTCTGAGACCAAATCAAACAACATGCCATATGTCATCACTCGCAGAGCCGCAGTAATCTTTTGATGAGGCGTTCAACCCACTTTACCGAGGGCGTCAGGTCTTGCTTGAAAATATTCATCATGGCTGCAAACATCTTCGGGAATCCTATTGAATAAGGGTTGGTGCATGCAGTATCGCCTTCGAAACGTCACGGTGTCCTCGATTGGTGCTGGAATGAAGTAGGCCTCCATGAGACGTTTGTACGCATCTTCCCTATTTCGGTGTGTGTAACGACGATGTGAAGACGTACCACCATGTCTTGGACGTCCGGCGACGACATTATGACCCATGGACATGATCAATTGCCCCACCCTCTCTCTCTCTCTTATCCTCTTCCCTATCCCATGAACTATCAGAGTTCGAAGATGAGGAGGAGGATGAATGCACATACAAAGGATTCATCTTTGTGTTAATGGATAGAGATATTATCCTGAAAATAGAGTGAATGGAACTTGGTAAATATAGTAGTATTTATAAATAAGCCGCATGATGGTGTAGTCTTGTCATATGCAAACGTCATGGTATCATGCATTCGTCCCATCAATTGTTGTATGAATAAAGGTAGTATACATTTGTCTTATCAATCGTCAGGGCAATTGGTATCATGCATTCGTCTTATCAATTGTCTTATCATTCATCTTATGCAATAATAGAGGGAATACAATGTTGGGTGACCAACTCAAACATGCCATATATATAACAAGAAATTCAAACTTGAAATACGTGAAATACAAACCTAGTTCATGGATACTTAAAATGCAAACATAATCCTAAGTCGACACATAACATTAACGATCAAACATAATTCAAAGTCGAATTCTAATTGTTAGGGGGTACCCCGGATTTGACTGATTGAGGTTAGAAAGATCTGGGTAGTATCCAGATGGAGTGTACTCCGAGCTTTGGTTAGTGCGCATCTGCCTCATTGCTATGACTTCAGCTTGTTTTTGCTCCCAATACATCCGTTGGGCCTCATTCATCCTGGAAAGGTCTTGACCCAAAATATTTTGTTCCTCCCATTCTAGCTGCCTTGCGATCCTTATCCTCTCTCTTGCTTCCTTTGCCGCTTCTCTTTCACTCTTTGCAGCCTCTCTGTTAATTCTCATTTGTATAGCTATTCTTACATTTTCATTAAAATTATGCACTTCCTCAACCATTTGAGCTTGGACGGGCTCAGTGGCCTTGGCCCGCTTTGAATGGTTTTTTCCTGGTGGCCTTGGCCGCGAGGGACCGATTGGTTGAAATGGTGGTGGGTGTTCGTCATCACTAATTTGAATGGTTGGACATACATTATTGTCACTCTCGGGAATGTCGAAATCGTCAGAGGCGAGAGTCTCTGGTTCACTCAACTGGGCCGGGGTATTTGCCGCGGCATACTTTGCACTTTCTTTTAATAGGTCCCAAACATGTAAGAAACCAAACTTGGATCCAGTCTTGCCTTCAAAACTCCCAAGTGTGTTCGCAAACTACAACAATAAAATTAAATAAATTGCCTTGATAAATAAACAATCGTAAAATTAAATAAAATTGTCTTGATAAATAAGCAATCTTCAAATTAAATAAATTGTCTTGATAAATAAATTATCGTAAAATTAAATAAAATTTTCTTGATAAATAAACAATCTTCAAATTAAATAAATTGTCTTGATATATAAACAATCGTAAAATTAAATAAATTTCCTTAATAAATAAACAATCATAAAATTAAATATCATACCAATAATAAATAAATAAAAACTTACCACGTTGGCATCATTTGCACCGCTTCCGCGCATTCGCTCCGCCTCCATCAACGAAGCATAAAACTTGGTGCAATCCCGTGCTATATCAACCCATCGTGATTTAGCGCCGCCAATCGAACGCACGGTTTCACCCCCCAAGTTACGCTTGAAGATTGCGTAAATGTCACTCCAAAGCACATTTTTTCTTATATTTGCACCAAGACAACTGTCGGGAGACTTCTCTAGCCAAGCCTTCACTAGGGCTTGATCTTCACCTTGTGCCCAAGAACATCCTCTAGGAGCCATGATAAATAATTTTTTTTTTTTTTTTTTGTAAATGTGGTATGAAAGATTGATGTTTGTGATGAAAAAATCATGGATCTTGTGTAGTATATATATAATCTTTGAGAATATAGCCGTTGGGGGTGTGGTAGATTTTTAGAAATTTTTTAAAAAATTTTCGAGTATTTTATGGATTTTGCAATTAATTTAGTAATATTTTTTAAAAAATAGAATGGGAGTGATGTGGGCCCTTGATATCCAACGGCTATGTAATCTGGGCCGTTGGATTCAAGGACCGGTCCCTATTTAATAAGCAATTTCAAAAAAGGCCCAATCATGTCAATTAATCATTCCCCTTGCTTGATCTTCACGTGCTAGCTTTCGCAACAAACAGAAGAAGCAACATTGCAGCTTTGGTGTCAACTCCCCTCTCTCCTCCTGCAAGTCTTCACATGGTGGGCCATCACAATTTTGAGTAACAAAAAAAATGGGTTACACTGTTATCTAAATATAGATAACACATTGGGCCACAAGAGAATATAGGTAACAAATTCCGGCCCATTGTGGGGAGTTGTTACCCATTTGTTACCCAAAATGAGTTTTTGGGTAACATTTTCAGATGCATTGTGGTAGGCGTTACAGTGAGAAATGAGTCACAACACTATTTGTGACCCAAAATGGGTTTTAGGTCACAAAAAATAGGTCTTAGGCCTTCCACTATGGTAAGACCCATTTTTTGTGACCCAAAACCCATTTTGGGTCACAAATAGTGCTGTGACCCAATTCTCACTGCAATAGTGCTGTGACCCATTTTGGGTCACATTGTTTTATACATATTTAAAATATGGCTAATATTAATTATTTTATGTTTAATTTAAAATTTAAAATTTAAATTATAATAAAAACTAATCTATTGGTCTTATTTTAATGAGATCTTTAAAATAATGTCAATATTGAATATATTTAAAATAAGAAAATTTCATAAATTAGACAACATAAGCCTTACAACATCGAGACTTCAACAACCACAAACAATAAAAACAACACGATGATTTAAAGGGAAAACAAGAACAACACGATCACTAAAAGAAAAAACAAGAACAATACGATGATTTAAAGAAAAAACAACAACAACTGCATTCGACATGACAAAAAATGAAGCAAACTTCTTATTCGGAGTCCGATGACGATAATTGACACCTCTGTAATTATACCAATCTGAGATCTTATGTTCAATTTCACACTCATCGCATGGTTGAACCGGAAGGTTCTTCCCGCAGGTGCATGGCACAGGTGGTTTTGGCTCTGGCAGATGGTTCAACCATTGGTGGCGAATATTTGGGTGGTTGGGCTAGATCCTTGAGCTCCAATCTCATGCAAAATTCACACAAAGGGACCAAAATATCATCCGAACACTTGCAGAACCTCCAGTCTGGTTCTTTTGCACGCTTCATCATTAAACAATAATTGCACAATGGTGCAGCACAGTTAGGGAGGCACTTACACAAGCTTTGATCACACTATTGTTTGGAGCTCTCACCGGCGCCTTGCTTGGAGCTTTCACTGACGCCTTGCTTGGAGCTCTCACTGACACTTTGCTTGGAAGAGAAAGCCATTTCTAAACGATAGTTATGTGGATGTGTTGGCCTTATAGTTAAACCTTGGTATTTATAGAGAAAAAAGCATGATAACTTTCCCATTGGATTCCCTGATGGATTCACAGATACTCGAATCTCACATGTGAAGCAACAATGTTGTGGATGGGATGAAGTGTGAAGTCAGTGTATAGTCTTGTCATTGGTTCAGTGAATTATTTTGCAAGCACGTGATGGTTGTGTCATGTCATGTCAGCTAAGAGAAATCAATGCCTTTATTTCATTTCACAAACTGCAAACTGCAAACTGCAACCGACAAACACAAACACACTTAAACAGCAAATACAAAGATAAATAACAAACTTCAGGATCAACAACGAAGATTAACCTAACATACGATAATGAGAACAACATTGACGAACCATGATCCAGGTCGGACTAGGTTGGGGCAAGTGGTGGGTTCCCCTCTCGGATCCAGATGTGCTCAATCAAATTGGTTTTTAGGGATTCGTTGACATTTCGGTCCCTAAGAAAATTCCGACGAACATTCATCTCAGGTAATGATGATGGAGCGGCACCGGTCGGACATGGTTCTACACCTTCGTATTCAGCTTCTGCCCTTCTAGTGCTTGCTTCTGGGTCTATTAGGTCATCCCTACAGTCATCCTCAGGGCGCTCATCCTCCACGATCATATTGTGTAATATTATGCACGCCTTCATGATATACCCAAGCTCAATCGGATGCCAATAACGAGCAGATCGTTTTATAATCTGCCACCGGGCTTTTAAAATTCCAAATGCCCTCTCCACATCCTTCTTGTATCCCTCCTGTCGAGCGGCAAACAACTTGTGGTGGGGAAGAACGGGACTGTGCAATGGAGTAATAAGAGTAGACCATTGAGGGTAGATCCCATCTGCAAGATAGTATGGAATGGTGTAGTCTATCTCATTCACCCTGTGGTTCCGGCCGGAAATCATATCATCAAAGAGATGCGAACAGTCCAGCACATTGATATCATTATTCGACCCAAGTATACCAAAATTTGCATGCCATATCCACGTGTCGTACCTGGCAACGGCTTCAAGGATAACTGTTGGGACACGATAATGCCCACGGTAAACAGCTTGCTCGGCCATTGGGCAATTTTGCCATACCCAATGCATGCAATCCAAGCTACCAATCATACCTGGAAATCCTCTACGGCTCCCATTTCGCAAAAGTTTTCTCAAATCGGTCGGGGTAGGCCTCTGGAGATACTCTGGTCCGAAGACGTCAGTGATGGCTCTCACGAACTTCAAGAATGACTGTCGTATAGTGGTTTGGCTAATGGTCATTGACTCTGAGACCAAATCATACGGAATGCCATATGCCATCACCCGCAGTGCCGCAGTCACCTTTTGGTGAGGTGTGCAACCCACTCTACTGAGAGCGTCAACTTTTAGACGGAAATACTCATCCTGGAGGCAAACCGCTTCGAGAATCTTATTGAATAGCGGTTGATGCATGCGGTATCGCCTGCGGAAAGTCACGGTGTCCTCGATTGGCGAGGGGATGAAGTAGTTGTCCATGAGACGTTCGTGGGAGGCTTCTCGATTCCAGTGTGTGTACCGGCGACTTGAAGAAGTACCGCCATGCCTTGGACTTCCGACGACGACAGTATGATCCATTGACATGATCAACTGACCCACCATCTCCCTTCCATCCTCTTCCCTATCCCATTCAGCATCAGAGTCCGAAGACGAAGAGGAGGATGAATACACGTACAAAGGATTCATCTAAGTGTTTATGGAATGAGAAATGATCATGAAATAAGATTAAGTGTAACATGTTGATTATGTGGTATCTATATTAAAACCACATGCATTTGAGATCAGGATTGAATGGTCCACATTCATTTGCTTTATGATGGTGTAGTCATTTGATGCACTTTGATTGAGTAGTCGTTTTCAACAGTATGCTTGTTCTGCGGTAATGATAGCATGCATTAGTCTTATCTATTGTAGAGCATGCATGCATCCATTGGAGTTGTACCATAATAAGTTAGAATCCAATGTTGGGTGGAAATGCAAACATGACTTAAATAAATAGCAAACATGACTTAAAACAAGATTGACATTCAATTAAAGGATACAATTAAATAGCAAACATAATTTAAAATAAGATTAACATTCAAAATAAAAAACACAATTAAAGAGCAAACATAATACAAGGTCTCATTCTAATTGTTAGGCGGGTACTCCTGGTTTGACTGATTGAGGTTGGAAAGATCCGGGTAGTATCCAGATGGAGTGTACTCCGAACTGTGGTTAGCACGCATTTGCCTCTTTGCAATGACTTCAGCCATCTTTTGCTCCCAATACATCTGTTGCCCCTTATTCATTTTGGAGAGGTCTTGGCCCATAATATTTTGTTCTTCCCATTCTAGCTGCCTCTCGATCCTCACCTTTTCTCTTGCTTCCTTTGCGGCATCTCTTTCACTCCTTGACGTTCCCTGTCAAGTCTCGTTTGTATGAAAACCCTTAAATTTTCATTATAATGATCTACTGCCTCAACCATATGAGTTTGGACGGGCTCGGCTGCCTTGGCCCGTTTTGCATGGTTTCTCCCTGGTGGCCTTGGTCGCGATGAACCTATTGATTGGAATGGTGGTGGGTTTTCGTCCTCGCCAAGTGGTATGACTGGATCGGCCTCCTCAGGATCATCATCGGCGGGAGTGTCGGCATCGTCGGTGGCGGGGGTCTCTGGATCACTAAACCGGACAGGAGCATGAACCGCAGCGTACTTTGCACTTTTCTTTATTTGTTCCCAAATGTGCACCCATGGAAACTTGAATTCAGTCTTGTTTCGAAAACCTTCAAGTGCTTGCGTAAACTACAATAATAAAATAAAAATAAAAATATATAAATATGCTTGATAAATAAACAAAACAAAAAATAATAAAACCATTATATAAATATGCTACATTTATAAACAAAACCAAAAAAAAAATCATACAAATATATAAATATGCTTGAGAGATAAACAAAGAAAATAATAATAATATCATTATATAAATATGCTACATTTATAAACAAAACAAAAAATAATCATACAAATATATAATATGTTTGATACATAAACAAAACAAAAAATAATAATACCATTATATAAATATGCTTCATTTATAAACAAAACATATAATAATCATACAAATATATATACATGCTTGATAATTTGATAAAACAAAAAATACTCATACAAATATATAAATGCATAAAAACTTACCACATTGGCATCATTTGAACCGCTTGCGCGCATTCGCTCGGCCTCCAATAAGCAAGCATAAAATTTGTTGCAATCACGCGCAATATCTTTGAATCGTGCTTTAACGCCGCCAACCTTACGAATGGTTTCACCCCCCATGTTACGCTTGAAAATTTGATAAATTTGTTCTCAAAGCACATCGGCTCTATTTTGGGCACCAAGACAACCGTCGGGAGACCTCTCTAAGTATGCCATCACTAGGGCTTCATCTTCAGCTACCCCCCAAGCATTTCCTCTAGGAGCCATGACGAAGAAAAAAAAAATTTGTGCAAATTTGGTAAAAAAAGTTGTAGTTTGTGATGAAAAACTATGAGTTTTGTATAATATATATATACACCCATTTGAGAATATAGCTGTTGGAGGGTTTGGACAAATTTAAACATTTTTTTGAAATTTTTTTAAAAAATTTCAGGTGTTTTTTTTTTTAAAAATTATTTGTTTAAAAAAAACTAATTGGCTACCATTTGGACCATTGATAATCAACGGTTCTTTAATCTAGGCCCTGCAATTTGGTTTGGGTTTAAAAAAAAAAAAAAGGGCCCAACGACTGTTTCTTGTTGGTCGCTCATCACCAACGGTCTAGCTATTTGGACCGTTGGTGCATCTCAATTTCCAAGCATGCGCTGGTATATCACTATCCCAGACAATTTTGGTATTGTGTCAGTATGGCTGCAGGCAAGTGGGAAGCTTGCTTTCCTTCACGTGGGTGGGCCAGCCAGCATTTGGCTCTCAAAAATTTTGGCTCACAGCTGTGACCCAGAAGTGGGTTTCAATTTGGGTTACACCCCATTTTGGCTCACCTTTTCCGGCCCGCAGTGAGTGGATGTGAGGCAAATGTGACCCATTTTGGGCTTTTGGGTCACAATTGCCAGTGCATAGTGGTAGGCCTTACCATAGTAGAAGGCTTTATATTTTAGTTATTACAAATTTTCACACTGTTCTTGTCATTGACCAGTGACCACCTTCCATGGTGGTCGGAGCTAAGCCAATCCTCAATTTTGCCATCGGAAAGTAGCACCGCCATAATGGCATCTCTTCATGGTAAGTGATCTCATTCTGATGATATGGTAGACGTTGATGGAGAAGCTAAGGAAGTTAAGTTGAAATTGTTGAATCCACCTCTGTTCTCAGCTAGTTTCAAGAAGATGCTCTTGAATTCTACTCTATGGTACTGAAAGGGATGTAAAGCCTCTGCTAGTCTTTGAGAGCTGTTTGATAGATTTTTTTAAGAAACAGTTCAGACATACTGAAGATGTTTATTGATATATTTATGGAGGTATAAGGCATAACCAGACAAGAAAAATAAATCCTAAATTTAATATACAATGAATCATAAACTTTAATACACAATAAATAATTAATTAGCTTATTAGAAGAGGAATCTTTGTCCAATCCTTATCAAATTCATGGACCGATCTCACACCTATAACTTCATTTTGAAGAGCAACAATATAAATGGTGTTTGAGATGTTCGATGTCTTTAATTAATCTTAAAAATGAGATTTGAATTTTCTACTTTCCTTGTTTTTGTTTGTGTCAATCCTAACCATGTAATATAAATCCAAGAAATTATGTAACTTCAATTACACCCAAAAAGTGCTAGACTCCATTTCTAATTTTACTTGGTCCAAGTAAAATTAGAATTTATCCCCTAGAGATTTGACACATTTTTCTCGAAATCAAATGGTCAAGGTGGAACCATTATTAGATAATGCGCGTTACGAGTCCAATGAAGTTTAGTTGGAGTGAATCAAAGTTTGAGAGAAGGAATTATGAATCTTTGACGTTTAAATAAATATTTTTAGGCTATTTTTGATTTTCCAGAATTTTAACTTGGGAAGTTGGATTTTTCACAAAATTTATGAAAGTCAAAATAATATTTGAGGACTTAAATAAATAATACTTAATGAGAAAGTTTGTAGGAATTTTCGAAGAATTTTTTGGACACCCAAGCTATTTGTGATGAATTATTAAGTTTTGGAGAATTTTAGAAATTAGAAAATTAAGGAATTGACGTGGACTGACAATTGCGCGCGTGGCACGCTGAAATTCGCTGGGAAGAGCTAATGAAGCAAGAGACAGTTGAAGATCTCATCCGTCATATTAAAGCTCATGCACACGTGGAAGCTTTAGAGGACGCATAACAGGTGATAGAATGTGCTGCATTACACCACATCAGATGCGTTTTAATTTGGACTATTAAGCATCATTAATTAAACGCCATATGGGTCGTTGATTTAGAAAAGCAAAAGGAATGCTGCATTCACCAAAACGGCGTCGTTTTGACACGTGATCGAGAATCTTAGCCGTTGGTCCCATACGACATCAAAATCTGAATCGTTTTGCGATGTCTGATTCACGGAGTGGACCCGCGACTGTTGTTGTTTTCTTAGGGTATAAAATTAATCAATTAAAACATATACGACTCTAAGTTTACTCACAAGTGCATAAATCGCATCCATAGCAAAGGGTGCAAGTATGAGGTCGATCCCACGAGGAATAGGTAAATATACATCAAATCAATCATGCTTATCAACTATAAATCACTAACACACACACGACAAAGAGGGTTTGTAGGTTATGAAACTCACGCACACCACTTCAATCATATATACGCACACACCCAATTATCTTGCAATGTTGAGAATCCAAAATTCATTTTAATCATGCAATCCCTCATCACAAACCTTACTAGCAATCAATTCAAATACAATATAATAAAGTTTGACTACTAAAAAGTGTTGATTATTGTTTTTTCAACAATTGCTCATCTATGTCATAACTAAGGTTTGATTATGCCCTAGTTAGTTAACTATACATGTTTCCTAAGGCTTGAATATACCTAGGGCTGTTAGCCATGTAAGAGTCATTATTGATCATGGGAAACGTCAAACACATAAGCATAGACCCATCGAAACCTGTAACCTATGAGCATCTATGGATTCTTGTTATCATGGATACGTTCTTAGGATATCCACTTGTTACCACTTGAAACTATCATCCTTTTGAGCCTATTTAATTTCATAACATGAGTCTAGATGCACCCTAAAGTAGCTAGTTAAAGAGATCCTACAACTAGCATGACATTCAAACATAGATAAAATAATCTTATTATACGCAAACTCCAAATCATTCAACTAGAAGACTGATGCACTTGTGGTTAACAACATAATTAAAACATCAATTCTCATCCCAACATGCAAGAATAATCAACTAACTAATCATAAGAAAAGAATTCAGAAAATAATGATGCATAATGTAAATAAATTCTCAATCCATTGTTGATAACAAACTAAAATAAACTAAACAATTGAAATAAGAAAAACAAGAGAAATCATCACACAAGGGTAGGGGTGGGCGCGGTGCGGTTCGGCCTGGTTCACCCCCGGAACCGTGCGCCGCGCCGGACATTCCTATACTGTGCGGTTCAGTGCTAAAAACTGGAAAGGGAGGAGAAAAACCAAACCATTCAAAGTATGGTGCGGTTCTCCACTAAGGTTCTGGGTTTAATGAGTTATTATTCATATTGGCACTTTTGGGCTTCAACTTTGTTTTTTTAAGTCTAAGCCCAATTATTTTAATGATGCAAACCCAACCTAATTAACAAGTTTTGGCAAAAAAAAAAAAAACAAGTTTACAAGTTGATTCAATAAATTTAACCAAAAAGGCTCACACATTGAACTTTGTTTTAGTGCTTAAAACTTAAAGTTAAAAATAAATACAATTATGCAATCAGTGACTACAACTACAAGTTAATGAACATAAAAATGTGTATAAAAGTATATAAAAATGGTATAAATATGTATAAAAAGTATATAAAAATAGTATATATATATGTATAAGAATGGTATAAAATATAAAAATATATATTTGTTTTATTTATGTGGTGCGATTCTGTGCAGTTTGGTTAAATGAAGTGTGGAACCGGAACCGGAACCGATGCGGTTCGGTTTTCTTTGTGGTGTTGACTTTTTTTTGTCAACACAATTTTTTACGGTGTTTTATCGGTGCGGTTCGGCCGGTTTTGATGGTGCACGGTTAAAATGCCCACCCCTACACAAGGGATTTTGGCACAAGAAGGAAGCAAGAGAGAAAGAGTGACCACAAGCAAGAGGCTCACGACTAGGGCTGCGACAACGACTCTCTCTTTGTCCTCTTGGTGTCGAAATCTCACAATAAAATCAAAAAATTAAAAGTATCTCTAGGTAATGGTTCAAGCTTAAGGTCGAGGTTCAGTTTTGAATTATTAGAGAATGAGGACCTTATATAGGAGTGAGGAGGTGAGGCTTTCCTTGTCCCACAAGGCTAGGGTTTTCAGTAAAAGGTTAGGCCTTGGGCTGAATTTGGACGCTTTTGGACGTCACTTTGTTTTCTACTTGCAGAACTGCTGCGCTACCCCCACTAAAATGACCATATCTTGAGCTACAAAACTCAGAATCGAATTCCATAAAATTCCCTGCGAAGCTAACATCCGTATCTTGCCAGCCATATATGGCATGCTACTTGGTTCGATCTGGAGAAGTACAAAATCACTGTGGAAATTCATGCTCTATTTTTCCAGGGTTTTGACTTCTTTTTCAGCTAGGATTTCTTGTGTTCTTTGACTGAATCTTGTGAGATTTTCTTTGCATATGAAGGATTCCTTCCATTTAGGCCTTAGATCAGATGTGTGGTGCGAATTCTTTGGGCTTGTGGACCTTGGATGACACGACTTGGGCTTCCTCTATTTAGGCTTGCAATAGGCGTATGGCCATGGTCCTTTGGGCTAGGGTTGTGTGCATGGCCCATGGTGCATGGGCTGCATGTGAGATCCATGTCATGTGATAATGTGGCATGGTTAACCGTTGACTTTGACTTTTGACCTTTGACTTTGACAAAAAGATTCCCCAAAAGATTTTGTCCAAGATTCTCCAAAGATTCCTTTCAAATTTCAGATTCTTCTATAAGATTCTCTCAAGATTCATTTTTCCAGTTTTAGCTCAAAATTGCCCCATTAGGCTCCTTTCATCCTCAATGCTTTATTTGACCTACAAAACATTGAAACAAACTAACAAGATACAAAATATCGAGTTCTAACACTTTAAATTAGGGAGTTAGTAACATAAAATGTCATGAAATGCACACTCCACACCCGCGTGTGGATCCCATTTCTCTCTTAGTTTGACCTACTTGTTTCTATTTGGTTCTACCCAGTTTTCTTACCCACTCACCCGCTTGAGTATCCATTTGTACTCACATAAAACTCGAGTGTCGACCCATGGGTTGTCACATGACCCGATTGAACTAAGACCTCTTTTGCTTTGCTTTACCATAATGAAAAGGAAAAAAAAAAAAAAAAAATTCTTTGGAATGAACCTTTCTCGATGGAAGAAAGGAATATCGATGGATTTCTTTGGAGTTCAATCTTTGTTCCGCATTTTCTTGATCAAATTTGAGTCGTTGATGCACTAAAACCCATCCCAACCATCCATTTTAGCCCAAATGATCACAACACTTCATTGCATCCCTCCATGCTTATAAATAGGAAGCCACCCCCTCATTTTCATTCACAAATCTTCAACTAAGTTTTGAAAATTTAGAGCATCTCTCTAGAACTATTAAGACAAACCATATTTTTTTTAGCCTTTCCAATTCTACCCTTTAGGATATACCACTTGTTGGGAGTCTTTAGCCCAATAAGGATTTTGCACCCAGGACATAACAATCAAACATTAGGCTAATTGTAGTTTGACTTTACCAGATTTTCGACCTGTCCCGTAAGTAAGGTATTTCGATAAGGTCCTTTAAGAACCCTAAGCTTGGCCAAGTTATTTAATTAGGTTACCATTATTAATTAGGCTTAAATCCTTTTGTTTTAGTTAGTTGATCCGTTGGTTGGGAATTCAACTAAGGAGGTCTACAACTAGATAATTTTCTCAACCCTCTCTATATAATTATTAATTATGGTTAATTAATCAAATTGGATTTAATTATTAATTAATTATGTTTAATTACTAAGTTAATTTGAAGAATACAACTAATTAATTAATTAAAGGTTACAGTTTAATTAAGATTAGTTTATTTGTTAAAAAATTCAAGTTGGATTAAATAAATTGAATAATGGAATAGCTACAAACTAAGGCAAGTTTTATCTTATTACTCAATCAACCTAATTAATATTGAGACCATACAAATTGATAATCAAACAACGTGATGTCAAGGTTAGTGTATGAGCATATAGGTGATGGACACTGGGCCAGAGCTTCCCTAGTCTTCCATGCTCTGACCTGGTCATGTTGTAGGTACTTAATTGGTCAACTTCTTGACCTAAGTTAAAATTGGACTTAAGTAGAAACCTTTAGGCATTGTGAAAGTGCATATATAGTTAAATACGATATTAGAAGACTGGTTTCTGGAACTTTCTAGAGGCATATGATCGAAATGAAAGGTCATGCTAAAACTCTGCTGATTGTGTCTTTTGACTAAGTCATTATTATTGTTGAACTTATGGAAACCAGGTATTGAAAAAAATCACTTTGAAGTGGCAAACAGAAAGTTGGACGTGGGCACACAAGAAAGAGCTTTGGGCTCCAAGTATGGGGAATCTCACACCCTATTTAGAGACCCTTTTATTGTATGTATTAACTCATGTTATTGAGAAACTTGCAATGTTTTATGCCATGTTGTATGATTTTCGCATCTTGTTTATGGTTGGATGATTAGAGAGTAAAGAGTTGCATTTTCTTGACCTTAAGTTTTGATTCCCTATACCTCTGACGGAGTTTGTACGGATGAACTAGTTGAGTCGTCCAATTAAGAGGCTAGTTTATGGGGTCCTTACCAGTGAAATGGCTACTCTCGCTATGATTCCGAGTATTTCTTATCGGTAAGCGTAGTTGTCCGTTTTGTGATTGGTCATCAGGTATGATTTCTCAAGAGCTTTCATTTAGATAAATGTTTTTGGAAAGTTGTGTGAGCATGATAACTGTTTTTGTGCTTAAAGAATTCAACATAAGGTTTTTGTTGTGCATTGAGATTATAAGAGATTTTCTTAATGGACTCGTACGTTTGTGTATATGTTTGCAAACTTGGATAGGATCCCCAAAGGGGAAGCTATGAACTTATGTGATGCTTACCTTCTTCTTTCTCTTGTTCATGGTTATTGGATTTATTTTCAGAAACAATGCATGAAGAAGTGACAGATTTGGATGGAGGTCTTGTGGATTAGCATAAGTGAACTAGCTTGTCAACTCCTTTAGTTGTTTCGGTGATTCCACTCAGTCGTTCTAAAGCTGGTTTTTTTCTTCATTTATCCATCATTACATTTAAAAACTTGTGTTTGTGTGGTTTTGAAACCTTTTGTTCAATTCTTTTTATTCTTGGGTCTTGTATAAATTTTTCAAGGTCCTTGAACTATGGTAATTTTGGGGGTTGGTCTTTTGTGAAACATTTGTAAATTATCCTTATATCTCCTTGTGTATTTAAATACTCTGATCAACCCATTGTACTAAACCTAAAGGGTTTAACCTTTTTTTTTAGAGTATTTGGGATTATGACACTTGAGACATGGGTTTTATAATCTTGGGTATTCTCGAGGTAGGTTCCGCTCTTATGTACCCGGGATTCGGGATGTGACAACTCCCTACCCTTGATTTATTAATACATTGGCTAAGATAAAAATCAAACAGAAACAATAAGAGAAAAACAAGCAAAGGATCCACTATATTGTCAAATTTAATATATACTAAAGCTGAACCCAAAACTTATTGTTCCTAAGCATGTTCATGACTCTTCTGCCCCTGCTCTTTGCCCTTATGATGTTTGTTTTTTAACATCCAAATACTAAACGTGGATTGAGATGTTTATTTTCTTGGACTTTCTTATGTTTGTTAGCCCAGTGTTTTGTGGGATGTAAACAACCCAGGCAGGTGTTTTTCCCTCTTCGATGAAACATACAATTGATGACTAGATTGGTTTGGGGTTTTTGCTACGGGTGATTTGGTTTGCCGAGGATCGCTTTGGTCTGGTAAGGATCTAACTAAACTTGTTAAGAATTTTCACCTACTCCTCATCGGTGGGTTGTGTGTCAAAATGGAGTGTATGTCCTTTGGAGATATTTTCATCTCATGTCTAAGTTTTTTTTTTAGATTGATTGATTGATTTTTCCGTGTCAGGCTCCTTTCTCCATGGAGAATTTACTGTTCGGTGTTGATCTGTCTTCTTCTACACCGTCAATTTTTTTTGGTGATTCAAAGATCACCTTTTTCTATTCAGACAAGTCTCCCCCTCTCATTTCTAGTTTTTCTTTGGGTTTTTTTGGGCTAGGTTGGTGAGATTCTAGCTTCTCTTTCTTCTGGGTAACTTACAGCTTCTCCTTTCTTATGTTTTATTCTGTTTTCATCTTTTTCGTTTTGGGTTTTGCTAGATGATTGTTTGTTTTTTATCTTTGCTGTGTTTGTCCTGCTTTTAGCTGAAGTCTGTTGTTTGTTTCTGGGTTTTCTATAGTTTGTTGGAGAGGCCAATTAAATTGTGCATGCTCATCGGTTTCATTTGTTTGTGTTTGTTAAGTTTTTGTCTTCTTTTTTTCATAATTTTTTGCTTAATGTGTCACAATTTCTTTATTATATGTGTTCATTTGATGCTTTTCCTTGGTCTGTTTTGCGTTTTATAGAGCTTTATAAGATGAGATTGAATTTTGGTGGTTGTTATGTGTTTCTTTTTTTGGGTCCCCAAATGGGTTGTTGGTGGCTGTCTTAAGCATGTGTTCAGTTAGTTAAGCATGGTCTAACATGTGCTTGATTTTGGGTTACTGTGGGTTAGAGTTTGTGGAAATGATATGGGTTCAAGGTAGTTTAGTTTCCTTTGGGGAGTGTGTTCAGGTGCATGGGGTTCATTTCTTTTTGTTTCTACTGCTGGTTTTACTTGATTATTGGTGAGGTCTTTTGTTTGTATGGTGTAATTTTATTGGTCTTTTTATTTTTTTGTTAGGCTCTTTGTTTTCCCTTTGGATTTTCTTCTGGTTATATGTTTTGGTTCCCATTGGAATAGACACCTTTGTCATTTTGAATTAAAACACTTTTGTGGTTTGCAGGTGATGCTTTTTTTTTTTGAAACAATTGTGCACGAATTGTATCAAGAGGTAAGTTTTTTTCCACTCTTTTTCAACATCTTATATTTTGTTCTTTTAAATTTGTAATATAATTTCAATATGCATTTACTCTTTCCCACAAATAATGTATACAATTTTATTGTATAACTGACTACAATTTGATTGTCAGACCATCATTAGGTATCAGTTTATTAGTTGGTTGGGGTATTTTCCTACAAATTGTATTAGTTTATTATTTGATTGGGGTACTTATCAGTTTTCATTTGTACTGTCTGACCACCCAAATAAGCAGTTTTCCCGCTTTTAATGACAAATAAATTTGTTTGGATCCTTTTTAAGTTATAATTGGCTTTTAATTTTTGTGTTAATGGGTCACTAATGATTCTAAGATTTCATGCAATTCTATAAGTTGTATGTGTTGCCTCTTTCTTTTATGAATCTGTGCATAATGCCTTCATGGCTATAAAGTTTTTCTATGATGTGAGTGATCATACTTTAATCCATTTTAACTTTTCTAAATAAAAAAAATTTATACTTTGAATGTGGTGTGAAATTCATGCAGCTATAAAAGATTTAGGTGGGAATCAAACTTTCGATTAAACAAGTTTTTAATAAATTACTTACAAATAGAGAAAAGTTGAGAGTGAATGGATCAAATTTCCAATTGTCTTATGTCTATTTTCATCAAAAACTGGTTGTGTTAAATCAAAAAGCATTTAGTTAAAGAGCTAAACAAAGGTTCGAATCATCACAATTTCAAATATGTAACTACCTTACCTTTGTGTATCAATGTGAAAACATTTTATAATTTGACTATCAACTTTCTGCACAAATCATGTGCATTAAACATTTTAATTTTACGAAGAAAAAAAAAGGCAAATGACATACGTTTTTCCATAACCACATACACTTTTTTACAATTGATGATTAGTGGACAACCTTAAAGAACAACTATCAAATTTTCTAATAGAGTGATCTGTTTGCACATGAGTAAAAAAATTTTTTTGCCCTCACAGAGTATTTCTTTTTCTTTAGTTGTTGTTATGATAAAATATTTTCATTTGTGTTTTTTAACTTCTTTTCTTACTGGTTTTTTTTTTTTTGTATAGGAAATGCCAAAAATAAATTCTTAGATTTGCTTATATGTGCATCTTTATTTCTTTCCTTTTCTTTGGGTGAACATGCACATATGAGAAATGTCTATTGAAATAACAAACTGGTCCTAAAAATGTCTACATGTCACTAAAAATTAGTTTTTCCTATTTCAGACTATTTCTTTTTCTTTGATTGTTATGACAGTTAGATCTTTCCATTTGTGCTATCTATTCGCCGTAATAGGCAAATTTCACACCTTTAACGGCAAATAAATTTATGCTTTGTAGGTGTTGTTTCCCTGCCTTTGGAACAGCTGTGTTGAAATTGCTTCATCAATCAGTTGTGCATTGCTAAGCAACAGGTCAGTTTCTATTTAATGCGTTTTCAGCATTTTTTTTTTCCGCTTTTAAATTTGTAGTACAATACCAATCCACATCTATTGTTTTAAATGTGTTGCCTCATAGTAATTTGCATGTGTGTTTTCTTTACAAATTGTACATTGTTTCAATCTTTGTATTACTTGCCTTGGCCAATTGTTTATTTTCCTGTGTATTCTTTTCGAGCTGCAAATTTATCTGTCAGTGTATTTTCGTTTCAATGCAATGGGTACAAACACTAGGCTGTCTAACAGAGATTTTATAATACAACAAGCCCGTTGTACAAATTAATATCCCAAAGTCTATAGGAATACCTGGAACAGATAAGTGTGATGTTCTTAGAGGCAATCAACATACAAAAAAAAAAAAAATGCAAATCATAGTAAGAAAAGGAAATCTATTGAAAGTAGACTAGCAGACGATTTCAATGCATCTTGCACAAGTGCAGATCAGATTCAATTCAATCAATTGGATTATGATTCTAATCCTTTGAGTTGTCGTGAGAGTCCTTTCATTCCAGTATTGAAACTTTGACTCCCCCATTTATTGAAAGCACTTCAAATCAGACCAATAGAGGTCAGACATAATATCACAAGAAAAGACAGAGTATGTCTTCTTCTTTGTTGAATTTTTTTTTTTTTTCAAATTTCAACATTATTGCTCTCTTACTGATAAGGTGTGTTTGTCTTTTCTTCTCTTTTCTGCATTTCTTCTCTTCATAGGAATGGTTGATGAATATGTGGATTTTAGAGATAAGACTTATAAGTGCATTTATTGTGGTGCACTTTTTTGGTTAAAAGAATCCATTCAAAAAAAAAAAACTAAGAACAATGAGCCTATATTTACTCTTTGTTGTCAAAAAGGGAAGATCAAACTTCCAGCTGTAAAGCCGACACCTTATTTTTTGGAGACTTTGCTTGATCCTAACAAAAGCCAATCAAGTTTACTATTTAGGGAGAACATTAGGGCGTATAATTTCAAGTTTGCATTCACTTCAATGGGAACGAAAGTTGATCATTCAATTAACAATAGACCATGCCCTTACATTTTTAAAATTAGTGGTCAAGTTTGTCATTTAATGGGTTCATTTATACTACCTGAAGGACAATGCCCAAAATTTTCTCAACTCTATATTTATGATACTTATAATGAAGTAATCAACCGCCTTAATGCTGTTAATTCTAAAGAAGCCAATAAAAAACTTGATGCATACATTGTTAAGAGTTTGATTACAATGTTCAATGAGTGTAATGAATTAGTCAAATTCTTTTGAACAATGAGAGACAAATTTGAACATAATTCTCTTGATCATGTGAAAGTCAAACACTTGAGTAGGCAACCAAATGATAATAAACAGTATGAGCAATACTATTAGGAACATGCTAATGGTTGGCTAGACAAATATAACTTATTCCAATTTTTATAAATGACAAACCAATTCAATAAAGTACAACCGCACAACTATAAAATTATTATAGCATGCCTTTCTTTTAAACACATAACTTCAAATTCCATACAGTAGCCTAATTCCCTGCTCCCGTTTTTTCCCATCTCATCAATATCAATTAAACCACTCTTTTCATTTACACAAATTAACATTTTCTTAACTTGCAGCCAACAACAGCACAACACCACTCTACAAGATGATCTCACTGCTGCACAAAGTGAGGAAGGCAAGAATACCACTCCATCAGCTGAAAATCCAGTTGAAGACCCCACTGACAGTCTAGACGATGGCGTTTACTGACCACCCTATAACACCTATCCCAAAATGTTTTGAACAAATAGCAACTAGGTTCTGCAAGTCTTTTCGTTATGAACACAAACAAATCTACTACTAAGTTGTTTAATCTTTTTTGTTGTTTAACCCTCTTTTGAATGATGCTTGGTATATTAAGATTAAGATATTAACAATATCTTAACATTCCAATCAGCATAAAAATTGCCTCATCAGTTTGGTTTTTGTAACTAAACCATGGCTTCAAATGTTCATACATCTAAGATATATGTACAAAAAACTACTATGTCAGTGGGTAAGTCATGTATGAACATATTTCCAGTGGGTAAGTCATGTATATGTACAAAAAACTACTATGTCTAAAGACTTTGCTTTTGTCTTCAAGTTCTGCTAGCACTTGTATTTACATATCTTAATTGTTTACTCAATTTCAATAATTATTTATACCGACGGCATCGCGCGGGCAATTTACTAGTTCTAGCTAGAGGAGGCCATGCAGTATGTTCTTATTGTAGGACTTTGGCATATTGCTGATCAATACATGGTGGTTCAAAAATGGATGCCTGGATTCAATCCTCATGAGGAGAAGGTTAGCCCTTTTTGAGCCAAGCTGCATATTTTGAGCCATAAATATTTTCGGCCCAAACATCTCTTTATCCTCAATTCATCAAATAATCTCCTGTTGTGATGCAGGAGCATCCAATAAGCCAGCAAGCAGACCTAAAAGGAAAACTGAAGCCCAAAGCTACCTCAAAGATTAATTATGTCCGCAAAGAATGGGCTTTCCTATATTTCATCTTTCCTTTTTAATATCTCCTAATTGTTTGCGAGTTTATTTCCTATTAGCTTGTTAGTTACTCTATTTTTTGGTTTTCTAAGTTTATTAGGTTTTAGATACTATATAAACAAGTTATGTAATTTACTTTGGATGGTTTTTGGAGATTATTGAATAGGAAACTCTGCACCTTTGCGGTACTTTGTGAGTTTGTGTCTTTGGTTGATGGTGTCCTTGCGAAAGGCTTGTGTTCAGATACCCTCTCCGGCATCATGTTGGCCCTTTCCTCCAACATTCAAGTGCCTGCATTCCTATCATGCACACTTCACTCAAAGTCCAAGGTATTGGCAAAAAAAAAGTCGAAGGTAATGGCAAAAAAAAAGTTGAAGGTATTGGCAAAAAAAGGTCAAACATTCGCTTTGTGAAATTTGTGATCCCTTGGAAGTTGTAAGAGTAGATTAGATCAAAAGGAGAAAAAGGAGAAATACAGGAAATGGAGGTGAAGGGAGAAATGTAAAATGGACGGCTTAAAACCAGCAATTTAGCCCAGCTACTATTAACAGTACTACTCTCATTGAATGGGAAAAACTTGCATGTAATAGATATATACACCCACTCTCTCACAATTTTCTCACATGCTAGTCATGCGACTATTTATTGTGAGAGAAGTTGTACACCTGTTATAAACAAGTTTTTCTCCTCATTGAACACACAGCAATTCATTTCCACAGCAGCTGCCAGCACGCACATAAAGATGCCAATCCCAAAATACATTTCCTTCACCAGACAGGTCATTTTATTTGATCCATAATTTGAAGATAGTTTCACAACCACTAGCCACTAGGTGAGGTAGCTACAACTAGCAGAAAAGAAAAACTGGTCCTCATTACAGCCTTATCTACTGATGAAAATGACCTAAAATGCTACCAAGCCTCTTCAAGCCTTCTTTTGTTTGGCAGGTGGGGGAAAGAGAGCGCGGAAGACCCAAGAAGCCAGTATTGCTCCTATGAAGGGACAAATCCAATAAACATAAAACTGCTCCCATGTGTTGTGTCGATTGTTTACATATGCCCAACCAAATGCCTACAAAGACCAAGCATAATACATTCTGTTAGACCTCTACATATCATAAAGCTTGGAAAGTTCTCATCATAATCAATACGTAAACTAAACATCCAGCAAACAAAAGAAAATGGAACAATCATAAACACAAGAAGAATTAGACCAAAGATTTCATATCTTTTTATATTAAATACAAGGGTTTCTTTTTCACTTTTGTTATCCAAACTTTGACCCGTGTCTCAATTTGGAATCCAAACTCTAATTTGATCTAATTGAGTACTTAAACTAATATTTGGTATCTAATAAGTCCCAAATCTTAATTCTGCCAATCAAGAACCTGATTCCATAAGTCAAGTTAAACAGAACGAGGGGCAATTAAACCATTTCAGAAGGCTTAAAAAACAAAAAACAATAAAGTTAAGGAAATGAAGAAAAGGAGGAGGAGGAGGACTGAAGAAGAAGGTGGTTTCAGGCTTTCAGCTTCGGTCACGACTCAACTGTTTTGACCGCACATTTTGATCTGTCATATGCCCATATCCTTTGGTCCAATAAATTGGCACCAACCTTGAAACAATAAAAGAAGAAGAGGAGGAGGTGGGTGTGAGGGATCTGCAATAGTTTTCTTGTTTTTATTTTTTATTTTTTTTAATTATGGATATGAAACAGTAAAAGGTGGGTTGGGGGTTGGGGAGAAGAAGAGGGGGAAAAATAATCTTGGGAATATATGGATCTAAAAGGAGGAGGAGGAGGAGGAGAGAGGTGGTGGTGGTGGTGGTGTCGTGGGTGGAGGCACTGAGGCAGAGAGAACCATTGGCAGAGGAGAAGAAGCAGATGATGAAAAGACAAAATTATCCTTGGGAATATCCTCTTCCGTTAACTGACGGAGTTAGGATTTGGGACTTATTGATACTAAATAATAGTTTAGATACACAATTGGATCAACTCAGAGTTTTGGGTACCAAAATAAGACATGGGTCAAAGTTTGGGTACAAAGGTGAAAAAAAAAAAAAAAAAAAAAAACCCTAAAAAAAACTACAGAGAAGAACAGCAAGAGCAGTAAAGAACAAATTGGCAAAAAATGATTATAAATAATTCAAATCCAACATAAATCATAAAGGTTCTTGCTTACATGTCAAGCCATTTGATTCTCATTCATAAATCCATCATAAAAAGAAATTCACAGAGGATTCAGATTAAAGAACCATACAATGAAAGAAAACACCAAGGGGTATATACATATATGTATTATATATATATATATATATTTATGTTAATATGTGTAAAGAAGACACATGATACACTTACCCCCAAAATATTCACATTCCTTCACATCAAACATGACCCACCACAAAAATAAAAAAGCCCTACCTTGCATCCCATGCAGAAAATTTTTCCTTTGCTTTATCTCCTTCCTTTATAACTTACTTTTACTAAATACCTATCATAAATCTTTGTGACATTGAGGATTGTGATACATCATTTTTAAATCCATCCTATTATCTTGTTGGGTATAAGCCATGCCACACCAATTTTTGTTGAATTCTTTAAATAATGTTAGAAGGATCATATATTTTAACCACATTATCCGGCAGGTGATGTGTTTATTAACAACTGGCCATAATAATTGATGTTCGAAGTCGCTCCCACTAAAGAAAATTTATGGCTCCATCCCTGCAAGGGGTCATGGTTATAGCACCAAGCCAAATTAATGACTGTAAAGTGAAATCTGACTTTAATACAATCCAAACGACAATGGTTAAGATAAAATCAGAATTCAGAATATATTGAAAATCAACCCCTCATTGCCCAAAAAGTAAACGAGTACAGAATAGTAGGGGAAAAAGTTTCTGGTGGCAACATCTAGGGATGAAGAACCTCAATTGGCTTATGTGCAAATATTGCACAGGATGAAGCTCAGAAAAAGCAAAAGGTTGATTTTCAGTTCACAAGATGAATTTTAATTTTGAAGAGACTAGTGTGCCTGAAGCAAAGCTAATAGTCACAAGACATCATCTTCCATGCAAAATTACTAAGGAACCAGTCAATAATTTCTTCCATGATACACTTAATATTGTAAAACAAAAAAACATTGCTTTGATATTATTATATACCTCCATTTTATATCCAAAAATCAGTTTTGATATTATTATATCTACGAATCCGTGAGAAAATAAATTCCGTTGCCCAAAAATACCAACCAAGTTTACTGGATATGGAAGCAAAATGAAAGAGTACATATCAGTGGGCAAGAAGTCCACCGAAATACAACAAGAACACTACAACAGCTAGGAAACATTAAAACTACAACAGCTACAAGATCACAACCCCTCATCAAAAACCCCTGCTCTATACAACAGAACTGATTACAACCAAAATCTTATCCAAACACAAAGTCTACCAAATCTAGAGTACAGTTGCACTCCAGTCATAAAGTATTGATTTAAGAGAGTTATCTCGAAATTCTGAGGATACCGAAGCCCAATGCAAAGACCAAAAACGAACCCTATCCCACAATTGAGCTACTTCCTCACCCCTAGCTTCCTAAAAAATTCTCCTATTTCTTTGTTGTGTGGGAGATACAAGTTTTTTGGAGGTAGCACCACCAATGATATTAAAGAACCAAAAATGTCAATGGTAGCATTGCCACTCATTGCCAAACTGAAAGAGCTTCTCTCTCCCTGTCCTCCTAGAGGTTCTAAAGAGAGCCAAGGTGCACAACTCAACAAAGAAATACACATCTCTTCCCACAAGGGAATAACAAAAGCAATGAACGATCATTGTCTTTGCACATTCTGTTAAGGACCAACGTATTTTATAACATGCATCAAAACTATGGAAGGTCTAGATTAGTACATCCTCAATCTGAAGTGATCAAGATTGAAGGAACGCGAATTATTCTAGAGAGGAAGGCTACCATCTACGCAACTGTGTAATTAAGAGCAATGATAAAAAAATTTATGCAGACTTCAAGCTTAGCATATACGCATACATGTGCTTTTTTGGAAAGAACATTATTAACTGAATAAGTGTAACGTAAAAATATTATAACTCATGGAAAAATAATACTATTCCTCTTATATCAATTATAAGATCAAACTCCACCATATTTCTCATCCTAGATACCATATGTGCTAGTTTCCTATACTACAAGTTCTACATTTTTCTCTTCCCACAGTATCCAAATTGATGCAACCAATTCCCCAAAAATTAAATTCCTTGTGAGATGATTTCAAAACTAAAAAATCCTCTTCGACCAATGCAGTAAACCCTTAAATGCGGTCAAAAATATAGTTTAGGCAAAGGGGCAAGCTAATCTCTTGAAATCTTCATATCTGTACATTTTAGGTTGAGTGCATTGAAATTGCTTACTATATAATTATATCTTAAACTTAGTAAAACAAAGTTCCTACATCTTTCTCGGTATTAAGAAGTCATCACACATGAAAGATTTTGAGTTCCCAATCATTTCAAGCATCTATCAGTCTAATTCAATTTTTTCATCATGACCAAATGATTTTGCTAGAAAATTGTTCCACTACTTACAAATGGCTAGGAAGGAAATACGAAATAAAAATTAAGAAGAGGCAACAAAATCAGACGTAGGAGAACTCAAAAAATGTTCCCAACTGAAAGTTCTCCTTAATTTTCATTTCACCAACACAAGACAGGAATTTTTCAACTTACGCAAGAAATTCACCAATTAATTCATCTTACTTTTTTCATCCCAAGAAGACTGTCCTTCATTGAAAAAAACAATTTCATTTCAGTTAGACTGTAATTAATGCATTCACACCCTATTCGGTTCTGCATTTCCTTCATTACCCACATTTTGCACTTGTTTAAAATGTAGAAGTCACAGAAAACGGCTAATATGGAACGATACTTTGAGAGAGTTAAATCATTTGTGCCTTGACTTTTCAAAATGGGTAAATGGCTTCAGAGCAGGGAAAGTAGAGAGGAACTTTTTAAACAATAAGAAAACATTGCACATTTATATATTAACCATTAAGGAAATACCACAAATGTGCTAAATACATCAGTATTTTATATTTATTGTTTTATTAATTTTGCAACGATATGCTACTGCCGTCAGAATTCAGAAACCACTAATGCTACAAAAAGAAAAATCGTAAGGAATAAATTGAATAGTTCTCTGTCAAACTTCTGATAGAAGATGACCATAAAGAATCATGGAAATAGAAATAGAAACAGAAACAGAAAATAATAAATACTAAATAATTTTTTAAATCTCTGGATGATGTCATATATTCATACTTAATGAGTTAGACGAAGATAAACGAGTTCCTAATATATAAGCACAACTCTCGCTCCCTCTCTCCGTCTTCTCTCTCTCTCTCTCTCTCTCTCTCTCTCTCTCTCTCTCTCTCTCTCTCTCTCTCTCTCACATACACACACACACACACAAAGAGTTGTGGATGGAAAGTGTTTAGAGAGGGGATGAAGAAGAAGGTAGGCTTTTTAGTGCTTTTAGGGCGAATGGAGATATGACAACTAAGAATTTAATCAGAAAAATAGAAAATACATTAAAAGGGAAGAAAAAAATGGTATACTTTCTCATTGTGTCCACATGTCCCATAAATCAAATATTGACAACTATCTGACAAACAGATTAAAAAGTCGAAGAGCACAATAGCAATGTTAAAGAAAATATCTGAAGGTGTTCAATAAAAGTAATCAAACAAATTTAGTATTATGATAAGCGCCACCAACAGATATAGGGTATCTCATGTATCACAATAGAATATAAATCTTCGTACACAAAGTCAGTTCTAATAAAAGAAAACTTCTTAGCAATACATCAACAAGTATAAACAAAAAATGTAAGTATAAGTTCCAATAGTAAAATACAAATCTCAAGTACAAGTTGTCTAAAAGCAGTATGGATAGCATCATAGATACATTTGGAGAAAGTGTAATCATCATTATAAGATGGTGATGGTGATGGTGATGTTGCATTAAATTCAATAAGATTCGTCTTAGTGCAAGGAATTGATATGGTATTGGCAGAAGAGAAGAAACTGACATTATGACTTTGATAAAAAACAAAAAATAACAAATGTTTTACTTACGTTGGCAGGATTCATTGAAGGCCCGGTATACACAGAACCGGCAACAACCAATGCCACAGTAACCACAGAAAGTAGCAACGTCTTCAAAAGTGGGCTAGGAGGACCCCTGAGTACGATTACAAGGACAAGAAAGGAGATTACGAAAGTCAAGACCCCCTCAGCAATAGCTCCAGTATGCAAGTCAACTTTTAAGGAAGGCCCTCCAAGCATGTTCTTGTACTTCAAGGGCACGACCTCCATAATTGCCAGTGCTCCACCCACAGCACCCAAAGCCTGTGGAAATCAAGGAGATTGATATTAAGCAGTCTAAGCATCATTGGATTCGTTTATAAATTAGTTACATAGTGTTTCTCTCTGGAGGATGTCTGTTTAAAGAACCGGTTTGTTTTTTCACCTTTTGATCTTATTTTTGGCATGGTTTAATATTTTAGGGTATAAATTGTCAATTGGGACTCGTTCATCGGTTTGAAGGGCTCCCGTTCTTAGATTATATTTCAGGTTTTAAGTTTGGAAACTCAACGATAATTCTATATCTAAAAGATAGAGCTCTATACCCTCTATGTTATATGTTGAACCCTGTCAAGAATGGGAATGAGAGGACAAAGACATAAAATTTAAAATGAGTAGATTCTGTTAAATTACATGCCTTCGATCGTGGAACGATAGGATAGGCTGATAGTGGAAGAAAAGAGGAAAATTGAAATGGAATAATGAGTTAATGAGAATTGGGAAGAAAGAGTAAAGTAAAGAGAGTTGACCTGAGCAGGAAAGCGGAGGGCCATGGAGAAGAGGGTGTCGGGGCCAAGGCCGGCGGCGTAGAAGGAGGCAGTGCTGGTGGGGTTGAAGCTGGCCCCGCCCAAGACGTCTCCGATGAAAGTGAAGACAAAGACAAGAACGAAGACAAGGAAGGTGGTGATGAAGAGAGAGGGCCAGACCAGCCCTTCAAGCCCAACAGCACTTGCGATGATAGTCGTGAACAGTCCAAGCGTCGATGCACTGAAAACCCACATGAAGGTAAGCACAACATCTCCAATCGCTGCCTTCACCGCACCCATATCTACGATTGTATGTTGTTTGTGGGTCTCTCTTTAATCTCTAAATCTTAGCAGAGCTCTCCAACAGTCTCCTTCTCACTCTCTGACTCACTTCTGGTCAAGGGCACAGATAAACAGGAAGACACCACCAAGACTGTTTAAATCAACACGCACCTTCCTCTTCGGAGTTTTTTTTATCCCCTTTTTTTGAAAGACTTTGGAGTCCAGCTTTTATTTTTTAGATATATTATGGCCTTGTGCTGTCATGCTATGCATCCTTTAATTTTATTTCTTTATTTCTTGTTTTTTATGAGATTCATGCAATGGTTTTATTCTCTCATCATCCAACGATCCAAGTATCCAACATCCTATAAAAAAAAAAAGAGGGAGGCTATGCAAACCACCCTTTTGTGCTGAGTTGACCACCCTAATAAATGTTTTTTAATTTTTTTCTTATTTTACCTTTTATTGCAAAAACATGATAAAATCACCTAGATCCATTCGGTAGTCATCTATCGAAATATCCACCAATATTCGGCAGATAAGTTTCAAATAAATACAAATATTTCAGCAGATAACTGTCGAATGCCTTTTTCATTTCCATTCGGTAGTTATCCACCGAATAATCCACCAATGTTCAGCAGATAACTGTCAAATAATCATAAATATTTCGGTAGATAACTGTCGAATGACCCAACGAACAAAATTGAAATTTTTTTGTTTTAAGGGTAAAGTTGAAATTTTAAAATAGGGTGGTCAACTTAGCAATTTAGGGTGGTCTGAATAGCATTGGCCTAAAAAAAAAAGTAGCCATCTTTTTTCTTTTTGGATCTGAAAAGTAGCCACCTGAATGGGCTAAATGAGTTGGTATATTATTATGTAGGATGGATCTAATCAGATCCGAGGACATGGAGGCCCACTAATGAGTGATGACACTGATAAGATTACCACTTTACCCGAACTTGTTTCATTATTCTGCTTTATGGTTTATTACTCCTTCCGTCCTGTGATGTAATATCACTATTCACTAGCATTGGGCCCATGTTTCCTCTCCTTTCCAAATCAACTTTCTCTGTTGGATACTGAATATTGGGTAGAAAGCAAACCGACAACAAAAAGGAAGGAATCTTGCCCAGTTGCCCCAAAGAAAAAAAATCCAATAAAAGGGAAGGAACTTGGCAACTAAACTCCTAAGGCCTTCCACTATGGTAAACCCATTTTTTGTGACCCAAAATGAGTAGTGCTGTGACCCAATTCTCACTGCAATGGTGCTGTGACCCATTTTGGGTCACAGTGTTTTATACATATTTAAAATATGCCTAATATTGATTAAGTGATGTTTAATTAATAATTTTAAATTTAAAGTACAATAAAAATTATTTTATTTGTCTTATTTTAATGAGATCTTTAAAACAAGGTCAATATTGAATATATTTAAAATAAGAAAATTTCATAAATTAGACAACATAAGCCTTACAACATCGGGACTTCAACAACCACAAACAAGAAAAACAACACGATGATTTAAAGGAAAAACAAGAACAACACGATCACTAAAAGAAAAAACAAAAACAATACGATGATTTAAAGAAAAAACAACAACAACAACAATTGCATTCGACATGACAGAAAATGAAGCGAACTTCTTATTCGGAGTCCGATGATGAAGAATTGACACCTCTGTAATTATACCAATATGAGATCTTCTGTTCGGTTTCACACTCATTACATGATTGAATCAGAGGGTTCTTCCCGCAGGTGCATGGCACGGGTGGTTTGGGCTCTGGCAGGTGGTTCAACCATTGGTGGCGAAGATTTGGGTGGTTGGCTAGATCCTTGAGCTTCAATCTCTTGCAAAATGCACACAAAGGGACCAAAATATCATCCGAACACTTGCAGAACCTCCAGTCTGGTTCTTTTGCACGCTCCATCATTAAACAATAATCGCACAATGGTGCAGCACAGTTAGGGAGGTACTTACACAAGCTTTGATCGCACTGTTGTTTGGAGCTCTCACCGGTGCCTTGCTTGGAGCTCTCACCGACGCCTTACTTGGAGCTCTCACCGACACTTTGCTTGGAAGAGGAAGCCATTTCTAAACGATAGTTATGTGGATGTGTTGGCCTTATAGTTAAACCTTGGTATTTATAGGGAAAAAATGTGCATAACTTGCCCATTGGATTCCCTGATGGATTCACAAATACTCGAATCTCACATGTGAAGCAATAGTGTTGTGCATGTGATGGAGTGTGGAGTCAGTGTATAGTCTTGTCATTGGTTCAGTGAATTATTTTGCAAGCATGTGATGGTTGTGTCATGTCATGTCAGCTAAGAGAAATCAATGCCTTTATTTCATTTCACAAATTGCAACTGACAAACACAAACACACTTAAACAGCAAATACAAAGACAAATAACAAACTTCAGGATCAACTGCGAAGATTAACCTAACATACGATAATGAGAACAACATTGACGAACCATGATCCAGGTCGGACTAGGTTGGGGCAAGTGGTGGGTTCCCCTCTCGGATCCAGATGTGCTCAATCAAATTGGTTTTTAGGGATTCGTTGACATTTCGGTCCCTAAGAAAATTCCGACGAACATTCATCTCAGGTAATGATGATGGAGCGGCACCGGTCGGACATGGTTCTACACCTTCGTATTCAGCTTCTGCCCTTCTAGTGCTCGCTTCTGGGTCTATTGGGTCATCCCTACAGTCATCCTCAGGGCGCTCATCCTCCACGATCATATTGTGCAATATTATGCACGCCTTCATGATATACCCAAGCTCAATCGGACGCTAATAACGAGCATGTCGTTTTATAATCTGCCACCGGGCTTTTAAAATTCCGAACGCCCTCTCCATATCCTTCATGTATCCCTCCTGTCGAGCGGCAAACAACTTATGGTGGGGAAGAACGGGACTGTGCAATGTAGTGATAAGAGTTGACCATTGAGGGTAGATCCCATCTGCAAGAAAGTATGGAATGGTGTAGTCTATCCCATTCATAGTGAATTTCACCCTGTGGTTTCGGCCGGAAATCATATCATCAAAGAGATGAGAACAGTCCAGCACATTGATATCATTATTCGACCCAAGTATACCAAAATTTGCATGCCATATCCACGTGTCGTACCCAGCAACGGCTTCAAGGATAACTGTTGGGACACGATAATGCCCACAGTAAACAGCTTGCTCGGCCATTGGGCAATTTTGCCATACCCAATGCATGCAATCCAAGCTACCAATCATACCTGGAAATCCTCTACGGCTCTCCTTTCGCAAAAGTTTTCTCAAATCGGTCAAGGTAGGCCTCCGGAGATACTCTGGTCCGAAGACGTCAGTGATGGCTCTCACGAACTTCAAGAATGACTGTCGTATGGTGGTTTGGCTAATGGTTATTAACTCTGAGACCAAATCATATGGAATGCCATATGCCATCACCTGCAGTGCTGCAGTCACCTTTTGGTGAAGTGTGCAACCCACTCTACCGACGGCATCAACTGTTGGACGAAAATACTCATCCTGGAGGCAAACCGCTTCGAGAATTCTATTGAATAGCGGTTGGTGCATGCGGTATCGCCTGCGGAAAGTCACGGTGTTCTCGATTGGCGAGGGGATGAAGTAGTTGTCCATGAGACGTTCATGGGCGGCTTCTCGATTCCGGTGTGTGTACCGGCGATTTGAAGAAGTACCGCCATGCCTTGGTGTACCGGCGACGATGGTATGACCCATTGACACAATCAACTGACCCACCATCTCCCTTCCATCCTCTTCCCTATCCCATTCAGCATCAGAGTCCGAAGACGAGGAGGAGGATGAATACACATACAAAGGATTCATTTTAGTGTTTATGGAATGAGAAATGATCCTGAAATAAGATTGAGTGTAACATGGTAAATATAGTGGTATTTATATTGAAACCACTTGCATTTGAGATAAGGAATGAATGGTCCACATTCATTTGCTTTATGATGGTGTAGTCATTTCATGCATCAGTCTTATCTACTGTAAAGCATGCATCAGTCTGTGGTTAATAAGGGAGAATCCAATGTTGGGTGGAAATGCAAACATGACTTAAAACAAGATTGACGTTCAAATTAAAGGATACAATTAAAGAGAAAACATAATTTAAAACAAGATTAACATTCAAAATAAAAAACACAATTAAAGAGCAAGGTCTAATTCTAATTATTAGGCGGGTACCCTTGGTTTGAGTGATTGAGGTTGGAAAGATCCGGGTAGTATTCAGATGGAGTGCACTCCGAATGGTGGTTAGCACGCATTTGCCTCCTTGCAATGACTTCAACCATTTTTTGCTCCCAATACATCCGTTGCCCATCATTCATTTTGGAGAGGTCTTGGCCCATAATATTTTGTTCTTCCCATTCTAGCTGCCTCTCGATCTTCATCCTTTCTCTTGCTTCCTTTGCGGCGTCTCTTTCACTCCTTGCACGCTCTCTGTCAAGTCTCATTTGTATGAAAATTCTTGAATTTTCATTATAATGATCTACTGCCTCAACCATATGAGTTTGGACGGGCTCGGCTGCCTTGGCCCGTTTTGCATGGTTTCTCCCTGGTGGCCTTGGTCGCGAGGAACCTATTAGTTGGAATGGTGGTGGGTTTTCGTCCTCGCCAAGTGGTATGACTGGATCCGCCTCCTCGGGATCATCATCGGCGGGAGTGTCGGCATCGTCGGTGGCGGGGGTCTCTGAATCACTAAACCGAACAGGAGCATGAACCGCAGCGTACTTTGCACTTTCCTTTATTTTTTCCCAAATGTGCACCCATGGAAACTTGAATCCAGTCTTGTTTCGAAAGCCTTCAAGTGCTTGCGTAAACTACAATAATAAAATAAAAATAAAACTATATAAATTTTCTTGTGGAAATGCAAACATAACTTAAATAAATAGTAAATTTGCTACATTTATAAACAAAACAAAACCATAATCATACAAATATATAAATATGCTTGATAGATAAACAAAATACAATATAATAATATCATTATATAAATATGCTACATTTATAAACAAAACAAAAAATAATCATACAAATATATAAATATGTTTGATACATAAACAAAACAATAAAATAGTAATACCATTATATAAATATGCTTCATTTATAAACAAAACATATAATAATTATACAAATATATAAATATGCTTGATAATTTGATAAAACAAAAAATAATCATACAAATATATAAATGCATAAAAACTTACCACATTGGCATCATTTGCACCGCTTGCGCGCATTCGCTCGGCCTCCAATAAGCAAGCATAAAATTTGTTGCAATCACGCGCAATATCTTTGAATCGTGCTTTAACACCGCCAACCTTACGAATGGTTTCACCCCCCATGTTACGCTTGAAAATTTGATAAATTTGTTCCCAAAGCATGGCGGCTCTATTTTGGGCACCAAGACAACCGTCGGGAGACCTCTCTAGGTATGCCATCACTAGGGCTTCATCTTCAGCTACCACCCAAGCACTTCCTCTAGGAGCCATGACAAAGAAAAAAAAAATTGTGCAAATTTGGTAAACAAAGGTTGTAATTTGTGATGAAACCATATGAGTGTTGTGTGATATATATAGACTCATTTGAAAATATAGCTGTTGGAGGGTTTGGGGAATTTTTTAAAATTTTTTTGAAATTTTTTGGCAATTTTTCGGATATTATTTCTATTTTAAATGATTTATTAATTATTTGTTATAAAAAAAAGATTTGGCCGATCTGGAACGTTTATTATCAACGGTCCATTAATCTAGGCCTTTGATTTGTTGCTTGGCCCGTCTAAAAAAAAAAATGAAGACAAAGCACAGCAGCTGTTGATCACCAACGGTCATCTCATCTGGACCGTTGGTGACCAGCCAAGCAAGCCACGCGTCAACAGCCAAGCAAGCCAGGCGCGGCCCACGAGATGAGATGCATACCAGTTCACTTCTTCTGCTCAGCCGACAAGCACAGCAGCAGGTGCAGGCGCGGGGCCCACAAACTTTTTCACCAGCAGTTGCTTCTCTCTCCTTACATGGGTGGGCTTCTGCTGGTTTTGGGTCACAGCCAATTTGGCTCACACTGAGACCCGGATTTGGGTTACACTTTGGGTTACTCCCTCTTTTGGGTCACATTTTCCGGCCCTTAGTGTTAAGGTGTGACCCATTTGTGACCCAAAATGGGTTTTGGGTCACACTTTCCGACTGCATAGTAGTAGGCCTAAGCTCTAGCCAATGACTTTGGTCTAGTGGCATTCAGCCTCTCCTATGTGGAATGAGGGTTTTTAGTTCAAATCTCATGGATGATAGTTTTTGATATTCAAACTTGTTTATTTGTTCCTAGTTTATCAATGGAATACGTAGATTATGCAACAGTGAAGAAAATGGGGGATATGGTGGGAAAAACATGCAAAAATGATGTCAACAATGCGACTTAGGTAGGTAGTAAACTTACACGCGTGGTTGTGTGTAAAGATAACTATTTGATTGTTTTTGGCTCATTTTGTATCAAATGTGGGTTGGTAGTAAAGGAATCTAGACATACATTCAAAAATCAATTGACAATGAGAGGAGTAACCCAAGACTCTTATAAACTATTATGCAAGGCTTCACATTTTTAATGTCAATAGGTAGGACACCAAAGAAAGGACTATTTGATGAAGGCTGGTAAACATAAGGAGATAACTTATGTCAATCCCACATAACCTTATTTTCTAAAACTCCAAACATATCATGTTGTTAGAAAACCAATGAATGCTAATGCTAAGAAACCTTCTCTAGGGCCTAGGGTGCAAGTTCAAAAAAGGCAGAGAACATATGAACTAGAGCACCACCACCATCAATTAATGTCTCAAAAAAACCCCCCATTAATTGATTAGCACACCGCCATGCATTAATGCATTGTATTGGAACATTAAACTCCAATTAACAAATGCATCAGTTGCCTTGGAAGAGTAGCATCGACTTGACTTCTGAAATGCCACTGGGCATTTTCATCATATTTAATACATGCATGATGTTCATTGTGCCAACACCAATTTAATGCCAGAAATGAATATACACTCCATTTTTGCTTGAAATAATACCAACGGTCAAGCATTGAATTCCCAATCCCATTAATTTCTATTAGAATTCCAAAAGGCATGCAAACACTCTACTAAGGAGGGAATAATATGCATGGTGCTCAACAATCTCCCCTCTTGACTTTTGTGAAGGACTCTGCTTCTCTCGACTCCAATGTCTAAAGTCCATCTTTCTAAGTGCCCATTTTTGAGTACCACAAACGATATCCATTGACCTTGAACTAGTACCAGCTTCACATAACCCAAATAAGAATATGGTCCTAGCTATGCCTAATTCATAACGGCTAATGCTTATGTGTAGTTGCATCGAGTAACCAATCACCGGTTATCCAAAGAGGGACCTCGACTTGACCTCTTCACTAGCAGGATTTACCTTCTCACCATCATCTAAACCCTAGAAACATGTCTTATGTGTCTCTACGTTATCCACAAACGAGACCCTTTTCAAGTACTTGATTTCATGTGCAAGCCGTTTCCCATTCTTCATCGAGGTCTGACTACAACCTATCAGACGATACAAACCACCACATTCTTCTCTTTTCATTATGACCATAAAGCTATGTGTGATTTATAAAGCTTCTCTTGCTACATAACACTTGCAACCTTTGGAGTCTAATTGGCTTAATTCCTCTGCAACTTCGAGACATATGCCACACCACCCAAAGTGTGCATCGCTCCATCAAACATTTTTATCTTCACCGTTCCCATGCACATAGCATCATAACTGGACTCATCAAGTGAAGAGAATAATTCACCATTTGACTCATGGAACATATCAAAATATTCCTTCACGGAGAAAATGTGATTAGTACAACTGGAATTCAATATCCAATCATTTTGAGAAGGAGTGTTACCTTTGCAGACTGTGAGAATTTCTCCAAATTCCACACAACTTTTCAGCTATTGATGTAGTGGAACAATTCGAGCCATTACTGTAATTCTTGTTCACAGCCGGACAAGTTTTCTTTATGTGGCCCCATTCATTGCACTTGTAGCATTGTTTCCCTTGGACTTAGACCTGCTATAACCACTAGATCCGTTGATAGTTTGTCTTCCCCTTTGATTCTCATCATGAGCAATATGTAAGGACTTATGAGTATCCTCAACTTTCTTCCTCTTTTCATTCGATAAACTTCCTCGAGCTTCAACATATCCTTACCATAAAAGACTTTAGTAACAATGTTGTCATAAGAATCGGGAAGCGAGGTGAAAAGTATAAGGGTCTTATCTTCTTCCTCAGTCTTGACATCAACCTTGGCTAGTTAATCCAATAGTTCTTTAATCATGTTCATGTGCTCTATGAGATTCCCACCTTATTGCATCTTTAGCTTGTACGAATCCCTCTTCAGGTTTAGCTTTGTAGTCAAGATCTCAACAAGATAAATCTTCTCCAGCTTTTCCCACAACTTCGGTGCTGAATCTACATCTATAACACTATTGATAATATTATCAACAATACAAAGTCTAATTATGCTAACACACCTAGACTCCAAGTCTTCCCAATCATCATTAGACATATTCTTTAGCTTGTCATCCTTTCCATTCAACACTTTTGTTAAGCCTTATTGAACTAGGATCCCTTCACTCTCTTTTTCCATAGAGTGAAGCTAGCTGCCCCTTCCATCAAACCTTTCCACCGTGAATTGGGAGGCAATATTTCTTGCCATGACGAAACCACGATCGAGGAATGACCACTACAAACGAAGAATGGATTTAACGAACGATGTCAAGCACCACGATCAATGAACCAAGCTCTGATACCACTTATTGGGAGTAAATCCAATCGTCATGGCAATGTTAGTAATGTGATGGAAGAATAAAATAAACAAATCAATAAAACAAAACAATAGAGCACCAAGAATTTAACGTGGTTCGGCAAAATCATGCCCTATGTCCACAGAGCGTTTTCACCTTCACTATGAGAGAAATAATTTTGTACAAGAATTGTACTCAAGAGTTTGAAGTCAAACCTGATCCGATCCCTTGTACCCAATAGGAGATACCCCTTGTACATCCTCTCTCAACTAGAAGATCACTCTACCCAAGCCTTATTCTCTCACACGTACTCAACTCTCATAGTGAACTCTCACACTCGTAGTTGATTGCCTTGCTTGCTTGATTGCTCAAAATGGCTAGCCTACACCTCATTTTTATAGCCCTCATGAGAACATTTTGAACTAGACCACCACTGTAATCAATTAATGTCTCTAGATAATTCTCCATTAATTGATAAGCACACCGACATGCATTAATGCATTGTATTGGAACATTAAACTCCAATTAACCATATTAATTGATTAGCATACTTACTCATAAATATAGTTAATAATCATATTAAGCTAAAGGACAAATTTATTACCTATTAGGTTTATTAATTGTCACGTGTGTAGGTCTGTAACACTTCGTCTGTCTTTTCTCAATCGCTCTAAGTATTCTCTCACTCTCAGTCTTCTCTCTCTTCACTCGCTCTTTCTCTTCTCTCGCTATCTTCCTCTTCTATCTTGGCTCGCTCTCTCCTTTTTCTTTTCTTCTCTCTCTCTCTCTCTCAATCTATCTCGATTAGGTTTGTCATGATGATTTTCGAATTCCTTTGATTTTGTGTGTTTTTGATTTGTTGTTGCTTGTAAAATATGAGAGTTGATTGTGTGATTTATACATGTATGATTTTGCGATTATGCTATCTTGAATGTATGTTGTTTAGTATTTTTTTTTTTTTGTTTTAAGTTTTTGGGTTTTTTTTCATCGTCTTTTTGTAGCTCAATTTATATTTGGAGATTGACTTCTTTATGTTAGCTTCTTGTGGCAAATGATCTCATATCGATCACTTTTGATTTTGGCTTCAATTTTGGAAAGATATAATTCTTTGTTGTTGGAAGTGTTTTGGAACTAGGTATGTTATTTTGTTCTTAATTTTTTCGGTTTAGTTAGATTTGTTATTGCATGAAATTCTATTTTTTATTTCTTTTCTTTTTTTTATGATTTTTATTTGTTGTATTAGTTATGAATTCAGTTCTTTGTGATGAATTTCTACAATTAGTATAGTTATTTGGTTTCTTTGAATTATTATTTGTGATTTAGTTGATTTGTCGTTGCATCAGTTTTTATGGTTTAGATTTCCTTTGAATTTTGTAACTGAATCTATTTTTAGTGTGATTTGTAGCTGGTTGGATGTTTAGGTTGAATTGTGAATGTATTAATTTCTATCGATATAATTTAAAGGTTTATTCGTGAAAATACCCCTTGAAAGTAACTTTCATTCTTACTTTGTTCCTAAACTTTACAAACCCTTTCAGTAAGCAATATTGCAACAAATATGGGCAACACATACTTTTTATTGACTAAATTCCATACCATTGCATTTGCCCAAAATTATGGTCAACAAACACTATTTTCACATTGACTTCATAAGTCATCCGTATTTGAGTTTGTTAACATCAACCAATGTGGCTAGGCAAGGCTAAAGTAGTTGCTTAATACTTAAAAAAACCATTAACATAAAAGAGCCATGAATTGACTATTTAATAATAGTTGCTTACACAATTTGGATTACTAAAATGTCAAACTCCACAAAAGCCATAGCTGTAAAGTCACCATCTTGACAATAGTGTGTGTGTACAACAACACTTAACAGGTGCTTTGGCACACTATCGAACACCTACAGTTCTTCGACCCTAAATGCCCCTGTTTCAATCTGGTTTGATAAAATAGGCTTATTATCAATTTTGCCCCCTGAACTATGATTCCATTCCTAATGTGTCCCTTTACTTTTTAATTCTATCAATTTACCACCTAACAGTTACAATGTTATTCTAATGTACCCCTTCGGCTCAATTCCGTCATAACCTCCGTTAACCTTACTGACGTGGCAGGGCATATTGGTCATTTTGACCTCTCTAGACCACTCAGCACCACTCATTTTGCCACATAGATCCAAGAGTGGAACCCACCCCTCAAGTTCTTCTTCTCCCTTATTTTTTCTTTTTCTTCTGCAATTCCCACCCCAACACAACTTCACCGTCACCCCAACCTAGCCCTTCTCGGCCCCGTCGCACCTCCCCCCCCAACCCAATCTCCCAGCCCCGTCACACCCCTCCTCCCACCCAACTCCGTCGCACCCACCGACCCACCCAGCCCCACTGTCGCACCCACCCACCAACTCTCTCGTCCACCACCACAACTTCACCGTCACCCCAACCTAGCCTCTCTCGGCCCCGTCGCACCTCCCCCCCAACCCAATCTCCCAGCCCCGTCACACCCCCCCTCCCACCCAACCCCGTCGCACCCACCCACCCAGCCCCACTGTCGCACCCACCCACCAACTCTCTCGTCCACCACCACAACTTCACCGTCACCTTCATCATCCCCTCCGACGGCCACCCACCAATTTGCAGATCTAGAGAGAGGGGAAAATAGAGAGAGAGAGAGAGAGAGAGAGAGAGAGAGAGAGAGAGAGAGAGAGGAGAGGGGTCATTGGCCAGGAATGGTGATGGGGCCGGTGCAGGTGGGTGATCGAGAGGAGAGGGTGGTGGGGTGAGTTTCTGATCGGGAGGGTTTAGGGAGGTGGGGGTGGCCTGGGCACGGGTTGGGGAGGGGAGGGGATTGTGGGTTTGGTTTTTTATTTTTTATTTTTTTTATTATTATTTTTTCTTTCTAAATATTAGAGTTTAAAATTTTTTTTTTTTGTTTTAAATTTTAAATTTTGAATTAAATTAAAGGGGTGGGTCCCACTTTTTATGTTTATGTAGCCAAGTAGGCGCCATGTCAACAAAATTAACGGAAATTATGACGGAAGGGGTATATTAGAATAACGTTGTAACTGTTAGGTGGTAAATTGATAAAATTAAAAAGTAAGGAAGCACATTAGGAATGGAATCATAGTTCAGGAGGTAAAATTGATAATAAGCCGATAAAATATTATATGAAAAAAAAGTTCTCAAACAGAGCAATAGGCAATGTCCAAGCTGATAGTGGAGGTGAAATTCCACCTACTTTGGGATTAAGAGATTCACTCGGTGGGTAAATTTTACCTATCTTATACTTGTTTCGCTACTATTACTTAATTAGTGGTTGAATCCATTACAGAAGGCAGCTTTTATGCAACTATAAAATGAGGGTGAGGCTTGCAAATATTAGTAGCTAGATCCATTGCAAAATGTAGTTCTTAAGCCACTTCAGTAATGAACTATGCAACTACTTCAGAAACCATTCACTAAGGTGACTCGATTCACCCACTAACAGTCACCTCCAGTTGGTCAAGAGTGGATTCATAGTTTATTGAATAAACAACTCAGCCGCTAAAGCTTCCACAAAACAATAATGGTTTGATTCATTTAGCATTGGACTGCCACATTAGTTGGCTTGCTAGCTGTCTACATCAATGTCAGGTTTGGTGAAGTTAGTCTACCATATTATTTTTGGGGGTGCTAAAGATCAATTGCTACCCCATTTTGTACAACCATCAGCATTTTAGTGATTGTATAGTGGCAATTGGACTAGCTAACTCAATTTAGTTGCTACGGGAGCAATGGTGAATGTTGCCCATATTTGTTGTAATGAATATTCCGTTAAGTCCATCAATTGCTCCGTTAAAAAAGCCGAACTAGCGCTTATGTGGATGAGTATTTTGGGACTGACAACATGCCAAATCAGCTCCATGTCAACTTATGTAGGCATCATGTCATCCTTTTTTACGGAGCCATTGACGGACTTGATGAAGCATGTGCAATGGTGATCAATTGGTAATTCAATTGGTATCTATTGACAATTTGAAACAAAAATGGTTTGCAATGGGTGTCAATTGACAATAGATGAATTGAAATGCCAATTAATAGATAAAAAATTTGACTTGCTAATTGATTTAGAATTGCACAAAAAAAGTGGAGGGACCCATCATGAGAAAAAGTGAAAGGAAGAGAAAGATAGTGTCATGTGGCTTGGTGTATCAATGTTTGTTTTTGCCATGAATTATGGTTTTATTATATATGAATTAATGTATCAATGTTTTATTATATGAATTATGGTTGTTTATTAATAGAGTTATTTTATAGTTATAATCTAAAATAGAGAAATTTAATTTTGGGTATTAATTTAAATTATTAAAAAATATTAAATATTAGGCTCATTTTAAGGATCTCATTGAGATCATTTCAATTGTATAAAATAAATAAATTTATAAATTTTAATTTGTAGGAGAATATACGAAAAGTATTAAAAAATATATAGCAAATTGACTTGAACCATCGCAACAAAAGAGACTTGTGTCAAATCAATAATAAGTCTAATTTAAATTGAAATTTTGTAGCTTCATTCATTTTGGTATTTGAACTTTTTTTTTTTTTTTTCTTTTTTAGAGTAATGGCTGCTAGATACAGTATATGAAGCGGTAATACTGTAATAGCATGTATGTGGCGTGATCATGAGAAAAGCAACAGACTCTCAAATAGTCAAATGCAATGAAAAAGGTAGAGAAACTGATGAATACATATTGAAGAAAGAAACGGCCATCCAATTAAAGTGGCAGCCTGGCACAGATTGAATACAAAGCACGTGAAAGAAAAAGACAAACAAGTGACGGATGATGATGATAAAGAGGAAACGGCAATTGTTCATAATTAAAAAGATGTCATGTTTGACAGAGATGGTGTGTGCATTGCTTTGTTAATTGGCATTCGAATATGTGATGTGGGCAATTGGCATTGTGAAATAACAAGTTAAAAAAATGGTTCATGGAAACTCATGACAATCAATCACCAGCTAATACAAAAAGAATGAAGGCCTCAACCAAAGTAATTGAGAGAAATAAAAGAGTCAAGAGTGACTGAAGCTGGTAGCAATGGGGATGACAATGACGAGAATGAGCAGCAGAAGGAGTATGAGTCCGAGACACATCCACTTCCTGGTGTTCCTCTGGTATCCCTTGGCAGTGGTGAGATGTTTGGTTCCATCCTTAACATAGTGGGAAGCATTCATGACATGATGTTCGATGTCGTCCATCTGCTCGCCCTGGGCCTCCACCATAACAGCCATGTCCAAGAAAACCTGATGAAGCTCAAGCAGGCTCTTCTCAATGTCCTTGGCGGCGTCATGTCTGTCCTGTATCTCCACCACTGTCTCCAGCACCTTCCCCCTACCATGCTCCTGTATCGCTCTCCCAAGAAATTCCTCCCCTCCTCCCTCTCCATTGGAGATGATCTTCTCGATCACCTCCTCGTTCGGGTACTCTCCTGTCACCGTGAAGTAGCGTCTTCCCACCGTCTCCTTGTACTCACTCATCATTCTCTGCCTCAGACCCTGAAACTCCATCATCAGCTCCTTTAGCTTCTTACGCAGCCCATTCGTCACTGCAATCCTCGTCCTGTAAATTGGGGTGCCTTCTTTGTACCCTGAGAGCCTCTTGTTGGCTGCATTGGCACGGTCCATGTCTTCCAGCTGAGATCGGATGGCCCTGGCCTTCTTCAGCACCGTCAGAATATCACCATTGATTCTGCTACGCAAGGATTGCAAGGCCTCCGACTTGTGGAGCGACTTGCTCTCCTCGTTCGCCTGCTGGAGGCGGACCAGAATGTCACGCACACAACCCATCTCCTGCTTCACCTTTTCGGCCTCTTCCAGGAACAGACCAAGGTCGCTTGTCGAGGATGACATCTCCAAATTCCCGGCTTCCAGGTCCAAATCTTTCATAGCCTCCTTCTTTAGATCCACATAGTTGGTGAACGATTTCGTCATCAGGTCGTTCATCTTTCCTTTGGAGGAAATGAAACAAAATTACTCTCTTCAATTGAATCAATCAAGCAATATATGAAATCCAGCTGAACAAGTCTTAGACAATTACTCGTGCATACCTTTTCCAATTACAGATTGGCCGGGAACAAATCAGGCAACAAATCAGCTCCAACTCCAAGATCTCAGGTGCTTTCCAAATCAAATACTTATCCAAGACCCAAGCCGATGACTTGCTTTTAATACAATGAGATTTCTAAACGGCTATTTTCAAGTTTTAAACAACTCGGTATCAGAAAAATAGCCGTTTCAGATCCCAACGGCTATAATTCAAATATCCGTGGGGCCCAATGTTTTTCTGAAGCCATGTTTTAGAACTTTTAGGCTTCTAGCCCAAGAATTTGATCCATATTCCACCCGTTATGAGTTGGGCTTATGCGCTTTATTTTATTAGAAAATAAGGAAAATTATCAACACCCTTTAATGAATGTGCTTAATTTAGGATTAATTTTTAACACCTTTTGAGTTTTATCGCATTTTTACAACACTTTTTAAAATTTCAAAATTACAGCAAGACCTTTTGAGCTTTTGAATTATTTTCACATAACCCCTTCTATTATAATTTCGTCAAAACACATTTCTAAATGACAACTTAACTTTAGCGTTAATTTACACTTACACCTAATAATTGTCAACACCCTTTAATGAGTGTACTCAATTTAGGGTTAATTATTGACACTCTTTGAGGTTTATTGTATTTTTACATACACTTTTTAAAGTTTTAAAAATTACAGCAAGACCCTTTGAGGTTTTAAACTATTTTCACATAACCCCTTCTATTATAATTTCATCAAAAAACATTTCGAAATGACAACTTAACCTTAGCAGTAATTTACACTGACACCTAAGGTTTATCATTCTCTTAGATTCCATAAATTCATGTACAACCCCTAATGTTTTAGCATGTTTCATAACCCTAAATAAAAAAGGACATGACAGAATCTAGTAAACTCTAAAATAATACTCACACAGTTTAAATAGTGTTTGGCTATAGTAATATTCCTTTTGTAATATTGTAATATTTTTTTTGTCTAGAATTAAGGTTCATAAAATTTAGGTACTAAATTTCAGTGTTTCTAACTGTATAACAGTACAACTTTTTGACTGAGTCACAATCGCAACTTATTTCATTTGTTAATTTTTTTTTCAAGTGTTTGTATTATGGGTTAAACACAACATTAGTGTTTAGTCTTTAGGTTGTAGGGCTTCATTCCCTAAGCCAAAATCTAAAAGCCTTTTTTTTTTTTGGCCACTTAAAAGCCTTAAACCTTAATAAACTCTAAACTTTTATGAACTCCATATAGTCACCACTATGCATGCTCATACAACTTTCAGAAAATCACAAATGTGAAAACATTCGAAAGCTTTCAAGTTAAAATTGTAACGAGATTCCAAATTCAAGAAACATTACCTGATGACCGAACACACAAATAAGCGAACTAAAGTTAAGGTAGCAAAAGCATCCATTCTATGGTTGTACCTCACATATAGGCTATCTACATGTTATACAATCATACCACATAAGAAGCTTCCAAGTCGAATTGTGAATTTTTTTAAATTAGCTAAATTTGTGTGGTTTGGAAAATCAGGGGTTGAAGTCATGCATGTGTAAATATAAAATGGTTATCGGTTGCACAAAATAAACTGCAAACCCTCGAAGGAATTGAAGGACTTTTCTAAGTTCACTGTAAGTACCCACAATTATTATTATTATTTTTCATATTTTGGTGGTACTATCCAACAAATTTCATTTTGTAGTTATGTGAGCTTTACATTATTAGTAGGATCTTTAGCTTGGTGTAGGGGATCCAGAAAGGGATGACACTGAGGGGGATCCATAAGGGGATGACACTGAAGGGGATCCAGAGGGGGATGATACTGATGGTGATATATAGCTTGGCCATTTTTGTGTGAGAACTGGCAGGGTGATATATAGCTTGATACAAATTTAGTCTTTTGTACGTAGTGGGTTTAGTTGTGGCATGACCAAGTTTAATAGTTTTAGATGCTTTTAGTTGTAAGAATGTTGAAGGTAGATAGAAAGATTTGTAATTTAGGCTTCAACTGACATATATATGTAATGCAAGTTGCCTTCAGTTCAATTATGTGTTTCCAGATTTTTGAGTAGTCTATTAATTAGTATTGTTCATTTGAGGTTACATGTATTTAGGTGCATATGAGTTTTACTATTATCTAAATTCAAATCCCACAAATACATATTCAAATCCTCTAGAATTTTAATGGTGAATTAAGTATTTTGCAAATCATATGGTTAAGACACCAGATCGGATGAATGGTGACAATGGATTTCAATTATGCAACAAACTGGCCAACCATTACCACAACGGTAGGTTTATACCCACTAATAGTTGGAACTAGTTATACATATGAGCCAATATAAACATGATAGTCCTTCAATCCATGGTCCATGGAAGGACATTGTTTACTAATTAATTGCCAAACTGATTTACCAACTAATCCTTTAATGGTGCATTATGTTAACAACTAACTGCAACAACAGTGGCAGTTTGAAACTGTCAGAAACCTGGACAGTTTGTGTTTGCTACGTACATCCACCCTTCATTTGAAAAGGTTGCTGTTGTTGCCACTTAGCCAGCCCAACCTGAACAACTAACGAGCAAATGAAAGGAATAGTGTGACTAATGTTCAGAGCAACTAGAAATAGTTGCAGAACTACCAATAGATGACAGAAAAAAATAGTGACCATTGCTGGAAAATGGTGTATGAGGAGGGTCCTCCTTGGTTCAATGTTTTGATTGAATCTGATGTACCCTCTTAACTATTATTAATTTAAGTCTTTGCTCTTGAAAAAAAAAAAAATTCATCCAAGAGAGTAGTACTGGAAGTATGCTTTAAAGCTAATATCTTAGGATATATTTAATTGTCATTTATTGATTTATAGTAATTAATCACAATTAAATATATCCTAAGATATTAACTTTAAAGCATACTTCCAGTACTCTCTTGGATGAATTATTTTTTTTCAAGAGCAAAGACATATATTAATTATAGTTAATCAAAACATTCAACCAAGGAGGACCCTCCTCATACACCATTTTCCAGCAATGGTCACTATTTTTTTCTGTCATCTATAACCAATTGAAGATTACAAATTAAGAGAGGGTGTTAGAAGTTAATTTGTAACCTCAGAGCCATAAATTAGTCCAAAGGAATTCCAAATCCTCGGAACATGTTCAAATTTATTTTCTAGACGGCTCCTTCCATAGAATAAATAGATGAGTGTCTGTAGCTTTTAATATTAAGTTTAATAACCTAAAACCTCATCTGTATTATGCAGGAGCTAGCAATAGTTCTGCAGTAGAAGAAAAACATCAGTTTCTTTGTAATCCTCATTCTTGTTCATGAAAGATTGAATCTATCTTGATAACATATGCTGTTATTCTGCCCATCTTTTATCTGTTCCCCCCAAACACATAAGAATTTGATATCTAGCTTAGCCATGAGTTCCGCTTTGGAGGACAGGCCCAAAATTGCCACAGGTTCTAGTTGATGCAACTAGTTTCTAATGAATTCTACCACATACAACAAAAAAAAAAAAAAAACAAACAAAAAAACAAATAAGAATTAATCTCATATGCAATCTGTTTCATAGCAAAAAGTTCATATAATAATCATATATCCAGCAATATCAACCGTTTGGAACATCTCAAATAAAGTCCTTGCAAAACATCTGCAAGAGAACCAATTCTATGTCAGTGTACAGCAACAATAGAAGATAATGAAAATATTGAAAGGTACAAGGAGAGGATGGCATTTCACCAATCGCATTTCCCTTTGTACCTTTAGTATTTATTTACAATCTACTCTACCGTCATTTGGCAATAATGTACAGTCACTTCATACTTGATACAAGCAACAAGGCTGTTCATCAATTTCTTTTTTCTTTTTTCTTTTCTTCTTTTCCTTCCCTCAAAACATTAATTTCTCAGAACTTGCAGGAAGTTCCCAACCTCTGCTTCAAGTTCAAGCACTGTGGGCTGTTGAATACCTCTGGCAAAAGCTTCTCAAAACTGTCCAAGAACAATTCCCATTCATCTTGACTCATGTCTCCAAAAGATATTGCTCCTGTTTCACAATTGAGAGTATGCACTGAGAAACTCACACTCTTCATCAAACCCCGTACTTTGTGACCATCACTAGTACTGCCATCATCACTACCATTACTGCCGCTCAAAGTCTTTTTATCATAATCATTGTAATCATGGTTATTTTCCTCAAATAGTGGAGACAGAAATGCATCGGGTGACCCAGTAATTGATCCTGCAGATGAAAACCTTGACATATTAGGTGGCTTACTTATTCCAGGATGGCTCTGTAAGAGTTGAGGAATATCCAAATTCTCATCGAAACCTTCTTTACTATCATTCTCAAATTGAAATATTTCAAGTTCTCCAATTTTTTCTTTCTTTTCATCATCTGTACTAGGCATGGAAGCCTTAGCCTGTAAACAAAGATTCTCTAATTCACTCAATCTTTCTTCTCCAGCACAGAACTGCCGTGTCATCATTTCGCCTATATCACCAAGACAAAGCCCAGCAACAGTAGCCCGCTTCAAGAAGACAGTGCATAGTACCAGAACACGGATAGCAGCCTCCCGTAAAGAAGGAATCTGAGCTCGTAGAAGCTCTGCATCTTTGTAGGGGTCCAGATTGGATATGTACTCAACTTCAGACTCGGAAAAAGGAACTGAAGCCTGCGGCCAGTGCAGCCATTCAAAATATGGATCATCAAGCCACTCAGGAAGACAAAGACCATGGTCAATAGGCACAAGCTCAGCCACACCAACTGCATAATTGTTCTGCTCGTATTTCTTAATGAGCATATTCCCTGCGTGCCTGTCAAGATTTAGAAGTCTTACATCAAAAATTCCAATACGATGAACTGAAGAAACTGAGAAACCTGAAGCACCTAACTCTCCTGCATCAAAGTCGTGATCCACGAAGCGCTGCAGAGAAGCAATTTTATAGGGTGTAGCTGAAATTGTGGCTGCATTTTTAATGTGGAATGCAACATGAGAAATTTTTACTAAAGCTGTTGGAGGAACACCAGCGAATCCAGCATGGTCAAGGAGAAAAGCTGCCAATTCTCGAAAGCCAGATTCACCAATTCGAACTGAGCGTTTCAAACCAGGTTGGCCCAGCATCCTACCCCCAAAGCCTTTAGGGTTGTTGAAAGCTAAAGGTTCTTCATCTATGGGCTTTGCTACAGCAATAGTGTCACCATTTTGACTACATACGAAGTAGGAACCCCCTAGTCCACTTGACACCGGAAAGAGATCAGCACCAGAAGCCAAAGCTATGGCGACCTCCACTACGAGGGCATGTACCCTAGGTATCCTGCTGCCACCAAAAATCTCAATCCTCGGATTAGTGTCAAACTCTTCCTCCAATGCAGTGGTTCGGGATAGACATGGGGTGGAGAAGCTTTTGTGAAAATTATCACCTCTGAATGCATGTTTTAAGGAGTGGGCAAGTATGCTGTGATCGAGCTGAGTGTAGGATTGTAATCGGCATCGCTGGGATCGGCTGAATGGCTTGAATCCATGATGTTGATCAACTGCTACAGCCATTTTGAAAAATCTCATGCAGGTAAGAATGGAAGCAGTGCATGCCAGGGGACTTTTGCTCAAAAGATCCCCTGAGAATTAGTCTTTCCTGGGAGATTAAGCATCATTTATCTGCATGTTAAACAAAAGCAAACTTAACATCTGTTTCCAAGAATTGCATATAGAATAGCAAAATGCATTAAGAAAAAACTTCGCAAACAAAATATCATTTTGTTAAGACACAAAAAAATAGTTGACATGTCAATTCATACATCAGAATTCTAAAACTTATCTCAGTTTAATTTGCTGATAGTAGGAAACTAGATTTCAGATGTAATATGAAAAAATTCTTAACTGTTGTATTCATCTAAATGCATGTCTGAATTACAAACTCAATTATAAAGCGGTGCTCATATTTCTATCACTAGATGTAAATAAAAAAGGGAAAAAAAAAAAATCAACTATGTAGTAAGGAAAATGAACAAAAATTGAACGCACAAGAATTCTCTTTAAAATAAGATTTCTTTCAGTCATAAAATTATTTTTGCTACCAAAATTGCATACTCGGGCATGTTAATTGTGAACTGTATAAATATTTTAATAATCATTGAACAACCAACGTTGATGACAATTTTCTCCATCTATTTCAGATCATATCTCATTTTCTTCAGAACATCCCCTGTCATGTGGGTCTTTCTAATTAAGAACTAAGAATCGTGCACTGTTCGGAAAAAGAGATGACCTCGGCTAGTGTTGATCGCTGAGCTACTGCCGTTATTTCATATGAAGAACTTCAAAAACTTTTACATGGTGGAGAAATTTCCAACCCTTCTTATGTCAATTTATATGCCAATTGAACTTTACTTGTAGAAACTAAATTCAGCTAATCTAGAAAGGTTAACAGGAAGGCAGGGTTTTCAAAAAGAAATTCACCCACATAGCCTATGATGATATACATGTTATCGATGATAAGACCCTTCATCTTAATTTCTAGAGATTTCACACTGCACATGAGTTGTTTCATGAGCATTAATATAAAACAAAGTTTATGTAAGATATGAAAACACATTAAAATTGGTGAAGGAAATAATAAAATTATCTCACCAAAGAGTGGCATACAGGTGGCAAATATGGTATGCTAGATTCATTCCCCTAATTTGTGAATGGCCAAAGATAGAGCCCAACTTCTCTCCATTTCGGAAGAATCCATCAGAACCTGCATATTATGTAGAATGTAGACCCAGAAATTCAGACTAAGAACAGTACAAAAATTACTCCAGCAACAAAACAAAACAAAACAAGAAAAAGGAATTATAAGCTAGAAATAAAAAACCAACCTATTATTCCCTCGCTCCTCCGCACATAAATCGCCACGATATTCTGAAACATAGAGCAAATGGGCAAAAGATTGTACATTACTGATCAATTATACATACAAGGAAATTAAATTAAAGACGTACATATAAACTTTACACAGAGACACACAGACACACATATATATATACATATATAAGAAAATGAAAAGAAAAATTAAAGAGGTAGAGAGAGAGAGAGACGTACCCTGAACACTGGCAAGGCATTCAGGGAGACGAACAGCAAGGGGAGCGTGAGAGAAAACAGTTTGTTACCCAATTTTGTTTAAACCTGTATATGATCTCCACCCCCACTCTTGATAATAATACTATAACTTTCAACTTTCAACCACCCCAATCCCCAACCTCCTTCGATCCCCTCCCCTTTTTTTTTGTTTTTTTTGTTTTTGGTTTTAGTTTTTCTCGTTTCTTTCCCTCCTCCCTCTGCCTCTCCCTCTCCCTCTCCCTGTGGGTTGGTGGTTTCACATCCCCTCTTTTTTTGGTGCGAATCTTGCGCCAACGTTTTTCTATTTCCGGACATGTTTGATATGTTTGTCATTGTTTGTTTTCACTCATCACTCTTCAGTCTTCACTTTGTGTCTCGGAGAGCAAAGTGAATGTAAAAGTATGGTATTGGATTCAAATTGTTAGGTGACCCGCGCATAAGGCCATCCACATTGTGTAAGCGAGTTTGATAGTGATTTTGAGTGTGAAAGTTACTTGATTCTTATCTAAATAGTGCTGAGGATGAATCTTATCTGAATAGTAGTGGTGAGAACGATTCTAATACATACTGTATCTGTAGTTTGTTATATGTGTTGTATATATAACGGTGCTGAAAGTAATATTGCTGTAAGCCTGTAACAAATTAAATACAATCTAATTTTGATTAAGTGATCATTAATTAATAATTTATAACGTAAAATTAAAGATGGCTCTAGTCTATGGTCAGATGAATGAACTGTCGGGAGCTCGTATGAGAGTTGCTTTAACCGCCCTAACTATGACATAATATTTCCGAGATGTTAATGAACAAGACGTATGAAAATTATATCAATTTCACTATTTTAATAAAATCTTTAATATGAGTTCGACATTTAATATTTATAAAAAACTTTAAGAGTCCGTTAATGAATAGATACTGGCCCTTATTTTCTTAACCAAACCCACCTAATGCCCCCTCCTTCCTTTGCTGCGGGCCAACTATTACAACAGTTGATCGAACAACCCATTTTTTATTTGCGAACATTCATGAAAGATACAACACGCAAATACAGTGCACATGAATCACATTGCCCCTATACACATCATTACATCATCACTGTTTTTTTTATTAAAGCGTACATAGCAAAAGTAAATATATTTTTTATATCTTTTACTATTCATTTAGTTATCATAAGAAGGCCTTCGAAAGAGACATCTTATCACTTTTTTTGTTAGACCTGCCCATAATTCAAAATGTAAATCAATTTTAGAGGTAGATACTCATTTTGCAATGTTAAAAATATCAAACACTTTCAATGTTAAAAATATCAATCAATCCCTTAAAAAAAAAAAAAAAATCATCTCTACAAAAAATGCCAGTTTACTAAAATCGAACAAAACTTTGAAATTAATTTTTAAAAACTTTAAACAAACTTATCCATAGCATGGTACTGTCCAACACAAAAACAATAATTCTTAAATTAAGACCATTTATATTTGTCATACAACAAAAAATAAGGGTAAACTTGAAAATATTGAAATTGAACGTACTGATTAGAAAATTGGAATTGCAAACTGAAACTACAAATTGAAACTGTATCAGGAAACTGAAACTGCATCTGAAAATTGAAACTGCAACAAAATAATAGATTAAATCTCAGTCAATTTAAAAATAAAACAAGCAAAATCATGTACAAAAAATCAAACAAAACACAAAATAAATCTCAAGTCACCAAAAGAACAAAATAAAACAACAAATCAAGTAATCAAAACAATACAAATCATTCATAAATACATGAAACAAAAAAATCAGTAAACAAAAAATTGAAAATGATAAATAATTAATATAAATATAATTGGAAATATATATGTTTTTTAAAATAAAATTATAGATCACTAGTTGATTGATTGGTTTGTCTAAAAGTATAAAGATGTGGAGTACAAATGACATTATGCCAAACTCACTTTTCTTCTATTCGTGCTGGTAGGTGTGCAAGTAGATTGTGGGCGTGAGTGTGTAGGTTATGGCTTATGGGGGTTCATCATGTACTGTGGGGAACCGTGCAGTATGAGAGTACTTGCTTCATGAAGGGTAAAAACATAAATATGCAACTCATAAAATGCCACACATGTCAAGCTAAACACGTTGACATACCTGATTATTAATTTTTCTTACCTTATTATTACATATAATCAATTGGTGCACTAGAGATTAAATGGATGCATGTATAGTAATTATTTCAAAATTTAATATGAAATTCATAAAAACGGTATATTCAATAAGTGCAATAGAAATACATCTAGAACCACATAAAATCAACATAAAATAAACAACCACAACAACAACACCTGAAAACAAAGAAAACGATGATCCATCTTATTTTGTTGTTTGTAACCATTTACAGCATTCGTCAATGGTTTTTATGAGGTAGGGGCCAATCAGGGTGTCCTAGTTCAATGGGCGCCATCAGACCATTTTCTCAATCTTCGATCAGTTTTTCAACTTCATAATCTGAACACGATTGGAAGGGAAGGTAAAGGTCTCTTTTGATGAAGGTGTCTATGACTCTGTCTGCGGGAGCGAGCATGTTGTCGTTTTGAGCATGGCGACCACTAGTGTGACGGGACAAGACCTCGTTGTCCAAACTATAACAAAAGTCACATAGAGTGAATGTTGTTAGGTCATCACACATGCACAAGCTCCAACCTAGTTCGTTGAGTCGTACCTCAAGCAATACTCAAATAGTAGTGCATTTGGGTCAGGGTCACTCTTACACAGCCGTTTGTCTAATTATTGGTTGGAGGGATTAGGGGGCTCTTCGGAGTCGGTTGCTTGGCACTATTTCTTGAGGATGAAGTCATCGGTACGTGACAATGGAAAATGGGTGTGAAGAGCTAGTAATGGATGATTGTTATTTAGAGTGGAAATTGTCTGGGCCCCCCCATTGGATACTATTGGATTTTAGACATATAATTCTCTCTCTTGTTGGGCTCGTCTCTGTTTCAGAGACTTAATGTGACCCACAATCAAGTTCTCTAATAAAAATAACTAGGCCCATATATACATGTGTTATTGTAAACACTTATGTTGAACATAATAGTAGACCGTTGAGGTGACAAAAGTCAAACTACCTTTTACATTTAGGACTCTAGTAGTGGGTTGAGGAGAGATTTCAGCTGAACCACCTTCCTTGATGGTAGGAACATATATTAGTCAGTTGATTTTCCACGTTCATTTCAAAAGGGTCCCTGGTCTAGCTTATATATATGCATGTGTATACTATCAATAAGGCACTCAAGTAAGATATAGGTCAGAAGATCTTTTGAAATAGAGATTAGTTCTTAGGCAAGCAGAGTATTTGGTTGTTATCATCAGGGGACTGTTTTTTCACGACTTGGACAACAATGGCTGGAGGTAAACTCACTTAACTTCCGCTGTGCAATTCATATTGCTTTTATTCCAGTTCTTATATTTGGTATCAGAGCCACCTTCAGTTCATACTGTTTAGTATAAAGTCTTCATCAATGTTTTATTTTCTTGTGATTATATGCCGTAGAGATATTCTTTCTAGAAGCATGTAGTAGATCTCTTATTGTGTAATTGTACTCAATTAATTGAAATATCTATTCTATGTCGATCTCTTGTTGATAAAATCAATTCTAAGTTTATAAGTTATAACAGAAAGAAAGTTTAAATTGGACTTTGAAGGTTTATTGATGTTGTAATAAGGATTGTCGACATTTATCTGAGAATAGCCACATCATCTTGAGATTATATATTTCTGGATTGTTTTGCTTTCTTAGAACATCAATAAATTGCGATTGATTCATTTGAATATGTGCTCTACCCCACAGGGAAGTAATTATTTATGTCTTAACTGGAATTAAATAGTGTGATAGGCATCAAGATAGAAAATTACTAAACCCACAGGCATGAAATTTTTATTTTTGATGCTTATGCTCACTAGTTTTATTAATAAAGTTTATGTAAATTCTATGTCAGAAGTCTCTACCCACAGGAAGGTATGAATTTACATTTGTTCACCAATCAGTAAATCTAAATTTCATAGCAAATAACTTGTATGTTTTCTTTGAATTAATTTGCAATTGTTCATGTTTTTTATTATGCTCATGTACCTATTTTGTGTGGTGACAACTTTTCTGATTGGAAAGAAAATGTTCTTTTAGCTTTGGGATGCATGGACCTTGACTTGGCACTCCGAGAGGAACAACCTCCTTTGCCCACAGATTTAAGTTTGCCAAGTGAGAAGGCTCTGTATGAGAAGAGGGAGCGATCTAATCACTTGACTTTGAATCTCATCAAGTCTCATATCAGCAAGAGCATTAGGGGTTTAATTCCAGAGTGCAATATGGTGACAGATTTCATGAAGGAAATTGAAGACCAATTTTTGAAATCTAACAAGGCACTTTCTAGCACCTTGATGCAGAAACTTTCAGGCATGAAGCATGACAATTCCAAAAGTGTGCGTGAGCACATCATGGAGGTGAGAGACATTACTGCTCAACTAAAGTCTTTAGAGATAGACATCTCAGAGTCATTCTTGGTCAATTTCATTCTCAATTCTCTTCCAACTGAATATGGGGCATTCAAAGTGTCATATAATACACATAAGGAAAAATGATCAACTAATGAACTTTTGATCCATGGTGTTCAGGAAGAAGAGACATTGAAACATGAGAAACTAGAGACTGCTCATCTAGTGACTGATGTGAAAGGAAAATCCAAGAAAGGCAATGGTATCTCCTAAGCGAGGAAGGAAAGCAGAGTGTCAATGAAGAAACCTTTTGATAAGCACACTTGTTTTTTCTGTAAGAAAAAGGGACACATGAAGAAGGATTGCCTCAAGTATAAGAAATGGCTCGAGAAAAAGGGTAATCTATTTTCTCTTGTGTGTTATGAATCTCATTTTGTTGATGTTCCTAATAATACATGGTGGATTGATTCTGGTGTTACAATTCATATTTCCAATATCATGCAGGGATTTCTAAGCCTAAGGAAACCGAAGGGAAATTAACAAAGCATCTATTCCGGAAACCGGATGTGTTCAAGTGTGGAGGGCGTTGGGACCTTTAGAATAATTTTGCAATCTGGTTTCTGTTTAGATTTGGAAAACACCTTTTATATTCTTTCATTTTCTAGAAATTTAGTTTCTATTTTGAAATTAGCACCTTTGGGGTTTTAAGTTTGTATTTGAGGATTCAGTTTTCAATTTAATAAAGAATGGTATTTCTATTGGAAATGGTTTTCTAATTGATGGTTTGTATAAGTTTAATTTAGATCCTACTTTTGAATGCAATCTTTGAACCAACATGCTTGATGATATTGGTACTAAACGTATTATTATTGATGACCATTCCTCTAAACTTTGGCATAGGAGATTGAGACATATCTCCATAGAGAGAATTAAGAGATTGATAAATAATGGAATATTATCATCTCTTGACTTCAAGGGTTTTGGTACTTGCCTGGATTGCATTAAAGGCAAGCAAACCAACAAATCTACCACAAAAGGTGCCAAAAGGAGTTCTCAATTACTTGAGATCATACACACAGATATATGTGGTCCGTTTTCCACTCCTTGTCTAAATGGTCAGAGATATTTTATCTCATTCATTGATGATTAGTTAATATTTATGTATCTTTATCTTCTTTAATTATGATAAGGCAGAGGCACTAGATGCTTTCAAAACAAATAAAGCTGAAGTAGAGAAACAAAAAGAAAGAAAAATAAAATGTGTAAGGTCAAACAGAGGTGACAAATATTATGGTAGATACACAGAAAAGGGACAAATGCCTGGTCCATTTGCTCAATTCCTTGAAAAGGAAGGCATTGTTGGACAATATACAATGCTTGGCACACCTCAACAAAACGGTGTATTTGAAAGAAGGAATCGAACACTTATGGATATGGCAAGAAGCATGATGAGAAATTCTAATCTTCCCTTATTTTTGTGGAGTGAAGCCTTAAAAACTGCTGTATATGTTTTAAATAGAGTTCCATCTAAAGTCGTTTCCAAAACACCTTTCGAAATTTGGAACAGATGGAAACCAAGTTTAAGACATTTGCATATATGGGGCTGTCCTGTTGAGGTGAGGGTTTATAATCCACAATTAAAGAAATTGGACCCAAGGACAGTGAATGGATTTTTTATAGGCTACCCTCCCAATTCTAAGGGATACAGATTTTACTGTCCTTCTCACACACCAAGAATTGTTGAAGCAAGAAATGCTAAATTTCTTGAGGACCTAGAGCTGAGTGGGAGTGGATTTCCTCGTAATGTAGAATTTGAGAAAACAAATGAACCCATTGGGTCTTCCTCAAAAGAAGATGAATTGGTTATTTTTCAAGAAAATCTATTAATGGATATTACTGAAGAACAACCGATTCAAGAGGGACCACCTCATATGGAACAAGTTCATGAAGAACCTATTACCCAAAATTTACAACGTAAATGAGGAGGTAGGTGTCAGGAGGTCTGCAAGAATAAAAAGACCAGCAATTTATAAAGATTATGTTGTATACCTACAAAGAGTGCGATTATGATGTTGCACTAAAGAATGATCCAAGCTCATTTTCACAAGCCATGACAAAAGAAAATTCTAATCTCTGGTATGATGCCATAAAGGATGAAATAGAATCTATGGCTAAAAATCAGGTCTGGGATTTAGTTGTGTTACCTGATGGAAAATCAACCATTGATTGTAAATGGGTCTACAAGACCAAAAGAAATGCATCAGAGAATATTAAACAATATAAAGCTAGACTTGTAGCCAAAGGTTTCACTCAAAAAGAAGGTATTGATTACCATGAAACCTTCTCACCAGTTTCTAAGAAGGATTCATTTAGAATAATTATGGCTTTGGTGGCTTATTTCGATTTAGAGTTACACCAAATGGATGTGAAAACAACATTTTTAAATGGGGATCTTGAAGAAGTGGTATACATGAATCAGCCAGAAGGTTTCAAAGATGATGAAGAAAGTCATTTAGTTTGCAAATTAAAGAAATCCATATATGGACTTAAACAGGCCTCCCGCCAATGATATTTAAAGTTTCAAGATGTAGTCATTTCATATGGCTTTACTGAAAATATCGTTGATCAATATATGCATATATATATATATATCTTAAGTTTAGTGGGAGTAAATATATTTTCTTAATTCTATATGTGGATGACATTTTACTTGCAAGCAGTGACTTAAGTTTGCTACATGAGACAGAATTTCCTTAGCCAAAACTTTGATATATATGAAGGATATGGGTGAAGCCTCCTATGTCATTGGCATAGAGATTCACAAAGATAGATCTCTAAGAACGTTAAATTTGTCTCAAAAAGCCTACATTGAGAAGATTTTGGAGAGATTCATAATGAAAGATTGTTCTCCTTCCGTAGCACCCATTGTTAAAGGGGACAAAATCAGTTTGAATCAATGCCCACAAAATGATTTGGAACGAGAGCAGATGAAAAACATACCTTATGCTTCAGTTGTTGGCAGTATAATGTATGCATAGGTATGCATAAGACCTGATATTGCATATGCACTTGGTGATGGGCCCCATTGGTATCCCTCCTTAGTGGAGGAGAAATGCATGTGTTTAATTTCTAACAAATGCATTGAATAGGTGAGCCATGTCGGTTGGGTAAAACCACATGAGGAAAATAAGTTGCTGTAGTTTTTGAGACTCACATTTACAGCAAAGGAGAGCTAGCTATAGGTATAGCTAAGGGTGGTGCAACAATGGTTGAAAGTAAAAGAAACAATGCATTAAATGGTATGCAAACATTGAACGTAAATTATGGAGAAGTTGGACTTAGCTTTCCAACTATCAATATATTTACCAATGTGCCATCAAGCCAATTGCCTATATAAAGTCATCAGAACCTTGCAATTGGAAGCAAGCCAAGCAAGCAAGAGAAGGCATTCGAAAAGCATCTAAACTTTCAAAAAGAGTTTGAGAATTAGAGAGAGCCTCACTTGTGAGAATAGAGAGAAAAGTTTCAAATTGAGTGAGAAGAGAGATCATCTTGAGATAACCCAAGAAATAGTGTTTAGCCTTTTTGGTGAGATTGTTTCTTGTAATCCCATTATTTTACATAGTAGAAGAAATTACTACTACTGCCCTGTGGATGTAGGCATATTGCCGAACCACATTAAATTTGATGTCTGCTTTATTTTTTTTGCCTAATTATCTATTGTTGTTCACTTGATTTGTTATCTCATTTTTATCACACAAGAGTGGGAAAAATAGATCCGCAGGATTATCAAATAATCCATTGGCCTTGTATTAGGCGCTATCTTTCCCAACAAGTGGTATCAGAGCCAAATTCATTGCTCGTGGTATCTTGTGTCGATTAAATGGAGAAGTCGGCGTCGTCAGCAACAATGATCAAATTAACTTCATCAAATTATTCTATTTGATAGTCAAGAATGGAGGACATCCTTTACTGCAAGGATTTGTACGAGCTGCTCCAAAATAATGGAGCGAAGCCAGCAGGCAAGTCAGATACAGATTGAAGCATTCTCAATCGAAAAGCTGTTGGAGAAATTCGATAGTGGGTTGATCAAAGTGTGTTTCACCATGTGGCACAAGAAACCAATGCCTACTTAATGTGGACAAAGTTGGAGTCCATGTACGAGCGAAAGACGGCACAAAACAAAGCTTCATTGATCCGTCGATTGGTGAACTCGAAGTATAAAGATGGCCGAAGTGTTATCGCACACTTGAGTGATTTTCAAGGCTTGGTGAACCAGTTGACGAACATGAAGATGGTGCTTGATGATGAGCTCCAAGCACTATTGCTACTCAGCTCGTTGTTAGATAGTTGGGACACGTTGGTAGTGCCCTTAAGCAACTCAGCTCCTCAAGGCGTTCTTACCTTTGACATAGTCAAAGATAGCATGTTCAATGAACAAGGAATATCGACCGAGTCAGAGGCTCTTGTCGTCGACAATCGTGGAAGAGGCAACTTTAGAAAATTCCATAATCGAGGCAAGCCTAGAGATCGGTCAAGGGGTAGATCCAAACCAAAGAAGGATCTAGAATGCTACCATTGTGGCAAACCAAGCCACATGAAGAGGGAGTGCAGTTTGCTCAAGCGAGAGCAAGCAAAAGGAAGCAATGAAAAAGGTGAAGCCAAAGACACTACCGCTACTGCCTCAAATGGAGATGAGGTAATAATCATTTGTGGAGATGGTTTTGTTAATTTAACATCTCAAGATACATGTTGGATCGTTAATTCCGGTGCATCATTTCATGTAACTTCACGGAGAGACTTCTTTACATCCTACACCAATGGAGATTTTGGTAATGTTAGGATGAGAAATGATAAATTGTCCAAGATCGTGGGAAGAGGAGAAATTTCCCTTGAAACCAACACGGGTTGTGACTTGGTTCTCAAAGATGTGAGACACGTTCCAGTTATGCGTCTTAATCTGCTCTCCACCGGAATGCTGGACGATGAAGACTACACAAATGTCTTTGGTGATGGAAAGTGGAAGCTCAGCAAAGGTTCCTTAGTTCTATCCTGAGGGACGAAGGAGAACACTCTCTACATGACACATGCAAAAGTCTGTAGTGGGTACGTGAACACACTCTTGGAGAAGATTCAATCGAGCTATGGCACAAACGGCTCGGTCACATAAGTGAGAAGGGACTTCAGATTCTTGCCAAAAGAGAGGTACTGACCGGAGTCAAAGAAAAATATATGCCTCTAAAATCACGCACGCACTGCTTGGTTGGAAAGCAACACAGAGCTTCGTTTCATCATAAACCTGCACCGAGAAAACCCAATGTTTTGGATGTTGTGTACTCTGATGTTTGTGGTCCTATGACTACTAGTACTCATGGTGGTGCAAGATACTTCGTCACTTTCATTGATGATCATTCCAGGAAGGTTTGGGCTTATGCACTTAAGACAAAAGATTAAGTGCTAGATGTATTCAAGTAATTCCACGTCAGTGTTGAACGGGAGAGCGGGAAGACCTTGAAGTGCATCCGCACTGACAATAGAGGAGAGTACATGGGAGCATTCAGACACTACTACAAAAGTAATGGAATCAGGCATAAACGATATGTTCTGAAGACTCCTCAACATAATGGAGTAGCTGAGAAGATGAACATAACTATTGTTGAAAGAATCAGAATAATATTATCTCATGCCAAGCTGCCTAAGAGCTTTTGGGGTGAAGCTCTAATGATTGCGGTTGATCTAATCAACCTTTCTCCCATAGCTCCATTGAACGGTGACGTGCCGAATAAGTTCTAGAATGATAAAGGCATCACATACAAACACTTGAAAGTATTTGGCTGTAGAGCATTTGTTCACATTCCCAAAGATGAAAGGTCTAAGCTCGACACCAAGTCAAAAGAATGCATATTCTTAGGATATGGAAATGAAGAGTTCGGGTATAGGCTATGAGATCCTGTCAATAAGAAGATTGTCAGAAGCTGAGATGTTGTCTTCTTTGAAGACCAGAACCTCGAAGACATTTAGAAAACAGAGAATCCTAATCATCCCACAGAAGAACCAGCAAATATGGATCCAGTTCCTCTACGCACAGAGCATGATGGTGAGGGAGATGCAACTGAAGATGCTGGTGATGATGTCCATGACCCCATAGCTGATGAACCAGTTGATGATACAGCTGATGATGTACAAGAAGAACAAGACCCTCCAGAACAACCGGTTGAGTCTCAACTTAGAAGATCAACCAGAGAACGGAGACCATCTAGTAGATACCCTCTACATGAGTATGTGTTTCTCACAGACGGGGGAGAACCAGAGTTCTACGAAGAAGCTCTGACACACGAGCACAAAGGGGAGTGGTGGAAAGCCATGCAAGAGGAAATGAAATCTTTGCATGAGAATTAGACATATGATCTAGTGAAACTAGCAAAAGGTAGAAGAGCATTCAAGAACAAGTAGGTGTACAGATTGAAGACTGAAGAGAATAGCTCACAACCCCGGTTCAAGGCAAGGCTAGTCGTGAAAGGTTTCAGTCAAAGAAAGGGAATTGACTTTGAAGAATTTTCTCACCCGTGGTGAAGATGTCATCCATCCGGGTTGTACTTGGGTTGGCTGCAAGCTTAAACCTAGAGGTTGAACAGCTAGACATGAAGAACACCTTTCTTCACGGTGATCTAGAGGAAGAGATCTAGATGGAGCAGCCAGAAGGATTCAAAGTCAGAGGAAAAGAACATCTAGTCTGCAGACTAAAGAAAAGTTTGTAAGGATTAAAATAGGCACCACGACAATGGTACAAGAAGTTCGACTCCTTCATGATTGAGCATGGATATCGAAGGACAACTGCAGACCATTGTGTCCTTGTGAAAAGGTACTATGATGGTGAGTACATCATACTTCTTCTTTATGTTGATGATATGATGATCGTAGGTCAAGATAGCGACAAGATCAGAAAGCTCAAGAATGAACTCAGTAAGTCCTTTGCTATGAAGGACTTGGGACCTGCAAAACAGATCTTCGGTATGAGTATCTCCCGTGATCGAAAGAAGGGAAAATTATGGTTATCACAAGAACGGTATATCGATAAGGTATTGAATTGGTTCAACATGGATAAAGCAAAGTCAGTTGCTACTCCACTTGCTAGTCACTTTAAGCTCAGCTCAAAGCAGAGTCCTGCAAGTGAGAAAGAAAGAGAAGAAATGAGTAAGGTGCCATATGCCTCAGTCCTCGGTAGTTTGATGTACGCGATGGTGTGCACGAGGCGACATAACACACACAATTGGTGTTGTTAGCAGATTCTTGTCTAATCTAGGCAAAGAACATTGGAACGGTGTGAAGTGGATTCTCAGATATCTCATAGGAACTTCCAAAATGAGTTTGTGTTTTGGAAATGGCAAGCCTGAATTGATTGGTTACACAGATGCAGACATGGCCGGAGATCCTGGCTCAAGAAAGTCAACTTTTCATTTTCAGGGGGAGCTGTCTCATGGCAATCAAAGCTACAAAAATGTGTGGCTTTGTCTACTATAGAGGTAAAGTTTATAGCAGCTACTGAAGCTTGCAAAGAAATATTATGGATGAAAAGATTCCTACAGGAATTGGGCCAAGAGCAACATCAGTACGTTCTATCTTGTGACAGTCAGAGTGCAATCCACTCGAGCAAGAATCCAAGTTTTCACTTAAGGTCGAAGCACATAGATGTGCGATATCACTGGATACGTGATGTATTGGAATCTCAGCAACTACAACTTGAGAAGATTCACACCGATGACAACAGCTTAGACATGATGACAAAGTCATTACCGAAGGACAAGCATGATTTCTGCAGAAGCGCAGCAGGAATGACGGAACCCTCTACCTAAGTCGGGAGGGGGAGATTGATGGGCCCTATTGGTATCCCTCCTTAGTGGAGGAGAAATGCATGTGTTTGATTTCTAACAAATGCATTGAATAGGTGAGCCATGTCGGTTGGGTAAAACCACATGAGGAAAATAAGTTGCTGTAGTTTTTGAGACTCACATTTACAGCAAAGGAGAGCTAGCTATAGGTATAGCTAAGGGTGGTGCAGCAATGGTTGAAAATAAAAGAAACAATGCATTAAATGGCATGCAAATATTGAACGTAAATTATGGAGAAATTGGATTTAGCTTTCCAACTATCAATATATTTACCAATATGGCATCAAGCCAATTGCCTATATAAAGGCATCAGAACCTTGCAATTGGAAGCAAGCCAAGCAAGCGAGAGAACGCATTCGAAAAACATCCAAACTTTCAAAGAGAGTTTGAGAATTAGAGAGAGTCTCACTTGTGAGAATAGAGAGAAAAGCCTCAAATTGAGTGAGAAGAGAGATCCTCTTGAGATAACCCAAGAGAGAGTGTTTAGCCTTTTTGGTGAGATTGTTTCTTGTAATCTCATTACATAGTGGAAGAAATTACTATTGCTGCCCTGTGGATGTAGGCATATTGCCGAACCACATTAAATTCGGTGTCTCCTTTATTTTTTTTTTTTTGCCTAGTTATCTGTTGTTATTCACTTGATTTGTTATTCCATTTTTATCAGACAAGAGTGGGAAGAGTAGATCCGCATGATTATCAAATAATCCATTGGCCTTGTATTAGGCGCAATCTTTCCCAACAGTTGGAATGTTGGGTCAATACCAAAGTGATCCAAGAATGGAACATTAGAAGGCTGCCAAGAAGGTCTTACGATATTTGCAAGGAACCAAAGATTATAAGCTTACATACAAACACATTGATTATTTGGAAGTGATTGGATATTCAGATTCGGACCTTGCTGGATGTGTAGACACAATGAAATCTACTTCAGGATACGTTTTCCTTTTGGCTAGTGGTGTCGTATCTTGGAGGAGCATTAAGCAAACTCTAGTTGCTTCGTCTACCATGCAGGCAGAGTTCGTTGCTTGCTACGGGGCTACTACACATGTTTTATGGATGAGGAATTTTATCACAGGTATAAGGATTGTCGATTAAATAGCAAGACCTTTAAAAATTTACTGTGATAATGAGGCTGCGGTTTTCTTCTCTAAGAATAACAAGTCTGGAAGCCAAAATAGGCATATTGACATAAAATATTTGGTTGTCAAACAACATGTCAACAAAAAAGAAGTCTTCATTCAGCATATAAGCACTGAGTTAATGCTAGCAGACCCCATGACTAAAGGATTGCCGGCAAAATTGTACAAAAGTCATGTGGAAAATATGGGACTCATTAGCTCTGCTTATATTTAATCTATTGTTTATGATAGTTTCAATTTTTTCTTGGAGAATAATGTAACTTTGTTTTGTGCACAATAAAGTATACATTTTGAGTTGATCTATTGAGATTATTATAGTTTGGACGTTGAATAGCTTGTTAAGTTGTTCGTAGAATTGTAAAATGCTCTTTTAGGATGTATCTTACATTGTAATACATGGAAGGGAATGTTTGCTAATCCATCAGACATAACTGCCATGATTCATGTATTGAGAATTCCTGTCTGAGTAATAAAGTCTGCATTACTAGTTGATTTGGTAGTTTCAGTTCATGGCCATGTTATGTCTTACTCACCTGTAGAGGCTATCTGTCTGTATATTGTGGCTCAAGTGGGAGAATAAGAAACAAGCATACAAACCACATATGCGATTCAATTAATATAGAGGTTTTTTTTTTATATTTTACCCACTTGAATTTTGGCTCAATCTCACTTTACCACCTAAAATTAAAATTGTGTCAATTTAATACCTGAATTTAAAATTTGTTGTAATGTACCACCTATGACTCATTTTTCCTACATTTTTATTAAAATAAGGGTGTTTTGATGTTTTTCAAGTTCCTATTTTTAAAAAATAAATGGTTTTTTTACACTTACCTTTTTTGACACAATAAAAAAGTGACTTGAAAAAGACTAAAATACCTTATTTTCAACAAAAGTTTAGATGGAATGAGCCCAAGATGATACATTGCAACAAATTTATAATTTAGGTGATAAATTAATACAATTATTTTTTAGGCGGTGAAGTGAGATCGAACTTAAAGTTTATATAGATAAAGTGTAATAAAGCTTAATATAGATGATTATAAATTTATAATACCAAGAACTATATAGATGCTTACATAATCATGTATCTATAAATGCAAACCATTAAAGTAATATGTAAAACATACAGGTCTTCAAGTTAAAATGCAAATTTGGATTTGATAACATACATATAGGCAACAACATATATGTATTTTCAATTCAAACGCTATACCCAATCATCAGTCAAATGAATATAATTTAGCAATCAATCAATCATAATTTAGTGTATGGCCACGTGGGAGATAAAAAACCATGCGTATGTGTTTCATGGAGGAGACTGGAGAGGGTATTGCATCAGTGACATCGTGAAGGTTTTTGGTGGCTATGTATTTATGTTATGAAATAAGAGAGAAGAGATGAGAGAATTCATAGATTAATTTTTCTATTAGCATAATGCCTCTATATATAGGCTTTAGAATAACCATGCCTCTATATATAGGATTTCGAATATTCAGAGTTATGCGTTCAAAGTCTTACAATTATCTTCTAGATAAATACAAGAGATAAATAAGATTGTAGATAATCACATAATTAAAGATAATTACAACACTTATAACTAGCTAAAACATGAAACATTGTTGTAGGGAGAGGGTATTGCTCCCAAAAATCATCTGCACTCACTTTTTTTTTTTTTTTTTTTTTCTAAAAAAAAATCCTTTTAAATTTAGTTTATCAAATTAATTGTCAAAGTTGCGTTTGTTTTAGTTATTTGTTTAAACTTCGACTTCATCTTGCCATGTATATTAATGTTTAGTCTTTGGATCTGTTTGGGTCCTAGAAAATGTGCCAAACATAAGAGATTTTGGAAGTTCTACCAAACTAAGTGCCTGAAGTAGCAGACTAGCAGGCTTCTAAATTTTTTTTTTTTTTTGAAGTTTTTCTTCTTTTGTCTGCAGCCAAGCAGTGATAAACACTCTTGGTGTTCTTTTACGTTTGGAAATCAAAGATGGCTGTGGTATCATGGGTTATAGGAACATCAATTTCTAAGTGAAATTGGAAGAGAACGCAGTGCTTCTATGTGTGTGAGTGTTGAGAAACTTATAAGATTGTTGTCTCACTGGCTCCGGCATGGAAGGTTCTCGTGCCTTCATGGATGTTGCCGTTTTCAATACCCTTTGACCAGGATTTACCATGCCACACGGATCCATAAGAACCCACTCATCTACAACGATTGTCGTCTTCAGCACTTGATATTACAACCATGTCGAGAAGCCACCGCTTTCTTTGGCTTATTTGAAGAAGCAGTGTAGCTTTGAGAATTTGGGCTCTAGGAAGAAGTGTCTTCTTGTGGGTCTAGAAGCTTAAAAATGAAAGGGGAACTTGGAGAATTAAATTGATAAAATAAATTTAAGAGAATAAAAAAATTAAGAGGAATGCAGAATGATTTTGAGGAGTGCCAATATCGTCTTTTTGGTTGTACTCACTTTTTAAAAGTAGTTAGCTTTTGCTATTTTAACTCTAATTCAGCTAAAGGAAAGGAACTTCTTTCATAGGGCACGATGGTTCAACACATTATTTATATTTTTATCTTTAATGTTTGGATAGTCGTGGAAAGAGAATTAGACTTCAACAAGCAGCCGATATGCAGTTTCTTGTTGACAGTCGGCTTATTTGCTACTTGCCAGGCCTTGGTTGCATTACAAAGGTTCCAATAGTTACCTAATTTTGCCACAATATGCATGACTTATTAACTATGACGTACATACCATCAGCGAACAGCCAGGGTCTCCTTTCACGAAACTCCATTTATCGGAGTTGACAGGTTCACCTTTTTGTTGCTGCTGCCAATCTGCTGCTTCTCTGTGGTTGCAACTGCTGACTTCCCACTCACTTGCTCTTCAGCCTGTCCTCCGGGATGTGATCTTCCGCTCCCATGTACAAGATCTTTGATGGTTGATATTAGTTCAGTATCCTTATTCAAAGCCTCCACTGTCACATGTACGCCTGAGTTTTGCCATACCAAAATGAAATCATCAATTCAAAATGCATTTTTTGGCATCTTTGAAACATGAGAACAGCTCGCATACAAACAAGAAAAAGCAAAGCAAAGCCAACTTAGTCAACTGAATCTTGAAAATCATAATCTTCACATACGGTATCTCCAATAGTGCTTCGGATTTGTGGGGTCATTGATTGTCTCCTCTTTTGCAGGTCGTGTCATGTATTCTTCTTTCAACACTAACAAATCCTAATCATTGGAAAAAAAACGTAGAATTAATATACCCTAATGTACCAGTCTAAAAAACAAAATATTGTACCATCATATGCGGTACAAAATATAGTATAACATGTAATTGAATAGTATCCAAAAGCTCAAAATGTTTTATGTTGCACTTTCCTAGGTGTATCGTTTACAAATCGCCCCGATGTTCAGTCTCCAATTGAGAACATACAGAAACAGATTAAGACGTCCAATACAATACCTGAAGAGGGAAAATTGCCCACATCGATGGAGCTTCAACATGCTGCCTTATGATGAAATGCGCAATATCTGGAACACAGCGATTAGGTGGCAACATGTCAGACCCCACCACACTCTTAAAATATCGCTGCCTTCTTTCTTCATCTTCTTCCCACCAAGCACGCAGGGTTGAGCAGTCATGGCATGACGGAGCACACACCTGAAATATATTCATGTGCATAAACCAATCTAACCACATTCCAAAGACAGAGATAAAGATCCCTCAATGTTGAAGTACATGCATTTGAACCATAAGACCAAAATACAGTATAGCAAATCTCATAAATTAATGCTCTATACAGCATTAGAAATATCAATTTTTATATCGTTAAAAACCACAAGAGAGTGTATGGGTCCATTTTGCTTTTGGAGCTTTACTAGGTCAAGTTAGTATCTTCCACTGTCACTTTTTTTGGATTTCTAGCTCTTCTCAATAGCACCCTTCTAGGAGAAGATCATGCCTTGAGATGCTATACAAAAAGCACATAATAGTAAAATGACGCAACTATCCATTTTTGTGAACAGCCTTGTGCAAGCCAATACAAATGACACATGATTACCATCATTATGAAGGCAATAAATTTGACACATGATCTTACTGTCATATAGCTGTATTGAGAAGGAATGTCAAACTCCAGACCAGGTTCGCTGGGCATTCGTTGAATGCGTAAACCTATTAATCCTAATTCCAGCATCACCTGCATCCAAATAACCAATCACAAAATCACCAACTTTAATCAAAATAAAAAATAAATAAGCATAAAGATGACCAAAGACCATTGGAATCAGGGTGGGGTTTATAGTGTTTATTAGGGTTGGGAATGGTTGAGCAAACATACAGGATGAACACAAGAAGGAATAAGTCCCAGATCTTCCCCACAGGCTAGCATATCTGATGAGTTCAGCAGAGCAGGCAGTGTTTTCAAAGCATTTTGCCGCCAAAGATTTTCTTGCCGATGGAAGTAGTAATCATAGTATAATCTTTTCAGAACATTCTTGCTGTACCACACAACAACTGCAATGAGATTCTATGTTGGAAGTAAATCAGCAGTAACCAAAAAGAAGGTATGGGGGGAGGGGGTGTAGGTATGGAAACATGGAAACAAACAGAAAACCAAATTATTCAAAAGTAACTACAAGGAAAAAAGATTTTAGTCCTCATAACCAACTATTCTTCTCCATCAAGAGAACCACGACAAACTAAGCTAAAAATCATTTTCCTGATACCTAAATAATTAAAATACCTGTGGTCATCCAAATCCTTAAAACTTGGAGTGTCCTCAAGATTGAAGCGAGGATAGAAGTTCCTTGGATTTTCCGGATCTCTTATAAGAACTATATTCTGCATCAACAATTAAATAAAAAAAATTATGAACGAATTATTAATGGCAATCCATTTAAAATGCTTAGGACACAAAAAAAGCTTCCAGCATATTGTGAAACTCTTTGATAAAAAATGTTACCTGCATAAGATCAAAGAGCTCACGCCGTATCTTGTCTTCTTCATTCTGAAACAAAGACCTTTCTTCAAATGACTTCAGCTTGGAAGCAATTTTTTTCTCAGTGTTACAGTCCTCCTTAAACTGATAATCATGAATAGAAAAAGCAAAATAATTCAATGCAAGATTCCTTAGCCTACTATGACAGAAAAATACTAGAAGCAAAAGTACACATACGACTGATTCTGAAGCAATGGAAGAACAAATAAAAACTTCAAGATTAAAAAATAAATTTCACCTCATAGTGGTTCTTCTGATATTCATTCAGAAAATTTAAGGCAATAAAAGTCCATGAATCTCCAAATTTATCCTGAAACAAGAAAGCAAAAATTAGAAAGGAAAAAAAAAAGACTTAGAAGGAAAATAAATGCACAGCAGGTAGTGTACAAAAGAAAAAAAGGTAAAATCAAAAAAGAATCAAAGGAAAGGAAAACTAATTAGGAAAAATAAATTATAGATGACTAGGTAAACTCAGTAACCTGTAAAGATTGCTGTGGAATATATGGGTGAGTCAAGCGATCAAAGTCCCATATGCCCTCTCTTTCAAGTTCTTCCTAAAACAGAAGCATTACTTGTGATAATCAACTAAGAGAATCAAGAAATATTGCTTCTTGGTAACGGTCACAATGCTGTAGCCCTTGTTTTTATCTAGCCAAACTGATATTTTCATTAATAAAGTTACAAGTGTACCTGACTTAGAGGGATGGAAGGTCGAAATTTTCCAACAAGACCAGTCATGGCATGCTCTGGAAGCTCCCAGATACGAAAGAACCCCAATATATGATCAATCCTGTAAGCTGTAAAGTATTTTGCCATCTGTCATATAAACATAGAAAAATTATGTTATCTTACATTAATATCAGGAAGATGGATGAAATCATACAATTCAAAAAAAAGGTACAACAAACATGGAACTATAGGGAAATCTATGATGCAAAAACCTGTGTCAAACGAGAACGCCACCACACATAGTTGTCTTTCGACATCTCCTCCCAATTGTAGGTAGGGAAACCCCAATTCTGCCCATTTTTATCAAAGTAATCTGGTGGAGCTCCAGTAGATGTGTTCATGCGAAACAAATTTGGATAGACCCAGGTATCTACGCTGTTTCTGTCAACGCCAATAGGTAGATCTCCTTTCAATATTACTCCTTTCTTTCTTGCATAATCTGCAGCTTCCAACAGCTGCAGTTCATGGAATCACCAAAGAATTCAATAATAAATGACTCCGTTCAACATGAAGTTCAGATGATACTTACAGCAAAGACTAAGAACTACTTACTTGTAGATGCAAATGAAATTGGATATAATAATGGAAGCAGACTATGCCATACTGAAAGCTGTCTTTTGAGACGAGTTTCTCTAGCTGCCAGAAAGAGAAAAGTTGTTGTTGGAGGTTTTAATCTCTATACAACTAGAACTCATATTTTTAACCGACATGAATATGAAAGGTAAATGAAAGGATGTAACATACAGTTTAATAAAAAACGTCCAAATCTAACAGAAAGAACTGAAAGGGTGATCACCTTTTCTTTTGAAAAATGGGAAAACCGGCCCCATTGGCTGTGATCTGAGGTTTCAAAGAAGTCCCGCAAAAAACAAAAGGCTGCATATGGTTTTAACCAATCCTATAACCAAAAATTAACAGGAGTCAGAGTAGCACATAAAGTTAAGAAGAAGCTGAAAATTTTGATAAAAGTGCAAATCAATGAACAATAAGACAGTTAAATTTTAAGGAAAAAAAATTTTGGGATTATTGCAATATTATTTTAATAGTCAGAGGAAGAGGGAAACTCTGTAAGACCTGATTCTCAGAAAAAAAATTCTGGAAGGAACTGGAGTTAAGAATCGAATCCTTCTCTTGGTCAAAAACTTTCTTCGCAATTGAGAGTTTGGTAGTCAAGGTAGCCTCGTAGTCAACATCCTACGCCAACCCAAACCAAGTATATTAATTTCAAGACCAATACAATCACCATCGTAACTATGCCCACGAAATTTGTTTAACAATATTTTTATTTTATTAACCACAAAAAGAATCACCAGAGAGTCCCAGAATTCGGGTGAAACCAGGAAACAGAGTGTGTTCTATAGGCATGTGCACTTTCCGGAAGTAAGCCAATTATATCTAAATATTCACACTGCATTACATTACACTAGACCATCATGTTTTCACTTCAGATCAATAGATAACATTGAGAAAAAGAAGAAATGCAAAAAATAAATAAATAAATAAAAAGAATGAAAAGATAACAACTGATATTTTTGTGTCAGCACAGAAAGATCTTATAATTTAATTGTAAGACTCAAACCACATTTTTTCCTCAAATGAGGGACAAATTTTAAGCAATCATGAGGGGCGATGTATAATCATTGTTGGATTGAATATTTAACTGCTGAAATTAATAAACCATTGACTCCTGTATTAAATCCAAGCGTTGAGTGCAATAACTGCTCACTAGTTCTCAAAATTTGTCCCTTAGATGAGCAGCACTGACATAAATTGATCCCATGTTTCTGTTAGACAACTGACCACCTAAGCTTAAGGTAATTGGGAATGGGGCAAAAATGTATATCAAGTCATCACTCTCCCACACGCCCATCCTGCACCTAGAGAGGCAGACAACTGCAAACATAAGTACAACCCCACACTACATCTTGCATATTAGCAAATAATTGGAGGATTGGGGGAGGGGGGGGGGGGGGGGGGGGTGTTTGGAGGTTTGGATGTTTTGATGTTTTGATGACACAACTTGAAAACAGAGCTCTGACACCATTGCTGGAACTCATCCTTTAAAACTAGCTTACAAGGTGTTGTTTATACAGACTGGTTATCACACATTTAGCTCAATGGTTGATTATTAGGCATATGGTGTAAATTAAGGTTGTTAGCTTAAATTAAAGTCTAATTTATTAAGGTGATGACCTGTTCAATTTATGCGTTGGAATCCTATATAAATCGGTGTACCCCTCTCATTTGAATGTGAAATGCAATATAAAGGTCTTCTCTCCCTTTCTAAAGATTCTTTTTCAACATGGTATCAGAGCAATATGCTCTTGAATCCTAAACCCATTCTATCCTTACCCTACTTTGATCAAAAAAGGAAAAAACTAAACAAAGAAAGAAATGGACAACTCCTCTATTGCTTGCTACTATGCCATAGGTTCCAGTAAATCTTCTCGCTCAGGCGTCCTCTCGGTTCTCGTCTTCTCACTCAGATCTCATCTCAATTCTTGATTTGGTTTAGTTCGGTCCCTATGGGTGATAAAACACACAGCAAGGATTCCATCTTCTTCTGCTTTATGACTAGTAGAAAATTGAAGGTCCTAACAATGGGCCTGGGTTGTCCAAGTTTTTCTAAAAGCTTGTAACATGCTTTTGATTCTATCTATGCACCAGTTTCCCGTATCGACTCTCCAGCTTAAGGGGGAGTGTCATTGATACAGGCTGCTTATTAGGCATTTAGCTTAATGAGCGATTATTAGGCATCTATCCTAAATTAGGACTGTTAGCTTAAATTAAGGTCTAATTTGTAGAGCTGATTACCAGAGAAATTTATGTCTTGGAGTCAATCCTATATAAATCTGTGTACTCCTTTCATTTGAAAATTAAATGCAATAAAGGTCTTCTCTCCTTCTAAAGTTTCTTTTTCAACATGGTATCAGATAAATATGCTCTAAAGACCGAAATCCATTGGAACCCTTACCTTACTTTGACCACAAAAAGAAAATGTAAACAAAGAAAAAAATGAACTTTTCTTTTTCTTTTGACTATGCCATAGTTCCATTAAATCTTCTCTCTCACATGTCCTCTCAGTTCTTGTTGTCTTCCTCAGATCTCATCTCAATTCTCGACGTGATTTAGTTCGGTCCCTATGGGTGATAAAACACACAGAAAGGATTCCATCTTCTTCTTCTTCAAGACTAGTAGAAAATTGGAGGCCCTAATGCCCTCCCAAGTTGTCCAAGTTTTTCTAAAAGCTCATAACATGCTTTTGATTCTATCTACGATAAACTGGGAGTTGCTGATATCGACTCTCCAGCTTAGGAAGAGTGTCATTGATGTACAGGCTGATTATTAAGCATTTAACTTAATGGCTGATTATTAGGATTTAGCTTAATGGCCGATTGTTAGGCATTCATCCAAAATTAAAACTGTTATCTTAAATTAAGGTCTAATTTATAGGGCTGATTGCCAAAGCAATTTAAGTCCTGAAATCCAATAAATATATATCAATGTACTCCCTTCACTTGAAATTGAAATGCAATAAAAGGATCTTCTTCTCCTTTCTAAAGTTTCTTTTTCAACACAAGGAAAAAGTGTGCATATGTATACAAACTGCATGTCCTCAAGGTGCCCAGGAGATGTGGGATTGTACTAAAACTCTCCCTCATATCCAGCCTGGAGACACTCGGTTGTCCCCTACACGCAGGGCGGAGAAATGAGCCCGACTCATCCCTATGTTTCACCTACTCCGGTACCATATTAGACAACCACTGGACTCCGGAAACTTAACTTGTTAGGAAATAGGCCAAAAATGTATGTAAAGCCAGTAGATTCTACATGGGATTATTATCCCATATAATTCTTGACTATTTTGTAATCCAAGATATGTAGCCTAGCAATTTTTTAAGCTACCAAACATGGGCCTTATTGGATTATTTTCCAATTTCATTCTAATAATACAATCCAGTCTGGCATCCTAAACAAGGTTCATATATTGTGCCACATCGACTCATCTCTATCATCTAGTAGAGTGTGGACTCCAGTCAAACTAACAAGCATCAGAAAGAGGAGGAAGAAAAAAAAAAAAAAGTTTGTTCACAAAAAGTCCTTAAATATAGACTTATCTTAATATACAAGATTTTAGTGCACCAATAGTAAACAGACACTCATAGGGAGGAAAACTATAAATACAAATGTCTTTTGCCTTCAGTCTTATCCCAAGAGGAACGGGATATGTGAAGTGTATCTTAGCTTGGTCATATCCTAAAGAATAAGTAATAAAATATGAGCATTGAAAGGTAACACAAAGCCATCTTCCAGACACTAGTAATAGTACACTAAAATCCAACGTGATCTTTTTATCTCTATTCTGAACTTCATGGACAAAGAACTTTCTCAATGATAAGATCAGCCCAACTAGAACTTAGTTACTATAAATATATTGGATACAGAAATTGAAGTTTAAAACAGAAATGTAACTGCCATTCATCGGAAATGAAACTGGACCTTAGAAGTAAACCAACAGTGAAGTTGACTTTAGTATTGTGCCACTATAACAAGGAAGAAAGTGTGTGCGGACTTCCTACAATTATAAATCAGACTTGAGCAGTATAACTTATTCATGTCTTATGTCATGAAATCAAAGAAATATATAATCTTTCAAGGAACTACCTTTCCATCCAATTGTTTTTTTGCCTTCTGAATCTCCATCTGTAAGAAGAAAAGAAAGGTTTCAAAAAAAGATTAAAGTGATAAGAAATATTAAGATATATAATTCCACAAGACAGACAATTTAATAGCAATAATTATTATTTTTATTCTTAGTAAACAAGAAAAGGAAAGATTTATAAAGATCACCTTGATATCCTCGGGCATATTTTCTGAAAGTGCCTGTACTCTAAGGTACAAAGGATGCAAAGCAAATACAGAAAGAGAGCTGCATGATTTAGAAAAATGAGATCACACTTTCAGATAAATAAGGACCATAGATATTGACGTGCATTTTACACTGTGAACAAGAAGTGGCAGAGAACAAAGCAGTGTTATACCATGTGTTGGTGCCACATTTTTGGCCTGGGGGTACATTGGGAAAATTGTAATGGTGCCCTCTATTAGAAATAGGGCCCACGCCTTCTTAGAAAGGGGTCCTGTTCAGTCTTTCCCTTATGGCTCTCATCCTCATTGTATATTGTACTCACATTATTCATAGTGAAAAACCCTAAACACTACCCCCACGGACGTAGCCCAATCACATCAGCCGGGTGAATAACACTAAATCTTGTGTGTCTCCTTGTGTGATTGCAATAATATAGTCTCAATGTTTGTTGCAGATTTATTGGCATCAACACTATGTTTGATAGGAGGTAGAGGGGAAAGGATAAAAATGGGGAGGGAAGAAGCAAAGTAAGCCTCTTGCAAAGTGAAAGACTCATCTCAAATTACTCTTTCAGCCTTCTTGTTCTCCAACCAACCACTTACGATTAGATATATCTGTAAAATTGTATCTTTACTCTTTTCTTCCTTTCATTTCCGCTTCTCCTTCCTTTCCACCAAACAAGAAGAGGGATAATTCATCCTTTCCTCCCTTTACTCTTCCCAAATAATTTCCCTTCCCAAAATGGAAAGTATTAGCGTCTCAGTAAGGCAGCCAGACAAGATGAAACCAGAAATTGGAAAGTACTTTTCCATAGGAACATATTTGAAACAACAAGAAGGCTTTTCTCTTTTCTAGTATAGGTTTAAATTATGGATGAAAATAAAACAAATATGAACTTAAGAATGCACACATCATCCAGCCAAAAGTGGCAAATAACCAAATATATGTGCCCATACATAATTTCCAGCATGTTTTATGCATCAAATTTTCATTGAGCTTTAATGAATAGCCAACAGCATCAAAGATGACAAAAGATTTTACAGTAATCTGATATTTGATGTGTTGTTGGCATACCTGTATGGATATGAATCCCACCACATCTTATGCACGGACGTATCATTAATGGGTAAAAGCTGAACTAAATGAAAGCCAGACTCCGCAGCCCAGTCAACAAGTAATTTCAGGTCAAGAAACTCTCCAACTCCAAGATCAGTTTCTGATCTAACAGAAAACATTGGGATTGCAACGCCAGCACCCCGCCAGGGAATTTCCTAACAAAAGCAATCAAAAGCTTAGATCATCAGAGAGAAAACCTTTGCAGCACAACACTGTTTTTATGTATTTGCTCCATTATGCAACAGAATAGTTAATTAATTTATGGTCAATAGAAGTTCACTAGCTTACTCTCAACATGCCATCTGAAAGGAAAATGTATCTTGGTTGAGTATTTGAAGAGTCAAGAGCAATGTCACGATTTGGACCAGTTTCTGGAGAAAAGTTTCCTGCTTTGCCATATTTACAGTACTTATATGTGGAACATCTGTTAAGGCAGAGAGTCAGAGAGAGGGGGGGGGGGGGGTGAAGGACTAACAATAGCCAGAGCACAGATTAGATGGTAATAACAAAGAGAACATCAAATTTTTAAAGATTAAAGCCTCCACAAGGATATTTTATCGGGAAATCGCCCTTTGGAAGCAAACAGTCTGCATCCCAAATTGATTCACCAGAATAGCTTAGTTTAAGCCCATCCTGAATGTTCCACTGCCCCAACTTTGAGGTGCTACCAATAATGTAAATCTGCGAAAATCAACTTTGTAAATACTATCAAGTCGTAATGCCACTTAATTAATAAGCATAATTGCAGATAATATGAACAATTCACTAAGGAAAAAGGGACATTTACTGATGTATCTTCTTCTATATTTGGACAGCAAATTTTGAAATGGACAAGGACAGAATCTGTTCACAACCGGAAGTCATATAGCACATGACTTAGCTAAGAAAGACATTTTGAAATGTAAGATCACATTAGCAGTAACCAAAAACTTCAGTTTGAGTACAATTACCATCCTGGTCCAATTTATTCAGAATGACTCCAAGAGGTCTCTCAATGTCCAAACTCAACCTTCTACGAAAAATGACATCTTTGAAGGCACTTTTAAAAGGAAGTGCATCAGCACCAATCTGGACATGATGAGAACAGAAATTTTAGATCAAGTTGTTCAAAATACTAATATAATCCACTATGAGTACATTCTAGCAACAAACAAATTAATCAACATTGACATATTCTGAATATTAGGAGTAGTAACAGTTAAGCTAAGTCATTGTTTATCCACACCTAATAACCAGCCAGATAGCATAACTAAGAAAGCAGAGCTTAGTGCAGCATAACAATCATAATCAGCTAAAGAAGACCTAAAATGAATAACAATAAAGTTTGGAGGGAATCAACCAAATTTTTTTTTTATGAGAAACTGAAACTTTCATTAAACAAATGAAAGAAACAAAAGATAATATTATGGAAAAGATAAAAAGACACTACTCGTAACTAATATGAAATCTTTTAATCTTTTAATCGGAGTTTAAAAGGCTAGAAGAAAATATTGAACAAGAAAGGCAAGAAGAAGAAAAAGAAACAAAAGGCGCAAATATTGAGAAACTACACTTCTGGTGGAATGTTGTAAGATTCCAAAATTTTATCTTTTTCTTTCTTCCATCACAGCAACTAAAGGAAGCATATAAGAAAAGTAGAATAGCATGACTATAACATTACTATAACATTCCCAAGATCCCAACATACTATAAGCTTGTAAACAGATACCTGTAGTATACAACTTTACAGTATAAATATGATGCCAGTAAAAGCGACTACTGTCTCAATAAGAACAAAAAGAATCCTTAACCAAAAGGCAGAGAAAGAGAAAACAAAAGAAAGCAGCACCTGCCAAAAGTCATGGAGCTCCACCACCTCTCCATGTTGAATGCCCTCAGGCAATAATAGTTTACGCTTCTTTCCAATCTCCCATCTCAGAACATTTCTATTATCATCCACTACATAGTAACTGTACTCGCATCCGAACCCGTTTGGAATGGAAATAGTCCCAAACCATATAAGCTCATCGCCGTGATGAAGAGGGGTCAAAAGCAGACCCTTCTTCACATTCCATGAACCAAGCACCGCTTCAGAGCCACATACCAGCAGACTTTGACCCCAGTGGGTATAATATGGTATTCTGAAACTCACACTCACCGGCTTCGCAGACTTGGTTCCAGATAACGATCCCAATTGCACCATATTCTTGAAAAATTGATCAGACTCAGATGAAATTTCTCAATGTCTGGCCAAACGCAATTGTAATTTGTTAGTGTACATAAAGAAAACAGTCGAAAACAACAAAACAAAAAGAAAACGAATATCCTAATTCTGAGGATTCAGATTGAGGTTCTAACATGTAATTAGAAAAGAAAGGCAAGGCAAACAAAAGAGGTCCAATTATTCTGACAACATAAACTTCAGCAGCAGCCAAAGAGTGGGGTAAAGAGTTGAGATAAGTGATTAAGAAGCATTATTGACCAAAAACCCAGAAAGAAAATTGTCTTAAGATGACCCAGATGAAAATATGGCTTAAAAGAAAAAACAAGAATAACAATTGAGATATGAAAGTAGCGGTGTCAGCTTCACTTACTTGCTCAGAGGAATGGGGGAGTTTATGTAAGAGAATAGTGACCAACAACAATAATGAAAAGAGTAGAGGAACGACTATCACTGTCTAACAAGCAGATTTTTTGGGGGAAAAGCCACTGCCTAAGAACGTGACGATCAAAGAAAGAGAAATGTATTCATTTATTTATTTATTCAGATGATTGTAGTATCTTTCGATCGATGCATGATATTTTCGGAGTGAGATCCTGTCCTTTAGAGTTTTGACAAAGAAGATGAAATTCAATGCTGTTTTCACGAGAGAGTGACACACTGACACTTGACAACTCTGCAGCCATGTCACGTGCAAATTAGTCTCTCCCGTCCATCCAAGTTTGTGTCTAGATTTTCTTTATTAACTTGCAAACAAAAAGAATCTTGCAATTCTAGCAGCAAAAAATTACAGGAAAAAATCACAATTTTATTATAGCCGTTCAATTTCTTTTATTGTTTTATCTTATTTTTTAGAAATATAAGAAAACTTACTAACCACGACATCCCCCAAGCACTCTACCAATAAAGAAAGAGTCTACATTCTACAACAAATCCAATCACTCTACCGACAAACCCTTTTTAGCCAAAATTTTAGCAACAGAATTAGCCTTCGCACTGTAAAGTGAACTTTTCATTTATTTCACTACTTATTTTCAAACTTGACATATGTTATATGAAATAGGAGAAACTTTCTTGTAAAATAAGGTGAGTATACATAAGTGTAAAAGACATAAATTTTAGGGAAATTCTATACATACCCAAAAATCTTCTTATTTTACCCAACTTTTCAATTTATCCAACCATCACTTTTTTGAAATTAATATTTTCTCATTTTACCCAACCCAAATTACTATCATACCCTTATTAATAATACCCAATTAACCTCCCTCCCTCCCGCCCTTCCTCTCAAACTTACCTTCAACCTCACTCTCATAACTAAACTTCAAATCCTAAACTAATTTGTGTTCCTATATCATCCAATCAAAGTTGTTTTAATGAATAAAGAGTCAAATCATCGTTTGGGAGCCTTCAAACGAGAGTTGTGTGCAAACTTTTTTGTGTTCTGAACGTCATGAACGAATCTGGGTTCACACAGTATTCGGTGGACCAGTGCCGAACATTTGTATTATGTTCGGCAAGTGCTTGCTGAACATTTGCATTTTATTCAGCAGGTGCCCACCGAATAATGATAGAATGTTCGGCAGGTGTCTACCGAACGATGGTTGTGTGATAATTTTAGACATTTTTGCACCATTCGGTAGGCACCTGCCGAACATCCTATCATTATTCGGTAGGCACCTGTCAAATATAATGCAAATGTTCAGCAGGTGCCTGTTGAATAAATAAGCACTTGTCGAACATAATGCAAATGTTCGGTACTGGTCCACTGAGCACTGCGCGAACGCAGATTTGCTCAAGCTTTCAGTACCCACGAAAAACTGCAAAAAATTGACATACATACCTCATTTGGAGCCTCGAAAATAATGATTTGACCCTTCATTCGAATGAAAACACTTGATTGGATAATATGAGGTCAAAACTTTGGATAGGATTGGAGTTTGGTTATGGAAGAAGTTGAAGATGAAGATATGATATTGGGTATAGAAAGAAACAAAGTTTTTTTTTTTAAGTTGCATTTGTCCTCAATGGTCATTTTAACATGGGACATAATTGTCCATTCATGATTAAAAATTTTGTTGGGTAAAATAAGAAGAATGTTGGGTATGTATAGAATTTCCCAAATTTTTATTACAAAACGCAAGTCAGAATTAAAGTGAACAAGAAGGAATCAAACTGAACAAGAGTCAGAATTAGCATTCTCCTTTAACGTGTTTACTGATTGTCAAGAATTTGAATGAAAATAAAACTTATTCTCATAAACGTGTTTACTAACTATTAAGAGTTGGAGGTGAAAACTAATTTGATTACTAAAATACCCTCATATAAAATTAATTATATTTACAGTCAACTATTTACTAACAACAATTTTTCAAATGGCAAACATTATTTTACTGAAAATACAGCCTACCTCAATATTTTGTTAAATTATTTTTTATATTTTTAGTATTCGTGAAATATTTATGCGGTGTAAAAAAAATAAAACTAGGTTTTCTTATTTTAAAATATTTATCTATTAGTTTTATTTTATCAAGTTTATATAGATTTATTTATTTTTACAGTTTTAAGATTTGATGTGGAACTCGTCACTATTAACTTTTATGTATTAGTAAGGCTTAATTATCGATTTACCACCTAAAACTGTAACTCATTCCCATATTGCCACATGAAAATTTTTTTGTCCCAGATTATCACCTATAACTTACATTTGTGTTCCATTTTACCTTGTTCCGTCAACAATTCCGTTAAAAATGCTGACTTGGCCGTTATTGCTGACGTGGCGCGCTGGATGTGCGCCACGTGTCACATTTTTTCTTGTATTTTTTTTTTTTATTTTTTTTATTTTTATATTTTTATAAACTTTGAAAATTAATTTAAAATAGCTCCGAACTCAGAAAAATACACAAAAAATTCTTACAGACTCTTCTTGACTAGTACTAATTTACTATGGGGTCAAAATACTAATTCCTCTAAAAATTTTCAAAACATTTGGGAAGTTCAAATTTATTTCTAAAAAATTAAAATAAATTTTCCTCTATTAAATAAATTCTAGAATTTTCATAAACTCTCGAACGAATTTTCCAAAATATTTTGGAAATTACTAAAAGCCTGTTTTAGAGAATTATTTGGAGACTTTACAAAAATTTTAAAATTTTTCTAGAATTTATTTTATAGAGGGAAATTTGTTTTCCTCTAAGACCGAGAAGTCTTTTGGGTAGCAAATGTTCACGAAAAAAGTATTGTTAGTTTTTAGAAGACTAACGGTGTAGACCTCATATTTTTTGGAATTCGGGAGATTATCCTATGAATTTCCAAAGAATCTAGAGTATTTTAATTTTCAAGAAATAAATTTGGACTTCCCAAATTTTCTTGAAATTTTTAGAGGAAAAATTGGTATTTTGACCCCATAGTAAATTAGTACTAGTCAAGACAAGTCCGTAGGAATTTTTCGTGTATTTTTCTGAGTTCGGAGCTATTTTTAATTAATTTTCAAAGTTTATAAAAATAGGAAAATAAGAAAATACAAGAAAAAATGTGACACATGGCTCACATCTAGCGCGCCACGTCAGCAATAACAGCCAAGTCAGCATTTTTAACAGAATTGTTGACGGAACAAGGTAAAATGGGACACGGATGTAAGTTACATGTGGTAATCTGAGACAAAAAAACTTTCAGGTGGCAATATGGGAATGAGTTACAGTTTTGGGTGGTAAATCAATAATTAAGCCTATTAGTAATTACATGAATAAGAAGAAATGGGAATGACACATGTTCTTGGTTAGTTAACATGCCCTTAATGAGTAATGGTAGACTATAATGAATATATATAATTGAAACCATGTTACATACTGATATTAGTGGCTGACTTAATTTCGAATATAACTTTGAATTATATATGAGAAAAAGATAAATTATAATTTTTTTCCTTACTTTTCTTTAAAATGAAAAACAAACTGTTTTTCATGTATTTTTTTTTAATAATATATAAAAGATTTCATTTCTCATGGCCAAAAAAAGATTTCATTTCAATTCATTTTTGTTTGAAGTACACATGTTACTTTTTATGTTCAAACCAAGAACATGGTCTTCAACATTACACATGGTTCTTTTCACATTCAAACCAAGAACATGGTTCCCAACGTGATGATTGGTAAGTATTATACGTAAATGTAATTTGAGAAGATTAGTTGTGATGATAACCAAGCAATTTAAAGCAGAAATAACGAATAAAAAAACATAGAATAAAGGTGTCTTCTCCTATAACGTGAGTTCAATTTACATTATTTTCATTGAAATTTTATCACTTGAAATGTAGGAAATGTGTGCCCTAAGACCAATTGAGAGTAGTCTTTAGGACAATATTTCGGACAATCATTCGTCAACTAAACCTATAAACCAATGAATGACACCTTAGAGCTATTTAGGATGAGAGTATAAATGGGTAAAAGTCGTTATCCACAAGGCCAATACATCTCTGTTGATAGTTCTTAAACTGTTCCTGATCAGAAAGATCAATGTATGGGTAACTGTGCATTCAAGATAGATCAACATAACTCTCTAACCTGTTCACTGGAAGAGACAGTCAGTCTCAGACTTTGCATGTGAGGGACACCAGGGCAAGAACATGGGTGCCTATCGAAGTATAGGTTCATTGAGCTGATTCAACTAAATGAGATCATTGTATGGAGTGAAACAATCATCAATTATGATATCATAAGGTTGTAGCATATTCGAATAAGTCCTTTGACTTGTGACACCACAAATGTCATGTATTTCTAATCATTATACTTTGGTAGTACAATGCATGTGTGCCAAAATACAATGTGTGTATTGCTGGGTATAGTGAAAAGGGTATGAAGGCATATGAGTGGTCAACAAGAGATCTATCACCTTACCCTAAGAGGAAGGAAAATGTGATGCGATTGATTAAATGTTAGTTAAAGACTTCAATATGTGTGATATGATAACTAGAACGAGGTTTTTCTAATTATATCTCAACTGGCTCACAGTTAGAAAGATATATGTTCATAGAATCACGTTAAAGGCTTTGACCAAAATACTCCATGCCTCATAACTGTGATCGGGACACTGTGAGATTAAATGATAGAGGGACTGTATCAAATTTCATCTACAACCGAATAGCTAGGTTATGTAATATTTAGTTTGGGTAAGCCTAAAACATAGTTAAGTGTCACTCAAGGCCTTTGGAAGCCCGATGAATAATAGGTCTATATATATATGTATATATTCGTATATATTTTGATAATTCTATGTTAATCTGAAATAAAACCTAAAAGGTCACACACATATAGGTCAATGGGTTGAAAACATTGAATGAGACAGTTAACTATTGAAATATTACTTTGGGTCAAAGTTAATATAGAAGGACAATTGATTATTGTAATAAATAATATATCATGGTTAATTATAGAGAGAATTAACCACTATTTTCAAGACCCCAAGTGATTAATTAATGAAGAATGATTAATTAATCAATTGATTAGTGTAAATAAGATTTATTAATGGGCTAACTAAATCCACTTGCTACATTGTTGGGAGAATCCATGACTTTTAAAAAGATAGGGCCACATATGCCAATATGAGAAAGTAAGGGAAAATGTGAAAAGTACAAAACATACTTGATAACATGTGACTCATGAAATGGAGGAAAAATGGATGATGGAGATTGAATATATCAAAAAGAATATTCAAACTTTGAATCAAATGTAGGGATTGATTCCAATCAAGGGACAAGATCTAGAGCTACATTGTGTGGAAGATAATAGATAAAATGATCTACATTGAGAAATAACCAAGAGAATCCAAACCCTTTTTCCTAGGTTATTCATCTTTAGGGTTTGTGAGTTTCTTTAGAAAAATTCAAGCTCTATACCCATTCACCAACTAACCCTAGTGTGTGCTTCCTTGGAGAAATCTCAAGTGAGATTTTTGGAGCCATTATCCCTTTGTGTTTATGAACCTAGAGGAGGACTTGGTGAAGCTTCTAACTTGAACCCGACTCCAAGAGTGGATTGTTTACGACGGTGAGCTCCTATCTTCTCCATTTATGCTAAATTTTTTTATTTTATACTTTCATGTCTATAGTAACTAAATCTTGGTAGTTCAAATGAATTCCCAAAAGTTTTGTAAAAGTTTATAGTTTAATCAAATCATAGGACCCATTTCTTTCAAGTTGTATCATAGCCATTATGTCGCACCCCATACTCCGAGCATGCAACAGAGCCACTCACCTTGAATGCTCCAAGAAATTAATACCACTAAATTAAGTATTAATCTCCCAAGATACCCAAGAAGAGTTAAACCTTTTGATTTAGTACGGGTTGGATCAGAGATATTAAATAAATAGCAGAAATATGAAAAGTAAAACTAAAACTTATTTATAAAATCAACCCTCAAGGTTACGATAGTTCATAGAAACTTTGAAGAATTAAATAAATTCGAAACACATAACAAACATAAAGTAAAGGTTCCAAAACTACGTAACACGTAATATCAAAGTAGATAGCTCAAAATCATCTCCAAACAGTCGAGGAAAAATCATTTAAAACATACTCAACACAAAAAAACAATTAAATGAAATCACCGATTAAATCCAGGAAGTTGACAAGTCTCAAGATGCTGTTTCGCTCGATCTTTGTCCAAGTACGATCATCTCTTTACCGTGTTTCGTACTTATAAAAACATCCAATAAACAAGGAACAAAACAAATGTAGAGGTAAGTATCACATATGATCATAGTTTTCCCTCAAGGGAACCTGCTAAGTTTGAAAATCACAAAACGTTTCTCAGTGTAAAACATAGTGGAAATCATTTTTTGATGGATCCTTAAATCATCCAAAATAAGTTCTTCAAAACCTTTCCTTTGAAATCATTTCAAAACATTTATGACTCGGCTGTACATGACATATTATAAACATAAAATCTATAACAAATCATTCATACCTGATGGTTAATACACGTTAGGTACTACTACGGCCAACTATAATAAAAAGAAATAGTTAATTACCATAGTGAGAGCGCCATGGTCAACAGAGGTATGAATTCTCAATTGAATAACCATACCACCTGCTACCTTCGCACAAGCACACGTCATAACGTAATGTTTTGGCTATCACTTATTAACTTAAAATACTTTTAGAAGTTTTAGGAATTTGAACACAAGGTCACAAGTTATGCAATCCTTACTCTAAAACCCATCACAAAAAACATAATAATCATAGCATGTTATAATAATTTAAAATCACGCACACACACACACACAAAGTTCATAGTCAAGAATGTAGGATAAATCCCCTACCTAGAATCCAATACTCTTATTGCCTATGCATCTCCATCCATCTCGAATCAATTCGCTTTCTTGTCACGTCACCAAGAAATCATTTGGTAACTGGTGTTCCTAGTGTACGACATACGACAACTTAGTCAAAAGTTAAGTTTAACACAATTTCATGATGACCCTTCCTCTTGGGTCACACGTCCTTAAGAGACACTAGTCCTAAGTGAACCAAACTCTACTCTTTAGAAGTTTATAGGTTTCAAGTTTTATTTTAAAGTCAAACCACTTGACTAATTGCTTTAATTCAAAGTTGTTAGTTCTAGAAATTTATAAAATGGTTTTTCCTTGCTAAAACCATTGTATTTATTTTAGGATAGAATTTACAATTAGCTTATTAGAGTTTGTTTGGGGTTGAGGAGATCAAGAATTGAAGAATCAAAGCAAGTTGACTAAGGTAAAATGCATCTCATGCATCATTTTTCATGTGTAGTGAATTAATTCTTTAAATGTTTTAAATAGGCTTTCCTTAATAAGAAACATGTGTTGTGCACATGATTTTTTATTCCTTAGCTCAAAACTCACGCACACACCATGTGAATATCCCTCTACTCAGATTTCTCACTCACGTGCACTATTCATTATCTCCTACACACTCGATCACGTGCTCTGTACTGTCTCTCCCAGCTCACACTCACTCGCATGTGGATATTCTGTTTTATGCAAATATTTCATTCCTCTCTTATATCAATCCACATCATCCTTCTCATCACAAACCAACCTAGGATTCCACTCTTGGACATTCCTTTTTTGCTGTCATTTTGTTCTTAGCTCAAACGAGTAGGAATCCTCCATGTGTCCTGATTATGTGAGAATGGTTTGTACAAAACAGAAGGTGTCATCTCTTTTGTGGGTAACTCTTGAATTCATTGAATTTGTCTCTGTTTTGTTTTAAAGAGAAAGTTCCAGTGAGAAAATTGGTTTTTGATGAAAATTGATCTTTTAAACTGATTTTTGTGTTTTCTAAAATCTGAGTTGGTTTTATATCCATCATCATCTTGAAACACTCATATAAATTTTAGTATTGGATTCTCAATCGACTACTTCAAGTCTTGATTACTTGAAGGAGATGATTCTTATAGAATCCTCAGTTGCATTTCATAACAGCTGTTCTGTTTCCGCTGTGCCTGTGTTGCCGTCGATGCTATGCATTGAAGAGCTCAAGGTGTGAGCTGCCAATGTCATGATAGACTGACTACTTGGCTCAAGAAGTTTGCACATTGGTAAGAAGCTACCACTTAGATTTAGGATTTTAGTGATTGAACTTGTTTATGTGGTTCCCTTGTATTGAAATTCTTGAATAGTGAATTGTCCGGTCAGCCGAAAAAGACTCGAAGTTTTTTAACCCTTTTTGGTTTTTCTAGGCACCAAGATTGTGTCTCTCTTATGTGTGTTGCTGATTTTAATCTGTGATATAAACACAAAGAACACACATTATTCACATGAGCATGATAACTTAAATACTTGAATGTTGAATTGTTTCTTGTAAAACAATCACACACCACTTTAGATATTGCTAGCACTAGGATGCCTACAATGATGGATCCTCTGAGTGTTTAGGTTGTCACTTGGTTTTTCAATTACACACCACTTTAGTTGTTGCTAGCACTGAGATGCCTAAACTGATGGATCCTTTAAGTGCTTAGGTTGTCACTTGATCCTTGTATGTATTTGATTTATGTTGGATCCAAGATTTGTGAGTTTGCTTCGAGAGTCAATATGAGGTTCAGATTTATGTTTTTTTGATTAGTCTCTAAGTTAACACTTAAGCAAAAATTGGAGTCCGATCACTCAGTGTGGTTTTAACTGAGTTTATTAGGCAGCTGTGCCACCTAATACCAAATTACAAAAGCAATTTCCACAATTTAATTTAGGTTAGAATAAATCAAAGTGAATTACTATCCAAGTATCTTAATTAATTAGCATTTTGATCTCTAAAATAAACCACTAATTAATTAAGCTCGAATAATAACTTAAATCCAACTTAGGCTCCGTTTGGGATTGCAGTGGAGGACCCAAAAGCTGCTGTGGATGACAATTCTCAATCACATACAGCAGTTTTGGTGTTTGGTAAAAAAATAAAAAATTGTTTTTCCCCACAATTCTCAACTTCTCACAGCAAAAATAGAAAGCAGGTTTGTAGGTGCTTTTGAAAGCTGCAGTGACTCACAGCAACAATGAATATTTTATTTTACCCATAATACCCTCATTGATTTCTATAATTTTTATTTGTTTATTTTAAATTAAAAAATATGTTCATTATTAGTTATATTTTATAGGGTTTTTTTTTTAAAGTCCATTTTTTAAAATTCACTATTCATCTGGCCCAAGCGCTACAGTAAAATACTGTAGCGGCCCACTTTTAAAAAAACCGGTGCTACAGTAACGCCGTTACTGTAGCGCGCTACAGTGTTTTTAAAATGCCATTTTTCCCTTTTTTTTTTTTTTTTTTTTTTTCCATTTCAGTACCAATTGGTACATAAACTACCCAAAAAAAACAATAATAATTTATGTATTTTCATGTCATAAACATATTAAATAATAACCAATATAAAATACAAAAAATCAAGATAAAGCATCCATAATCTTTTACGTTTTAATAGTAAATATAATTGTTACTATCGAATAGTAATAATCATCTATTGCTACTGCCGGGCAGTGGCAATCAAGTATTATCATTGTTTGATAATAACAATCACTTATTGCTACTGTCTGGCAGTGACAATCAGAAATTGTTATTATTTAGTAGTAACAATTACCTATTGATACTGTCTTACAGTAACAATTATCTGTTGAAGATAACTAATATATTTTGTTATCGTCATACAATAACAATCACCAAAATTCAAACCATAGAAAATTACAAAATTCAGAAAGTAACAATCACCTGATTGCTACTGTCACACAGTAACAATCACTTGATTGCTACTGTCACACAGTAACAAATCAAGTGATTGTTAATTTGCTACTATCACACAGTAACAATCACCTAATTGCTACTGTCACAGTGGCAACTATTATTTCTTGCCACTATCGAACAATCACTATTCTCATTGTTCCAAAAAGAACCCACAAATCTTATGTATTTTTCTAACATAAACACATAAAAAACAAAAAAACTTAAACAAAAATCTTTATCTTCTTCTTTTTTTCTATTTGCTGAAGCAGACATGTACTTCCTTTTTTCTTTTTTTTATGAAGTTGTCATGTGTCTTCTTCTTTTTTTCTTTGTTGTTGAAGCTGCCGTGTGTCTTCTTTTTTTTTTTTTTTTTTTCTTTTTAACAATAGCCACTGTCAAAAAAATAGCCACTGTAAAAAAAAATGCTATTTAACAATTGTCACTATCAACTGTCACTATTAACAATCATAACCCCACTTATATATTGTTACTAATAAGCATTAACAACTCTAGCCTCACTTACATATTGTTATTGACAAACAGTAACAATCATAGCCCCACTTACATATTGCTACTGACAAGTAGTAACAATCATAACCCCACTTACATATTGACTATAAAATGAATATGATATATTCTACTAACATAACTAAGATGCATGACATAACTATAAATGATTTGAACAATATATAAAATTTCCAATAATATATCTTTGATTCCTACCACCAATACATTGCCACCTAAACAAACATAGGCATGACTACAGAATTCCAATCAAGGAAAAGTCAAGAGAAACAAACCTCCCCTGCCATTGAAACACAAACAATGAATTACTCAATAATGATAACGAAATGCCAATATACAAGTAGTTACACAAACTAATACTATAGATAAGTAGTTACACAAACTGCAAGTACAGAAGCTAATGCCATGTTCTACCTTTTAGAAACTCAATTCCTCAACATCATTTAATAATCCATTACTAAATTGGCTTAGCATACAAATCAATCATAACAATCTTAATATATCACCATGGCCTGGAGGTATATGCTTGTATCATATATCAAGCTGCATATCACCATGGCCACAACCTTGAAATAAATTGGAAAAAAAAAAAATTAATTAAGCCCCACCTATTCTATTCATCAGATTAAACACTGTAAAATTATGCAAAGCAAAAGAGCTAAAAACGCAAAAAGAAACTGCACAAAATTAAGTTACCTGTAAAATGAATACAGAGGCATACTCATTGTATACAGAGGCCAATGATGGAATTGTTACCTGTAAAATGAATCTTAGATAAGTCTCCAACATGCATGACCTTGGAAACATAAAATCAAAATAATGTATCCAAACGTTCAGTGGTGTGCAATCGATCTTCATCAACAAAAGTGAGAACTTCCCATCCACAGACAAAATTAATTGGGAATGTGAATTTTCGAGTACCATTAATTACCTGATTCTAGCTAGCAATATATGATGTAGAATAAAGGCAACAGAACATAAGTTTCAATTACAAGGGGGAGAGCGAAGGAAATTTACAATGAAACTTTTTCTTCAAATGAAAGTTTGTATTAAGAACCTGCAATTGCAGACATGGACTTGGATTGTGGCATGTCCATCACCTTTGCCACCTGAAATTGGAGTCCCAAAATCTGAAACCCTAATTCAATGGCAGCGTAGGCCATGTTCCAAGCTAAGCTGAGAGAGAAAAGAGATATAGAGATAGGAAGAAGAGACATACTTGTGAGGTGGGGAGTGAGGAAGGAGGTCGATCTGGAGTTGCGGCTTCTGCTACCTTTTTCTCAAAGTGAAGGGAGGATTCTTCGTGGTGGTTTGCCGAAGAAGGGCACCAAGATCGATCCAAGCAGAGGCAACGATAGTCCGATCGACGACGGCAACGATGGTGAGTCGCCAAAGAAGGGAGCAGCGGCAAAGCTTGCAGACGGAGGGAGGGAGATAGAGATAGACGGAGAGAAGAGAAGGAGACGGAGAGAGAATGACGGAGACGGAAGAGAGGACCGGTTTGGTATAAACTGGGCCTCCTTCAAATATCAAAAAAGGACATGGGTCTTAAAAGTATTAAGTGTCAAAAAATGGACTTTATAATCATTAACTTTATTTTATATTGTGATAATTAATTATAATATTTTATTTATACGATTAAAATTATAATATACCTAAAAACATAATAGACATACTTATTTAATAATGTTGTTCTTAGAAAAATTAATGCTAATAAAAATTTGTTGTAAAAAATTTTAAAAACAAGTAAAAAAACATTTTATTTTTACCAAACAAATAAGTGAAATGCACTTTCAGCATCATATCCATTCTAGTAATTATATACAATTACAACATTTTTATATTAACATTTACCAAACACTTTGATATTGTTTTTTGTACTCACAACACCTTTGAAAACATAGTTTACCAAACACTCAACTGCTTTACTTTACAGCTGACTTTACTTCACAGTTGTTTTACTTCACAGCTGTTTTTTCTCACAGTAATACCAAACTGGCCCTTAATCTTTACAATAGAAACTTGCTAAAACTAACATGCTCTTGACGTTTAATTAAGAAATTAAATCCTTAAGACAAAGTTAGGTATGCTTAATTAATAAATAATTCCTACTTACTTAATCTAAGCATGCAAACTTAAAATTAAAAGCCTAAGAAAATAAATAAGAAAAGTTAGACCACTTACTCGGTTGTAGACCTTCTTAGCTAGACTTCAACTAAGCTCTCCAACTTGAGACTTCTCCTCGAAGAGAAAACTTCAAAATATTATTCTAGGAGGGAGCTTCTAAAAAATATGAGCTTGCTCCAATATAGAAATAATAATAATCTTTCTAGAGAGAGAAAGAGAAACCAAAGTTAGAGTGAGAAGTTCTCAAACTCTATTTGGTGGTGCAAGTGAAAATGGGGTACAAAAATCTTTATTTATAGGCACAAGAGAGTGGGAAGAAGTTGTAAGTTTTCAATGTGAGACAAAAACACCTAAAAATGCACTAACAAGAATGTAGAACCAAACCGTGGAGATCCATGGGTCGAAAAAAGGGTATTTTGTGAGACAAAATGGGTGAAATAGGCTAGAGAGATGGGTGAGTCACGTGGGTCGACGCGCGGGTCAGAAAAACCCACCTAGCGGCACTGGGTTGCTTCAACAGATGAACGACTAAGATCATTTTGGCTTAAATGAGGCCAAACAGTCAGGATTAGAAGGAGAGAAGGAGATCTGGTGTGACGCAGCACATCATGCCCCCGTGCGCTCACTGTGTAAATGCCACTGGGCTACGCGTCAGCGTTTCTAGGCCAATGACAACTCGCCACGTGTCGTGTTGTCGGCCCAATCAACAATTCCTTTTTTTTTCCCCCTTTTTCCTATTTTTCTAATTTTTTCAAACTTCGGAAATTCACCAAAAATAGCTCGGGACTCCAAATAATTCTCCGAAAAATCCTACAAACTTGTCTCACTGAGTACTAATTTTCTATGACCTCAAAATAGTCAAATCTCTTCCAGAAAAATTATGAAAAATCCTCCTCTCATAATTTAATTATGAAAAAATGAAAATAAACTTAATCATCACCAAACTCTTGAATTTCGTTTTCCAAAATTCACTTACACATAACTAAACTCTAGAACCACAATGAAAGGTCTTGGTTAGTTAGAAAAAAGTTAAAGAAATCTTTAATTCCCTTAAACAAACCTTAAGAACAAGATTAAAAAACTTAGGCATAAATTCAATTTAGACACATAACTATATATGCTATTTCAACGGGGTCCACGAACTTTCAAATATTTCAAATATACACCTGATTTATTATGTAAATTGAAAAATGAAATTTCGTCCATCAATTTATTGAGAGATCAGTTAAATGTCAGTTTGGCTTTTGCTAACGGGGATTAATTGGAGACGTGACACCAACTCAGCATACATTTCCCGCCAAATGAGCAACACATGTCCACTTGACACGGGCCCACACACCCATCACCTCTTTCCCGCTCGTCGAACGCTCTCCCGACCATTTAGTCTCCAAAAAACATCACGTTTTCCCCAAATTTGAATATAAATCTCTTACATGTGTTCAACAAGCGAGAAAGAGATGATGACTTTGTGGACCCATGTCAGGGGTTAGGTGGACATGTGTCGCTCATTTGGCAGAAAATGAGCGACACGGGTCCACCTAACCCCTAGCATGGGCCCACAAACTCTCACTCTCTCTATTATTATTAAATTGTGGGCCTGTGTCGCTCATTTTGCGAGAAATGTTTGCTGAGATAGCGGCACGTCGTCAAGTAATCTCGATCAGCAAAAGCCAAGCTGTTCTTTAACTGATCTCTCAACGAATCAATAAACAGAAATTCATTTTTCAATTTAGATAATAGATCAGGTGTATATTTGAAATATTTTAAAGTTTATGGACCCCGTTGAAATAGCTTATATAATTATGTGTCTAAATTGAATTTATGCCAAAAAATTAAGTAACACAATTATTATAAACTGAAAATTCAGGGAATGTCACACTAGTTGTGATTAGACATTGAAGATTGAATTTTTGACACAACAAGCATGAAAAATCACACATAGGGTGCACTATGTAGAACCGGCCATGGAGGAGCCTCACCAACTCATGATGGTTGTTGGCACCTCCTAGGGTGTTTGTTTGGTGATTTTGTCTTGGTCTTTCTTAATATGTTATGTTAATATGTCAATAGAATTTGAGTGTTAATAGGTATGCTTAAAAATGAGTTATTTTAATATTTTGTGCTAGTTTAAGAAAAGTTCATATTGCTAGAGATTTTTAGTCTTTACATGGTATTACACATGTGTCAACTAGCAAACATAATCTATGACTGAATCAGAAACTGAATAAACAGTTTCAATAGACTTTATGATTAGAGTTTCAAACATATCTTCTTAAGCTTCGTCCTTCTAAAGAGATGCAAGATACTCCGTACAGTTCCCATTCCAATGACTGTCTTTGTCTTATTGGAAACATTTTCCTTTAGGCTCATTCTTTTCTGAATCTTGCCCTTGGGCTTCAAGTCAAAACCTTCGCCCATCTCTCTTTACTAACATTTAGCCTTAGAATAACCTCAATGTCGCATGCCAAAACAATTTTGTCATTCCAAATCCAGAATATTATTCTCAGTCAAAATGTTCTTGCCCAATATCTTGGAGAGTGGGTTAGACATGTTACTCACTACAGAAAATGAATAAAAAATTAATGCCTAGAAAATATCTGATGGTACATCCCATTAAATTTTTGGAACTCCAAACCTCTCAGTGGACATTCTAGAGTCTCAAGAACTCCTAGTGGGAATTAGAGGCTCACTACTCCAAAAGTTGTCCTACATAATAGTTAAAGGCGCTTGCAAAAGTTATGAGAGCAACTCTTATTCATTCACATATTACCAATCTTAATTGCCTCTAAGTTCATATGGGCTCCGCATAATAGTTAAAAGTTCATTGACTTTGTTAGACTTGACCTATCATTCTTGTAGGTATAGACGGTCAATATGTACATAATAGTTAAAAACCATAGAGAGTTCTTAGCCCAAACATTTAAATAACTAATAATATATTATTATTAAATTTATATGAAGAATAAAAGCATAAAATAAAGAATATGATAAACCAAATCCAAAATATAAGGGATTATGGATAATAGATCCCTCAAAATCAAGTAGGATGACTAAGAGTCAACAACCCCAGCAACCCCCACCTGACCAGCACGTCCTAGGGCCTCCTTGCAGCCCCATAGCTCCTCCACACACGGTGGAGGTTGCAGCCCCACCGGCTGGCCAGTTCTGTCCACCTTTCTACACCTTTTCGCACATCATTTTCATGTTTTGGCTCATATTACAGTACCATAAAAATTCCAGAAAATTGTCATAAAATTCGTACATTTTCTACATCATGTTGACTATCAAAATATGCAGAAAAATAAATATGAACATCAACAAAAATTTCTGGAAAATTCAACTAGCACATAAAGGTCTGAAATTGCCAATTTTCACTTTCTTTGCATGATTAATTTTGTTCCAATTATAACTACCATGTTAGTCATCTAATAACACAAATATAACAATGAAAAACTTAGAAAAATCATACAAAAACATGGAGGTGCCGCAAAAATCAAATAATTAAGCTAATATTTATAAATTGTACATATAACAATTTATCGAAGTTGGCTCTGATACCACTGTTGGTAGGGCTACCCTTTGGTTTAGTTTTTACCGAATCGACAGACTACCGACCGAAATTTTTTGATTTGGTAAACGGATTTTCACAATTTGAAAATTGAAATCCGAAACTGAAAAAATAAAAAAAAAAGTTGGTAAACCGACTAATTACCGAAAATTATTACTAAAAAAACCGAATTAATTATTACCGAAAAAATTGAAATATATACCGAAAAACTGAAACAATTACCGAAATGTAGTTATATATGCTTATATAATACCAAGAAGTAAATTTAGTTATATAAACATGTAGGTCTTCAATTTCGATAAAATTAGACAAAAATGACGGAAATTTTGAATGAAACTTGACCATATGTTTATTTAACATATTATCTACTACATTGATAAAAAAAACATTGAATAAACCAAATTATATAGTAGGTTTCATGTGATATAAGGTGAATATAATGCGCACTGGAGATAAATACTGTTAAATAAAATTAGTATAATGAATAAATGAAATTAGTATATTCTTTATACTCTATAATCTATAGACTATATACTCTATACATTTTAATACTCTTTATACTCTATAATCTATATACTAAACTCGGCCTATATACTCTATATTGTTTAGGATATAGTATAGGATATTAATGTTTAGGCCTTTTAGGGTGTTTTTAATTATTTTTTATATAGAAATGTATTAGGATTTACAAACAACTAAACGAAACACCAAAACGGCCAAACAAAACTCCAAACCCTTTTTTTTTTTCTTTCTAATTGCCTAAAGGCTCCAAACCACAATCAACCCTAAAATTTTTTTTTTTTCTTTCCCTTTCTTTTCTTTTTTTTTTTTTTTTTTTTTCCTTCCTTTTCCCCCATGACCTCTCCACTTGTCCACTTGTCCAGTGATCCAGTCTTCCCTCTCACCTTCTCTTTCTTTCTCCGACTCTCCCAGTCCCTCACTCCCTCATCCCTCCCCGATCTCCCTCTCTTCCTCCTCTCCCTCTCTTCCTCCGGCAATGGGCTGCTCGATCTGCCTCTTCCTCCCCTCTCTCCCTTTGATCTCTGCCTCCGATATTTTCACCGAAATTTCTGAAATCTTGAGAAAAATATCTTGGTATGGTGATAAAATCTCCCCCTCCCCAAAAAATGAAATTTTCCTCCTTGTATAATACTATTATCTTAGTGGCAAGGAGTAAAATTTCGGTTTCGAAAAAATTAGACAAAAACGACGGAAATTTTGAATGCAACTTAATCATATGTTTATTTAACATATTATCTACTACATTGATAAAAAAACATTGAAGAAACCAAATTATATAGTAGGTTTCATGTGATATAAGATGAATATCATGCACGCTGTAGGCAAATACTGTTAAAAAAATGGATCACTAATTAATAATTATATAAATAACACCTCAAATTTATTTATATTACAATATTAAATCATGAATTAAATAATTATTCAATAAGATGAATATAATGCGTGTTTGAGGCAAATACTGTTAAATAAAAATGGTTTACTAATTAACAATTACATAAAAACCTCTTTTTAAGGGATAAAAATGTATTAGGATTTATTGGTTTAGGGTTTAAAAACAATTAAACGAAACCCTAAAACGGCCAAACAAAACTCCAAACTTTTTTTCTTCTTTCCAATTGCCCAAAGACCCCAAACCCTAAACCTTTTTTTTTTTTTTACTCCTTTTTTCTTTCCTTCCTTTTCTTTCCCCCGTGACTCTCCAGTCTTGCTCTCATTAGTCAATAGTCATTTCTCACTTCTCTTTCTCATCTTTTTCATTTTTTTCCTCCAAAAGTCAAAATTGTTCCCCCATTCCCATTCCTCTTTCTTCTTTTTTTTTTCTTCTTCTCATTTTTCTCCACAGACTCCGCCCCCATGCCTCTCTCTCTCTCTCTCTCTCTCTCTCTCGGCATCTCCATAACCAACCCACCTTCACCCTCATCTCCTTCTCCCTCCTCTCTTCCTCCCTCACGGCCTCAGTTCCTCCCAAAACTTAGTCCTTCTCTTTCTCCCTCAATCTCCCAAAACTCAAAAACTTCCCAAAAAATCCCCACCCCCAAAGCCGAAAGTTTATGCAAAATTATGGAAATTTTGACGAAATCTTGTTGGTTTGGTGTTAAAATTTCCATACAAAAATAAATAAATAAAAATTTTGGCGAAATTTTCGAAATTTTACTCCTTGTGTATATCTAGGCCATGCAATAATATATTAATGAATACCAATCTTCACATTTGAAGACTTGAAAACTATTGCTATATTTTTTAAGAAAAAAACAAACGTGTTGCTAAAATGACTACAACCGATTTAATCATTTAACAATACCAAAATTAGTAGATAGCTTCCCTTGCTACCCAACAATATATTAACATGTTACATCTTATGTTTTTATGAAACTGGATGGACAAAAAAAAAACAAAAGGATAGACTTATACCAAGGTGAAATCATTGCGTAAAGCTTTCTCCGATGTTTTGCTAATGGGTCTGCTATGCAAATTCATCCCTACTCATAGTCATGGTCAAGTCTTCTCATTCTTTTAAGCAGTTGCAAGACTTGGTGGTTTTGTAGTTACATCATATGGAGAAAGGGGGAAAGAGGAAATGAACAGGGGGAGTACGGTTTTTCATTCATATATTCAGCATACACCAATAGGCTATTCTTAATGTGTAAATATAGGGATATTTACTTAGATTACTCGGGTTCTCTCCACACTCTCGTGTATCAAAATATCCCTATATTTACACTTGCCAATATATTGGTGTTCGCGCAATTGGAAAAGACTATTCGCACTCGCAATAGAGAGGCTAGTGATACAATAAAACATGAAGAACCATGGAGGATCCATACGTTGTTCTCTTGATTGAAAGTCGAATAAGGTGTGAATCCAAACGCTCTTTGCCGATTGGTTCTTTTAGTCACATAAATGTCTAACGCTCTCCACTAGGAGGAGGTGGAGGGATGTACTTACTGGAGAATGAGAATGCTAGCTCTCTTCTCTCAAATTCAATTGTTGAGAAAATAGAAAAAAACGTAGAATGAACTTACTAAGACTTAACTTGTTTTGACTTCATGACTTGGGCCTTTTTTTATAAACTTGAGTGGAAAACTATTTTCCACTAAACGAGGGCCGATCCTCTTAGTCTCACGGGCTAAGTGGTTAGTCCATTTGATTAGGTAATTAACATTTAATTAAATTAATTAATACCTTAATTAATTAATAAATCCATCATTCTATTTCCTTCTATTAATTTACTCTTAGACCCAATTAATTAACTTTTAATTAATTATTTTCAAGTCCATTTCTAATATCACCTCACACTTATTCGCGTGTGACCTTTTATGTTCCAATTAAATCCGGTAGCGACTTAAGGACACTTTCATAAATTAAACTAACCCTAGTAGAAGTACCATTTTACCCTTAGGTCTCCACAAGGCATGATTGATACCTAGCAACATGTCATGCTACCCAAATTAACCGAAAAGGTAAAAGAACCTATTCAGTCTTGATTGCATCACCATACAGTCTCTCTATTATTTTATGTTCTAAATCATGGTCGGGTATGAAATTTCGTCAACCTAAACATGATCCTTGCAGTTCAACTCTTATGTATATATTTCATTTGATCAAGGGAGCTTGTTCCATGACCAAGTACTTTGGCTAGAGATTCCTAAATTTAAATATATGTTGTCTTTGAAACATCTCTCCTATTAGAAGGAATGACAGATTCTTTGAACACACACATATCCTCATACGTCAGTGACTATGACTAATCTATACCTTGAACTAAACTCTAAGAATCTATCCTTGTAATATAGTTAAAGCATAGTGACTGGGCGCACATGAAAACCTTAGCGTTTCAAGTCTAGGGACCAGTTGTATTACCAAGATTAATGGATTCATGTTGACGGGTGAGTAATACTTCATAATAGGTATTCATTCTATTCATCATGTTCAGTGAACCATATATTGGCACCCATGATCTTCTTCTAGTGTCTCTACACTGATTATCCTAAATGTTAAGCAGAGACAGATCATGTTGGTCTTACCAGATTTGATATTGTCAAGATATCAATCCTACGACCATGAACAATTTAGGTTTTAAGTATTGAGTTATATAAGTCTCACGGTCCTAACTTCTTTAGGTTGTTATTCTTTCACCTTAAAATAGACCTCTTTTATGCATACACATAAATATAAAATGCATATTTAGGATGTTACATAAAAGACAAGTTTGCCCTTAATGTTAAACATATACGAAAACAAACAATACATTTATCAAAACAATTGATGTTAGGACATATTCCAACAGCCAAGCATCTCTATTGATAAGTCTAAATTGTTCCTGATCAAAAGGATCACTATATAAGTAATAGTGCATCCAAGATATATCAAAATAGCTTTTTAGCCTACTCGCTTAAGGAGATAGTCATTTTCGAACTATGCGTGTGAGGGATGCCAGAGCAAAAGCATAGGTGCCTGTAGAAGCATAAGTTCACTGAACTGATCTGAGTATATGTGATTCTTGTATAGAGTGAAACAATAGTCAATCAAGATCTTATAAAGTTGTAGCATATTTAAATTAGTCCTTTGACCTAAGATACCAGAACTTTTTTGTACTTCTTGTCATTATACTTTGGTGGTATAATACACATGTGCCAAGGTATAATGTGTGCATTGCTGGGTATAGTGAAAAAGGTAAGAAATCATATGAGTAGTCAACAAGAAATCTATCTCCTTACCATAAGAGGAAGGAAAATGTGTCCTCTATGATTAATTTAATGTAAGTCAAAGACTTCAGTCAAAGCATGTGGGTGAGATGATAATTGGAATAGAGTTTTTTTAATTATATCTCGACTGACTCATAATTAAAAAGATATTTGCTCATAAAATCACGTTAGAGGTTTTGACCAAAATACTTCATACCTCATAACTGTGATCAGGACACTATAAGACTAAGATAGATGGACCGTATCGAATTGCACCTACAATTGAATAGATTTTGTAATCTATTTAATTTGGATGAGCTTGAAACATAGCTATGAGGTATGTTTCAATACATTTTGTGATCAGGACACTATAAGACTTAGGGCTGGGTAGAAATACCGAAATATCGAAAAATACCGATACCGTATCGATACCGAAAATACCGATGAATTCGGTAACGGTACTGGTTTACAAAACCCGGTACCGACGGTATACCGATACCGACGGTATATTGAAAAAGTATAATTAAAATAATTCATTTTTATACATTTCTATACTATATTGGTATACCCTAAAATACTTAGTATTACCTTTCTATATAATTTATAATTTTATATAATACATTTCTAATTTTCTATAATTTATACAATATGATATAATATTAGTAATTTAGTATATTGTATAATATGATATAATATAGTAAAATACGATATAATATGGTATAATATATTAATATCAATATGAACTATGGAGTTATGGACTATTTATGATTTATGTAATTATCTCAATCATAAATGTATAATATGATATAATATATTATTAGTAGTATATGGTATTAGCCATTTAGCCTAACGGCCCTATTAGGTATATGACATATACCATATACCCTAAGGTTTAGCCCTAAACCCTAATATTATACTAAATTATAAACCCTATATAGTATATGTATATGATATCTCATACTAAATTACTAATTTCTATACCCTAATAGTCTAATACTATAAATTTATAATTTATAGATTCATAGTTGGTAACTTAGAGTTTGGTATATAGTATATAGTATATAGTATATAGTATATAGTATAGTAATATAATATGGTATAATATGGTATAGTATAGTATAATATGATAATATTAGTAATTTAGTATATTGTATAATATGATATAATATAGTAAAATATGGTATAATATGGTATAATATATTAATATCAATATGGACTATAGAGTTATGGACTATTTATGATTTATGTAATTACCTCAATCATAAATGTATAATATGGTATAATATATTGTATTAGTATATGATATTAGCCATTTAGCCTAACGGCCCTATTAGGTATATGACCTATACCATATACTCTAAGGTTTAGAAGATGATATAAATTAAAAAACATGTAAACTATTAAGTTATTGACTATATACTATAAATTATAAAAAAAAGAACATATGTAATAAAAATAAAAAACTCCAAACCCCAATTGAAATTTGAAACCCCAAAATACCCTAAACTCTAAACCCCAAAATACCTTATTTATTCATATACAAAATAAAACTTTATTTTTATAATTTTTTTTTCCCTTTCCCCCTAACCCACGTGCCCTCCCCCCGCCCCCTCCCCCTTTCTTCTTTCTTTCGTTTCTTTTTCTTCTTCTCTCTCCTCCCACCTGTGTCTTTTTTCTTCTTTTCTCTTCTCTTCTTTTCCCCTTCTTTTTCTTTCTGCGTGCGACCACAACCCCAACCACCACAATCAATTCATCATCCCCAACAATCACCACCACCACCACCACCGGTCCACCACTATCATCTATTTCCCTCTCCCCAAAATACCTTTCCTCCTTCTCTGTCTCTTTCTCCCTCTCTGTCGCACCCCCTCCCCACCCCGCCCAACCCAGCGCAACTCACCACCCTCCCTCCCCACCTTTTCTCTCTGTCTCTGTCCCTTTCTCCTTCTCTGTCGCACCCCCCTCCCTCTCTCCCTCTCTCCCTCTCTCCCTCTCTCCCTCTTATCTCTCCCCCTTTCTTTGTGATTTTTTTAATTTGGTGTTGTAGTCGGCATTGCCACTCTCTGACCGATACCGAAGCAATCAGTTACCGACCCATATCGGTCGAAATTCGGTATGGGTGTTTCGGTACAGTTACCATACCGAACCCACCCCTAATAGACTCAAGGCCTATATATATGTATATATTCGTATTTATGTACACAATTATTCTTGTGGAAAAATCAAACGGAAATTTGATTATTCAATTGCCAAATTGAAATAAAACCTAAAGGATCACACATGTGTTGAAAACATTGAACATGACAGTTAATTGTTGATTAGTTACTTTGGGTCAAGGCTTTTGACCAAAGTTACCATAGAAGGACGATTTATTATTGTAATAATTAATCATGGTTAATTATAGAGAAAATTAACCACTACTTTAGACCTCAGGTGATTAATTAATCACTTGATTAGTGTAAATGAGATTTATGAATGGCTAATCAAATCCACTTGGCACATTATTGGGAATCTTTGATTTTGTCAAAGAGATGGGGTCACATATGCAAATATGATAAAGGGAAAAAGATGAAAAAGGTTAAAAGTACAAAAGATGCTTTATCACATGTAAATCATGAAACCAAGGCAAAATGAATTATGAAGATTAAATATAGAGAAACTTATAATCCAATCTATTTTATGAGTTTTTCTTAGACTAAAACTAGTAGTGATTTATAGTTTTTAATCTAATCCTTTTATTTTTCTTTTTTGACGCCTTTATGTTAGGTTTTAATTCCAGAATTTTGGGCTTCGCCTAAAATACCAGAGTTAAAACTTAACATGCAATCCCTACAAAACTCACTCTATACCCTAGAAGGAAAAATACCCTTCAAATCAAAAAGAATACCCTTCAAATCAAGAGAGAACATTATTATAAATTAAATAAATTTTCTTATAAATTAAAAAGGCTTTATTATGAATTAAAAAAAAAATTTTATAAATTAAAGGATTTTATTATAAATTAAAATAATTTTTTTATAAATTTTAAAACATTTCCGGTCTTTATCTAAAAACTATTTTTCTAAAAAAACCAAGTCTAATTATCTCTTGAATATATTAAAAAGATGAATCAAAGGTTGAGAGTGATTCAAATCAAGGGACAAGATCTAGATCATCTAGACTTTGTGGACAATTGAACATATAAGAATTAAAGTAGAACTTGACCCAAATTACTGGTATCAATAGTGAACTTTGACCTTTAATACAATGTGGTGCCTTGTACAATGTACCAAACAAAGCCATGTACAGACGTACGTCATTCTTCCCCCTTTTTCCCATGCCCCGATGCCCGTAACATAGTGAAAATGTGTCATATTACTATCAATGAAAAATTCTCCATTTCTTTAGTCACATGGAAATTGTCAGTCCAACTTCCAAAATGAAAAGGAAAATATAAAACAGAAAGCCATAAGGAAATAAATTAATAAACTTAAAGGGCATACCTGATTGACCCAGAAGGATTGAGAGGGAAAAAAACAAAAAACAAAAAAGTAGTGTGATACAGTTGCTGGTTGTTTTTTTCTTTCCCTCTTACATTTCTGCGGAAGAGAATACACAAAACAGTGGCAATGCATGTAATCAAAGGCCTGCCACCTCTGTGACTTTGACCTGAATATGCATCTGCCAGCTGGATTTTTAATAAAATATTTACACGCATATATAGAAACGACATATATATATATATATATATCCACTCAGATGTGGACTACGCTCTTTGCGTAGCTCACCATTACACAACTCCTCCCAGCACAGCTCACCTGTTGGACTTGGAATGATACAGTTGTTGGGTCCTTCCTTGAATACTAGGGAAGCGGTTTAACTGGAAATAGAATGTTTATCCTCCGTTGTTATAAACCTAACACAATAGCTAGGAACAGCCAAAATGCCCATTGAACACAAGGGAGAAGATCTGCACAAGCTGCAATAACACTAAGTGTGTTAGTAACTAGAAGAAGGATTCAGATTTAAAGTTAAACTACTTTCAATCTCTTAAATGTTGAGAGCTAAACTACATCAAATTCACCAACCTAACAATAATTATACCATAAGCAACCATGTAGTGAAAAACATAATAAAATCAGTTGACATACATGTGGATGGCGATGGTTCAGCTGATGACATTGTGTCAGAATGTCTCGTATCTGAATCACTCTTTGATGGTGGCTGAACATGAGCAAAAACTACATGTGGCAAGGGACTGGATGCTGGAACTGAATGGGAGACGGGTGCTGATGGGTGTACTTGTTTTTGTGGTGATGGACCAAAGACAGGTGGGAAAGTATTTGGTGCAACAGCAGGTGCTAAATGAGACTGCTTTCCAGTCTTCCCCCTAGATCCAAAGTGGAAACTGGGAGGCTTTGCTTCATAACTTTTCTCAGGTGCAGGCAAAGTTTTATGCGGATCAGGTGAACCATCCTCAGGTGCAGGTCCGCCTTTTTGAGTTACAGGTGGAGAAATATCAATTGCAGGTGCAGGTGAAACTGCAGGAGCTAGATGGGGGTTGTGGTGGTGGTGGTGATGATGGTGATGGTGATGGTGGTGGTGGTGGTGGTGGTGGTGGTGGTGGGGCTGAGGCAGTGGAGCAGGAGAAGGTGACCATGCAGTGCCATCGCCACCATTGAGGGAGTGCTGCAAGATAGATGAGAGACGAACTTGCTTGACTCTACCAAATACAGTATTATTCAGGCCCAGGTTTCTTGAATGAGAACGTGTGATGGTTTGGGCCAGTTGTTTTAATCTCTGCGTTGAAGGAGTATTACCAATTGTCAGTAGAACAGATGACTGAACAGTAGTGGGGGCTGCTACAGTTGAACCTTTTGAGTTTGACAAGCTAACATACAAGTTCTGCATCCAACAAAATAAAATCAATCAGAATCTGCAAAATGCACCCAAGGTTATCAAATCATCAAACTCTTACAATAAATTGATAGATGCAAAAGACAACCACACTACAGCACAGCTCTGCTTCAGGAAAAGATAGGCAAATAGTAGGTACGGAGGAGACAGCAAAAGGATAGACTAACCTCATAAGGTGCTAGATGTAATCCCGACTTCAGCTGGCTTTTCAGTTCATTGAAATTTTCTTGTATTTGATAGATAGAAAAGTTTAAGGTAAAATTAAAAAGGATTTGCACTTTCTGCAGAAGAAATGCATTCTGTGGAGGAATTATAGTAATTCCACCGGGAAATTTTAGCACCTCAAAAAATAATGTGCGCCCAAAAAAAGATGTATTCAGGCGGAGTGATTGGTGTGTAACCAGATATTCAAAAGATGCCCTGATCAAACTTTGAGAAGTTGGTAATAACTTTGATGATTTTGGGTCCGGATCAACCCCAAACACAACTCTTGTTATGTTTGATCCAGCAATGGGTTCCAGAGATAAGATTACCACCTGGTTCAAATAGTAAATTAGATCAAATACAGAAAAGATGGAGACTCTACTCAGAAAAGAAGAGCAAAGATACCTTCGTTGAGGGAGCAACTATCTCGTCAAAAATGTCATCTTCAAGCTGCAAGATATTTCCCTCCAGGAAGGAAACTGGTTTCAAAAGGTTGAAACTTGCTACTATATAATGATCTGGATAAACAAATGTTGCCCATCAGAAAGTATAGATATACTAACTAATGTCATCACAAAGAAAAATTGTGTTCACAACATAAAAATACAAAAAAATAATAACAGCTATGAGGTGATTTACAAGGATTATAGAAAAGAAAAAAGGTAAGAAAGAAAAGGAAGTAGAATAATATGCATTACTTATGTAACAAGAGTACAAGACTTAGCACAACACTCGAAATCGAGTGCTAGCATCGCATGGTCAAGACTAACATGCACAATTACTTTTTACATTGTCCCAAACCCACTAAGTATCGCATGCCTTATGCATTGTTGGTGATCTAAATTAGCATCCAAAGATATAACACCAGCCATAAGACTGAGTAATTCAGGCCATTCTAGCAAAAAAACAGAAAAATGCATGTCATGTCTTCCAAAATGCACCTTAGAGCATTCACAAAGGTTGTTCAATAGTTCAATGCAATAGTGCAATTTTTTGAACTATTTTGGCATCTATTGAATTGAACTGCAGTTTTACTTGCAATGGTATAATTCAATAGCTTCACATCAATAGCTATATCTTTTTAAATGTCACCCGACTCATTGGTCTTCTCTTTTATGTTTCTCTCTCTTCTGCAACCCCATGTGACATGTGGGGCCCTTGTCTAGTGTTATTGCAATTCATACCAGGGTGTTATTTCTTGCACTCTCTATTGCAATTGCATTAATTGCAATGAACTAAACTACACCACTGCAAGTGAATTTTAATCTATTAGTTCAATTTCATGCAATAAAATTGCAAGTACACCACTATTGCAAATGCTCTTAATATAGATTATCCATCCAAAAAGCTTATGCTATTAGGTGGAGAGACCCAATGATATATATATATATATATATGCTCATTCAGGTGAGAACGTTCGCACCTGATGCCAAGCACTCGGTAGTGCAAAATTTTGCAGCTACAAAGCGCTCGGCGCTAGTTTGTCAGCGTTCATGTTAGAATTTAGCTCTGGAATTTTGGGCAGACACCAAGCCCATTTTATACCCTAGAAGGGGATGGGGTGAAAAGATAGAGGTTTACCCTCAAAACTAGGCGGAGGAAGCATATAGATAGGCCCCTTCCATTGAGAGATCCCTCAAATAAAATTAGGCCCCTTCCATTGAGAGATCCCTCAAATAATTTTATTTAAGGGATCCTTTATGAGGCTCATTCCATATAGTATTTCAACAATCCGAACGGTCTATTTTTTAAGTCTATATTTAAAGATCATCCTTGCAAAAAATTAGACAAACTGAAAACCATTAAGCTATCAAAATTTGATCAAATAAATAGACGAACATAATATTTTTGATAAACACTTGAAATGGTGACCGATTAATCAACGGTTAAATGTTTTCCGATTAACCTAAATTTATGCAAGGACGATCCTTTAAAGTAGACCAAAAAATAAACGGTTCTAATCATCAAAATATAATGTGGAGTGGACCCTACAAGAGAACCCTTAAATATGCTTATTTAAGGTATCCCTTAAGGGAAACAGTCTCTATATATATATAGTCCTCTAGAGAAGATGTCCGCATTTTTCAAAATTTGCGGATGCCGACTCAGTGCCGACATGGGGTAGACAGTGTGTCGACACGAAATTCTAAAACTTGTTGCAACACATCATCTATGTCGACACACTATTTACCCATGTCAGCACTATATCGGCGTCCGCAAATTTTAAAAAATACGAACATCCTCTCTAGAGAAAATCCCTATATATATAGCTTTACTAGACACTTAAGCACACATAAAACCCATTTTTTTGGGTGGACATACACATGGACAAGTGATCCCTCTTTTGAGTGATCAGGAATTCTTATCTAGTCCCTATTAGGGGTGACCTATGGTATCCAATCCAAGAAATAAAACTATTAAAGTTGAGAGACCCAAAAGGTTTATATATAGATTTATTAAACACTTAGCGCAACCAATGTGAGACTAGTGCTCAACATGTAAGTCCCAAATATTAGCACAACATTCTGATGGATCTTGGGCACATAAAATAATATTTGTTGGGAAGACTAAAGATCAAACGAAAGAACATTAAAAGAAATAAAGAAATCAAACACATAAAACTTAACATGAAAAAGAAAAAGGAAGGAAAATGGAAAAAGCCTGCTTCAGCAGATTGTGCTTGCCCACAAGGACAAAGAACATAATCCCCTAACAACACCAAAGAACCGTACTCTCTCTCTATCTATCTCTCTCTCCCCCTCTCTGTCTCTCACTCGCTCACTCACTCTCAAACATGAGACAATTGGAAACTAATTGCAAGCGAAGCATGACTAATCATAAAAGACATAAGCTTGTAACCAGGTTCCAAACTCGGTGAAAATTAGAGTAACGCATCAACTGAGTCATATGAACTCTAGAACAACAGTAGTGACTCAGATTAAACACTTAACAACCAGTCCAAAGTCCCAAAAAAGGTGGCTCGGCAGCCATCCATCGTCATCACTGCATCCAATATTGTCAATGAAATTTTTAAAAGTGTTGCTAAAGTTAGCTAAACCAATAAATTGAGTCAGTTATCTGATTCCAGCTATACATATCATGCTTCATGCCTCAATATGCCAGGGGAACAAATATACTTAGAGATGATTACATGGTTATAAAAGAATAATCAAATAGCATCAACAAAAAAGAAAGGTACTTTGATATTATTCGAAAATAATATATGCCAACAAACAAAAAGCGTTCATTTCCAGCTTCCAAAGAAAGAAAGGCAGTTTGATACGGATAATTTAAGCCTACATTCCAAAACCTAATCTTGGTTAACATGGAACAATTATGGGATAAGAACACATGAAAATGAAAATGTTATCTATTTGATAACCCATCAAACTTCAGCAGCCTTATAAGCAAATCATTCTGGATAATAAAGTGGTTTCCTTATTTCCTGCTTTGGCTGTGATTTAATTTTGCAAATCTTCTAGATGCAAGGACTAAAGGATGAACCAGTAAATAGAATTCACAATTTAAAAAAAAAAAAAAGGAAAAAAAATAGGGCACAACTATACAACCCCCCTTCCACAAGAAAAAAAAGTAAAAAAAAAAATAAAAAATAAAACTGTAGATTCCGATTCCTTAGAGTTAATAAACATGCCAAGTATAGTACACACTTTAATGGGAATGTCTCATCTTATTCCTTCTCATTTTGATTCTTCCTCATTCTAATTCCTCATCATTTCCATTCCAAGCACGTAAACATGTCATTAGATCAAAATCTAATTCCTGACTTTAATTCCAAAAAGTACAATACTTAATCAGGATTTGGACCGGGTTTGATCGTTAAGTATAAGATTTTTATCCAACGGTTGGATCAAGACTCATAGCATGTATTCTATTTCTACATTTTTTTCTATTATCCAGAAGGACAGGAACTACTCCTCTCTGCTCGACCTCATTGAACAATAGACCTTGAGGATTGATAATTAATTTATAACCCTCAGACTAAAACAATAATTTAGAACCCACAGCAAGGCTATGAGGAAGCTTATAATCAATAATAACTCCTAGGGAAATCAAACTCTAGCACATGCAAGTTCAAAATTGATAACACAAACGCCCATTATAACAGCTAAAATAGAGAGATCAGGGATGCTGTTACATACCATATTATTGATAAAAACCTATTATTTGTAAACACGAAACTTGTGTGTTGAACATGAAAATACCCAAATAATACCTGACAACGTGGCTGTGCAGTACATTTTTGCAAATATGTTATTCTCCAATTTGAATTTTCTAAGTACAAAATATTAAAAAAAACATAATGGTGAAATAATCATGAAGGTATATACCACCTGTAATTTTCTTGCCAAAGACGTACACCACCATGATAGTCTAAAGACTTTCCCTTCATTTATTTATTTATTTTTTATTTTTTTTAGAGGAACGGCTTCCCCTCTAATTAAGTAAATGTGTTTTCCATTCAAAACCATTGAAACAAGTGTTGAACATGACCATCATGTTATCTAGTATTTGACATACCAAATACTTCAAAGAAGCATCAAGCATTTTACAGATCATAGGTGAAAGCACATTGACTTAAACTGGAATTCTTTTTCCTCATGCACTAATCCAAATGAGAACATGTTTCTATGGACATAGAATACATTAATTCAACCCCCCCCCCCCCCAAAAAAAAAAAGAAAAAGAAAAAGAGAGAATGAATTAATTCATATATATTATATGCTATCAAATTAATTTAAATTTTCTGATCAATGACAACAAGTTTATTACATAAATAACATATGGGAACTTAAAAGGAGAGTATTATTCACATGAGCGACAAAGAAAGAGCTCCTGCGAGCGTTTCATTAGTTTAGTGACTGTAATTCAATTCAAGTGGTGTGGCTAACTAAAAAATCAGCTGGGTCATTTATATACAAACCATTGGATCCTCATAGCAACTCACATTTGTGCTTTTTTTGTATCTCAAGTAAGCAATTCTGCTTAAAAGGAGAGTATTATTCGCATTAGCGACAAGGAAAGAGCTCCTGTGAGCGTTTCATTAGTTTGGTGGCTGAAATTCAATTCAAGTGGTGTGGCTAACTAACAAATCAGCTGGGTCATTAATATACAAACTGTTGGATCCTCATAGCAACTCACATTTGTGCTTTTTGTGTACCTCAAGTAAGCAATTCTGCTTAAAAGGAAACATATCATTCTGACTAACATATCCATATTTAGCATCTGAATACACTTCCTTAAAATGTAGGTTCTTAAACTTAAAATTCTGCATGGCTTACTTTAAAGAGAAATGAACAACTGAAATAAGAACCAAACATATAAGTCAACAAGTCTAGCTACAATTTATTTTTTCTTTTTTCAGTTATATTCTGCTCCTATTAGTTCCGAATAATATAGGGGGAACAAATGAGAAATTAATCTTGAACCAAAGATATTTTAATACTAGGGACACCACAGCTTAGTTAAGTTTCTCGTTTCTAATAAAGCAAAATAAGATAAGCAGAATAAAAAGGAAAAAAATAATAATAAACAAAGAAAATAACATAGGCAATAGACTCAAAATTGCTCGATCTTTTGTTGTCCTACATTTTCTCAGCAACCAACTAACAAAGACCAACCAACACCAACAACCGAAAATAAATTCCAAACCCCCCCCCCCCCCCCCCCCCCAATTTCAAAACAAATCAACATTAAAAGATACCAGAATGATAATTTTGTTTCCCTAATTTTCTCAACAACCAAACCAAGCACCCCACGGCCACCAACCAACAAAAAAACCAGAAATCATATATCTCATAAACCCCCAAAAAAAGCTAATAAATAAAATGAAACATAAAAGCCAAAATTCCTAAAAAATCGAAAATTCAAGATGCAAAGGCTTGTAACACAATGTTGATGTACAGAAACACTAGAAACAAATCAAAGCCCAATTGCAGAAATTCATCAACCCACCTTTGAACTTTGAATCAAGATCCAAATCACTGTGATCCGCAAACTGAAGAAATGGAGGCAACCAAAACATAGCAGAGAGGAACAAAGCAAGAGACAGTAAGAGAACCAAGATGCATCTGAGGCTAATGAGCCTTTGAATCCCAGCATACCAACAAGCACAGTGACGCTCTGCATTTTGCTCTGAGGCCTCAGAGCCCACACTGGAAGGCAAAGCCTGGTCTTCTTCAGCCTTTCCCATAGAGAACAATGCAAATGGTGAAGTGGGTCAGTATCCATGCCCGGTTTGCGCAACTGGGTCTTGGTTGGTTTCACCCATTCTGGATCCTAGAATGAGAAACTCAAACAACCACTTACACAAATTTTAGAGACAAAAGAGATTGTGGATGTGGATGCGGATGCGGATGTGTTTGAGTCTTTTTCTCTTTTTGAATTTCCTCTTGCGGAAAATGAATAATAAGTTTAGGGTTTCAAAGTGAGGACTGGAGAAGTAACTTCTGCTAGAAATGACAAGTACAGTCTTTTTTGAGATGGTGTTGCTTTATCTGTTTTTATTTTTAATATTTTAAAAAGTTTTAAATAGAGGAAGTGAAGGGGAAAGTACAGCGGTCAGCGGGGGTTGGACGGATTTATTTAAACCGCTGCACTAGAAAATATAGGAGATGATGTAAATTTTGTTTTTCTATTTTTTGATAGATAGGCGAATTTTCCACATTATTCATTCTACATTTCTACTTCATAAAAGCATTTACATTTTACATCATCTTAGGCTCTTAGCGGTAAGAGGCCAACCGAAGTGCTGCGTCTTCCACTCAAACTAGCTGTTAACAAGATAAACCAAACTAAGCAAGATAATGAGTGTTGGAACATAAAATTGCACGGGGAAATTCCTCCAATAAGTAATCTTCTTTGGTTGATCTTGAGAAGTAGGACATCGTCTTCGATCAAAAATGAGAGCGAAAGGATGTATCATGTACCTGTAAAAGGCACTCCAATATGCTCAAATGATGTACCTGTAAAAGGCACTCCAATGCTCAAATTATATTTCTACTTCAAATTTTCAGTAGTTATAGTCAAATAAAAATTATGTACTTTTCACCATGGAAACCTTCAAAATGATGGTTTTCATGGAATTCAAGCTAGTTTTTTTGGGGTTCAAGCTCCACTATGCCACTACCTAAGTGGCTCTTATTTCTTGCTGCTTTGATTTTTTGCTCTTCATGCAAGGAATCACTTCAAGTTCATTCATTGAACTCATGGTCAATATTTAATATAATTTTCAAAAGTTTGGGTTCATTCATCAAACCCATGGTCAATAGTCAATAATTCTTTTATGAGTTTGAGTTCTTTCATTCAACTAGTTTAGGCTCATTCATTCCCTCATTAGATCATCCATTTAGCCAACTTAGGCTCATTGGTCACTCTGTTAGAATTCATTTAGAGCTTGTTTAGCACTATCTATATAGGAAATGCTTTTCCTCATCAACACTTCTGTTAGAAGCAATTTTGTTAGAAGCACATATGTAACACCCTGAATTTTTTGCTTATATTAATTTTGTTACTTAAGCTATTTAACCTTGTTCTTAAGATTTGTTTAAAGGAAGTAAAGTTTTCTTTAACTTTGTTTCAACTAATTGGACCTTTAGTCGTGATTTTCGAGTTTAGTTGTGTGAAAGTGAATTTTTGGATAAAGGAAATTCAAGAGTTTGGTGATTATTTTTTTGTTTTCAGTTTTCAAAATTAAATTATGAGAGGAGGATTTTTCATAATTTTCTGGAAGTAATTTGACTATTTTGAGGCTATAGGAAATTAGTATTCATCGTTACGAGTTTGTAGGATTTTTCGGGGAATTATTTGGAGTCCCAAGTTATTTTTGGTGAATTTCTGAAATTAGAGAAATTAGAAACAAAATAGGAAATTAAATAAAGTGAAAATGTTGGCGCGGACGTTGACTAGGCTGACAACGTCCACGTGGCGCGACGCAGTTGGACGAAAGAACTGACAGCGCGCTAACAAGGCGTCTAGCTGAGGTGAGATTGAAGGATCTATACGCCGCTTTACATTGAAGGATCGCCCACGATCTAATCTCAACCGTTGAGCTTCATTAAAGCCCAGCGAATCACAGCCGCCCATCCCTTTTAAAAACTGGTCAAGCCCAGTGCCCTCCCCTTTGACCCGCGTGCATTATAGTCGGGCGACCCGGCCCGTTTTGTGTCTGTAATTGGGAGACCAGCCGGGTTATTTGTGACTAAGTTCAACTTTTTGTGTGTTTTTCCTTTGTTTTTGACGCTTTTGAGCATCTTATCCCACATTGAAGAATTAGAGAAACTTTTCACCTTCTTGTACCTATAAATAGAAATCATTGTACCTCATTTTCACTTGCACCACCAAGTGAAGTTTGAGATACTCACTCCTTGATTCTTTGGGAGTCTCTCTAAGAAAGACATACCAAAAGGGAAGAAATCTTCCATAGTTTAAACGTTTTCTTTTGAAAAGCTTGCCAAAGAGGAGGAGCCCTTGGGAGTGGAGTCTAGCTTTGGAGGTCTACAACTGGGTAAGTCTTTTATTTATTTTTCTTAGACTTTAATATTAGGTTGCATGTTTAAATTAATTAAGTATGATTTATTTATTAATTAAGCATGCCTAGATTTGTTTTGGAAATTTATTTGTTTAATTTATTTGGTTAATTAAGCATGATTAGTTGTAACTTTAATTTGAAAATTTATTTAAAGGTTATTAACTTGTAGAGATTAATTGAATTTAAACTATTATTCAAGCTTGATTAATTAGTGAAATATTTTGGAGAAATACTAATTAATTAAATATTAGGATGATACTTAGATTTGATTTGTTCTAACCTAAATTAATTTGTAGAATTGCTTTAAACCAAGGCAATTCAAGTAGTTTGACTTTAAAATTAACTTGAAACTTAGAAACCCTAAAGAATAGAGTTTAGTCCACTTAGAACTAAAGTCTTTAGAGACGTGTGACCTAAAAGGATGAGTCATAATGAGATCGTGTTGAAGTAAATTTTGACTAAGTTGTCATATTGTCAAACACTAGGAACACCAGTTACTGAATGATTTCTTTGTGACATAACAAGAAGGCGATGGATTCGAGACAGATGAGGATGCATAGGCTTTGTAAGAAAATACGTGAAGAGCATTGGATTCCAGGTAAGGGGATTTATTATACATTCCTAACTATGGACTTTGTGTGTGTATGTGTAGTTTTTAAACTACTATAACATGCTATTATGTTTATTGTGTTTGGTCTGAGAGTAAGGATATCCTCGTTGATGACCTTGGGTTTAAATCTCTAAACCTTTTAGAAGAATTGATCACTACGTTATAGGGTGCTTAGCCATGTTATCACATGTGGCATGTGCTTGTGCGAAGCCAGGGCTCCTAACTGATCCTGTGGCAATTGATACGATTTTTCAATTGCGAGTTCTTATCTTTGATTACCAGGGCACTCTCGCTATGGATGTTATTTCTTTTAATAGCTAGCCATAGTCGTACCTAATGTGTATCAACCATCCGTATTATTGTTATTTATGGATTTTTATGCATGTTTGTCATATTGTTGTACAATCGAGTCATAAATGTTTTGTAAAGGATTTCAAAGGAAATGTTTGAAGAACTTGTTTTGAATGATTTAAGAATCCAATGGAAAAAAAAAATTTCACTATGTTTTTTACTGGGAAAGGTTTTGTGGTCTTCAAACCTAGCAGGGTCTCCTAAGGGAATCTATGATCTTATGAGATGCTTACTCCCTACATACTTTTTGTGTTCCTTGTTTATTGAATGTTTTTATAGGTACGAGCATGGTAAAGAGACGAACTTGGACGATGGTCGAGCAGAGCAACATTTTGTGACTTGTCAACTATCTAGATTTATTTGGTGATGTCATTTGATTGTTTTCTCGTTTTCGAATATGTCTTGAATGATTTTACTTCCATTGTTTGTAGATGGTTTTAAATTATTTACTTTGTTTATACGTTTGCGTAGTTTTGAAACATTTATTCTATGTTTGCTATGTATTTCGAATTTATGTAATTCTTTAATGTTGCAATGAACTACCGTAACCTTCGAGGTTAGTTTTATAAAGAAGTTTTATTTTTACTTCACATGTTTTCCGCTACTTATTATCTCTAATTCAACCCAGTCCCATTAATTAAAAATGCTCAACCTATCTTGGGTATCTTGGAGAATTAATGCTTGATTAGTGGCATTAATTTTTTAGGACATTCAAGATAGGTGCATCTGTTGCATACTCGGGATTCGGGGTGTGACAACATACAAATTTTTATAAAAATACTAAATGCTTTTTGCAAAAGCACTTGGAATTGCTTCCTGCAAAAGCACTTGGAATTGCTTCATGCAAAAGCACTTGAAATTGTTTCTTGTAAAAGCACTTTGAAGTGCTTCCTGCCAAAACCCTTAGAAGTACTTTCTAAGGAAGCAGCTAACAGATTCTTCTCAAAAAACCACTTACAAGCATTTTTATAATTCAAAAGCACTTTTAATTTTTTATGTCAAACCACTACTACATAAATATCAGTTGTAAACGCAACCAATATGCAACCGATATGGTAAATGTTTTAATATCGTTTTTATTTTTATTTTTTCAAAACCGATGTCTATACCATTTTACACAGGGACAGAGCCATTGGTTGGCTAGCCTGGGTTGTAGCCCGAACATGATGCCCAACTGATTTTCCACTTTGACTATGTAATTTTGGGTTTGAATGTTTTTTAGCCCACCCACATATATAATACACAGCCCACCCATCTCCAGCCCATTATTTTATTTTTCTCCTTTCTATTAATATACAGGTCACAATTTAAATAGGTTGTGTTTTGTGTTTGCATTGCATCTTTATTTATTGTTTTATTGTTGTTTTTTTTCTTTCATGTATGGATTTGCATTTTAAGGGGTAAGGTGTTAGAAATTGATCATATAAACACAGCGGGAAATAAAATTTTATACGATCATGCTTCGGATTGAGATATGATACAATATTTTCTATGATTTACAAAATAGGATTCATACCTTGTTCTTTTTATTGGAAGCTTACCAAGGTGCAAATCCACAAGCTCTCCGTCAGTTGGTCCTTCTAGTCATATATAGATCTATGACCTCTAATTAGTCCACACTAGGAGGAAATGGAGGGATTGAACTCTCTGGAGAATGAGAGTGCTAGCTCTCTTTCTCAAAAATGGCATTTTGATAGAAAGAGCATAAAGTGATTTCTTTGGAGTTTCACTTTTTTTTATACACAACTTGACTAAAAGCCCATATATATAGACTTGAGTGGGAACCATTATCCCACTAAAGGGGGCCCGGCTGTGAGACCCCGAAAATTTTTCGTGTTCTATTTTCGGGTTATTCTATTTTCAAAGGTTGGTCTAGAGCTAATAGGAAAATAGTATTCTTCATTACGAGTTTGTAGCATTTTTTAGTATCTTTTTCGGAGTCCGGGTGTGTTTTTGGCAAGTTGTTCAAGTTGAAAATTTGTAGAAAGTTGGTTTTTGTTGATGTGGTGTGATCACAACCATTAGATTCACTTTGATCCAACGATTGAGAGGCTGCCAGCTGGGTGGGCAGCTGGCGTGAGGGGGAAGAATGGTGAAGTTTGGAGAAAGTTGGAGATTTCGGTAAAAGTATATAGAACCAACCACCGAAGGCTCGGTGGAACCATCAAGAGCTCGACAGCTCTGGCAAGTGCTCGGTGGTGGTTATATATATAGTCATCAAGTTCTCTCATTTTCTGCTTCTTTTCACTCAACTGTAACTTTCTTTTTCTTTTCTCTCTGTTCTTTCTCCTGCCAAGAGTTTCTTCTGTTTGTTTCCTTCATCGTTCGGCAAACCAATACCGGCAACGTGGATCTCGTGTGGTGGTGGTGTTGTACAAGTTGACTAAGGTTGCTCTGAATCCAGGTGGGTGATTCCCTGTTTTGGTCTTGTTGTTTTTGTTATTGTGGGTAGAACTTTGTTTTGTTTGTTAGTTTTGTTTACAACTGTTTTACTTGTATGCTAGAATCCAGGTGGGTGATTCCCTGTTTTGGTCTTGTTGTTTTTGTTATTGTGGGTAGAACTTTGTTTTGTTTGTTAGTTTTGTTTACAACTGTTTTACTTGTATGCTAGAATTGATAATTTTATGTTTGAATTGAGGATGATTTTGATCTTATGTGATTAATTGGTTTATTTTTATTGCCTGAGATTACCGGTTTGAGATATTTAGTTAGCTAGGCATCTAAATTGTTGTTGAGGTTATTGGTTGATGATTAGGCTGAGATTTGCCCGATTGATTGTTGGGATTATTATGTATCTTGAGAATATAGTTGGTGAGCCAGTTGGGCCAAATATAAATATTGGGCCAAGTAGACTGAGGTACTAGGGTTGATTGTATGTGGTAGGTAGCCCAAGTTATACAATCAGAATTGGTTATCCTCACTATCAGTTCAGTTTTTACATTTGACCCAAGTAGGGTGATATTTGGCCAAAGTGGAACGGCTATGGGAGTGTTGATCGTTGATGTTGGTGGTTAGTGTTTTGTTGTGCACAGGTACACTTGAAGGTTACGTGGAATTTTGGCGAAGGTTGTTTATCAACTTTTCTTTAGACTCTGCTAGAGGTGGAATCAGGTCGGTAACCAAACCAACATCTATCAATTGACCACCGATCCAACCCCCTTCGAGATGGTAAAACGGCGACCGTTACCGTCCCGACAATGGTCGGTTAACCAACGATCAGTCACATCGACAAGCCGGTCGGAATCGGTAGTTTAGTGGGCCTTCCAACCCTACTTATATGCATGTACTGGCAATTATATGCATGTATAGTTCGTTAGATAAGTCATACAAGCATACTTTTAAGTAAGGAATTTAAAAATCCAGCAACTTACACTAACCAAAGAAAGCAAACGTAGATGCTTGTATCTCAACAAACAAAGGAAATAAAATACTTATATATATCCTTTCATTTTCCATTACTAACTTTTAGTCTAATTAGTTCATACTCCTAGAGACAAGCAAGACTAAAACAAAGGAATGAAATTAGATTCCTAAATCATACTAATTTGTTTCAAATACTCACTACAAGAAATGTGAGCAAAGCTCACCCTTATTGGTTGCACAGGAATGAGTGACAATTAGGCAATAGGGACTAAAGTGCCTCGATTCTAACAAAACTGGGTGGCAATTGGGCAATAGGGACTAAAGTTCCCAATTGCCTCCCTTTTTTGTACAACCAATGAGGGTGGGCTTTGCTCACATTTCTTGTAGTGTGTACTGACTTTCAATTATGTAAGATGTCTATTATTCACTTAGGCAATAAAATTAGATTGCTAGTCTTGAGCTTATGCACATAGAGAGTTGTGAGTCACATTTAATCCAATCCTAAGTGTATCCTAGCTGAGAGCAATACTAATTCAGGTTATGAATCCTTTCTAAAACAGGTTGGAGTTATCAACATGCTTGGATATATTGATTTAATTTAAAACACTAAGTAAGTTATTCGATCAACAAGGCAAATTGCATAAGTTTGATCAATCTAAGTTGATTATCAAATTCGATCAGGTCTCTTCCTCAATATAGTGCCACAAATTGAATTCATTTACATACTTACACATGTTAGTTTTTTTCTTACTTGAAGTGAACAACTAAGAAACAATATAAATAGGGATTATGAAATTAAGGCAGATTAAATGGATAAAATAGCTTAGTAACTCAGTAATTATTTTCAAACATATTTTTAAGCATTTCAAACATAATGCACATCCAAGCATTCAATACCAAAAGTACAAACACAAGCATATATACACATATGTATATAGGTATATAGTATAAACAAAAGCATAGGGCTATTAAGTGAACCAGCTCCCTTTACCTAGAATGAGTCATTGTCCTTACTACTGTTCAACAAATTGTTTCCCTAGTTTAAAAACACAACCAAAATCAAAAATGACATTCTCTCACCAAAACTAGGGTTTTCTAGGTTTTTAGAGGCTTAATGGACAAACTAAGTTGCATCCGAGATTTAAAAATAAAAAACAATTGAAATCTGACCCTTCACAAGTTCTAAATCATGTATTTAAGCATAAATGAAGGTTTAAAGACATTACAAAAACTATGACAAGTAAATAGGTATGTTGGAGCTAGGTTTCAATTAAAAAACATGAGATTTTGACAACCCAAAACTTGATCCAAGAGTAATTGGACTCCGTCATGGTTCTAGAAAAGTCCTAAGGTTGATTTATGACTTGTGTAAACTGAAGGTTTAGGTCAAATAGCATTAAAAAAAAATATGGTAGTTTAGTGCATACTTGGTTTCTTGAAAAGTCCAACAAAGCAATATCTGCTCAGTGATTTTTATAAAACTCTACAAAAATAATTTGAACGAGATTTTTCATAAGCAGTTAGAAGACACACTAACACTCATGAAAAACAATTTCCAAAGTATTTGGAGTTGTGCAAGTGGGGTTTTCAATGAGCCAAAGTTCACACCAGAAAACTGAAATTTGCATAATCACTATTCATTTGGTCAAAAATCTTATTTTTGTGTATACTGAACCAATCGAGTGAAACTAATGGGAAAATGTTTGAAATCACATTTAAAAGATACTATAACAATTTCAAATAAAAATTCTCAGTGTATCAAACTTCGTGCATACAAATCTAAGGCTTCTCTCTTTAAAAACATGCTGAAAGTGTAGCAACTTGTAAAATCCATTTCAAATCTATACAAAGTTGGATAACAAGTTGGATTTGAGTGGTTCTTGTTTATAAAGGAAGATTAGGATGTCTAGTTTCTCACACTAAAACAGTTTTGTCAAATTTCAAAAGAATTAAAATAGGCATCGAAAATATGGCAGTGGGGTCAGTGAGTAGAAAATCAGCCAAACAAGAATTTAAAACATGACAACCTATTGATTTTCGAAATGCAACTTGTTTAAGCCATTCCAACATCTTTCTAATCCTAAGATTTGACATTAAAGAACTTGGAAGATTGGTTTGGAGGTTTTCTTACCAGGATTCCTCTCGAAGGCAGTGTGGTTGCACTCCTTTTTCTTTTGATCATCTTGAATTTTTGGTTGTTCTTGAACTCCTTCAAGTTCTTCCTTTTCTCTATCTCTTTTTTTCTTTCTCTCTTTCTTTCTCTCTTCTTCTAGTTGAAACGAAATTGAATGTGAGAAGAGTTTGTCTGAATGTAAATGGTTTGGTTTTATAAAGTGGAGGTTATGGTCATTGGAGGGAAAACAAAGAGTCACAACCTTCAGTTTTCCTTCTTTGCATGGGAAAAGGTCTCTAGGCTGGCTTGTCATATTTTGTTTCTCTCAAGAGGCCTTTTAATTGGCTGGCCAATCCCATTGAGGCCTGGTTTAGTTAATAATTAGTCTACCTCAAGGCTTTGATACTTTGGAGAAGTCTATAATAAATTTTCTATAAAAATCGACATGGCCAATTAAGGTTCTCACGGCTCTCACACTTGTAGGTGGCGGCAACTTCTTAATGAGCTCTACTTTTGCTTTATCAACCTCAATCACTCTTGGAGAAACAACATGCTCCAAAACTATGCCCTCTTGAACCATGAAATGACACTTTTCTCAATTGAGCACAAGGTTGGTTTCTTCACATCTTTGTAGTACAAGATCCAAGTGGTGAAGACAATCGTTAAAGGAAGAGCCAAAAACACTAAAATCGTCCATCAATACCTCAATGGAGCGCTCCACCATGTCACTAAAGATTGATATCATGCATCTTTGAAAGGTGGCTAGAGCATTGCATAAATCAAATGACATCCTTCTATATGCAAAAGTGTCATATGGATAAGTGAAAGTGGTCTTCTCTTGATCTTCTGGTGCTATAAGGATTTAATTGTAGCCACTATACTCATCAAGGAAGCAATTAATAGTAGGAATGACCCGCCAATCTCTCCAACATTTGATCAATGAATGGCAATGAGAAATGATCCTTCCTTGTGGTATTGTTGATCTTTCTATAGTCAATACACACTCTCCAACCCGTGGGGAGTCTTTGTGGCACAAGCTCTCCCTTCTCATTTGCTACCACGGTCACTCTACCTTTCTTGGGCACAACTTGAACCTGTGACACCCACTTTGAATCCGAGATTAGATATATCACTTTCATATCAAGTAGCTTCATGATCTCCCCTCTAACAACTTCTTTTATAGGAGGGTTGAGTCTTCTTTGAGCGTTCATTGTTAGCTTGATATCATCTTCAAGATGAATTTTATGCATGCATAAACTAGGGCTTAATTCCTTGATATCGGCTATGATCCATCTAAATGCTCATTTGTGTTCTCTAAGCACTCTCATAAGCTTACTTTCATGCAAATCACTCAAACAAGAAGACACAATTACGGGCAACATGGGGTTTTCACCAATAAAAGCATACTTTAAATGTGTAGGAAGAGATTTAAGCTCAAGATTAGGGGGCATGCACTTGATGGGAGTAAAGGAGTAGGGTTAGAAGGACCTACCTTAAACTTGGGAGCCAAGTGTGGTGTGTAGGACCTCAAGTGTCTCATCGTTCATGAAATCCATGTCATTGTGCATGATACAAGCTTCCAAAGGATCATTTGTTGATGTCTCAATGAATGTATTCTTCACAAATTTGTCAATGCAATCCATCACTTCAATCCGGTAACAATCATAAGTTTGTGATAGTTTCTTCAATGCATTAAAGACCCTAAAGGCAATGGTAGTGTCATGAACGGTCATGGTCATAAGCCCTTGCTTAACATCAATTTTGGCAAGTCATGAATGCACGGCCAAAGATGATAGACAAGTCATTTCCATCTGTTTGTACCTCATCCATATCAAGAATAATAAAATCCGCCAGTATAATGAGCTCATCAATCTTCACAAGAACATCCTCCACCACTCCTCTTGGATACACAATGCTCCTGTTTGTGGATAAATCCACACCGATCTAACAGCCAATCATGGCTAGACACGTGGCCGATCAAATCCAACTTCGGTATTTGACTTCTCAGTGGTCAAATTTTGACCTCCACGCCATCACACAGCTCGGCACTTCCTCTGTCAGCTCAGATCGGATCATCATGGCGAGCCCTTCGTGACCAGTCCGACCCGAATCGAGGATCTTCCAGAGGATTGAGTGTTCATCTTTCCTTGGTCATCCTGGTTCGGCTCAGCTTGGCGCTGAGGGAACATCTTTTCGGACCCTAATCACAACCAGTTTTGGCTCGGAAGGATCACCACCTATTGGATCGGCTCGGTTCGAAAGACCATGTCCGACTCGATCACACGTGGACTTCATGTGCGCACATAAGGACATGTGTTCGGGTCGGCTCAGCTTCCCGCCACCATTCCAAGGAAGATCACATTGGGATGAACCGCCATACTTAAATGCACCTGACAGGATCTTCTGACAAATGAGACTTCCCAGTTCACATTCATGACTATTGAGGCAGTTCACCTGAACCTTCCATACTTACATTTAATGCAGCATTGAATGTAAAGGAAGTGAGTAGCTGTGCATGCCACTGTTCACAACCGAACGCTTGGATCTTTCTTAACCAGCCAACCACATGCAGGTAACTTACTCATCACAATCTCCTTTGCCTATATATACCAAATCATATGCACAAAATCAGGGAGCTAACTATCAATCCTTCACCAGAAAAACTTACACTAAAATCTCCACTCGCCCAAGAACATACCCAACTTGCTGAGAATAAACCCAGAACATTTACCTTGTTCTTCCTGTTCTCCCAAGTTCATCCTTTTGTTCTTCCTCACTTATATTCAAACACCATCAAACAGACATCACTGACTTCATCATCGGAGCGTGTTTAGTTGATACCACACCGGTCCATCTCCTTTGATCTTGTTTTTATACAGGAAGATCACACGTCATCATCCAGCAAGACTTTTGATCAGCCAAGTCACCATTTCTAAGTTGTTGCATCTGTCTTACGAAAATTTGCATCAACAGCTCCTATCTGCCAATTGAAAAGAAATAGTAATGGGAGAGATGTCTCTAAGACCTAGTGTTTCATACACATGATACGGCATAAGATTGATGCTCGCCCCTAAATCCATCAAGGTTCTTTTAAAAGGTTGGTTTCCAATGGTGCAAGGGACGGTAAAGGAGCTCAGATCCTTCAACTTTGGTGGAAGCTTCCTTTGTAAAACGGTACTCACTTGCTCACTTAGTACTACATTGTCATTATTCTCAAATTGTGTCTTGCACCTCTTGTTTGTACATAGATCCTTCAAGAACTTGGAATAGGAAGGAATGGTCTTGATGGCATTGAGGAGTGGAATGTTGATGTCCACTTTCTTGAACAACTCAAGAAGTTCATTCTTCTCTTTCTCTTTCTTTGCCTTGACTTCTTGCTTCTTTTGAACTTGAGGATATGGAAGTGGTGGCTCAAAATCTTGTACTATATTCAAAGGAAGGTTGAATGTGATACCTCTCTTGAATGGTCTCTCGGATTGCTCTTGCTCTTGCTTCTCTTTGATGCTACTCTCGGCCTTGGTATTAAGATTGTCCTTCAAAGCCTTAATTATAATAACCATCATTATACCTCAAATTCACTTCACTATTACCCAATTCCATGACCTTCCCTTTATTCTTCTCTTGCTTCTCAAATCTGGGTGGTGCAAGTGGCTTTCCTTGTTGTGCCTTGGTGTGCTCCATAGGTTGTTCTTGTACCTTTTCTTCAAAGCTTGCCAATGTTACTTGATTGTTGTACTTCTTGCCACTTCTCAAGGTAGTGATAAGTTTAGCTTGCTTATATTTTGGATTGTTCTCAACCATACTTGGAAACATACCTTGCTTCCTTTCTCTAACCTCATTAGCCAATTGCCCCATTTGCATCTCAAGTTTATTCAAACCATTGCTTAGAATGTTGATCTTTTCATTTTGCTTGTCTTGATTTTCTTTGCTCTCTATGATGAAACTAGTTAGCAAATCTTCAATAGAGGGTTTTTTGATTACCTCTTGATGCATTTGTTGTTGTTGTGAAGAAGCTTTGTAGGGTATCCTAGGAGCTTGATATGAATTGATGGCTTCTTGGTTGTTGAATGAAGAGCTACTAGCACCTTAATAGCCATTATTAGGCCTTTGAAACTCTTAATCTTGCTCACGACTAGGATATGATGGTACTTGAGATGCTTGTGGTTGGTCACTCCATCTAAAGTTTGAATTATTTCTTCACCCCAGATTGTAAGTGTTGCTATAGGGGTCATTCATTGGTCTTTGTTGATAACCAAGTTGGTTACATTACTCCATAAATTCCGGAAATGAACCTCCTTAAGGGCATTGCATTGTCTCATATATGTTGCAAGCTCTCACATATCATACAACTATGCTCAACTTCCTTACTTGCCATAGATGAAGATGATGCACAACTAGAATTTCCTTGTTGAGCATTGAGAAGCAAATCAAGCTTCTTGTTCATTGTGGCCTCTATTTTCTTCAACTCTTATTGCACATTAATTTGAAGGGTGTCCATCTCAAATACGTTTCTTCTTTGTTGCTCTTTCATAGATAAGTTCACATCCTTCATTGGCAACCTATCATTGACATTGTCCTAAAGTTGTGAAGTCTCACTCAAATTATCAAGCTCCTCCATGGCCTTTCTTTCGATTTTGTCCATAAAGCTTCCTCTACATGCATAGTCCACTCTTCTTGTCTCTTGAGTCAATCCATTGTAGAAGAAGTTGAGAATCATCCACTTGGTGAGACTATGATTAGGGCAACCATTTTCCATATCTTTGAATCTCTTTCATGCTTCATGAAATAGCTCATTAGGTTATTTCCTAAAATGTATTAAGAGTTGCCTAAGAGCATTGGTCTTTGATGGTGGAAAGAACTTTTGGAGAAAGCTCTTTTGCATTTCCTCCCATGTGTGGATGCTTACGGCCGGCAACTTGTATAACCATTGCTTGGTTTTGTTTTTCAATTAGAATGAAAAAAGCCTTAGCCTCAAATTGTCTTCATTAATTCCATTTAATTGTACGGTTGAGCAAATTTCACAAAATTCGGTGATGTGCAAGTATGGATCACTACTTGTCATTTGCATGAAAGCTAGGTAATAATTGCAATGTACCCGGCATGATCTTAAATGCATTTGCACAAGGTGGAATCACAATGCAACTAGGATGAGTAGCCAAAAAAGGTAGTGTAAAATCTCTCAATAGTCTTTCTTCCTCTAGTGGTGGTGGAGGTAGATTCATATCCCTCATCCTTGCTTCCTTTGGAGGTGATCTTTCCCTTGTCTTCCTTGTACCTCTTTCTCTTGATCTACCCCTTGTAAACTCTATTAATTCCTTCCCATTTCTCAAAATATTGTATGAACTTGAAGTGCACGTGGTTGAGTTTCCACTCATACACCTATCAAGAGAGCAAGTATACTATAAGTCACAAGGATAAGAGAAAGAAACTCAAAATAGCATTCAATGTCAATAAAAGAAAATGGTAACTAACAAATGTACACAAAGTAATACACAAAAAGTGAAGCAATTAAACTAAAACGCAACAGAAAACTACTTTATGACCTATGCTCAATTTTTAGCTTATAACTTGTAAACCGCTTATCCGATTTTGACGTTCTTTATATAATTGGATTCAAGACGAAAAAATAAAGAACCTTTCGCGAACCAGATTCGTAGAATAACAACCAAACAAATCAGTTTAATCCAGAAAGAAATACTACGTTTTCTAACAAAGTAAAAACAAATTTAAAACTAAAAATTTGAAATTTGAAATTTTTTTTCTTTTCTTTTATACTAAATAAAATTAACCCTAAAGGCAACCCAATTTTGGGATCAAAGTCCTAGAACTCCAATCCCCGGCAACGGCGCAAAAAACTTGTTGATTATTCTACCTCAAGTACAAAGTTGTCAAGTTTTAGTATGGATTGGGAAGTAAGGGGTGTCATACCCAAGAGATTAGATTGGGACTTCAACCACAAGCTAGGTTGATTTTAGGGTTATAAAACTAACAAATAACCTACTATGTACTATGCAAAATCAAGACTAAGCATAATGGTATGTGCAAATGTGTAGTGTTGAGTTATTGTTTGGTTGATTGATGACAAGTGACACTAAAAAATTAAAGACAAACAAATTTAAATGGAAAGCAAACAAATTCAAGTACAAGTTTAAATTGATGATGATATGAGATTTGGGGTTTTGAGGTTCACACTAACCTTTCCATGTAACAAACAATATAATTAGTGATTATGTCAAATTGGATATATTAGATTCTCTCATAATCCTCGGCCAAGGTGAATTAGGGCATATCCTCTTTCATGTTATCAACTACCTCATCTAAGGTGATAGCTAACTACCCAAGATTAATGTCATAACAAACTCTAGGTGCATAAAGTTATAAGGATGAGAAATCCAAGCAATTAAACAATCCAACCAAGGTGTTTTTAAATTACTACACTCTTATGCAACATGCTTTAGAAACTAATGTTTATCAATCTCCAATTTCTACATGACAACATTTCTCATATGCACAAGTGATGAGTCCATGCATACAAGTCATGATCATTAAACTAGCATAAGAGCATATATATATCCAAATATGCATTATTTCACAAATCACAAAGTCATTACATAGTTGGGCTAGGGCTAAATCTCTAGCCCCAAATCAAGAAACTACTCACTAGCCATAAAAGTTACAAACAACATCACAAATTGAAAATATAAGTGCATGTTTACTAAACTAGAATCGAAATGAGCAAGAATCGAAATGAGCAGGAATCGAAATGAACATGAATCTGAATAAACATGAATCAGAATGAGCATGAATCAAAATGAAAAGAATCAGTATGAATCGGAATGAGAAAAAATCAGAATGAATATGAATCGAAATCAACAGGAATCAGAATCAGTCATTCTCATTAACGTGTTTACTAACTGTTTGGAATGAGCATGAAAATAAAGTTGATTTCCATAAACATGTTTACTAATAGTAGGAATCATAATAAAAATGAGTTTGATTACTAAAATGCCCTTATACAACATCCATTATATTTTTTAGATGCTATTTATTAATCACAATTTTTTAAATGATAAATATTCATTTTACTACTATTTATATTTCTATCAACTATTTATTAATCACAATTTTAAATTTTGTATTTATTAATATTCACAATTTTAAAATTTGTATTTGTTAATATTCACAATTTTAATATTTTTATTTATTAATCCATTTGCTAACTATTTATATTTACAATTTTAATACATTTTGCAATTTATTCTATCAACTATTTAATATTCACAATTTTTTTTAATCCATTATATTTCTATCATTTTTTTAATCCATTATATTTATTAATCACAGTTTTTTAAATAATAAATATTCATTTTAAATAATAAAATAAAGGATATTTTCTGTTTTTCATAAAAAATGTGAGGGCATTTTAGACATGAAAATTTCAAATCCATTCCCCCTCCTTCATTCCGGACCCCCCCAAGGAATCTCATTCCTGATTTTGGTGGGCCCCACATGCATTCTCTTTTCCCTCCAAGTTTAGTAAACAAGGGAATGAGAAATTCTCATTCCCAACTGTTAAGTAAACACAGGAATGAGAATGAAAATAATTCTCAAATGTTAGAAAACACAGGAATGAGAATCATTCCCATTCCTTTTTGGTAAACATGCTCTAAATGGAAATAAGAGGGAAAAAAGAAAACTATAGTGGCATGTTTACTAATCCGTAATCGGATTAGGAGGAATTTGATTGAGAAAAAATTAGATTGAGGAGGAGTCAAAATCTGGATTCTCATTGAAGCTGTTTACTAAATTATCTGGAATCAAAGTAGGAATGGTACCAATTCCATATAAGTTGTTTACTAATTCACCGGAATCGGAATTGAAACCAATTTGATTACTAAAATGCCCTTGTTTTAAATTAATTATTTTATATGCTAGTTAATAGTAAAAAATTCAAACGTTTTTTTTTTATGAATAATAAACACACTACAATATATAATAAAAATTACTTTTTTAGAATTTTAATTATCTAGTCACATCTATAATTAATGAATTAATAAATATTATTAAAAGATGTTTCAATGTATATACAAAAAAAAAAAAAAAAATCATTCATCTGGACTTTGGCTTTGGTTGTATCTCGGCTCTGTCCTATTTTGGTTCAATATATTAATTTACTTACCAAAAAAAAAAAATTCCCAAGCACAATATGCAATTCTTTTACATCTCATTAGAAATACATCAAAGTACATCATGTGTAAACCTGTCGGTCAATACAATATCATAATCTTCATAACAACATCATGGTCTCCAGTTCTCAACAAAAGAGTCATAATCTCAACAAAATAATCATATTTAGTGCAAAAGTGTCATAATATCATCAAAAGAGTCATTAACTCAAGAAAATGGTCACAATCTTCCCAAAAAAGTATAACACCTAGCAAAAGATTCATCTGCAAAAACAATCTTCATTCTCCAACAAAACCAATCTTCATACTTCATCTCTTAGATGTCATGTTGTAGCCAAGTTTGCAACAATGTAGATACATATACTCTTTTCCTTTCATCAGACATGGTGAAAAACACCCTTAGCAAGTTATGTTCTTTGGCTAAAAAGTTTGTGACTTTAAACAATTCCAAGGGAGTCAGAAATTCTATTTTGCTCAACTCGATCACCATCAAGTTTCTCTTGCAATTCAGTCAAATTTATGTCTGTTGAGAGAACATGGACTAGACCATCAAGCTTAGGTCTCACTCCTGCTATAGCTTGTGGCATAGAAGAAAACTGCTTAGCCATATCGTCCATAACTTTTGGCCTCTTGCGACCGTTATTAGAAACACTTGATATACTTTGTGTAGGTCTTTGTTGTTAGGTATTTGGTTGTGTAAAAGAAACATCAAAATCACTAAGCCCTTCAAACGGTGACCTCGAATCAGCATTCATGTTCAGATTTTCAACCAAATCATCATTCTCACCTTGAATATTGTGATTCATGGCTGCATCTTCAAGTCTAACTTCTTCTTCATCATCATCAGCGTTACCAGCATTAGCACCTACAGCACGATCTTTTCCATATATCTCTCTCAAGACATAGTAGTGTGGAAATAACTTATCATACAATCCACTTGCATCCTTTTTAGTCTAAAAAAAATACAAACATAAAATATATTGTAAAATAGGCCCTGCGCTCACCAAATCACACACACAGCAGCATCAATATAAAAGTATATAAAATGTAAAATAAGATATGTATATACATACCTTCACCCACTCATTATATACACTTTTTCTCACACACCAACATCATTTTCTCTTCATTCCATCCAAATTCACTTTGTGTTAACATCTCAGTTAAGGAAAAATATTTTGCCTTCAATGTCTTGACTCGTGATTCAATGTGAGGAGACGCCTTTATTCCACAACCTAGAATTTTGGCTTCCATCATACCTTCTAACTTGCTCAAGTAACCATTCTTGAAACCAGTGTCAACTCGCCACTTGATGTCATGATGTCGTAATTCCTGCAATGACTCCACCAATGCTGAATCCTCAGTGGTTGTCCAATAATGTTTATGCTGGCCCCTTTCTCGTTTCAAAGTTGAACCACACTCCATTCTAAAATTATGAAAACATCACTATAAAGATGCAAAAAAAGAAGCAACCTTAATTAAAAAAAAGTTCATACAAAGAGAGAGAATTCTATTAAAAAGTTCTCACCACATGCTATTGCAAATATGTTATGTACATATGGATCAATATGTTAGAGACTTGAGAGTACAAGGAACTAGACAACTGAAGAAAAAATATAAGAAATAAAGACATAAGTAGGATACTTTGTAGTTTTTCAATAACAAAAACATGACATAACAAAAGTAAATAAACTTAGATGAGCCATTTATCTATATGACATAACAAAAGTAAATAAAAAATGTCATGGAGGGCATCAATTACCAAGTAAATGAAGAAATCGTTAAAAAAAAATTCAACAAACTAAATCAAATTATAAGACTAGGCCACAAATTGAAGTTTGTTTTAAGACTAGAAAACTAGTCATACTCAAATGGGTAATTTAATGTGACACAATTCAGCTTCTCAATCCCTATAAAGATGTGCTTTTTAAATCAATTAGGGAGACTAACAGTTGCCCCTAGCCTGCCTATTTTTAAGTAGATAGGAGTCACATGGCTGCAATAAGAGTAGTAGAGAAAATGTTGTAGCAGTTTTAGTGCCTAAAAAGTAAAGAAGTGAGAAGTTAAAGAGTCTTTAAAATTTAAGCTAAACGAGTATCAAAATGGAAGATGTTAGTGCAGATACTAAATAAGAGAAAAAAGATATTAGTGCAGATGCTTAACAAGAGAGATAAGATGCTAGTGCAGATACTAAACAAGAGAGAGAAGATGTTAGCATGTAAAAAACTCGTTTAGCTGGATTTTAAGACTGGGCCACAAAACACATACCAAATATGCACAATTATTAAGAAATTGATGACCATCTTGTGTCCCAAATTTTAAAGACTGGGCCACATACCAAATACCCAAAATGACACCTTTCCTGTGACCCGAATTAATGAACATCCATAGATAACCATTTGAACATAAGAACAATATAATTAAGAAATTCATCTAATTTTCCTCATGCTTAGAAGAAATTTTCATCTAATTAAAACTCATAAATATTATGGGTATCAATTAAAACATATTTTCTCTTGCATATCATGGGTATCCATAAAGGATCCATGTCCAAAGAGTATTCATCATGTCTATTTTCTGCTAAGTTCAAATAAAAGCACCCAGCAAATACAAACACAACCATGAAAAATACAAACATGAAAAATACACAATCATGAAAAATACAAACAGAACCAGACGAAAGCATCCAAAATACAAAAACAAAATGAGTACACTACCAGAAAAATGAGTAAGAAGAAAGAAAAATAATAACAAAAAGGAAAACAAATAATGAGGAAGAAAAAAGACAAAAAAATTGAGAAAATGAAGCAATTAAGAACAACAAATACAACAACTTGTGAGCAAGAAATCTAACCTCAGAATTCTTGAGGAGCAAGTTGTTGTATTTGTTGTTCTTAATTGCTTTAGAATTCTTGAGGAGCAAGAGGCGCAGCTGAGAGCAGAAGAGAAGCAAGGAGGCGCAACGGCAGTTTGAGAGGGGTTTGTGTGAGTAGGTGTAGGAACCAGTTTTTTAGAACGTCTGTAGGTTAGTGGTCAAAAAAAAGTGAATGGGCAAACTTGGAATTATAGAAATAATGTCAGGGTATCATAGGAAAAAAAGTTGGAGTCTTGATGGGTTGTTTCTCCAGGAATCAGAATACCTCCCCCCACACAAGAATCTAATTCCTCCAATATAAGGAGTTGAATTCTTGATATCATGTGGGCCCTACTTGTGTTTTTATTCCCATATAGTTAGTAAACACATGAGTAGCCCGTAATCGAAATCCAACTCCCTATTTTAATTCTGATTACGGATTAGTAAACATGTCATAGATGTTGAAGCCAAGCTCCCAAGGGGTGTTACTCCTCCAAGGATGCCCAAAATAGTTTCTTGTCCTAAGTGCCTCCAAGTTCCCTTGCAAGAATAGTAATGAATATGGTAGATGACTGTTGTGATGATCTTTGGCTTTTTGGAGAAGAAGAGTTGATGGAGGGTAGATGAAGAAAGAAATGATGGAGAGAGATGAGAAGAGGCTAAGGTTTTAGAAGATGGAAAATGAAATGTGTGTTTTTGAGATGAGATGATGAAATAGATGATGAAATTAGTGAAATTAGAGATGATGGAGAGAGGAGCTCGAAATTTGAGAGAGAGAATGAATATGCATGTGATGTATGGTGATGAGTGTGATGTGTGGCTAGGATGAGAGGAAATGAAGTGATAAGGTTTGGTGAGTTAAAAAATGAGAATATTCCATCTTATCTCTCTTTGGATTATCCTTGAGGGTTGTGGAGATAGATGGATGCCCAAATTACCTTATTTGTAGCTTTGACCATATTGAATTCAGTTTTTCATAGAAATGAGCAAGCAAAGAGGAGGGTAGAAACACATGTGAAACATCTTCCCAAAATGGAAAATATGCTTTTTGAACTTTTTGTTTTCTTGCGCCAGAATTTTTTAGCTGACTTTGCAATGCGATTTGAGTGCCCAAACAACTCAGAAAATTGCATTTAATACATCAAATTAAAGCTTTGAATGTGTTCTTTCTAACCATATATCATATGCCTCAATCCAATCTCGGACAAAAAAGTTATGCCTCATACAATGTAGCTGACTCAGTTCTCCTCGGGTGCAGTTGTGGGCTGACTTTGAAATTCAAAATGAACACCTTAGAAGTCTTCAAATGTCACGAAATTTAACTTGGAATAACTTCAAGGTGTTAGCTTCCATCTCCAATTGAATTCATGTCAAAGTATATTAAGGAGAATAAATAGTACAATTTCTCATTTTATTGCTCGGAAGTCAAAAACACAAAACTAAATGAAATTTAAAGCTTTTAATCAAATGAACTCACAAAAATTAAGTAAGAGTAATATAAAAGAATGTGAATTTATAAACATATCAATTACAAAGAAGCACATATAGTTCCACACACACACACACATACACATTGAAACAAAACCAACAAGGACAACAAAAAGCAAAGCCTAAGAATCATGTATTACACTCAAATATCCAAATAACATTATTATCTAAATTTCCAAAAATAAAACAACCCAAATATTTAATTAACTAATAATACAATATTATCAAATTAATTAAATAATAATAAATGAATAATGAAATGATTTTAGGGATATAAATAAACCGATAAACCAAAATCAAGAAACAAGGGATAATCGAATCCCTCAAATCAAGGAGGGAGACTTGGAGTCAAAAATTCAAGCCAAAGCCTTTTATATATGTTGGTCATACCCCCATCCTTAGGCTAATCCTTTGCTTGGAAACCTTTTTGTGACGTCTCAATCTGGGAGCACCACATCAGTAGTTATCTTAAGGATTCCCAAAAATACAATACCCATACTCCAAGCATTATACTCTAAAAGTTTCCTTAAAATGAGTTAAGCCCTTTTGTTTGATCAAATAGGGGTTGGATCAGAGTAAACTTACTCACATAATCTAATATAAGCATACTTCAAAATATTTTACATAAAAGCGAACCTGTTTTGGTGATGAGTTTACAAAATAATCATAATAAATATGATGCATTTAAATATCATGTTTAAGAAATATTTTACAAATAAAAAAACCAACCAAAATGCAAAAGATGTTCGATATATCTTACAACCCGACAAAAGATAGGACAAACATGACATATAATGACCAAAATAAATAGAAAAAGACTAGGATCTAGGACCTGCGGATGCAGAGATGCGAGTGTCAAGCCTAACAGATCAATTTTGATCGTCCACTTTAAGAATATCTACAACAGAGCAATGTAAAAAGTAAACATCACATACGTTCATAGTTTCCCCTCATGAAACCCTGGCTAAGTTTGAAAATAATAATTTAAAATATTTACTATATATAAAACCAGTGAGAAAAACAGTTTGAAAAATTCATCACAAAAACCAGCATCGATTAATAATGATAGTTGAAATTCACAATCTTTCAATATGAGCATGTAATTTTTCGCAAAACATTATGGGTACCAAAGTTCATATCTTACCTGATGATCAAATACTTAAATGAACAATTGTTGGAAATTGATCATATAAACGCAGCGAAATTTAAATTTCATATGATCATGCTTCAGATTGATATATGATGCAATAAAATATGATTAACCATGGAGGATTCATACCTTGTTCTCTTGATTGGAAGATGATCAAGGTGCGAATCCAAATGCTCTCCACCAATTGGTTCTAGTCACACAAATGTCTAATCTCTAATGAGTCCACGCTAGGAGGAGATGGATGGATGAACTTGTTGGAGAATAAGAGTGCTAGCTCTCTTTTCACAAGTTAGCCTGTAGAGAAAATAAAAAGAACGTAGAATGATCTTTTCTAGGGCTTCTCATGTACTCACTTAATGACTTAGGCTATCTTTTATAGACTTGAGTGGAAAACCATTTCCCACTAAAGGTGGGCCAGCCATCCTAGTCTTATAGGCTAAGTGGTTATTCATTTGACTAGGTAATTAACATTTAATTAATTAATTAATAAGCTCATCATTCTATTTCATTCCATTCAGGCCCAATTAATTAACTAATTAATTAATTCTTGTTTACGCCCATTTCTAATACCACCCTAAACCTATTGGCGTGTGACATCAAAGGTTCCAATTAAATCCTACAATAGTTTTAGGACACTTTCCTAAATTAACCTAATTCAAGTAAAATTATCATTTTACTCTTATGTCTCCACAAGCCCTGATTGACACCCAGTAGCATGTCATTGCTATCAGATTAATCAGAATGGAGAAGAACCTATTCAGTCTTGATTGCAACACAATAAAGTCTCTCTATAATTCTATGTTTAGAAATATGGTCGGGTATGAAATTTCATCAACCCTAACATGATCCTTGAGGTCTAACACTTAAGTGTAGATTCCATTCAATCAAATAAGTTTGTTCTATGATCTAGTAATCTAGCTAGAGATTCCTGAAACTAAACATTTGTTGCCTCTAGGAACATCTCTCTTATTACCAAGAGTGACAAATCTTCTATTGAACACATACATGTCCTCATATGTTAGTAACCATGTCTAATCTGTACCTTTAACTAAACTCAAGGAGCATAACATGGTAATACAATTAAAACATAGTGATCGAGCGCACATGACAACTGTGACGTAGTTTAGGGACCAATTGTGTTATCAAGACTTAATGAATTCCTGTTGACGGGTGATTAATACTCCATAACAGGTACTCATTCAATTGGTCACGTTCAGTGAACCATTTACTGTCACCCATGATTTTCTCCTAATGTCTCGACACCGATAATAAATTACCAAATTCATCAACACTTTTCCACAATTTCATTTTAGTCACTATTGACTAAAATGAAAAAATAAATTACAATAAATCAATAAACATACAATACTACGCAGATTTAGATTTGTATTAGGTTTGTTTGTATTTGATTGCTATGCAGCAACACGACTTAGGGTTTAGCTTCGAGCCCAAAACTCTAGACTTAAACCTTAAGCCATAAGCTCCAGAAGCTTCAGAACCTTAATCTAAACCATAAACTCTATTCATAAACCCTAAACCTCATTTCTATACCTTAATCAAATCAAGAACAACGCCGTAATTTTACACCTCTAAGTAATTAATACAAAAATAGAATGGGTAAATTGGTATATTCTAATGCACCAAAATACGTGATATCAACAAGTGGATTGAGACTTAATAACTAAATCAAAACCACCTTTATGGGAAAAGAAAAGAGTGCTGCTATTTGCACACCTTTTTTTTTCTTTTTGCACACCTTTTTTTTCTTTTTACACACATTTTTTTATTTCACACCTATTTTTCTTTTCAATTCATTAAATTTCTCATTACACACCCTTAATTTTATTAAAATACCCTCATTATCAAAAAAATCAAAAATCAAAACCCAAAACCCAGCCACCCAGTCCTCCGACCACTCAGTCCTTTCGCCGCCGGCGAGTTGGCTACCGACCTCCCTTTCTCTCTTTCCCTCTCTCTGTGCTCTCCTCTGTCCCCCTCTTTTCGGTCTTCCCCCCTTTTCATTCTTTTTTCTTGTTTGATGCAGAGGATCTAATAACATGTTTCAATTTTATGTTATAAACAATTCTTTTTTTTTTTTTTTTGTGTTCTGGGTGATAAGAAATCTCACATTTTTATTATAAATTAGAGGTGCTCCAAATTTTCTGCTTCATGGACTTGCTTTTTTGCAGTTTAAAGATTACTTTTCTTGTGCAATCTCAACCATTTTAGTTTTGGGAATTGCTTTTCTGCAATCTGCTTCTTCAAATTGCTTTGCTTTTCAAATTATCTCAAAGAATTTATGTGGGGGTTGAAGGGATTGGGATTGTTTTGATGTCTTAGATCTATAAAGTCTTTTTTGGAGTCGGGGTGAGGATAGAGAGAGGGAAAGAGTCAGACGGAAAAAGAGAGAGAAAGGGAGGCCAGCGGGATGAACCACCGGCAACAATGGCGGCTGGGGGTTGGGACTTGGGGTGGCTGGGTTTGTGTGGTTGTCCTTTATGGTCATTTTATGTTAGGTTAGAATTGTAATTCACTAAAATAGAAGAAAAAAGTGTGCAAAAAGAAAACAGAAAAAAGTGTGCAAATAGCGGCACTAAAAAAAAATCCACATTAATTATTATGTAATATTGAAATATTTTTAGAAAATTTGGGTTAAATACCTAATCCCAATAATGTTTTAGAAAACCAGTAAGACCATATAATTTTTTGGTTGGGCTACTAATTTATGGAGTTAATTTTCAGAATAGGTCACAAACTAACAACCAGTTTCTATTGGGCTTTATTATTGACGGATTTGCCCTTTGGCCCATATCTGACGGAACTTGAAGTTCGTTAAAATAGTTATGTTGTGATCGTCATTAAAATATGACTCTTTTAAATTGGGTCGTTTGGCCGCTTCTTTTTTTTTTTCTGTTTTCGTTTGTGATCGTCTCTCTCACGCAAATATTCTCTGCATTTTTTCGTGCAATTTCTGGAGATTTTGATGTGAGTTTGGTGAGCTCGCTTGATTGTAAAGGTATGTGATCGCTCTCTGTTTTTCTTCGTTTCTTTTTGCTCGTTTGGTTGTGCGATTTTGTGAATTGATGCTGTGTCAATGTTGAAGTTTATTGTAGGTTTTGATTTCGCATGTAATTTAGGGTTTTTCATTGATTGTTTAGAATTTGTGATCTTCATTGTGAGTTTGAACTATGTTTTTTCTTCAAAATCTGAGTATATGATGAAACTTACAATGAATTATTTGTCTGGATTATGTTTCTTCTGAATTTGTGCTATTATTTTTCCTAGGGTTTGAGTTGTGATTTTTGTTATCTTTGTGTAACTTTTGAGTTTTTTCAAGTTTTGTATATTGTTTAATTTTGGACTTTAGGCTTGGCTCTGTTTTCCCTTATGTATTTGATTTGATTACTATTTCTTGTTATGTATGTTATTGTTCTATTATTATGGTTTCTGCATTAGAGTTATTATTCTGTAATTTTGGAGTTCAGTCACAGCTTCTAATAATAAATTTAGGCATTAATAGTAGTGTAATTTAGGCATAATTATGGAGCTCAGTCACAATTGCTTATTACCTTCTAAGTTCAGTCACAATTTTTATTAATTATTGTTTTTTTGTTTTTAATCTTAAAGGTGATGGAAAATTTCAGAATAGGACGTTGTTGCTATGGCTCAGACATTTTCATGGTTAAGTTGTCTATGACTTCATCGTTTGTTGATATAACTAGTAAGGTTTGTTTGAGGTTTAACTTGAAGTTAGGACTTTTTAAGTTGAGGTATGAACTTGTTGGGTGCTCTAATTGCTTTTTGGACTGTGATGATGATTTGCAACTTATGTTGGCATATGCGGAAATATCAAATAGTAAATCTGTGGATATAGTTGTAAAAGATTTGGTTTTGGAGAATGAGATTGAGAATTTAAACAATAATAGTGTTGTGCTTCATAAAAGTGCTTCTTCATCTACCAGTGTAATTTCTACTGATGTTGAGACTGACTACAGTGAATATTATGGCAAGTATAAGAGTTCCAAATCAATGGTCTATTTGTCAAATGAATGGCAGCAATATATTCATAGCGTTGGGCAAAAATTCGAAGGCGGTGTTGTGGATTTTCGTCTCAAGTTGCTGAAGTATGCTATGGAAGTTGGTTTCAAATTTAAATATGTAGCTAATGATAAAAAACGTGTCATTGCGGTTTGCTGTAAGCATGAATCTGATGGATGTCCATGGCGTGTGTATGCTTCTATAGCTTCTTCAAATCATTTTTTCTACATAAGAAAATTGCATAATGTTCATACTTGCTGCAGCCTCTTTCGTGACTCAAAAAATGGTATGATGAACAGTACTTTAATATGTTCAGTTTTTAAAGATCAGATTCGTAAAAATCCAGGGCTAAAACCAAAAGAAATTATTAATCAAATGAAGCAATATTATGGGATGGATGTGACTTACTATCAAGCATGGTTTGGCAAAGAGTTGGCTAAATTTGAGGCGCACAGATTTGACTCAAACTCATACAATGAGTTATGTTGGTATGCTGAGGCTGTGAAGTCAACAAATCCTGGGTCACATTGCTTTCTTGAGTTTAATCCATTGGACAATCGGTTTAAGAGGTTTTTCCTATGTTTTGGTGCTTGCATAGCTGGGTTCCCTTGGTGCTTGCCATTGCTTTTTCTTGATGCCACATTCTTAAAGAGTAAATACAAAGGAACTCTTCTTTGTGCAACTGGGAAAAATGGTGACAAAGGTAAAGTTTTATATTATTACTTTTGAAAAATTAATTTTCCGTTCTGAATGTTAGTCACAGCTTATGATTTTTATGTTCTTTTATGTTTTCAGGGTTTTTTCCTTTTGCTTTTGGCATTGTTGATTCAAAGAATAAAGATAATTGGAATTGGTTTATGGAACAACTTTCTCAAATTTTGCTACCACAACAGAGAATAATAACTTTTTTTTCTGATCGCCATGATGGTATTTTGGATGCTGTTTCCAATAAGTTTCCGAGGTGGCCTCACTCATATTGTCTTTATCATCTAGAACAGAATGTTAGCACCAAGTATGCAGGAACCCAAAATAAAGTATTGCGTGAACGTGTGACAGAGCTCTTTAAAAGATGTGCTTATGCTCCAACGGTAAGAGCTTTTAAGGATTGTAGGGAAGCTTTAATAAATGAGGGCCGTACTAAAATGCAGAAGTTTATGGACGATCTTCCTAAAGAAAACTTTGCAAATGCCCACTTTCAAGGTGAACGATATGGGGAGATGGCAAACAGTATTGCAGAATCATTTAACTTTTGGATTCTGGATTTTCGTGGACTGCCAGTGTTTCAAATGATAGAAGGTATTAGAAAGAAGCTAATGATGATGATGACTTAGAGGAGAACTGAATCTCAACGTTGGACTAGTTTACTTTGCCCGAATTTTGAGAAGAAGTGCAAGGAAAGTTTGGAGAAAGGTAGGCATTGGCGTGTTTGTCCTTCTGCTGATATGATTTATGAAGTGGATGGAGACTATTCTGTTAAGGTTGACTTGCAGAACAAAACATGTTCTTGTTGCTTATGGCAGATAGAGAAGTTTCCTTGTAGTCATGCACTTATTGTCATGCATTCTATTGGACATTCTGTTTATCAATATGTTGATCCATATTTTACTGCAGAATATTATAAGAGGGCTTATCAGCATTTAATTATGCCTATTCCTGATATTGAGAAGCATTTACATGATGATGGTGATGCTGGCATTGTTATTCTTCCTCCTATTTCTAAGAAGGCTCCCGGAAGACCCAAGTCAAGAAGGGGCAAATATGCTTTTGAAGGTTCAAAGAAGAGAAAGTGTGGTCGGTGTGGTAAAACTGGCCATAACAAGAGTACATGCAATGAAGTAATTTGATTTTGGTTGTGCAAAATGATGTGCAGTCACATTTGTTGCTAAAGTAGTTTTCTTACAATTTGTGTTTTCCGTAGTACATTTTTGAAACATGAAGGTTATTAATTCAATGAAGAATTGAATTCTTTTTAGTTGATTTTAAATATGTTTATATGTTTGTTGATGTTATATTTTCTTGTGTACTATATTGGTTTCTGCATAATATTTTTGAAAGACAGTCACAGCTTCACAGTTTTGATAGTTTCTTTGCATCTAAGGTTTGTGTGGGATTTAGAGTTTATATGATGTTGATGTTATATTTTCTTATATTTTTATGTTTATTAGATTTATATGTATATGGCAAAACATTAAAACTAAATAAGTATGCAATTCACATGAAATGCTTAAAACTCTTGAAAGTTTCTAAGTAACAGTCACAACTTTACAATTTTATAATTTCTTTGTAAGCAAGTTATGTGGGTAGTTTGAGTGTATGTTTTAGGATATATATGGTCGAGCTTAAGACTTAGGGTTTAGGTCTCGGGTTTTGGGCGAAGCCCAAAACCTGGGACCTAAACCCTAAGCCTTAAGCGAGAAACCAAGTAAGGAGTCGAATTTGAGGGTAAATGCCTAAGGTGTAGGGTATAGAATGATTTTATTGAAAGGCATAAACCAAGTAAGCGAGAATTTTATTGAAAGGCAGTCACAACTTCACATATTAATTGTCAAGAATACTAATGTTAAGGTTTAGGTGTGCACTATTCTAGGATATAGAAACTTCGAAATCTAAGTCCCAGTCACATATTTATATTTGTATATTAGGATATAAAAAGTTAGAGTTTTCCTCTGTATGTCACATTTTTTGTGGCTGATCGTCAGTCATAGCTTTTGTGGCTGACCGTCAGTCACAGCTTTTGTGGTTGACTAGTCACAGATTTTTTAATAAAGAATATTAGAACATAATGGGTGTAAGTATCTTAAATCTGTCAGAAAAATATAAGTAAGCATCCTACACCATTATCTATACAAAAAAAAAATATTAAGTAAAACTAAATAAAAAGTTAAAGAATAGACCAAAAAAAAGGAAAGTTCATCTCCATGATAACATTTGAATATCTACCAACAAAACTCTATTGCAGTACATACATACAAATTTAACTAGTTTAAATGGTCATAAAATGAACATTATCCACCAAAGATAGCACCACTCCAAAAAAGATTCAATACAAAGTATTCCAATACCTCAAAATATAACAAAAACTAGATTTGCAAATGTAGACTCCTAGTAAATGAAGATGTTCCTAAAAACAGTGTAACTGTGTAAGTGCCTTTCTCAAAGCAACATGTTTCAGTTTCCCTTCTTAACGGAAGTCATCTTTTGTTTCATTATGTGCCTTCTTTCTTTTAAATGAAACTGATGTGATTGACTTTGATATCCAGCTACCTTCATGATTCAGGAATTCTGAAATTGTCTTGGCTCTGAACTCTATCACCGCTTCTTTTTCAAATTTCTTCTTTAAATCATGGCCTTTAGATAGTTCATCCATATAATAGATGACAAATATTCCACAATCTAATCTGCAAATCATATTTAAATATAAGCACAGGTTTCATTTTTTCACAAAATTGCAACTTCATGGAGAAAATACACTTACGAAGTTTGTTTTTGCTGTGCACATGTTTTGTCATGCTCAAAGTTGAATCTGCATAGTTTATTACAATGCCTATTGATCCATTTTATGGTATCAATTTCATCTGCGCTTAATGCTTCCCTTATTACAATGTATCCTTCTCCATCACCTGGTGTGGAACTTTCTTCAATCTTAATCCTGTTTCGAGCATTTGCTTTCCATTTCTTTTGATCCCTCGCATCCAATCTTCAATAGCATCACGCTGTTAGGCAATTATATATGTTAGTCACATCAATGCCAAACCAAACACTCAGAACTCAAGCAAGCATTGACAAATATAGAAAAGCATAAAATTAAATTCTTACTTACATAACTCTCAGCCATTTCTTTGCATTTGTCTGTTGATTTAAACTTCTTTTTCCTTAATGGATCATAATGAGTCCATTTTCTCTTTTCTTTGTCAAGTACAAGCAAAGTGTAGTGAAATTCATTTTCAAGAATGATTGGGAAGAATAGCTTTTTAGCTTTTCCAAACTTTTTCAACAGAGGGTCAAACACCATTAGACTCAAATTGGGTTCCTGCTTAGCTTCAACAAATCTCTGTAAGAAAAGAAAAGAAAAAAAAAAAGCATCTGATTGTCAGTCACAACTGATTGTCAGTCACTTATATCAAAAAGTTGATCATTAAGAATTTTTTTATCACCCAACACAGTGTTGGCATATATTGTAAACTCTCATCTCCTGCTTTTTTGCTTCTCTCTTCCAATATTTGTATGAAGCAGTCAATAATCTTGCACATAGAAATAAAACAATATTAGTATATGATGAATAGATTATATATTAGTATACTTGATGGTTTTATTTTAACTTACATTGTCTCCAAGTGCGAGGTCTCTCACTACGTCCAAGACATCTTGCTTGCCAAGGCTTCCATATCTGCCTTCCCAGAATTTTGTTCCCCTGTGGTTCAAAGTGCAAAAATGAGTAATTAGGTGATTAATGACTGTTTTTCAATCATAAAAACTAAATCATAATGAGTAAATGTGTTCACTTATATGAAGAACTTCTTACTTATTTGTACTATTCCAAAAATTTTTAATTAATTCCTTCTCAAATTGGAACAACTTCTTGAACACGTTGTATTTTCCCCATGTAATCTTTGTCTTCTTCTCTTCCTTTTTAACATCTTGTGTTTTCATTTCAGGAAAGACGGCAACCAGAGGAACTATATCACCACTTTGATGTACTTTTCTGGCCTTTTTTATTGGAGGAGTAGTTGACTTTAAATTGTAATCATATTCTTCCAACTCATTCTTCTTTCTTGCTCTTGTTTTCACTTTAGTTTTTAGTGAAGCCTCATTTGGAATTTGTCGTTCCTCAATTTCAGTCTCTTCTTCTTCTACTGCCTCATCCCAATCATCATCCATAAAATATTCTGGTAATGATGATACAACAATTGCCCAATTTTCAGGATGCTTTGACATTAATTGTTCCGGCAATGGACTTTCGATTGGAAATTCTCCATTCTTGATCTTCTCATTTACTTTTCTGCCAACATCATCAGAAATTTGCTCTAGATTTGGATATTCATTCAGATTCACATCTTTCTCTGCTTCTTTAGTATTTTGGTTCTGTGATTGCACTAGAGGTCTTTCATTTCCTTTTTGTTCATGTTCTTCTCCGTTATTATCATCAAGAACTTGATTGACATCTTTGTCTCCTTCTTTATGAACTTGGTGCTGTGATGAGACTGAATTATCATCTACATCCCCTCCCAAAAGCACAATAATATTTTCCAAACCTTTCACCTTTTCATGCAAATTTTGATTCTTCAACTTTAAATCCAAGTTCTCATCTTCTAGTTCCTTCAGTCTCTTTAAAAGTGTTATGTATGCTGATGTCTCTTCTTCATAATCAAGTGCAATATCAAATAGTTGTTTCACTTTCAGCACTTGAATAGGAAAATCATGATTTCTCCAGGTAATGATTTCCTCTCGAGGTTTCCAATTCTTATTGTGCTGCATAGTTTGCTCAATGTGAGCCTCCATGAGCTTCACTATTTTCTCATATATGTCATCAGTTTCTTCAAATTCCTCAACTGTAGCATTGTGTCCATCACTTTCACTTCCTTCTTTTCCCTTTTCATTTGATTTCTCTTTCTGCAAAATTTGAATTAAAAAACAAGCAAAACTACTGAGAACTTAAAATCCACATATAATAATGCAATCACACCTATCACTCAGAGCTCATCAATGTCACAATCACATATATGTTTACTCATATGTGACTGTGACAAAAAATTTGTATAATTCTGAATAATAGTCACAGTTTCTGAATAATAGTCACAGTTTATGAACAGTAGTCACAGTTTCTAAACAATAATTATAGGTTCTGAACAATAGTCACAGTCTAGAGAACCCACAGTCAAAGAGATGTCATTTGATTCTGAGCAAAAATATTGTAGAAGATTACTATTATCACTCTAATTGAAATTTCAAAGAACCTTTAAGTAAGAGGAAATATACATTACCTTGCTTGCTATGTTTTCTTCTATTGCACTGTCATCACTGTCTTGATTATTGGAGTTTTCACCTAATTGTCCACCACTATGTCTTTCAAAATCTTCATCATCATATCCATCTGATTCCCCATCACTATCTTCTTCATGACTCTCTCTTGTTTCTTTTCCCTTTTGATTCAATTTATCCTTCTGCAGAAATTAATGCAAAGTTAATACCTAATGAAATCAACATAAATCAGAAAACAAAACTCATATTTAAAAAAGAAAGAAAATTCATATTACAAGATTTCTAGTGATCTAAACTCATATATGTGACTGACATAAAACTTGTATGTTTCTGAATAGCAGTCACAGCTTCACATTCTTCTAATTGGTTTATATGTGAGTTTTGAGGGTGAATTCTATGATTAACTAACTGTCTTACCATCATTTTCATTCACTAATAACATTTTCTAACTTTGTGCAAGATAACACTTAGAACTCAAGCAAACATTGACATATATAATGAAACTGTGAGTTTAATATTATAAGATCATATTTCCCTAATATACATTACAAACTTAACTAAATGGGTAGTTAAAGTTAAATATACATTACCATGCTTGCTAATGTTTCTTCTCTTGCATTGTCATCATCATGTCCATCTTGATTAGAATCCTCATCAGTATTTGTGTCTTCTTCTCCATTATTGTCATCAGAATCATTATCATAATCACCATATTCTTCATAATTTTCAGAAGAAGTGTCATCATTCTGGTTTTCAATGATCGAGTCCTGCCAATTGTTATTCAATATACATATTAGTATTTAGTGAATAAAATTTGAACTTCAAATAGTAATCAGTTTTATGATATTACAGCTATTGTTTTATCATCGTAAATATCAAGACTTGAGTGCAAGCTTGGCAAACTCCACTTCACAAAATTTGGTGTCTTCTTTTCATGTCCTGGAATTGTGCTCATCTTTCCAATTTCAGTCTTTTGACATATCATGTACTGCATATTTAAAAAAAATATATATATCATAAAGAAAAATATTCAAACTGTGACTAACTGTCAGTTTATGATGTTGTGACTTACCAGTATCAACACAACACAACCATTAACATTTCCAAGAGCTTGTTCTCTTGATTTTCTTCTTCTTTCTTTACTTCTCATTGACTTGTAAAGACAATTTCGAACAGCTTTAGCCCAAGAATATTTTGAAAGTTGGCTTAAATTCTCACAATACTTCATTGGTTTCCAACTATAGTTTGACTTGAGTTGCTGAAAAGAACTTGGTTGAATAAGATGCACAAAATCAATCTGACAACATCCTTGTCATAATCTTCATCATCACCTTCTCTGTTTTTCTTTTTGTCTTTTGCTTCTACATCTTTTGTTGCTGTTCTGACCTTCTTCCTCTGTGTTTTGTGTTTTGTGGCAGCATCAAATGCATCTTGAAGTGCAGTATACAATGATGCAAGAGTTGGCCGTTTAGTTGACTTAAAATACCTATCAAGAAATGATGACTCGTGCCTCCTTTCAGATCTGAGCTTTGGTAGTTTCCCCTCTACTGGTAGGCCAAATATGGTAGAGACATCTTTTGCTCTTAACTTCAAATGTTTCTTTTGAAAGCAGAAACTGTTTGTTTGTGCATCAAAAGATTTTAATAACCTTTCAATATCCGTATCCGACTTCCACAAAAACTTATTGTTCATCAAGCCATTGTAAAATGGTTTTATAAAACTCCAAAATGGTGTCTCTTTCAACAGTTTAATCTGCCTTGCTGTTAACTTTTCCTTGATTGCATCCATTTTCTTTAAGAAAGAGACCATGTTACATCTAAATTGTCTAGAAGAAGGTCTTCTCCTTACGATCTTTATATCTTTACTTTTCCCTTTTTTTCTTTTTTGTTCTGTACTTTTTCTTTTTTCCATTTTCACACCTGAAAAAACAAATTTCACTAAATTTAAAAGAAAATATATATATATGCTAAACTTATTAGATTCAATTTGTAAACTAAAACTAGATATGAACCATATCCTTACAGTAGAAGCTTACCACATTCATCACATTAACATAAATCTTCAAAATTAAATTTGGATTTTCATTGTTAGTCACAGGTTTAGGATTGGCTTTTAATACACCTAATTCTGCTAGTTTGGGTTTGGTTTTTCATGTCAGTCACAATTAAATTCAATCTCTACATTATAACTAGAGCTTAACCATATCCTTAGAGTGCAAATGTGTGATTGTCATGCATCTACAATGTTTTAAATTATAACACTAATCACAACACTCATATTAAAAAAGAAGCAAAACTTATATTAATGAAACAACCACTAAAGTAAGAAAATTAACCTTTAAGACGTATGTTTATTAAGATTTCCAGTGTTCTTTAAGGAAATACCTAAACCAAATGCAAAAAGTGTAAATTAGAAAAGAAAACTTATATCAGACAAAAGAAAGAAAACTCATATTTCAAGATTAACAGTGGTCAAACTTATATATTTGAACAACAGTCACATGTTAGATTTTCAGATATTCAAACTTAGATATGAGATTGTAACATAAAATGAGTATGGTTCTGAACTTCACTCGTCAGTTCTCAACACTATTATCAAACTAATGATCCCTAATACTTATCTCCCGTGAAAAATGGCTTTGATACCAAAACTATCCCAGGTGAGGGGAAGGGTTTTAAAACCGAAAAATTAATCCTTTTTAACTTTAAAAATTGGCAAAGTCCAGAGATATAAACTAAAAAGTACAATTAGAATAAACTGAAATAAACAAACATATACAAGAACTGAAATTAAATTGAACATTCAGACTTACAGAATTGAAATGAACACTTCGGGAATGAAAACAAATTCTCACACTTATATTAATATCAAGTCTTAACAGGAGACCTGTTTGCACACTTACAATCTCACACTTGCAGAAAACTAAAAATTCTTCGATGTTTTCAACTGAGGTTCTTGCCTCTTTAAATAAAGAGAAAGGAAAGATCCAGGCCTAACAGCTGGCCCGACAAGGAATCTTATCCTTTAAAAAGCAAAAAGAGAAAGATAGAGTGGGTACAACCACCCGTGAACAAAAGTCAAAAGTAAATAGTAAAGTTTAATTATTTTACAAAAAGCCAAACCACCGAAAGATAAGTGGGACCATCAGAGATGCTGATAAGCATCACGGGATTTTTCTTTACTTTTAGTAAAGTTACTTGATTGGGGTGAAGACTCCGAAACAGTCATCTTCATTATCATTGTCAGAGGTGATGTCAAAAGAAGGGGCTTCAGTGTCCGACCTCTTACCAGTCCTTCTAAGGAGTTGGTTTCTTAGCTCGTTGCATTCAGCCTCAAGATGCCTCAACCTGTCTGAATCAGAGGAAGAAGATGAGGAAGAGGAACCCAAAATGTCTTTAATCTTTTTAGATTTAAAAGAAACTCCTTCAATGGATTTGGAGTTGAACTTGTCCCACCATTTGACACAGATCGAACGGCGAAGATTAGGGATGTAGATGTCTTCGTCTTCGTTTGGAAGAGAGATAGTATAGGACCATTTAAGGATCCAGGGAACACTGTATAAATACATGAACCATAATCCCGTTTCCCATCTAGAAACAACATCTTCATTAAAGTTTTGAAAACGGACTAGACTGTCCATAACAGGGGCAGGAATAATGTCTAGAGAATGTCCCCAGACGGCGTACCAGGCTTTAAGCCAGTTTGGAAGGGCTTTTTGACCAGTTGTTTTAAACTGGAGGAACCAAGAATGGGTAAATTCTTGATTCTGATAAAGCAGTGAGACCTCCCAAGCTTTTATGTAATCATAATAATCAAAGCGGTTTGGGATAAGTCCCTGCTCTACATTAAAACGCTGTTTAGCGAAAAGGGATGTTCCCCATTCATCAGGTGTGATAAAATCACAGATGATGAAATGAGAAAAGGCAATAATCCCTCTGTTTCTGAAGTGATGCTTAATTTGCACCGATCCACAGTCTGTTAAGACTGCCTCGTACCATTCACGAGTTTTATTGCCCAGTGCAGGGCTACAATGGTTTACCAGGTACTTTTTAGCAATATCTGGCGGAGGATTAGTTAAATCCTGATTTTCAATTATTGTAACAGATACCTCCAAGGAGGGAAAATAGGGAGTCCTTTTAGGCTCCTCAGGCTGAGGCTCTCTAAGCCACTGGGTGTGCTGTTGAGCTTCTTTCTGTTGCCTCTGGTTCATCCTTGATCCTGAGCCTCTCCTGAAATATGAACCTCTCCTCATTCTTGCCCTGCAGAAATTCTCTTGTTAGAAAATCAGGAAGAGAGTTATCCTCCCCTTTTATGTATTCTATGTCAAAATCAAAGGCTGAAAGGATGGCCTGCCATCTGGCAAAAATTTGTTTGGAAGCTAGATTTTTAACATCTTTTAGCAAAACTTCCTTGGCAGCTTTGCAATCAACGCGTATTAAAAACTTTTGATTTAGCAAATCACTTTCGAATTTGGTAACAGTTAAAACGATAGCCAAAATTTCTTTTTTAATTGTGGCATAATTCTTTTGAGCGCTATTCCAAACTCCTGAAGTAAATCTGACTAATTCCTCTTTTTTTTTTTTTGAATTTAAATCCTTCTGTTTTAGGATTCCTCCGTATCCTTTTTCTGAAGTATCTGTTTCCACAATTTTAAACATTCCTGGTTTAGGAATGGATAGGCAAGGGAGTTCTTTGACATGAGCCTTTAAGGCTTTTACGGCTTGGGTATGTTTTTTATCCCAAGGAGGAGGGTTCTTTTTTAACCTCTCGTATAATGGCTTGCTTATTTTAGCAAGATCATGGTAGAAGTCTGAGACATAATTAAGACTTCCAGAGAAAAACCTCTGTAATTGCGTTTTGTCTTTTAATTCATCTGGGAATTTATCTGCAAACGCAATAGCTCTGTCAATAGGAACAATTGTTCCTTGATCAATGTTGTGTCCAAGGAACCTTATTTTAATCTGGAATAAGACTATTTTCTTGCTTGAGACCACCAACCCTGCATTTTTCACTACCTTAAGAAAGATGTTAACATGTTTAAAATGCTCTTCCAGTGAGGAAGAATAAATTAAAACATCATCAATATAAGTAATAGTGAAAGAGGAATAAGGATTGAAAATATCATTTATGATATTTTGAAATTCTGACGGTGCATTTTTGAGTCTGAATGGCATAACATTCCATTCGTAATGCCCGAAGGGTACAGTGAAAGCTGTTTTGTACCTTTCTTCTTCTTTGATCTGGACTTGCCAAAATCCAGATTTCATATCAAATTTTGAGAATATCACAGCTTCATGTAACCTGTTTAGCAAATCCCTTTTGTTTGGGATAGAATACCTTATCAATCTTAAGGCTTTATTTAAAGCTTTATAATTAATTACTAACCTTGGAACACCGCGTTCAATTTCTGCTGCTTTCTCAACATAGAAGGCCGGACAGCTCCACGGGGATTTGCTTTTTCGAATTAATCCCTTTTTTAAGAGATCCTCGATTTCTTTTTCACATAGCTCCAAATGGGCTTTATTCATTTGGATGGGCCTTGCCTTGGTGGGTATCATAGACTCTTTAAAGTCAGGTTCATAAGGAAGACTAACAATGTGTCTTTCCCTGTTCCAAAAGGCTGTAGGAAGATCAGAGCAAACTTCCATTGTAATAAGATCTTTTAGATCTTGCACCCTTTTCTCAACCTTTGGATCTTGCAACATTTGCATAATCCTTTTGTTTTTAATTTCTCCTTTTAATGACATTATGAACTTTTCTTTTCCTTTAATAAGGTTATTTAGAGAATTTACTTGCCGAATTAAGGGTTCTATCATGAAAGGGAAACTTACCTTTATACCTTGTATCTTACCTTTAATCCCTGTCTGATCTACAGAGATAGGTCCCGACTGGTAAAGAGTGCTAAGGAAGGGTGTGCCCAGGATGCAAGCCTGGTTCAGATCTTTAACCAGGATGAATGGTGTGTCAAGACAAACACCATTATTACAGACTGCTGAGTGTGGCAGCTTGTATTTGATGTTCATCTTCTTTCCATTGGCTACCCTTAGCTCTTGACTAGTCTTGCTAAAGAATCTTGATGGAACCAGTCCTTCCCTTAGACAATTTGAGTCAGCTCCTGAATCCATGAGGGCAACAGTGAGAAAATAAAAGGTTTTTTCATTAACATTTGCTATTATTGTTACCTCTGTATACCATTTTTGGTATATAATTTTCTCAATACTCTGTATAAGCCATTTTGCCCCTACAAGGAATTACTACCATAGGCCCACACCGGTAGATATGCAATATGAAGAAAACTGGTACAATGACTCTGCAAGGTATGATGGAAATTCCATTGTTGAAAGGAATATTGATGGTAAGACTGAATACCAAATCCTTGATACTTTTAAGCATATGATGATGTTAGCCACTGCTTATAGAGCCTCTTCTAATAATACAGAAAAGCAAATTGCAGGAGCAATTATTGCAGGTTTTGCAGGACAGCTAAGAGGTTGGTGGGATTTCTTACCAGAAGCAGACAAACAAGCAATCTTATGTGCAACTAAACCAGTTGTCAAGATTGAAGGGCAAACCATGACCCAAACAGCAGAAGGAGATGCTGTTAATACACTGGTCTATACATTAACTCTCCATTTTGCAGGAACAGGAAGGTTAATGGCTGATAAATCTAGAGAAGTTCTTATGAACTTAAAATGTGCAAGCCTTACTGAATACAGGTGGTATAAAGACGTTTTTATGGCAAGAGTCTTTACTAGAGATGACTGTCATTCCGATTTCTGGAAAGAGAAATTTCTTTCCGGATTACCACCACTCTTCGGAGAAAAGGTTAGGCAAAGGCTAAAAGCCAAATATGGTGGAACTATCCCCTTCAGAAATTGTACGTATGGAGAACTCCACAGTGAAATTTGTACTGAAGGAATAGCCATATGTATAGACATGAAGCTAAAAAGGCAGCTTGAAAAGGAGAAATTCCTTAAAGGAAAAGAAATGGGTGATTTCTGTGAACAGTTTGGGCTAACTACTGAAAAGGGCCCATCACAGAAAAGGAAGTCAAAACCCAAATTTACACCTAATAGGTACAAGCAGGCTAAAAGGCCAAAACCGTTCCAAAGCCCATTCCAGGGCAGAAGAGGGCCTACCAAGAAAAGATATCCGGGTAAGAACTCAGGTAAAGCTCCTGTTTGTTTCAAATGCGGAAAAGTAGGTCACTACAAGAGTCAATGCAAAATGGAAGAAAAAATAAATTCCTTAGATATAAGTGGTGAGCTTAAAGAACAAATTAAACATTTGACTTTTAACTCTGATTATTCTGATGATGAGATTGCAGGCCTTAGTGACTCTGAAGGATCTGTTTCTAGCCAGGATAACTGTAATTGTAAAACCATTAATGTTATCACTAAGCAAGATGGTTTTTTGTTAGACCTTATTGACAGGATAGAAAATCCCGGCGAGAAAAGAAAAGCTTTGGAAGGATACTTGGAGACCTTAAAAGGGGAACCTGAACAAGAAGAGAAAAGGGAACAAGATAAGATTAAAAAATCTTATGAACCCTATTCATTTCAAGAGGTCCTTAATAGAATTAAGGGACCACAACAAAAGGAGGTAACAGTTGCTGACCTAAAAACTGAGGTCAATCAGCTCAAAGAAGAAGTCAAACTCCTTAAAACAAGGATGGAGGTCTTAGAGACCCACCAAGTGAATGAAGAAGACTTCAATCAATACTTCCCTGAAGAAGGACTTAGTCAACAAGGAGAAAATCAAGACTTAGTCCAACATATACAGAGTATTGAGAAAATTATATACCAAAAATGGTATACAGAGGTAACAATAATAGCAAATGTTAATGAAAAAAAATTTTATTTTCTCACTGTTGCCCTCATGGATTCAGGAGCTGACTCAAATTGTCTAAGGGAAGGACTGGTTCCATCAAGATTCTTTAGCAAGACTAGTCAAGAGCTAAGGGTAGCCAATGGAAAGAAGATGAACATCAAATACAAGCTGCCACACTCAGCAGTCTGTAATAATGGTGTTTGTCTTGACACACCATTCATCCTGGTTAAAGATCTGAACCAGGCTTGCATCCTGGGCACACCCTTCCTTAGCACTCTTTACCAGTCGGGACCTATCTCTGTAGATCAGACAGGGATTAAAGGTAAGATACAAGGTATAAAGGTAAGTTTCCCTTTCATGATAGAACCCTTAGTTCGGCAAGTAAATTCTCTAAATAACCTTATTAAAGGAAAAGAAAAGTTCATAATGTCATTAAAAGGAGAAATTAAAAACAAAAGGATTATGCAAATGTTGCAAGATCCAAAGGTTGAGAAAAGGGTGCAAGATCTAAAAGATCTTATTACAATGGAAGTTTGCTCTGATCTTCCTACAGTCTTTTGGAACAGGGAAAGACACATTGTTAGTCTTCTTTATGAACCTGACTTTAAAGAGTCTATGATACCCACCAAGGCAAGGCCCATCCAAATGAATAAAGCCCATTTGGAGCTATGTGAAAAAGAAATCGAGGATCTCTTAAAAAAAGGATTAATTCGAAAAAGCAAATCCCCGTGGAGCTGTCCGGCCTTCTATGTTGAGAAAGCAGCAGAAATTGAACGCGGTGTTCCAAGGTTAGTAATTAATTATAAAGCTTTAAATAAAGCCTTAAGATGGATAAGGTATCCTATCCCAAACAAAAGGGATTTGCTAAACAGGTTACATGAAGCTGTGATATTCTCAAAATTTGATATGAAATCTGGATTTTGGCAAGTCCAGATCAAAGAAGAAGAAAAGTACAAAACAGCTTTCACTGTACCCTTCGGGCATTACAAATGGAATGTTATGCCATTCGGACTCAAAAATGCACCGTCAGAATTTCAAAATATCATAAATGATATTTTCAATCCTTATTCCTCTTTCACTATTACTTATATTGATGATGTTTTAATTTATTCTTCCTCACTGGAAGAGCATTTTAAACATGTTAACATCTTTCTTAAGGTAGTGAAAAATGCAGGGTTGGTGGTCTCAAGCAAGAAAATAGTCTTATTCCAGACTAAAATAAGGTTCCTTGGACACAACATTGATCAAGGAACAATTGTTCCTATTGACAGAGCTATTGCGTTTGCAGATAAATTCCCAGATGAATTAAAAGACAAAACGCAATTACAGAGGTTTTTCTCTGGAAGTCTTAATTATGTCTCAGACTTCTACCATGATCTTGCTAAAATAAGCAAGCCATTATACGAGAGGTTAAAAAAGAACCCTCCTCTTTGGGATAAAAAACATACCCAAGCCGTAAAAGCCTTAAAGGCTCATGTCAAAGAACTCCCTTGCCTATCCATTCCTAAACCAGGAATGTTTAAAATTGTGGAAACAGATGCTTCAGAAAAAGGATACGGAGGAATCCTAAAACAGAAGGATTTAAATTCAAAAAAAAAAAAGAGGAATTAGTCAGATTTACTTCAGGAGTTTGGAATAGCGCTCAAAAGAATTATGCCACAATTAAAAAAGAAATTTTGGCTATCGTTTTAACTGTTACCAAATTCGAAAGTGATTTGCTAAATCAAAAGTTTTTAATACGCGTTGATTGCAAAGCTGCCAAGGAAGTTTTGCTAAAAGATGTTAAAAATCTAGCTTCCAAACAAATTTTTGCCAGATGGCAGGCCATCCTTTCAGCCTTTGATTTTGACATAGAATACATAAAAGGGGAGGATAACTCTCTTCCTGATTTTCTAACAAGAGAATTTCTGCAGGGCAAGAATGAGGAGAGGTTCATATTTCAGGAGAGGCTCAGGATCAAGGATGAACCAGAGGCAACAGAAAGAAGCTCAACAGCACACCCAGTGGCTTAGAGAGCCTCAGCCTGAGGAGCCTAAAAGGACTCCCTATTTTCCCTCCTTGGAGGTATCTGTTACAATAATTGAAAATCAGGATTTAACTAATCCTCCGTCAGATGTTGCTAAAAAGTACCTGGTAAACCATTGCAGCCCTGCACTGGGCAATAAAACTCGTGAATGGTACGAGGCAGTCTTAACAGACTGTGGATCGGTGCAAATTAAGCATCACTTCAGAAACAGAGGGATTATTGCCTTTTCTCATTTCATCATCTGTGATTTTATCACACCTGATGAATGGGGAACATCCCTTTTCGCTAAACAGCGTTTTAATGTAGAGCAGGGACTTATCCCAAACCGCTTTGATTATTATGATTACATAAAAGCTTGGGAGGTCTCACTGCTTTATCAGAATCAAGAATTTACCCATTCTTGGTTCCTCCAGTTTAAAACAACTGGTCAAAAAGCCCTTCCAAACTGGCTTAAAGCCTGGTACGCCGTCTGGGGACATTCTCCAGACATTATTCCTGCCCCTGTTATGGACAGTCTAGTCCGTTTTCAAAACTTTAATGAAGATGTTGTTTCTAGATGGGAAACGGGATTATGGTTCATGTATTTATACAGTGTTCCCTGGATCCTTAAATGGTCCTATACTATCTCTCTTCCAAACGAAGACGAAGACATCTACATCCCTAATCTTCGCCGTTCGATCTGTGTCAAATGGTGGGACAAGTTCAACTCCAAATCCATTGAAGGAGTTTCTTTTAAATCTAAAAAGATTAAAGACATTTTGGGTTCCTCTTCCTCATCTTCTTCCTCTGATTCAGACAGGTTGAGGCATCTTGAGGCTGAATGCAACGAGCTAAGAAACCAACTCCTTAGAAGGACTGGTAAGAGGTCGGACACTGAAGCCCCTTCTTTTGACATCACCTCTGACAATGATAATGAAGATGACTGTTTCGGAGTCTTCACCCCAATCAAGTAACTTTACTAAAAGTAAAGAAAAATCCCGTGATGCTTATCAGCATCTCTGATGGTCCCACTTATCTTTCGGTGGTTTGGCTTTTTGTAAAATAATTAAACTTTACTATTTACTTTTGACTTTTGTTCACGGGTGGTTGTACCCACTCTATCTTTCTCTTTTTGCTTTTTAAAGGATAAGATTCCTTGTCGGGCCAGCTGTTAGGCCTGGATCTTTCCTTTCTCTTTATTTAAAGAGGCAAGAGCCTCAGTTGAAAACATCGAAGAATTTTTAGTTTTCTGCAAGTGTGAGATTGTAAGTGTGCAAACAGGTCTCCTGTTAAGACTTGATATTAATATAAGTGTGAGAATTTGTTTTCATTCCCGAAGTGTTCATTTCAATTCTGTAAGTCTGAATGTTCAATTTAATTTCAGTTCTTGTATATGTTTGTTTATTTCAGTTTATTCTAATTGTACTTTTTAGTTTATATCTCTGGACTTTGCCAATTTTTAAAGTTAAAAAGGATTAATTTTTCGGTTTTAATGACAGTTATCTCTAGTAAAGACTCTTGCCATAAAAACGTCTTTATACCACCTGTATTCAGTAAGGCTTGCACATTTTAAGTTCATAAGAACTTCTCTAGATTTATCAGCCATTAACCTTCCTGTTCCTGCAAAATGGAGAGTTAATGTATAGACCAGTGTATTAACAGCATCTCCTTCTGCTGTTTGGGTCATGATTTGCCCTTCAATCTTGACAACTGGTTTAGTTGCACATAAGATTGCTTGTTTGTCTGCTTCTGGTAAGAAATCCCACCAACCTCTTAGCTGTCCTGCAAAACCTGCAATAATTGCTCCTGCAATTTGCTTTTCTGTATTATTAGAAGAGGCTCTATAAGCAATGACTACCTTATGCCCAGGAGCAAAGGATTTGCATGAGGAAGGAAAAACAATTATGTTTCAAGCAGATCTAAAAAGATCTAATGTGGCGGTCCCAAGGACAATTAGCTGGAACCTAGTCAATCTCCCTCTCGAATGGACAGTAGCTCAAGAGGCACCTCAAAGGCCTCTCCAAAATTAGGAAATTGACCAAATCGTGGAGCATGATGATGGCGAGGTAGAAATTAGATTCTCCAATCTAAGATCTACGCGTCTTGGAACTTCCACAAACTCCAGGTTTTCTTATCCAGAAAACCCGCCAAGCCGACCAGTAACCTTGCCAAGATCTGTCTCATCCAGAACCATAGATAAACCATTGATGGTTGGAACAGAGAGAGAAGAAAGGTACAAAACAGCTTTCACTGTACCCTTCGGGCATTACGAATGGAATGTTATGCCATTCGGACTCAAAAATGCACCGACAGAATTTCAAAATATCATAAATGATATTTTCAATCCTTATTCCTCTTTCACTATTACTTATATTGATGATATTTTAATTTATTCTTCCTCACTGGAAGAGCATTTTAAACATGTTAACATCTTTCTTAAGGTAGTGAAAAATGCAGGGTTGGTGGTCTCAAGCAAGAAAATAGTCTTATTCCAGACTAAAATAAGGTTCCTTGGACACAACATTGATCAAGGAACAATTGTTCCTATTGACAGAGCTATTGCGTTTGCAGATAAATTCCCAGATGAATTAAAAGACAAAACGCAATTACAGAGGTTTTTCTCTGGAAGTCTTAATTATGTCTCAGACTTCTACCATGATCTTGCTAAAATAAGCAAGCCATTATACGAGAGGTTAAAAAAGAACCCTCCTCTTTGGGATAAAAAACATACCCAAGCCGTAAAAGCCTTAAAGGCTCATGTCAAAGAACTCCCTTGCCTATCCATTCCTAAACCAGGAATGTTTAAAATTGTGGAAACAGATGCTTCAGAAAAAGGATACGGAGGAATCCTAAAACAGAAGGATTTAAATTCAAAAAAAAAAAAGAGGAATTAGTCAGATTTACTTCAGGAGTTTGGAATAGCGCTCAAAAGAATTATGCCACAATTAAAAAAGAAATTTTGGCTATCGTTTTAACTGTTACCAAATTCGAAAGTGATTTGCTAAATCAAAAGTTTTTAATACGCGTTGATTGCAAAGCTGCCAAGGAAGTTTTGCTAAAAGATGTTAAAAATCTAGCTTCCAAACAAATTTTTGCCAGATGGCAGGCCATCCTTTCAGCCTTTGATTTTGACATAGAATACATAAAAGGGGAGGATAACTCTCTTCCTGATTTTCTAACAAGAGAATTTCTGCAGGGCAAGAATGAGGAGAGGTTCATATTTCAGGAGAGGCTCAGGATCAAGGATGAACCAGAGGCAACAGAAAGAAGCTCAACAGCACACCCAGTGGCTTAGAGAGCCTCAGCCTGAGGAGCCTAAAAGGACTCCCTATTTTCCCTCCTTGGAGGTATCTGTTACAATAATTGAAAATCAGGATTTAACTAATCCTCCGTCAGATGTTGCTAAAAAGTACCTGGTAAACCATTGCAGCCCTGCACTGGGCAATAAAACTCGTGAATGGTACGAGGCAGTCTTAACAGACTGTGGATCGGTGCAAATTAAGCATCACTTCAGAAACAGAGGGATTATTGCCTTTTCTCATTTCATCATCTGTGATTTTATCACACCTGATGAATGGGGAACATCCCTTTTCGCTAAACAGCGTTTTAATGTAGAGCAGGGACTTATCCCAAACCGCTTTGATTATTATGATTACATAAAAGCTTGGGAGGTCTCACTGCTTTATCAGAATCAAGAATTTACCCATTCTTGGTTCCTCCAGTTTAAAACAACTGGTCAAAAAGCCCTTCTAAACTGGCTTAAAGCCTGGTACGCCGTCTGGGGACATTCTCCAGACATTATTCCTGCCCCTGTTATGGACAGTCTAGTCCGTTTTCAAAACTTTAATGAAGATGTTGTTCCTAGATGGGAAACGGGATTATGGTTTATGTATTTATACAGTGTTCCCTGGATCCTTAAATGGTCCTATACTATCTCTCTTCCAAACGAAGACGAAGAATCTACATCCCCAATCTTCGCCGTTCGATCTGTGTCAAATGGTGGGACAAGTTCAACTCCAAATCCATTGAAGGAGTTTCTTTTAAATCTAAAAAAATTAAAGACATTTTGGGTTCCTCTTCCTCATCTTCTTCCTCTGATTCAGACAGGTTGAGGCATCTTGAGGCTGAATGCAATGAGCTAAGAAACCAACTCCTTAGAAGGACTGGTAAGAGGTCGGACACTGAAGCCCCTTCTTTTGACATCACCTCTGACAATGATAATGAGGATGACTGTTTCGGAGTCTTCACCCCAATCAAGTAACTTTACTAAAAGTAAAGAAAAATCCCGTGATGCTTATCAGCATCTCTGATGGTCCCACTTATCTTTCGGTGGTTTGGCTTTTTGTAAAATAATTAAACTTTACTATTTACTTTTGACTTTTGTTCACGGGTGGTTGTACCCACTCTATCTTTCTCTTTTTGCTTTTTAAAGGATAAGATTCCTTGTCGGGCCAGCTGTTAGGCCTGAATCTTTCCTTTCTCTTTATTTAAAGAGGCAAGAGCCTCAGTTGAAAACATCGAAGAATTTTTAGTTTTCTGCAAGTGTGAGATTGTAAGTGTGCAAACAGGTCTCCTGTTATTCAGTAAGGCTTGGCTTTTAATACACCTAATTCTACTAGTTTGGGTTTGGTTTTTCATGTCAGTCACAATTAAATTCAATCTCTACATTATAACTAGAGCTTAACCATATCCTTAGAGTGCAAATGTGTGATTGTCATGCATCTACAATGTTTTAAATTATAACACTAATCACAACACTCATATTAAAAAAGAAGCAAAACTTATATTAATGAAACAACCACTAAAGTAAGAAAATTAACCTTTAAGACGTATGTTTATTAAGATTTCCAGTGTTCTTTAAGGAAATACCTAAACCAAATGCAAAAAGTGTAAATTAGAAAAGAAAACTTATATCAGACAAAAGAAAGAAAACTCATATTTCAAGATTAACAGTGGTCAAACTTATATATATGAACAACAGTCACATGTTAGATTTTCAGATATTCAAACTTAGATATGAGATTGTAACATAAAATGAGTATGGTTCTGAACAACAGTCACAGCTTAGATTTCCAGAAATTCAAACTTACATATGTAACGACCCGACCCAAATTTTCACTAGAAATTTAAATTTTTATTTAATTATGTTTTAAGAGATTTCTTTTAAAGGATGTGGAATTGTATTTTAAAGATTTTGAGATTTATTTGAAAAATAAAAAGGGTTTTGATTTAATTATTTATTTATTTGTTTTAATTTGAGCTAGCTTGACCAAAAATTGACTTTTAAAATAAAAGTGCTTTTGGTTTTGACTTTGGACCCGTTAGATAGGTTTCGAGTCCACGATTTCATAGACACGTAGCACGCGTCGAACCGAGTTGCGGTTTTGAAAGATATAAACATTCGAAGCGAGGGGCAATTTTGTAAAATTGACAAATTGGGTTTAAAAAAATCAGATTTTTTTCAAGTAGTTTCTCTCTCTCTCTAGCATTTTCTAGAACCCTCCATCTCTCTCTTATATTCACTTTCTCTTTCTCACTCCCGCACACACTCTCCCCCCCCCCCCGCACTCTCTCTTCCTCTCTTCTCTTCGGCAACCCCCCTGCACCTTCCTCTGCGCCACGACCCCAGCCACCCCCACTCACCATCGGCGGCCACCCTGCCGGCCTCGACCTCCGGCGAGCACACCCCCAGGCGCCAACCACCCCCTTCCAGCCTACTCTCTCTCTTCGTTCTCACTCTCCCCGTGTTCTCTCTCTATACTCTCTCCCTCTGTGCGGAGCACCGGCCATCAACTCCGGCCTCCCCTCGCAGTCGCCAACCTCCGGCGAGCTTCCCCCGACGCCGACTAGCTCAGCCCGGCCTTCCTCCAGCCAACCCAGCCCCCCTGCACGCCGGTTCTGCTCAGAAAAGCCACATAGACCGCCGGCCTTCCTCTTCATTTTCAGTCAATTTTTCACCTCAAATCCTTGAGATTTTTGGTGGGTTTTCCACTCTAGGCGACACGACCGTGGTTCGTGACGATCCGGCGGAGGATCGAAGCTAGGGCTATCACTGTAGTATATTTGGTGGAGGTCGAGCCAAACACGTCGAGGCAATTGCAATCATCTCCTTAGTCGGACCCTGTAGGCGCCATTTAATTTTTGTAAAAATTCCTTGTACTAGGATAGCAGCTCTGATAACCACTCTACAAATTTTAAGTTGGGTTTCTGTGAGATTGTTGGGTCTGAGACCCTATTTGGTTGTGGTAGAGGTGGTTGCGGTATAGAAGTGCTTTTAACAGGTATTGAAATTTCTGGGTTAGTCCATTTTCAGGGGAGGTTCTGCCGAATTTTCGGTAGGATTTTCCTTGAATTTGGATTCCCGCAGGACCTCTTCGGGTTTCAGGGTGAAATCCGGGGGCGGTCCTATCAACTTGGTATCAGAGCATTAGGTTTTACGTTTCTTGTAGACTCCGCACCTCCTGTGCACCCTTCAGTATACAAAAAGGTTTTCCTCCGCTAATATGGATATGACTCCTCGACGTGGCCGACCTCAAAGTAGATTGTGGTAAGTTTATGGGGGTAGATTTAATACGATTAACGTGAGTGTTACGTTTGCGGTACTCTTGTATTACAATTTGGGTCGTACTCGTGAGGATCTTGATAATCAGTAACTGCGGAATTGAGAGCGCATTATTAAATGTTTCAGTACTTCGTTTGAAGCCCATTCGAGGAAATCAAGTTGGAATTTTATGGAATTTAACGTTATTAGAATTATAGATTTCCCTAGAGATTAAGTATCGAAGATGTGACACAGTGAAGCTTAGTTAAACTTTGATAGTTTACAATAAGGATGGAGAAGGATAGATGCGTGTGTATTAGGATAAAGATATCATAATAACGATTAATGGATAAATGAATTGTTTTTATTTTGGAAGTCTAATGAGGACAATGAAGGAATTTGGGTAGAGAGAGACGTGACGTAAAGGGATGATACGAGAAATTAGAAGGTGGTAGGCATATGGAAAGCAAGAGATCCAAGTATTGGATTTAAGTAAGGGTTAATATTAGAAGAGGAGGGACATCACAAAGCGATGACGTATGAAGTGATGTTTTTATTTAAAAGAGTAAGCTTGAAATTGTTGTAATTCCACTAATCTAGCTTTCTTAACTTGGGGCATGTGAGTACTCGATGGATTAACGATAACTTATGGATGGTAATGAGGAGCTAGACCATTTTGGAGACATAAGTATCTTGTGATGAAAGTCTGGGTAGTTGGAGTCGAGATAGACTTAAATACATCACACATTGCTAAGGAAATGATAGGAGCTTAAGGGTGACCCTTTAGTTCACGATAGAATTTATTTCTCATTTTCAGGGATATGTAAGGAATGGTGTGGAAGACGTAGTAATTAACGATACTTGAAGTCGCGATCATATTTTACGTTGGATACATTTGGAGATCAAAAGGTTAATCAGAGTGGCGCAGCGGAAGCGTAGTGGTGCCAGTCCAGCCATGTCAGTAGAGGTGGAGAACAACAGAGGGATCAGCCAGGACGCCCCAGAGCCCAGGGCAGAGTTTTCGCCATGACGCAGCAGGACGCTTTGGTTTCATCAGACGTCATCATGGGTACATTATCTAACTTTGAACATGATACGATATTTTCGATAGACTTCAGGAGACACACACTCTAGCTTGTCACATATTCGTGTTTTGAGTAAACTTTCTCGATTTATGGGTTAGAGTGGTTTTCAAATGATTTAAAGGTTTTAAAATGGATTTATTCCGTAATGGTTTTACCTCTGAAAACTTTATCTAGGGTTTGGCGTTCTATCACATTTTTAAGTTTTTATTTTTGAGGCTTACTTAAATTATTTAGGTTCGTTGTGGAGACGAATCGGTTTTTGATGGGCGATAAGAAGTTTGCAACTACAATTCACTTACATTAACGGTTTCTACTAAATTTCGAGGACGAAATTTTTGTAAGGGGGGAAGGTTGTAACGACCCGACCCAAATTTTCACTAGAAATTTAAATTTTTATTTAATTATGTTTTAAGAGATTTCTTTTAAAGGATGTGGAATTGTATTTTAAAGATTTTGAGATTTATTTGAAAAATAAAAAGGGTTTTGATTTAATTATTTATTTATTTGTTTTAATTTGAGCTTGACCAAAAATTGACTTTTAAAATAAAAGTGCTTTTGGTTTTGACTTTGGACCCGTTAGATAGGTTTCGAGTCCACGATTTCATAGACACGTAGCACGCGTCGAACCGAGTTGCGGTTTGAAAGATATAAACGTTCGAAGCGAGGGGCAATTTTGTAAAATTGACAAATTGGGTTTAAAAAAATCAGATTTTTTTCAAGTAGTTTCTCTCTCTCTCTAGCATTTTCTAGAACCCTCCATCTCTCTCTTATATTCACTTTCTCTTTCTCACTCCCGCACACACTCTCCCCCCCCCGCACTCTCTCTTCCTCTCTTCTCTTCGGCAACCCCCCTGCACCTTCCTCTGCGCCACGACCCCAGCCACCCCCACTCACCATCGGCGGCCACCCTGCCGGCCTCGACCTCCGGCGAGCACACCCCCAGGCGCCAACCACCCCCTTCCAGCCTACTCTCTCTCTTCGTTCTCACTCTCCCCGTGTTCTCTCTCTATACTCTCTCCCTCTGTGCGGAGCACCGGCCATCAACTTCGGCCTCCCCTCGCAGTCGCCAACCTCCGGCGAGCTTCCCCCGACGCCGACTAGCTCAGCCCGGCCTTCCTCCAGCCAACCCAGCCCCCCTGCACGCCGGTTCTGCTCAGAAAAGCCACATAGACCGCCGGCCTTCCTCTTCATTTTCAGTCAATTTTTCACCTCAAATCCTTGAGATTTTTGGTGGGTTTTCCACTCTAGGCGACACGACCGTGGTTCGTGACGATCCGGCGGAGGATCGAAGCTAGGGCTATCACTGTAGTAGATTTGGTGGAGGTCGAGCCAAACACGTCGAGGCAATTGCAATCATCTCCTTAGTCGGACCCTGTAGGCGCCATTTAATTTTTGTAAAAATTCCTTGTACTAGGATAGCAGCTCTGATAACCACTCTACAAATTTTAAGTTGGGTTTCTGTGAGATTGTTGGGTCTGAGACCCTATTTGGTTGTGGTAGAGGTGGTTGCGGTATAGAAGTGCTTTTAACAGGTATTGAAATTTCTGGGTTAGTCCATTTTCAGGGGAGGTTCTGCCGAATTTTCGGTAGGATTTTCCTTGAATTTGGATTCCCGCAGGACCTCTTCGGGTTTCAGGGTGAAATCCGGGGGCGGTCCTATCAACATATGTCACTCTAACATAATATCACTATGGTTCTGAACAACAGTCACAGCTTAGATTTCCAGAAATTCAAACTTACATATGTCACTCTAACATAAAATCACTATGATTCTGAACAACAGTCACAGCTTAGATTTCCAGAAATTCAAACTTACATATGTCACTCTAACATAAAATCACTATGGTTCTGAACAACAGTCACAGCTTAGATTTCCAGAAATTCAAACTTACATATGTCACTCTAACATAAAATCACTATGGTTCTGAACAACAGTCACAGCTTAGATTTCCAGAAATTCAAACTTACATATGTCACTCTAACATAAAATCACTATGGTTCTGAACAACAGGTTCTGAACAACATCACAGCTTAGATTTCCAGAGATTCAAACTTAAAATAGACTACTAACTAATAAACAACCAAAATCATGTAAATAAATTACAAATTAAAAAAAAAACTTAGAGACGAACCATATTTTGGATCCAAATTATACATGAAAAACTAATTTACCAAAATAATGAAACAGAACTTCCAAAGTTTTTCAAACCCAAACTCACAACTATATTTTGGACTCAGATTCTTCATATTTTTGGGTATTTCTTTCTTGAATCCAAATGTAATAGCGTTAGAGTTTAGATTCAGAAACTCTAACTTCAAACATGAAAACTAAATAAATCAAAATAAAAAATAAAGAAATTCACCTCAGGTAGCTTCGTGTTGACTCAGGCGTGATGAATCAATAGCTTCGTTGAAAGAAATGTATGAAAGAATGAGCGACGAAAGTGAAGAACAATCTAGAGATTGAGTCGTGCGTGAGTGTTACTGAAAGTTCTAGAGTGAAAAGAGTTTTTGAGTGAGTGAAGTTTTGGCGTGTGTGTGACTGAGTAAAAGATGTGTGGGTTATGAGATTCTGTGGGCCTATCTATATTGGATTTTAGTGTATTATTGGGTTATGAGATTTTGTGGGCCCATCTGTATTGGATTTTAGTGTATTAATCAAAATGAAACAAACGTAATTTTTAATAGGGCAAATTCGTAAATAACATGAAAATTGAATGTATTTATGTATTCAAACTCTTTGAAAAGTCAACTGGTACCTAAATCAAAATCTAATTATATTTTGGTAGTTAAACTAAAACTTTATTAAACTTTAGTAGTTATAATGAAAGGACCTAAATATTTTATTAATTTAAATAATTTGCAATTTTTTGTTTTGATGATTGCTGAACCGGTAGGCAGTTTAATTCTATTTACTCTTAATTTTATTTTTTGCCACGTCATCCGATGTACCGGTACATCGATGCACAGAATTCCATTCCTTAAGTTTTTGATCTATATTTTCATTAAAAATTACTCGCACACAATAAAGAAGAAGATTTTGGGGAGGGAGGGCCTGACTGAGGTGAGGAGCAGCGAGCCACCATTGTGTTTAAACTTATCATCTCTCTACCATCGTGCACACGCACGATTACGGGACAAAAATATTTCGTTGTTGGTGCTGAGAATCCTTAGAAAGCTGTGAGACACTCACACTCACACTACGCTCGCAAAAAGCCCAGTCTTCTCCTCCTCCTTCGTTTCTCTCTTTCGGCAACACAAACCATGGGCAAAGCTGTCGTCTCTGACGAAGAAGGTAACCCAACTAGTTTTCGATTTCTGCTTCCTTTTTTTGTTCGCATAAAACAGACTATACCCTAACCCTAACCCTAACCCTAACCTTAACCCTAACGCCCTTGTTATTATGTGTGTTTTCCGTACAATCTGTTCAGATGATGTCGAGCTCGACGAGGACGAGAGGGAACCCCTTCACGGTGACGCTGTTGACGACCAGGATGGCGGCGACGATGATGAGGACGAGGAAGACGGTACCACCTTCTATTTTTTCATCTATTTCTTAAAATGCATCAACTTTTCTGGGGTTCAATTTTTGAGTTTTATGTTGTAGAATTTCTGGGTCTGGGTTAGGGTTTCGTTGCACGAACTAGGGCTTTCTTTGCATGCAAAAATTGGATTCAGATTTCTTTAAGGACTTTTGGGGAGGAAATGGGTTCTGTATGGATGCCAAGAAATGTGTAGGAATTGGCCATCTAGATTCTTCGTGACCATTTAATTTTCCAACGTACCGACTAATGTTTCTCCCTTCCTTTTTTTTTTTTTTTTTTTTTTTTTTTTTTTTTTTTTTTTTCTATCTATCTATTTTACTTCTGTCTATTATGTTAAGCATCATGTATCGGAAATTGGGAAATTTTCTTGACGTGTTTGTTTGTGTCTTTATTTCAATGCAATGCTTGATTTTTATTTTATTTTGTTTTCCTTGTTTGTTATTGATTTTGCAGAAGGGCCGGATGAATATGAAAAGGATGATTTTATAGTAGATGATGTTGATGAAGAAGAGGAGCCAGAGGAAGAAGAAGAGAGAGCAGACAGTGATGAGGAGAGGCAGAAGAAGAAGAAAAGAAAGAAAAAGTGAACGCTCTAGACCCTGAGCTGTTATCTTTCTAAAATTTGCAAAGCTTTTGATGATGAAATTCCATTTCTTTGGTTTGAGGCTTGTTTTCTTCTTCTCCCTTTTAGATGAAGACATTTGAATGCAATGTCAATGAAAATCTTCATCATCTTCTTCTTTTTCTCTTTAAAAACTTGTAGCAATTAAACAGAGGGTTAGTTCATTCTTTTTATAATTTTTTTCCTGTCTCTAATTTTCTAGAGAGGAGTATGTTCTTGATGAAGATGACTACGAGCTCCTAGAGGACAATAATGTAATTGCCCCCCGCAGGAAGGTTGTGAACATCATCCATATCTTTTTATAGTTTCTGTTGAGTTTGAAGTTTGATGCATTTATTCTTTCTAAATGTGCATAGTTCATGATTTAGATGTTTTTCTCTTCTTTCCTTTTTTGTCCAAACCTTTTCAGGGGAAATTTAAGCGGCTGAAAAAAGCTCAGAGGCATGCTGGAGGGGATCCCGGTGGATTATCTGATGAGGAGGAGTTTATTGGTACTGGTAAAAGTGGAAGAACTGCAGAGGAGAAGCTTAAGCGCTCCTTATTTGGTGATGATGAAGGTATATTTATCTATACATGTGGAAAACTTGACTTGTAGAATAACCAGAGTAGGATTTGGTTTATTCTTGATTGATCATACACTGTAACACTATAGGTCCTCCACTTGAGGACATTGCTGAAGAGGAGGAACCAGCAGAAGCGGAAGATGATGGAGAAGTTGGTGAAGAGGATGAAATGGCAGACTTTATAGTTGATGAAGAATTTGACGAGACTGGAGCTCCTGTGAGGTATTTCTTCAGTGTGCGCATGCCCTGCCTGTGTCTGTTTATGTTTTGAACTGAATTTCTTCATATTTGAATAATCAACTCATTGTGTTTTGTTAATTCCTTGTCTAGACAGAGGAAGCTTAAGAAAAAAAAATCTAGGCAGGCACCAGGAGTATCGTCATCTGCTTTGCAGGAAGCCCATGAAATATTTGGTGATGTTGATGAATTACTGCAGCTCCGTAAGCAGGGTTTGGATTCTGGTGAATGGAGGGAAAGGAGGCTTGAAGATGAATTTGAACCAATTGTTCTTTCTGAAAAGTATATGACAGAGAAGGATGACCAGATTCGGGAGCTTGATGTTCCGGAAAGAATGCAGGTCCTTTGTCTTGCCCTTGATAATACACTATAATAGTAGATTTTATGTGACATTAACTTTATTTGTTCTTTTATTTTGTAGATATATGAAGAAAGCACAGGTTCTCCTCCTTTGGATGGGATTAGTATAGATGATGAGAGTACCTGGATATATAATCAACTTACAAGTGGTACAGTACCTTTGTTTGGCAAGACAGGCTTGGTGAACTCTATAAGCAGGGATGACATCATCAGATTTTTGGACTTGCACCATGTGCAGAAGTTGGACGTTAGTAATTTTATTAATTTGGTGTAATTCTTTTAGTTTATCTGATATTTATTTTATTGTTCTGTCATTTTCTCCTTGTTTTCAGATTCCCTTTATTGCTATGTATCGGAAAGAGGAGTGCCTAAGCTTATTGAAAGATCCTGAGCACCTTGAATTGGATGATGAAAATCAGGATAAAAATGAGAAAACATCTGTGCTAAAGTGGCACAAGGTACCTGTCATGAGACTCTCATATATGTTAAGCTGACATAAGATTAAAGAATGAACAAACAATATGTTGAAATTACTTACCTTTTTTTCATAGGTACTTTGGGCCATCCAGGACCTGGACAAAAAATGGCTGCTGCTTCAGAAGCGAAAAAGCGCCTTACAATCTTACTACAATAAACGATTTGAGGAAGAATCTCGCCGTATATATGATGAGACAAGACTCACTTTAAATCAGCAGCTTTTTGAATCAATTATGAAGTCGCTCAAGGCTGCAGAATCAGAGAGGGAGGTTGATGATGTTGACACCAAGTTTAACTTGCATTTCCCTTCGGGTGAGGTAGGTGTGGATGAGGGACAATATAAGAGGCCCAAAAGGAAATCACTTTATAGTATCTGCAGTAAGGCTGGCCTGTGGGAGGTTGCAAGCAAGTTTGGTTACAGCTCTGAGCAGTTTGGACTGCAATTATCTCTAGAAAAAATGGTAAAGTTTGATTTATCTTGCACTTTCAGTTTCTTTTCTTCTTCTTTTTATGGGAAAACCAGAGACATGAGGTTCACACTTTAATTTAATTATAGAGAATGGATGAGCTGGAGGATGCTAAGGAGACACCGGAGGAGATGGCTTCAAACTTTACATGTGCAATGTTTGAGACACCTCAAGCTGTGCTCAAAGGAGCTAGGCATATGGTATGCATAGATAGTTTTGTATTTCATATTAATGTTTGTTCTATCATGCTTTGTCATAAAATCTGGTTGTAAGTTGTCTGAGATTCTTTTATGGCTTATTCCAGGCGGCTGTTGAGATAAGTTGTGAGCCATGTGTCAGGAAGTATGTCCGAAGCAACTACTTGGATATTGTTGAGGTATCAACAAGCCCAACACCTGATGGACATGTTGCAATAGATGCTTTTCATCAGTTCGCAGGGGTGAAGTGGTTGCAAAAAAAGCCATTGAATAGATTTGAGGATGCACAATGGCTGCTTATCCAGAAAGCTGAAGAGGAGAAGCTTCTTCAAGTTACTATTAAGCTGCCAGAAGACAGACTAAATAAGTTGATAAGCGACTTTAATGAGTACTATCTTAGTGATGGTGTTAGTAAATCCGCACAACTTTGGAATGAGCAGCGGAAGTTGATATTGCAGGATGCCCTTTTTAATTTTCTTCTACCTTCAATGGAGAAAGAAGCAAGATCCTTGTTGACCAGTAGATCAAAAAATTGGTTGCTTATGGAATATGGAACGGTTTTGTGGAACAAAATCTCCGTAGGACCATATCAACGAAAGGAAAATGATACTAGCTCAGATGATGAAGCTGCTCCCAGGGTCATGGCTTGTTGTTGGGGCCCTGGGAAGCCAGCAACCACTTTTGTGATGTTAGATTCATCTGGTGAAGTGCTAGATGTACTTTACACAGGATCCCTCACTTTACGTTCCCATAATGTTAATGATCAGCAACGCAAGAAAAATGATCAAGAACGTGTTTTGAAGTTCATGACTGATCATCAACCACATGTTGCTGTCCTAGGAGCTGTTAATTTATCTTGTACTCGCCTGAAAGAAGATATTTATGAGGTGAGTCTTACAATAGTCATCGAGATGGTTATTGGGTTCTTAGTTTTGCAATTATTTTATTGAGATGTAGTGTCATATAGTGTAGCTTTCTATTCTTATAGAGTTTTTTTTTTTTTTTTTTTGTAATTTCCTTTTTTGGGTATTGGGGGAGGTGGGAAGCGGTGTAAATGATCAAACAGTTTTGGAAACATGAGCTTAAACCTAATAATCCCTCAGTGCCTTGTTCATATTAGCAGTTAATAATCCAAAGGGAAGTCTTGTCCGTGGTCTTTGTAGATATTATTTCTTTTATTTTTAAAAAATAAAAGTTATGTTTCCTATAATCTACTAAAACATTATCTTCCCATAGGAAGAAATAGTTTATTAGCTGATATACTAATAATGTCTTAGTGCAAATAGTCTGATGAAATGAGCTGATGGGTTTTCTTATGTCATTTTTCATTTTTATCTCATTCTGTATGCATCTTCTTTTAGTGTGTATGGAGTGCATGCATCTCCTATTTCAAAAATCCATCTTTGGTACACTGATGCTTATTTATTTGACTCTTGCCATTATCAGATTATTTTTAAGATGGTGGAGGAAAATCCTAGAGATGTTGGGCATGATATGGATGGCCTAAGCATTGTTTATGGCGATGAATCTTTGGCTCGCCTATATGAAAATTCTCGGATTTCATCTGATCAGCTACCTGCGCAATCAGGTATAATTGTTTCCAACTCTCAAGTCTTGAGTTCATGAAGATGTCTGGTAGTTAATTTTGAAATTTTTGTGTTAGGCATTGTCAAGCGGGCTGTGGCTCTTGGGCGTTATCTTCAAAATCCATTGGCCATGGTTGCCACACTTTGTGGACCAGGACGAGAGATCTTGTCCTGGAAACTCAATCCTTTAGAGAACTTTCTCACCCCAGATGAGAAGTATGCAATGGCTGAACAGGTCATGGTAGATGTTACAAACCAGGTAGGCCTTGACATAAATTTGGCTATCAGCCATGAATGGTTATTTTCACCTTTGCAATTCATTTCTGGGCTTGGACCTAGAAAGGCAGCATCTTTGCAGAGGTCGTTGGTAAGATCTGGTGCAATATTTACTCGAAAGGACTTTGTGACAGCACATGGGCTTGGTAAAAAGGTGTTTGTGAATGCAGTTGGTTTCTTGCGTGTTCGGCGGAGTGGGTTGGCTGCTAGCAGCAGCCAATTTATTGATCTGTTGGATGATACAAGAATTCATCCAGAGTCCTATGTTCTTGCACAAGAATTGGCCAAAGATGTTTATGATGTGGACGGTGGAAATGATGACGAGGATGCTATGGAGATGGCTATAGAGCATGTTAGGGATCGACCTAGTTATCTAAAAAACCTTGATGTTGAAGCATATGCTAAAAGCAAAAAGCGTGAGAATAAGATACAAACGTTTTCTGATATAAGGAGAGAATTAATACAGGGTTTTCAGGATTGGCGTAAACAATATGAAGAACCAAGTCAGGATGAAGAGTTCTATATGATTTCAGGTGAAACTGAGGATACCCTTGCTGAAGGAAGAATTGTGCAGGCAACAGTTCGCAGGGTGCAAGCTCAAAGGGCAATTTGTGCTCTTGAATCTGGATTGACTGGTATGCTAATGAAAGAAGACTATTCGGATGATTGGAGGGATATTACTGAGTTATCTGACAGACTGCATGAGGGTGACATTCTCACCTGCAAGATCAAATCTATTGTAAAGAATAGGTATCAGGTGTTCCTAGTTTGTAGAGAGAATGAGATGAGAAACAACCGACATCAGAACATTCGGAACCTTGATAGCTATTACCATGAAGACCGAAGAAGTTTACAGACTGAGCAAGAAAAAGCTCGTAAAGAGAAGGAACTCGCAAAGAAGCATTTCAAGCCAAGAATGATTGTTCATCCTCGCTTCCAGAATATAACTGCAGATGAAGCAATGGAGGTATGTGTCAATAATGTTGTTAGTGATAACTGATGTTTCAGTTTATATGTTAGGTTGATTTGAATTATGAAATTTGTTGTTGGTAATCAGTCTTATTAATTGACACAAATTCATGTTATATTAAATTTTTGTATGTGCTTGTGTGTTATTGACTTATTGTATGCCTCACCATGTAAGCCTGTGGGAGTTAAAAGGAGGTTTGACCAAATTTTTACAGCACTGAATTCAATGCAAGTTATTGAGTATGTGATTAAATTGGTCTTCCATATAAAAAAACAAAGAACAGAAAAGAAAAACGAAGATTCTACTAAGACTGTGTTCTGTTTGGTTTTCTTACACATCTTCTACCATTAATGCTCCTGGAATTAAATTTTTATTTTTATTTTTATGCAGAATTGTTGGAGAAATTGTAAGTTTTTATTTTTATTTTTTTAATTATGAACTTTTGAAGTTTAAAATTAGTTTGAATCTGAATCTGAAGATCTTTATATTATATGGATCTTAACAGTACATTCAGTGCTTGAATTTTGTACATTTATTGACACACATATTATTCCGAAACCACGTTTCTTACGAAATGGTGTGTCATCTGTTATGTTTTACAGTTCTTGTCTGATAAGGATCCCGGGGAAAGTATTATTCGTCCTAGTTCTCGTGGGCCTTCATATTTAACCTTAACTCTCAAAGTTTATGATGGAGTTTATGCTCACAAAGACATAGTTGAAGGTGGTAAGGAACACAAGGACATCACAAGCTTACTCCGTATTGGGAAGACCCTGAAAATTGGGGAGGACACTTTTGAGGATTTGGATGAGGTAAGAATTTTATAAAGAATGTGTTCTCAGTGAGTTGGACTTTATTAGTTGTCTCTTTTTTTCTGTCAATTTATAGCTATTGAAGGCTAATTTCTCTTAATTCTAAATTTGTTTGACTTTTAACCAATGATCTTGGCCTATATACAATTTCATGATGCTTGAATCATGGATGGTTAAAATCAATGTCAAGCAAATGGTATCAAGTTCTCTATTTTGGATAAGAAAGTACAGGTTTAGTGGTAAAGGCTCTCTCTCTCTCTCTCTCTCTCTCTCTCTCTCTCTTGCCAGAGTTATAGTATCACTCATTGTTCTTTGGCCAGAAGATGTTTCGCGATGGATTATATTGTATTTTTTGTTGAACTTGTGCAAAAGAAGTTTAGATATTTTTCAAGTGCGGATTCTTAGAAGTAGGCATTGAATTTCTGTCTCTTTGGTTGCGGAGAAAAATATTTACATATGCTTCTTGTATTTAGATATAAAAAGGTGGCAGCTCTTGTCTTTGTTCCTCTTGATGTCAAGGGATTGAAATGTGATGGCACACTACTGAACTGAGTACTATGTGGCTGTTGATAACTTAAAATGCAGGTCATGGATCGTTATGTTGATCCCTTAGTGGCTCACTTGAAGACAATGCTAAATTATCGCAAGTTCAAGAGGGGCACAAAAGCAGAGGTTGACGAAGTTCTGAAGAGTGAGAAATTGGAGTACCCTATGAGGATAGTTTATTGCTTTGGTATATCACATGAACATCCAGGCACGTTCATTCTGACTTATATACGGAGTACAAATCCTCACCATGAGTATGTTGGTCTATATCCGAAGGGATTCAAGTTCAGGAAAAGGATGTTTGAGGACATTGATCGGCTTGTAGCATATTTTCAGCGGCATATTGATGACCCTCAGCATGAGTCAGCGCCATCAATTAGATCGGTCGCTGCCATGGTGCCAATGCGGAGCCCTGCAACTGGAGGTTCATCAGGGGCATCTGTGGGCAGTGGCTGGGGTGGTTCCACCAACGAGGGTGGTTGGAGAGGCCAGTCTTTTGACAGGGATCGGTCATCTACACCTAGTTCACGAACAGGTAAAATGAAACGTGGATTCGCGACTTATATGTTTGATGAACACCAACATTTGCATTGTTGCATGAGGGTAACTGTTTGTCTTTTCGTGCAACCGAAATGAATTGCAAACTAGGAATTACTTTATTTAGTTGGCCCTACTCATGGAATTTGGATTGCCCGTTACTGAAATTTTTTTCTGCACAATGTGGGATGGCCAGCTGGATGGAATGATCTTTCCTCTTTTCCTTTTGTGCTCATGTACTTAGTTTTAGGCCAGCAGGTTTGGTTTTAATTTGGTTACTGTTGTGCTTCCTTCTATGTAACTTTGATGTCTTCATTGGTTTAAATCTGTTGTATTGCTTTCCTTGATGTTAGTGCAGATAGGCATTCATGTTGGTCCTGCAAATACCTGCCCTCAATGTCATCAAACCCATAGTACTCCTTGCTTCCTTTGTCAAGACTTCGTGACTTGCTTTTTCATGTTTCATTTTACAGGCCGAAATGATTACAGAAATGGTAGCAGTCGCGATGGACATCCAAGTGGCCTACCTAGACCATATGGTGGGCGGGGCCGTGGTCGAGGAAGAGGAAATAGCACCAGCAATGAAAGGCAGGATTCTGGTTATGATGCTCCTACGTGGGGTTCAGATACCAAGGATGGGGATGATGGTTTGGGCAATTTTCCAGGTGCCAAGGCTCAAAACTCACCTGGCAGGGAAGCTTTCCCTGGTGGTTGGGGTGCTGGTGGAAGTGGCACTGGAGGCAGCAGTTGGGGTGGCGGAGCTGGTTCCAATGACAATGATGGCTGGGGCCAAGGAGGTGGTGGTGGCGCAGGAGGATGGGGTGGGGCTGGTGCTGATAATGGGACGTCAGGGTGGGGTTCTGACCCAAAAAAAAAGGGTTCTGATAATGGGTCTTCGGGATGGGGTTCTGAACCCAAAAGAAGTTCACAGTCCCAAGCTGGAAACAGATGGTCTGAGAACGGCAGCAGCGGTGGTTGGTGAAGAGGCATAACTCTGTCTTGTTCCACCTTTAACAGTCTTGCAACTACTACCCTGTGATGGATGGTTCGGAGGTTGCTGCTGCTATATATGGTTCGTGAAGACACTTGACTCTCATCTGACTTTTTTGACCTTGAAAGACTAGTCTACCTAGTTATGCGAACTGTATTTAGGAATTTGTGACGTGGCAAACAATTGTAACGGCATATACCTCTACTCTTGCCTTGTACGTATCTTTAGATTATTACAAGCACAATGAATTATTCCCTCTATATTATTACAAGCACTATGAAATATTCTCTCTAGATTATTACAAGGGTGGGTTTGGATCGATAACCGAACCGAAACCTCTAAACCGTAGACCGAACCGAACCCCTCCGGTAAGCTTCCATGACAATCGAGACCGAGACCGGCAAGTTGGTAAATCGATGTCTGGTCAACCGAAGAATCCGGTCGGCTCGGCTGGGTCATGGGTCTAGATCGAACACATGTTGGGCCATGTTTTGGGCCACATTTTGGGCCATTTTGGGTCTTGACTTCATTCACTAATTTAGTATAATATATTAATATTATAGTTTAAGATATTTTTAATTAGTTTATGTATATATGTATATATATATATTAAAAAACATATAAATTAAAATTATAGGGGTTTATAAATTTATATATGTTTTATATAAATTATAGAAATGTATTATATAAAATTATAAATTATTTATTAGAAATGTATTAGAAATGTATAAAAATGAATTATGTAAATGATTTGTTAAGTATATTTGGTTCTGTTCGGTTTACCGACGATTTAAGGATATGGGAACCGGGACCGAGTCCGAACCTCCCGGTTCGGTAGTCAAACCGAACTTTCGGTACGGTTTTGTTTCGGTACGATTTTTTTCGGTATCGTTTGGGCCGGTTTCAGGCTCAGCCTCGGTTTTTCGGTCAACCCGACCCCACCCTAATTACAAGTCCTATGAAATATTCTCTCCCTCTCCCTCTCCCTCTCCCTCTCTGCTAATTAGTAAAGCAATAGTGACCCTAACTCTTGCTTTCTTCCTCTACCCTGTTTTTTTCTTCTGCCACATGCACCTCATTTGCACATATTTCATTTTCTTACAAACGCAATCCCTTATACCACATCCACTAGTAATAAATGTATTAGAACTCTCGTCCATTTTAGAAACAGAACTCTTGTTCATTTTAAAAAGAGGAATTTTCTCCATCTACCTTCTACTATTTTCCTTCTGTTTGAGTTAAGTGTTTGAAAAAAATCAACTGGCCAGTACCCCACGAGGTGCTAAGTTTGTAACTAGCAGCAACAGAGTCTTCAAGAACTTCAACAACAAGTAGAAGAGCTATCATGGTATCATACCATTCAAATTAAGGGGATGCTTCCTCCAGCATGAGGGAACCCTGTTGGAAGGGATTCTTTATTTACTAAGAACCTTAGTACTAAGAAAAATCAGCAATATTTTTGTTTCTCTCGTACAACGATACTTTGGCGGCCAACTGTCAATATTGTAAAATTTTTCAAATCTGTCAATTTTTTTCAATCTTTTGCCAATATTTCACACAAATATCGCATTGATATTTGCATAACCACGAACAAGGGAGCTGAGAGAGAGAGAGAGAGAGAGAGAGAGATGGAGGGTTGCATGTCTTATCCGTCGGAGGTAAGGTGACGAGATGGAGGGGTTGTCATCAGGCTAAGGAAGGAGGTGGGGGTGGTGGTGGAGGGCTGGGCCAATACTAGTAGGGATAGAAATGGGTGTCTGATTTTTTTTTTTTTTGAGAAAAAATCTAAAAACACTATAGGGGTTTTTTTTTTTAAAAAAATACAATAAAAAGCCAGTCTACCTTAATGTGGGCTGACCTATCACTAATTTTTTAGAGAAATTATTGTATGTGACCGTAACATTGTCACTTGGTGTTATCTAATCCACATGTTATAATATGGGTGAGTGACGAATTTATCCTAAGGCTCGGAAAATCTTCTGACAAACTGCCACTGACTGACATACTGACCAAAAACAAACAGAAAACAACTGAGGTGGCGGAACATCGAACCAATCGGCGTCATTGACCGACATACCGACCCTTGTTAATGGTGGTGGTGGTCGGGGAATCTTAAACCGCCGGCCAACCGATACTAACCAACCCTTTGTCTTCTTCTTCTTCTTCTTCTTCTTAAAATGAGCTCAGGCTTGGCAGTGGCGAAGCTCCGGGGAGTAGGTGCAACGGTGGTGAGTCACACAGTGGTGAGTCGTGCACGGTGGTGAATTTGAGTGGTCGGACTTGCAGAGTTGGAGTTGCAGCAGGCCGGTGACTGTGACTGGAGGTGCTAGAGTTGGAGTTGGAGTTGTAGAGAGAAGAGGGTGAAGTCTCAGCCATCGCGACTGCGCCAAAATGATATCGACTGGTACTGACCTTGTCGGTATCGATGTCGGTGGCAAAGCTGGCCATACTGCCGGTGGTCGGTGATCAGTTGAGCCATTTCGGTCCTGTTACCGAATCGCTACCACCCCTAGTTTATACATTTAGGGTTTAAGGTTTTAGATATTACTGATTGTACACATGTTATAATTCTAATATATGGATTAGTCATAGCGCTACGTAGTGTTACGCTCACACAATAATTTCTCCAAAAAAATAAGTGTTAGGCTAACTCACATTAATGAAAACACGTGCTGGGCAAGGATCCCTGTCAAGCCCTAAACGGGGGTCTTGGCAGAGGCTCTATCCCTAAGAACCCTAAAATATGATATCACGCCTTAACATCATTATTCTAAGTTTCTTAAGACGAGTTAAGCCTTTATTTGATGGAAAACGGGTTGGATCAGAGAATAAAGTATACTTCAAAATATATTTAAAATAAACCAACCCAGTAGGGTGTTTAAAGTTTTACAAAATAACCCTTAGCACAATATGACATCAGTAAAGATCATGTTTGTGAAACAAAACCCAAAACGAGATACCAACCAACTACTAGAAAGATGTTCTGAATAATTACAAACTGGAATAAAGGACATATAATAAAATGGGTAGGAGACCCAACAAAACAACATTTTAAACATGAAGAAGACCTGAGGATGCCCAGCAAAATATATGAGTGCCTCGCCTAACCAACTAGTCAAGATCGTTAACTAGAATGTGATCTGCAATCATAAGCAAGTACAAAGCAAACAACATAGGGGGTGAGCATCACATATGATCATAGCTTCTCATCGGAGGACCTTGGCTGAGTTTGAAAATAGTAAGTAAAATACTTAATAAATATAGCCAGTGATAAAACAGTTCGAAAAGATTCACCAACAATCCAATATCAAAGTTTAATCGTTGAAATCCATGAAATCTTTGATGATGAGCATGCAACTTCTTAAATCATTTATGGGATCCCAAAATATCATTACCTGATGATTGATCACTAATGACCAACTACACTTAACGCATCCACACTCGATAATGTAGCGAGAGTATATTTTATCATGGTAGTACCCCTTAAGCTACTCTCCCCAGAAGGACAAATCGACTGGCTCATCTGTACATACCCCTTCCGGAAGTTTAAGGGATCGAAACCTAAGGTCATCTTTTTTTGTGACCCTTTACTCCCAAATCCTCATTAATAACACAAAATCATCCAACATTGCATAAAAAAATGATGCAGAGTTCACAAACAACATATTTATTATCATATATACATGCACAAAATAGTCTCAAAAGTCAGGGTGTGAGAATCTCCCTACCTGGTGTCCAAGTTTAACCTTTGTGCACTTCCACAACACCAAATGTCCTTAATTAAATCCTTCTTTGGGAAAATGGAAATCCAAATCCGACAGAATACCGACTTTAGTCAAACAATAACTTCAGCAGAGCTTTGGCATGACCTTTTCTTTTGGTCTTGTCTTTCTAGAAAATTTCAGAAACTAGTCTACTAAGACTAAGTCTCTGTATTTTCGGGACTTAGGGTTTCTATTTAAAGTCTGATTTTATTTATAAGTCTGGAGGTTAACCAATTAAAATCCAACAACATAACTAGGTCAGTACGAGGGAGTCTGGAGGATCAGTCCTAGAATCCTTAAGCTGGCAGAGCAACAGCAGTCGATACTGATCTCGACATCACGTGTTTGGTTACTTTAATAAGGTTGCCTCAATCCATTATTAAATTGATTAATCGTCAAGTAACTAGTCATGCAAGCAAAGTAAATTAATCCATCTTAAACTCTATTTGCATACTTCTGAGTAAATCTATTTCCTTTTAGTTATAGCAATTCTATAATCGAATTTGATTTACATAATTAATTGATTACAATTAATCTAACTTTAATCAACTAATTATGTAATTAAATCTAATTTAGACATTATTAATTTTAATAAAACCAACTTAATTAATTAATCATACATAATTAAATCCAACTTTTAGACATGATTAATTACAACTTAACTAATTAATCATGAATAAAAACCTTAAAGATAAAATAGAGATTAAATATCTGGTTGTAAACCTTCTTAGCTTAATCTCCATAATAAAATTGCTAAAACACAAAATTAAAGCTTAATAAGTAATTAACCACAAAATAAAATAATTTAACTAAGCTCAAGAGTCTTACCCAAAGACCTTACCAAGGCAAGCAGACAATTTGGCAGAGTTTTCCTACAAATTGCCAAAATTATTTGATTGAGATGTTCTAGGTGCAAAATCCTTAAGGGTACCCAAGGAGGCAACCCAAACAAATATTTTAAACTTAAGAAACTATCAACAAGTGGTTTGTCTCAAGAAAACTTTGAAAAAATCACAAAGTTTTCAGCTGAATGTGTGAAGTGAAAAGGAGGGGGTGGTTCTCTATTTATAGGCTTGAAAAAGTGAGAAAAACTAGTGAATTTTCGATGTGGGATAGGGAAAAATCGAACCGCATCAAACGGTACCCCTCGGGTCGGGTTGTGAGAGAAAATGAAGCAGGCTGAGCGGGTACAGGCGGGTCACGCGAACGGATCTGGGGCTGGGGCGTACAACATGTCGTTCGCGAGGGACGATCTGGATTGCTGGTCATCCGCGTCGTTTGCTGGCGTGCGCTGAGGATCTCCGGTGAATGATAGGCTCCGTGCGTTGCGATGTATCGGATCGGACCAAGGGCTGGCGCATCTGGGCCGTCTGATCTAGCATGATCGACGCTCCAAATTGCGCCATGTCAGTGTTCATTTTCTTTTTAATTCCTTCTATTTTTCCATCACTCTCTCCCTTGAATTTAAGAAAAAAAAAAAGTCTGTTCCCAATATTGGTCGAACTTTATCAGGAAATTAAATGTTATAAGCATAACAGAGAATAATTGAAATCCCTATTGTATCTTGATTTTAAGGGGGGAAAGTTGGACATTAATTTATATGTTGTATAGTCAACATTATGCGTGGAAGTAAAATTATGGGTAAGTTATCTTGTCTGAATTGTCACTATTGCAGGACAAGGAGAAGATGCAAGTGGTAGATCTAAGCAGAGCAGAAGTGAAAAGAAGAGTCGCAAGGCAATGCTGAAACTTGGAATGAAGCCAATACCAGGTGTCAGCCGTGTGACTGTGAAAAGAGCAAGAATGTCGGTGTTAATTAATTTGCTGCTTTTTTTGTTTTTTCTTTTGATTTGTCATTTCGGTGTTACATGTTGTATTACAACTTCCTCATAAGACTTTTATCCATAAAATTAAGTATTAATCTTTGTCTTGCAGATTCTGTTTGTTATCTCAAAGCTAGATGTTTTTAAGAGCCCCGCATCTGACACATATGTCGAATTTGGAGAAGCAAAGATTGAAGATTTGAGCTCGCAATTGCAAACTCAGGTTGCTGATAGAATATTTGCAAGCATACAAAATCATTCCAAGTAATAAAGTGATAAGTAAGATATCGTTCCGACGGAGATTATTTAATCTACTAATTACCAAATAATTAACTTAAACTCTATTTGATCAACCGATTGTTTAACTTTAATAAACCAAATTACTAAAACTAAGCAAATAAACAAACAGACACGAAGAACGATCAAGATTATGAACATTAGAGCATCAGATTCACCTAATTAATCCTACCCAATTCCTTTAGCATATTAATCCCTAATTATTATCCATATTGACAACTGGATTTCCCTAAGTTATTTGATATCCCTTACTAAGGTTCAACCAAAAGTATTTCCGATTAACAACTCATTCTTTATTAGAGCAACAAATTTAGAAAACTAGAAACCCATTAAATTCATGGGAAAACCTTGGAGAAATTGCATGATTCATATTAGTCCTGCTACAACACTCATTCAAATCATGGTTTATATTACCAAAAGCAACACAAAATATCACTTATTAGGTCTCAATTTAGTCATCATATCAATTAAATGTTGGCCAGACATTCAAAGCATTAAGAACAGTAACATAAACTCAACATGGAATAATAAAGAGAAAATAATATAACTATTGAAATTGGATATTCATAATCAGGCTACATCCTAGCCCTAGTAAAGAAATTTAGCTATCCATAACAATAACTACAAAAACAAAGAGACTGAGTTTTGTAATAGAGTAAACTCGGACAATGATCTTGATTAAATCCAGAAAACGATGAAAACCCCTAGCTGCAATGTTGCTAAGAATTCTCTCTTCCTTCAATTGTAAGCTCCCCCCTTTAGATGATGATCTTCTCTCTTTAAATAAGAAACAAATCCTTTTCTTATTTGGTAAAGACTTTTCTTGTTGGACTTGGATTATTCTTATGATAAGTTGTCATTGATGATTTGGCATCCAAAATCCCAACAAAAAAAATATTAGACCTTAAAAAATAAACCTGGATCCCTCTAGATACTTCCCAAATACACATAACATCAATTGGGCTCCAAAAAAGAAATCTAAAAAGAATTGCTTTGCATTTTCGCACAAAATCTCCTGCCTGAACTGCCTTTACTAAAATAGCCATAACTTCTCCTAGAAAAATGCAAATCACGAACCTTAAAATTCCTCGGAAAGCTAACATCCATATCTTTCCAACGGTATAAGGCACGACATCTGGTTTGCTCCGAGGAGATACAGTTTATTCCGCAAAGTTGACTGATCTGCCCAGTAATTTCTACTCCAAAAATATCCCTTTTTGCTTTTTTTTTTTTTCCTCTTTGACATTTTAAAACTCCAAAATTCCATCGTTTTCCTTCAATTTCGTCCTTGGGTTGTATTTCCTAAATCAACTCACAAAATACATCAAACAACCAATTTCACACAAATACATTACAAAATAAAAGGTAAAAGTGGTATAATAATTATGCATTTTATAAATATATCAGTTGCAGAGCAGTTCAAGGCTCCTAATCTAAGTAATTTGACAGCACAGCATGAGCTATCAACATTAGCTTAAGACAATGAAGATGTGGATGAAACTAGTGTGGAGCCCAAGGATATAGAGTTGGTCATGACTCAAGCCGGGGTTTCAAGATCAAGGGCTGTTAAAGCACTCAAAACAGCAAATGGAGACATTGTTTCTGGTATTATGGAATTAACAAACTGAGTAAACTTTATAGCAAAATTTTACATTGGATGAGTATTTTTTTTGGCTCTCAGTTGTCTCTTTTTTCCCATTGAGAATTTGAGGTTGCAATTCTGAATATCTGTCCCTTTTTCTGTCCTTGGAACAGTATCATAACAACTCATAAAGTTGTGATGCATGGTTTGGATGTCTTTACATGGTACCACAACACATTTTCAAATATACCAGCGCTCTCTAGAACCAACTATGCGTCCCACATTGCCCCCTAGAAGTCAAAATCTTCACCTTGCTCTCTGTTTTGGTGAATCATTATAGAGAATTTTAGAGGCTAGTCCATTTTTATCTTTGTTACCCTAAAAAAGATCACGATCAAGATCAAGATTTAGTTGTGAATAAAGAGAACACTCGCGTCATTCATGTTTGATATGGGCATGTCACTACGCTGCCGAGAGGCCAAGAATAGATTTCTAAACAAAATTAGAACTTTCTCCTAAACTAACTTATGCGCCAAACAATTTTATAGTTGGGGAAGGAACAATTATTGGCTTGGGCTCTTACTTGCCTTGGAAATTAAGGACTTAACTGGTCATATGACTGTTTGTGAATTCAAAAGTATGAATGACAAATTCAAGAGTGATTGGGTTAATTGTAAGGCAATGAACTTTGATGAAGAAATTGTAATTACTTGATTATCACGAAATTGAGCAACAATAGTTGTTACTAACAATGAATCTCATAATGCTAAAACATGAAACTAGAAAGGAACAAGTTGATACTAGAGAAGAAAAGGCTGGTAGAGCTAAAACAATCATCTAAAGTTTGTCAGTTGTGTTGAAAGTCTTTTTGTTTTGCTTCCTGCATGTATTTAATTATAAGGATCCAACCCTTGTGGGTCCTAGAAATCCTTTTTCTAATTGGACTATGTCTTCTCGACTTGACTTTTCCTTCACGCTCAAGCTATCCTCTTTCCTATCTAACTTTGTGTCCTCATATGGCTAGGATTGCTTCACACTGGACTAGGCCGTGCCTTTAACATTGGGCTTATATTCGTTGCTCCACACGACTTGGGCCTTTAGTTGCCTTTCATGGCCCAATATATGCTGAATATGATACAAACTTATGACCCCCATTTATGTGAGTCTCGGTTAACTTGGTCGAGTGGTTAAGGAAATTAATACGAACGCTTTGAACCCCCCCCCCCTCCCAAAAAAAAAATCCTAGTGCGTAAACTAAATAGATCTAAAGAAGTAGGGAGGAAGAACTAGAAATTTAACACTTTTGGAGTTTTGAAATTAAAACAAAGGTATGAAATACCAAGGTTTTGGATTCTTTAGCCCCACTTGATGACCCAAACTACTATTTAACATCTTCCCACAAAGGAGAGCACCAATATCACCTGAATGCTCTCACCAAGGATTTCTCTCTCTTAAGCTCAAACAATTGCAACTTTTATGGTAGAATCTTGTCTTGCTTAGAGAAGAACAGACCCTAACACTACTAGAAAAATTGCCATTGAGCACAAATATATGTGACACCTTTTTTACATATATCGTTGATACGTGCTCTATATATATGGACATACATAATTTATGCTACCTATTTGTGTCCTTTTGTATTGGACACAAATTTTGTGCCTAAATTAATATTTAAATAATCTCTCATCACGTCACCGTCAGAAATTATTACTAAACATTTTAAAGAATCATAAATATATGTGGCCAATTGAATATTTTCACTACACTAAACCCAACATTACACTTCCCAATAAACCAGATTGATTTTTTCAATGGGCTATCACCCTTTTTCTACCTGCCTCCGTCTGTCTCTCTCCATCTCCTTCCCCTTCTCTTTCTCCCTCCCCTTCTCTCTCATTTTCCCTCTGTCTCTGTCTCTCTCCCCTTCTCTTTCTCTCCCTTACTCTTTCTTCCTCTACCTGCCTCCGTCACCGGACCACCGTGGTTCGTCGGCGACCCAATCGACCTCCAATGGTGAGAGGGGCAGCCGGTGGTGGACGGGGTTAGGGTGGGTGGGTTTGTTTATGTTTTTTTAATTTTTTTTTTCTCATTTTTCCTCTGTTTCTGTCTCCCTCCCCTTCTCTTTCTCTCCCTTTCTCTTTTATATATGTGTTATTTTTGTTTTTGGTTTAAGATTGAGGGACTTGCTAATAGGGTTTTTGTTTTTTTTGATCTCTTGTTGTTGTGGTGTAGTTTTCTTTAAGAAGTGCCCAACTGCCCACATCCTGATGAAAAGCAAAGGTTTTAATCCTCTTTCACGTTGTTGATTGCCTGGAATGGATTGTCCCCTTTCACGTCTTCAAAAAATTAGTAGAAAAGGTATAATTTCTTCTTTAATGTGAATGTCACCTGCATTTGAAATGTACTCAGTTACAATGTAAATTATATGTTGATATTTTAGGTGTTGGGTTCTTAATCCTTGAATATTCATACTACTTAAAATACATTGACCTTTTGCAGTATGATATGGAGCTAGTTTTTGTGAAGAACTCACGTGAATTTGTGCATGAGTATATGAAAAAACCAGAATATGTGGAGCTAATGCAAAGGCTTGGTGCATTAGGTGATGCCGTGATGGTAACCAAGATCAGAATAAGTTCTTTTGCTTCAATTCTGTGGCCCTTTACTTTCTCTTTGCATACAAACAGTTGATTAATTGAGACCCAATTTAATGATGGTAGTACAAAAAAATATTTCAGTATCAGTTGATTATGTATGGTTTTGTCATTCACTTAATGACATGTGTTGTGATCATGAGTTTTAGTATTGATACATTTTTCATTCTTGCTTTGTAATATCCAGGCACATTATCACAAGATGAATGGGAAGTAGCTTATTTGTATTTGTCATTTGTTGTGAGGAAGGTGAGCGCATACTCCTAGTGCAAAATGACCCATACAATCCCATTTTCGTGTTGCGGTTACCATTATTATAGTCCCTCTGTTTCCATTTCTATGTGTTGAGGAATATATCTGTGTTATTTTCTGGGAGGCCAACCTGAACGGACACAAAGTAAATGGTAGAAGAGACAAAGGGAAGATGAACATATCAAAAGAGGACATCATGTACATTAATAGTCATTAATGGAATACCAAATATGCCTCAGAGATCCATTTTTATAGCAGAAAGGAACAATGGTTTTGCAGAATGGAGAAACCTGCTTACCTAAATGGGAGAAGGAAGAGCTCAATTGCCCACATGCTCAATTGAAGGATGAGCTGAACCGGATTTGTACTTTGGCGAACAAGTTCTTGGGCAGGACCCTCTCGTCCTTGACTTGAGCGATGGCTTTTTTTTTTTTTTAATTAAAAATACTCTTTGGGCACAATTTTGTAGTTGTGCTATGTGAATGTCACATCAAGTATAACTGTAGTGTTGCAGATGGGCTGTCTCATTGTCAGAGTGTTGGCACAAACATATGCGCCTACACGTTTGGCACATAACCCTTAATTCGCCCTCTATTAGCAAAGGAAACGCCAATTGCGGAAATCGACAAATTAATTGTAGTTGCATCGTGCCCAATGTCATAAGAGCAGGTTTTTTTTTTTTTTTTTCAGTCTTAGTACCTGATTTTTGGGCCATATCGTACTTAAACTATTATTTATCTCAATTTCATTCTTAAACTTTTATTTTATCCCAAATTGATGTATAATGTGAATTTTGGTAAAAAATACTAACAAAATTTGGTCATGTGTGTTGCACATAATCTTATACTCAAGGTCAATTTGGTCTATTCACGATCCTAGGTTGACTAAAATTCCCCTAATTTTGAATTCTTATTAGAAAAAAGTCATATTATATACTAAATTGAGATGAAATAAAAGTTTAGATATGAAATTATGACAAATAATAATTTAGATATCTACTTGGGACAAGACTCAAAGTTGAGGTATCAAATTTTGAAAAAGACCCTTTTTTTTTTCTTATGCGTTTGAAGTATTGCAACTTTTCAACAATGACAATTATTTATTGTCATTGTTGAACATTTGTTATTCTTACTGTGCAACAACACAAAAAAAAGGGCAACTTATATAAATCTTTTGTCTTTTTTTTGCATAAACATGTCAAAAAACATATAACCAACAAAAAACTACCTTTATAAAGTCACATAAACCATTTTCATGTTTGTTGTTGCAAAGCCACTGTCGAGTAGTGGCAGCCGAAATTGTACAACACCAGATGTGTCTTTAGTGTGTCTTTTTTTTTTTTTGGTCATTTTGAGTGCCCTTTTTTTAAAAGGTGAGTTTATTTCTTACTGGGTGGAACTTTTTAACATTGGAAACATTATGTGAAGTTATTTATCACTAAGGTTTGTAAAATAGACTTTAAAATCAATTTATGTTAAATTTATTTTCTTAATTAGCTATTTAATTATTCTTAATTAGATTAATTAGTTCATAAATATTAATTTAATTGAGCATGATTAATTATTCACCTTCAAAATGCTTTCAAACTTATTTAGTCATACTTAATTCAATTAACCTAGACACACCTTGCTTAGTAAACAAATCAACTTAATTATATATTAAGGTCATATCAATAAAATATCCAAACAACATGATGTCTAAGGTCAGTCTGTGAGCAAACGGGCGTTGGACATTGGGCTTGAGTGTAGCAACTCAGATTTTTCATTCTATCTTGTGTTAGCACATGTTTTTCAAACTCTTTTGCAATTAGAAGCTTGAAGTTTCTTTAAAATAAATGGCGGTCCATTTGTGTTTTGTGAATTTAAATTGTAAAAAAAATTGTTTTGATGCTATAGAGAATTAATACTCATTTTTATGAGTTCGTAGGATTTTTTAGTGAATTATTTGGAGTCCTGAACTATTTTTGATGAATTTAAAAAGTTTGGAGAAATTAGAAAAATAGGAAAAAGAAAATTGATTGCTGACTGGACTGACAGCGCACACGTGGTGCGCTGCCATTCGTTCGGGCGCACTGACGAAGAGTTGAGGAAAAATTTTTCGGGGTCTCATAGGAAAAGTTGGGAAAAAAAAAAAACTTTTGCAGGGTCAGCTCATTATTATGAGAAATTATTCAATATAATCGATATATTAACACATGATATAACCAACTTATATGTTATAATATAGGTGAATATTATTAATAGTATGAAAAATACTAGGGAGACCATATTTTTGTACTAACTCTCTAATAGAGTTGGGACCCACCAATACAAGTGAGGCTCACCTCTATTAGAGAAACTAAATGGTACAAAGAAATGGTTTCCCTAGCACTATCCTAATAGTATACCTTACAAATATAAATATGTCGTTTAACAATCTCCTTACACATAAATTAATTACAACACGTGACGATCTATCGGTTATATTTAATAATTTTATTATTATTATAGGGTGTTAATGTAGAATATAGAAGCCGGCTTTATCTTTCGGTATCGAATCCTATTCCGTATTGCTCGGCCCAAAGGAAAAAGATGAAGGCAGGCCCACAAGTGTTCACTGACCCTCATAGTCGACTCTTGTGCACATGTCTAGTTCCTCCAAAATCAAAATATGAAAGTACTGAATAGGGCTCTCCAAAATCGACCAACTGCTGCTCTCCGCTCTCTGCTGTCCTGTAATACAAGAAGGTGAATTTCCTCCTCCTCCCATCGTCTTCATCCCTACTTCTAGTCCTTGGAAGACTATATCTTTACCTAATACCTGGTAGGAAATTGCTCTGTAACTTGCCTTTGAAAGAATCTCTCTTTCTCTGGCTCTCTCATGATTGCCAAATTGATGTAAACTACTTAAATTTTTTTTTTTTTTTTTTAAATCGAGAAGTTTTTGCATGATTTCTCAACATACTGCCAAATGTAAGCTCAAATAGGCCTGAGATTTTGATTTGGATTAGTCACTGAATAATAACACAGAAATAACAAAGTTCCCTCTGAGTAAACAAATACCTGTGCTTTTAGTCATGTCATATGTGTGTAAACGTGTTTGTAGATGTGTACTAAAGTAGTAAACGTTTTGGTGCAGGTGCAGCAGGCTGGGGCTTCTGAAAATCACATGGTCTATTAACTTACCTGGGTTTTTATTAGGACTTTAGGAGTACTCATTCTGGCTAAATAATTGAAAAATATGGACGGTTCCCAAGATCAGCCACTCCCTCCCGGTGTTCAGTCTTTGCCGAAATATTCATCAAATCCAGCTCAACCCTTACCATGCCCTCCCCAGCGTTCTGAGAACACGGTGAGACCTCACCATCATTTTAGCTCTTCTGGAAGCTACCCGTCTTCTATTCTCCCTACAAAATCAACCTTTAATACTACTGCTCAATGCTTCTACCCACATATGAGTTCAATACCCCAGTATAATTTCGCTCCCACTGCTCCCCAGTCTTCCTATCAAACATTTACACCACAGGGTCCTGGTTCAGTTAATCTGGCTGGACCTGAAAACCATTTTGAATATTATGCTTCTCACTTGCATGCAGAAAGTGTTCAATCTGGTGCTCACCACAACTTTCCTACCTCATATGAGCAGAATACTTTGGTCTGCAATCATCCAAACCGGTCAGGAGAAGCTCACTCTTCTCGACAATTCAGTGCTCCACAGAATGACTCATCAAATATGCTCAACAATGCTGCTGTCCTGATTGAGCAGCAGTCACACAAACAAAATGCAGAGAGTGAAGGAATCCCCCGGATGAAGGATACCACTCAAGAAACTAACTGTATTGATGCAAAAGATCAGAGAAACAGTGACGCCACTTCAATTATTCATAACAATTCTGATATTGATCTTGTCAATAAAAAGTACAACATCACGCATGGTGCTCTCCATGCATCTATGAGAAACTCCAGACTACATTTTGAAAATGCTAGTGAAATTGAAGCTGCTGCGCAAAATGTGGTGTTGCATGAACAAGTGCGTATGCTTTTTTTTAGTTTCTATTATTTATTTTATCTTTTTATGTGAAGGGCTTATTTATGTTTTTCATGTCATTATTTGAACTTATGTGATTATTTATGGTTTGTCTGCGTTATAGGAAGTATCTACCCAAAATATCTTTCGTAGCCAAAGGTTTGTATATATTTGTTTTTACTAAAATCTTCTCTTTTTCTGATGGATTTGTAAATATTGAGTTTGATGTTTTTTTTTTATAATCTTAGAGAAGCAAGAGGTGTGGGTGGGTCTCCTAAGGATGATTTAGACATCTTCTCAGAACGCCTTGATCCGTACGCTCTAAAGGTGTGTAATTTGAAACTGTTTTAATTTTCTCTTGTTGCAGCATCAACTTTATAGGTAGGCCCACTGTGTATCATCTCCTATTCTGAAATTATAAGTACTGCTACAGGAGCATCTACTGAAGATGACCACGGAACATCGTGCTCAAATGGCTTTAAAACGTGGGAAGTCTACCCCTGCTGAAGAAGGTTGGTAGCAAGTTCCTTCTTTAGGTTGACATGCACTATTATTTCTCTTCTCAACTGTTATACCTTTTTTCAAAACCTTGGAAGTTTGTCCCCCATTAAAAGGTTTATGGTTCCTTCTTTCTCATTTACTGTTGTGTTTTTCTCTTCATTTGCTTTTGTGGCCAACTCTCTTGAACCTATGTTCTTGTTAAATTTTTTTTGTTATTATAATAAAAAAAGAGGATTTTGTAAAGAGGAACAAGTGGCCTCTTAACAAAAAGAGAGAAAACTAAGACATAAGTACAACTAAATGTTATATACTTGAAACTCCTTTGAAGGAAAATGAAAAAGAAAGTAAGGCACGGGCAGTGGCGGGTTTGTTTCAAATGTCACAGGAGATTTTCCCTTCTTTTTTCAAGTAAAGAGCATATCTCCATCATGATTTATTAGCTTCCCATAAGGAGTAGTGCTCATCTGAAAATGATGTTTCTGAAAGATGCCTATGATTTGAAGCTTCTTTTTATAATAAAGTAGGATTCAAATCATCCTATTTTGCCTTAAGCAGTATTGGTCATCTGAAAATGATGTCTCTAGAAGATGCCAATGATTTGAAGTTGGCGTAATCTGAATAACATCTTCCATCAAAGTTTAATGTGAGAAAATCTGGATGGGAAATCCAAAACAAGGATACTTTTTTGGCTGGAATAAGGAAAATCCTTTGGAATCTTCAATATTTAGTACAACCTTTTGTTGGAGATATCCTCATTATTATTTTTTTTTTCCAAAAGCTTGTAGTTGAAAATTGAAAGTTATTATTTGTAGAAAGAAGCTTGGGAGAAAGAAAAAAGGAGTTGGATTTAGCAGAAGAATGAAATAGTTTTAAGTTGGGAGAGGGAGAAGAGAGAGGGCTAAGGTAAGATTGAGATTTGAGGAGTTAGTCTTCAGAGAAGAAATCATGTGGAGGCAAAAAGGCAAGGTTGAGTGGGCAAAGGGAGAAAATCACACAAAAATGTTCCATAAGTTGGGTAGTTGGAGGAGGAAGAGAAATCTGATTGAGAAATTAGAGACAAGAGAAGGGTTCATTATGGAGGATGACAGATTAGTTGAGATGGAAATAATTAGTTTTTTATTTTTAAAATTTATTAGCAATATGTACTCTAGCGAAGGGATCTTAAGACCAAAAATTGAGCGCTTACATTGGAGCCTGAGGTTGGAGTCGGGTGGTTGGGTAGACCTTTGTAGAAGAATAATTGATGAGAGCAATTTTTTATTGGTAAAGATAAATCACCTGGTTCATATGGTTTTACTTTGGCAATGTTTCAGAAATTTCGGGATATTTGAAGAGTAATTCGAGGAATTTCAAAAAATGTGGTGGTAATCACAAACCACTGAGACTTGTATTTTCTTATCCCAAGAAGATGAGTTGCAGTAAGAGGTGGGGATTTCAGGCCAATTAGTCTGGCTTCAGGTTTGTACAAGATTATCTCAAAGCTATACCCTTAGATTCAGGGAGGTGTTAGGTGATACAATTTCAGCTTCACAAGGGGCTTGATAAGGAATAATATGTGGAAATGATTCTGTGTATAAATTGGGCTTTTTGATTACTGTAAATTGTTGGTAGATAAAGAACAATAGAAATTCTAGGGAAGCAAGGAAAGGATAGGAACTACTAGCATCACACCAATGGGACTCTAGGCATCACACCTATGGTTAGGATGCATCACATTATCCTAGAGAGAAGAATGAGCTTGCTGGAAATTTTTTTAAGTTTATTCATGTCTCAAAAGAAAGGTTCACAAGCATTATACATAATTCTACTAGGCTGGCTACTAAATGTAATTCATGACTTCCGGTCATATAATGAACCCATACAAAACATTGGACCAATATTACGCCTAACATCATGTATAGCACAAATATGCTTACTGAAAGCTTCTGCGTTAGTACTAGGACATGCCTTGATCGGCAAAGGAACCAAATCATTTGGCTTGCGGGGAAGTAAGCAAGTTACTATCTCGAAGGGGTTATAATCAGTGGACTGATCTATGGAGCTGTTATATGCAAATTAAGCAGTTGGAAGAATCTGGTCCAAAATTTTGTTATGATCGTCAACTAGGCCACCCGAACTTCGATTATTAATCTATGTTTGACCATCAGTTTGTGGATGGAAAGAAGAAGAAACCTCCAGCTTTGTACTCAGAAACTTTCATAGGGTGCGCCAGAAGTACCTCATGAATTTCACATCACGGTTGGAAACAATTGTTCTAGGAAAACCATGAAGTTTAACAACTCCCTTCAAGAAGAGTTTAACAATGTGGAACATCTGAAGTCTTTGAATAAGGAATAATTATAAAGTAGATCATTTTTAAGAAATGATCCACCACAACAAAAATAGAATCATGAGCTTGAATCGTTCTTGGCGACCCAAAGACGAAATCCATGCCCAAGTCTTGCCATGGCTAATGAGGCAGATGAAGTGGCATGTATAAACCTGTATTTTGTTCCTTTCGAAATTTGGAAAGTTGATATGGTGAAATAATCTTTGCCACATCTCGTTTCAGGCCTAGGCCAATAAAAGCGATCCTCAATTATGGAAATTGACTTGTCTCTTCCAAAATGACCGGCTGCTCCTCCAATGTGCAATTCCCAAATCACTTTCTCGTGCAAAGACCTAAACAAGGTTTGGTATCTTTGAACAGATAACTATTGTGAAAATAGAAATCGGGATTTTTGTCTTGCTGTCCGGTCCAATATTTTCAAAGGTGAGGCAGCGGCAGAATGCCTCAGGTGTCCCTGTACCTATGGGCGATCCAAAAAGGTGTAATCCTAATTGCAGAGGGATAAGCCTCGTGTCCTAAAGGCGCAAAAAATGCATGTCAATTGCAGAAGTGTACACCCCTTGAAGCTTTGTTTGTTTTTATTTTTTATTTTTTTTATAATATACCCTAGACAGCTGCTACAGTTGTTGGTGGGAGTGAGCTTGCCAGAGAGGTTCGATTTCAGAATATGGAGATTGGAAGCTTCAGGTTATTTTTCTTGTTTTAAATTTCTTTTTGAAAATAAAGCCTTTCCCAGTTTTGCTCCTGCTGGGTTTATTTGAAAAGCAAAGGTTTCTCCCAAGATTAAGGTTTTAGCCTGGATTGCTTTGCACGGAAAGCTAAACACTTGTGATTTGCTGCAAAAAAGAAGGCCAAACGCATGTCTCTCTCCTCAATGGTTGGGTGGTGTTCTGATTCATTGTCCAGTATCTTCAAGGCTATTGTTGATATTGTTTAAGGAGGCGACCTACGTTGGGAAGGTAGTTATGGCTGTTTTTTGCTGCTCAATGAAAGGCTCTGAGGTTTTGCAGGTGGAAAGAAAGCAAAAATACTTTGGATTTTCAGTGCTTTAGACTGTAATTTCGTGGGAAAGAGACAAAAGAATTTTTTGAAGATTACAAAGGATTGAGGGTGGAGGAACTGTGGGGAAAGTTCGGTACTGCTCAGCTCTTTGGGCTTCTGTATCACGGGAATTTAAAGATGTTTTCTGGTCTGATATATTATTAGGTTGGAAGGTAGCTGCTACTGTCTTTACTTTGTAGTTTCAGTGGTGGGTGTCTTATCCACTACTTTGTATTGTTTTTGTTGTGAATAAAAGTATGTTTCCTTTAAAAAAATAGAAAAAAAAATCTCCTAGACAAAGTAGCGCTGTTTTGTAAGTTACTGTAGAAACTTAAAAAGCCGAACCTAGGGGCACTGTTTTGCTGGGATCTTCATATTTTTTAAAACAAAAAAGTGCCCAACTACTCTTTTACCTGATAAGTGATATCCCACCTGGTAGAAGTCAAAAAAACCCTAAGGGTTAAATACAAAAATGGTCCATGAACTTTACAGTGCATCTCAATTTGGTCTACTAACTATAAAAAGTGTCAATTTGGTTCATGAACTTTTCAAGTTGTACCAAAGCAGTACAAACGTTAACTTCCATCGAAAAATTTAACGGAAACTGATCATGTGCACAACAAGTAACCACATTTTTAGGGGCATTTCAGTCTGTTCATTACATTTTTATGTGACTAATTCCGTTAATTTTCGGATGGAAGTTAACGTTTGTACTACTTTGGTATAGCTTGGAAACTTCGTGGACCAAATTGACATTTTGTATAGTTAGTAGACCAAATTAAGAATCAGTGTAAAATTCATGGACCATTGTTATATTTAACCCAAACCCTAAAATGTTCCACTTCTCTTTCAAGAGCCTCTAACTCTAACACCCGCAATCGATGCCTCTAACCCAAATTCCATAGCTGAGATCTTCACTCTTGAATGGCTCTAAGGTGTTGACATTAGTTTTAACTTGTAGGGTGCATTCCTGAGCTTCTCTTTCTTATTGCACACATGTAAATTATCCAGATCATTTTTTGCCAAGTAAGCTCATAATTGTTTGACAAAATGGCTTTGTGTGATTCGAAACTACAAGAATACAATTGCTTAAGGAACGAGTGAAAATGTACTGCCAAGTGAAATATGGGCTCAAATGAGATAAACCTAATTTTGTAGGTGTTTTAGCTGTTTCTGTGGATCACCCTTTGAAGTTCATTTCCAGATTTGATATGTCAATAACATAACAAAATAGCTAAGCTTGCATTCTGGATTGATCTGAATAATGCTTCCATCTACTGCTTTCATACTAGGTAACATAGAAATTGGGAATGGCTATGGTGTTCCAGGAGGAGGTGCGTATTATGGTGCTCCAAGGCCTAATATTACTACACCTAGTAAGACTAATCAGCAACACTCAGACTATTTTTATTATTGTTGTTGTTTTTATTATTGTTATATTATTATTATTATTTTTCTCTTGATTGTACATTGTAGAAATTGAGCATTTCTTACATACGATGCCTAGGAAATTTGGGAGTTGGAAATAATGAGATGGGTCGGAAGAACTTTGAGCCTGATAAAGAGTTTGAACAGAAACCTCCAGCTAAAGAATTGCCCGAGTATCTTAAGCAGAAGTTGAGAGATAGAGGTATTCTTAAAGATGACTCAAAAAAAGGCGATCTTGTAAGTTGTTACCGTGAAAATCATTTCCCTTTATCAAGCCTTCTACCGCCACATTTTTGAATGTGTTTTACATTGTTTTGAGAGACAAAAGAATTGGTCCTAATAATATACTCTTCAATATTGTTGTGCAAGTTCAAATGGAGTTTCTGAAAATGCCTTTCTCTTTGTAGTTGATGTGATATTCAAGTTCTATTTATTTATAGGTTGTGCAAGCATGTGTTGAGTCAAATATTGGCTGTGTACTAGGTCGATCTGAGTTAGAAAAACAATTACAGAGAGTCCCATTGTTGAATAGTTTTTTTGGGGTCTTCCACTGTTCCTATGAATGTATCCCCCGAATGTGACAAATATATTCGAGTCAACTTGGTACCACTATGTGGGTCGGGCGAATTACAACACAACAAGTTTGGCCTTAGCGAGGATGCGAGGGATACAAGGGGGGAAATTTTGATACCCTAGTTCTATTTATGTGCATTCCGCAAGTTTTTGTTAACTCTCACTGTACTTGTGTATTAGGTTGATCTGGGATATAAAAGCAATTATAGGGAGCCCCATTTTGACTTTTTTTTTGGGGGTATTATTTCGATATGGAGACTGCATTCCCTAGGTCATGATAGGCGATCTTGTTATAGTTTATTTCTTCCATCTCCTTTTTGGCTTTCATGGATGATTTAAATTTGAGGCCTCAATTTCTCTTATATGTATATTGCTGCTTCTCTTATAAGCCTCCTTTGTACAGGAAGATTTTGTCCCCTTTTGGTTTTCTTAAATAAAATTGTGCCTCCTTTTTGTTTTCTTCATGAAAATTACTCTTACTTATTAAAAAGAAAAGTGGTGTTTGAGTTTTAATATATCTTTAACTTATTAAAATTTTTGCAACTTTTAGATCTGATTGCTTTTTTGCACTACTCAACTTCTGACATTGAATTTCTTCTGTATGTGAGTCACAGCCTATCTCTTTTATTGGTTACTTTAACTAACCTTTTAACTTTAAATTTCAGAAGTTGAAAAGTAGTTCAGCTCAACAGATGGAATATGGGAAATTGCCTCCTGGATGGGTGCGTATCAGTTACGAGATATATATTTTCTAATTTCATTTTTTATTAGGTATATTTTACGCCAACCTTGCTGTATAGAATTGTTGTGCAAAGTGCCAAAGACCATATCATGGGAATTTAACTGGGTGATTTAGAAATTAGTTTTGGACCATAAATCATATAATTGATTGTTCTGAGGTTGAACTGGATTAATCTAATCAAGCCTGGAATAGGGATTTGGGACAACTTATTGCAAGCTAAATTAAAAGCATGTACAGGATTTGAGACCCTAGGTCCCACTTCCGAGTTCCAGGCTCTGAGTTATGTGGTTTGTCATTGGGGTCTAAGTTTTGAGGTTTGGGGTCAGGGTCCTGAGCATGGTCCGAGGGTTTTGGGTCTTGTGCTTGGGGTCCAAGGCTTAGGGCCCGTGTTTTGTGTTTGGGTTCAAAACTGAGGTTTAAGTATAGGCTTTGGTGCTTTTGGTCTAGGTCTAGGATCTAGTGTTTGGCTTGGGGTTCCATTGCTTGGGAAGACTTGGGGTCCATGTCTGGGGTTTGGGTTCTGTCCAATCCAATCCAATCCTATGGTATATCAAACACATGACAACATTATTTACCTAATTCAGATTTTTAGTCTAATTGCTCCAAACACAACAATGTTCTGAAATTATCCTCTCCAATCTAGTACAATTGAATCTTGGGTAATAGTCCAGTTTAAGCATGTACACCAAATGAGGCCTTAGGAAAGAAGACTTGTCTAATATACCTTCACTATTGGCAATTAATTTGATAATTGTTTAAAGAACCAAGGATGATATAGTCGTTACACACTATCCCACTACTTTAGTTAACTTCCAATCCTTTTTCCTTTTCTTACTTTGTATTTCACTCTCTCAACCAAACCACTATCCTCCATAGCTGCTTTAGCATATGAATATTGTACCACTTCAGTCTACCGTTGTAGCACACTTATGTGCAGCCGTGTGTTGAGAGGGAGTTGGTATGGGATGGAATACACCGTGCACACTTCATTCTCATCCCTAATTCCCACTTGGTTGCACACGTTGTCTTGGTTATGTCATAAAGAGCTGGAACATTGAAACTTCCGTTAAAATTAAAGATGATGTAAATATACTGTTATTTTAAATTGCACAATAATTATACGATATAATGGATTTTTCAGGAGGGTTGGCATTGATTTGTTTTGACAAAAAAAAAAAAAAGACTTGTTCCTATGACTCTATGAGTCATCCCTGAAGACTTTAAGTATGTGATTCAAGTAAAAAAAAAAAAAAACGATAATCTCATTGTTCTTAGCTAAAAGTTGCGAATATGCAGACGTACAATGTGATTAATACATACGTAAATAGGCCATACTTATGCTTTCACAAGTAGTAAAGTTGTTATCTTTGCAAAATTTCTTGTTGTGGGTTTCTTTCATGCACCTATTAGCCTATAACTTCCTGAATTGCTACGTAGGTGGAGGCAAAAGACCCTTCCAGTGGTGCTTTGTATTACTATAATGAAACCACAAGGAGGAGTCAATGGGAAAAGCCTGGGGAAACATCTTCTATCACACCACTTCCATCACCTTTACCACTTCCAGAAGATTGGGTCGAGGCTTTAGATGAAACAACAGGTATGCCAAAAATATTATATGCATGTTGTGAGCAATGTAACCAAACATCCCTAGGGGTTTTGCAAAGTCATAGACATCTCCTATGACTGTAAATGACACTTGAGTCATGGTAATTGCACTTGGCTCTCTTATTTAAACTTTCTACTTAACTATGCTGTGAATGACTGGTCGATGAAAACAGAAGTACTAAAACTTTAATGAACGATGAAAAATTAAATAGCCTAAAATGAGAGAGAGAGAGAGAGAGAGAGAGAGAGAGAGAGAGAGAGAGAGAGAGAGAGAGAGAGAGAGAGAGATCCATGCCACTCTATTACTTAAGACCTAGAACAACCCTCCCTCAAGAGCATCAAGAGCCGCAATGGATACTGATTTGGTTGCCAATTGAAGAACAAGAAGGCCAAGCATACCGCGCAAGTTCGACAATATCCATCTCAAACTTGCGCGGTATGCTTGGCCTTCTTGTTCAATGGATGTGTCTATCGGTTTCTTGGACGGAAGACTGAGAGTAAGTTCAATGGATGTGTCTAAAGCTTTCCATGAGCAATGTGAACAAGTGATGTAGGATGGGGGTTGGGCAGCAAGGTTTAGATAAATTAGAGGAAACAAAAACACATAAAACTTGAATTAAACGGAAACAAAAGACAACTGGAATCACTCCAGGGGCTTCACACCCAGTCTTGGCTTCACACCAAAAATACTCATATTGCACTAAATCTAACTCAGAAAATGTTATAACTTAATAATCTGTCCTCCAAGAGGTACAAAGGGGGTTTTATTTAGACTTCAACCTGACGGAATTAGGAAAGCAAACCTATTCTAGGATAGAAATCCTAATCCAACTAGAAACAGGAAAAAAAAAAAAAAACATAAAGTCAATCCCAATAAAAATAGGAAATCAAACCAAATCCTTCTTAAAATAGGAAAACTAAAAACAACACATGACAAACAATTCAGAAAACTAATCCAACCACAAAGATAGAGTTGAATTAGATGATCTTTTCTTCCATCTTCTTCATTGGTAAACTTTAAATGGTTTGTCAACGATGTCCGCATCAACAAGGCCCCTCTCTTCCTTCTCAGATTGATTCGATTCATGAACATAAAAGGGGATACGATTGATGTGGTTGTGGGGAGTATGGCAGATGACATCTAGATTAATTCAATTTTTGAATGGCAAGGCCCCTTCTCTTCCTTCATCTGCAAGATTGCTAGTATATCTCTCTCTAGAATCTGAAGGAGATCATACAGTAAAGGTGGTATGAAAAAGTGACAAACACAATTGAGTTATGTGCCATTGTGGGCCATAGTCTGCAGACAGAACCCGAGTGGTCAAGCTGGCTTTTGGCGTTTCGGGTATCGGTGAAAGGCAAGATGGGTTTGAGCTGGACTAGCGAGATTGCTTGATTCGGAGATGGGAGTATGGATTCAAGCGTGTGAACAAGGCCTCTCTCTCTTCCTTCTTAGATTGATTTGATTCATGAACATAGAAGGGAATAGGATTGATGTGGTTGTGGGGACTATGGCAGACGACATCCAGATTAATTCAATTTATGAATGGCAGGGCCCCTCTCTCCCTTTCTTCGACTGCGAGATTGCTAGTATATCTCTCTCTCTAGAATCCGAAGGAGATCACAGAGTAAAGATGTTGTGCTTATATTTTAGGGTATGAATGTAACTGACCAATGAGCATGAGTATTGCTATCAAATGAGTAATCCAATGGGATTGAAGATGACTGACCTGTCCAATTCTTAGGGATGTAGTGCAGATGGTGGCCTCCATTTCAAGACAGATGGAGAGAAAATGACTCCTACATTTTTTTTTTCATTTTTTTTATCTTTATTTTATATTCTTAGGGTTAAATGGTGTAGATATTTTTGTTTTTGTTTTTAATTTTTAAAAGGTAAATGATATCTTACCCTTTGATCGTTAAGTTGTGATATCTTTTATTAAAAAGAGGGGATGTGCGAGTGAATAAATGAAACTAGTGGGGTCTGGTTGTAAATAAGTCAAACCTGAGGATGTCCGCTTGAAATTGAACCTTCTTTTCTTTACTAAGGAGGAGGGGTACACTAATTTAGACAGTAAGCTACGGTTAAGGTCTTTGTTAGACCATTGCCCGATACATTAACTGGGGTCCTGTTCCATTCAGGTTTGATAATATGTGGTTTACGTTGTAGCTTTTTTAAGGACAATTTCAAATTGTGGTGGGAGGAGAGTTAAGTTTAAGTATTTAAAAATTGTAAGGGGTAATCAAAATTTGAAGGTATTGAATAAGGAGATTCCTGGTGATGTAAGAATTATTAAATTTGAAATGTTAATTGGATCAAGTAAAATGACATTTTGTTGGGGAAAGGGAGTGGAAGCAAAACATAACCAGATTACATGTGGTTCTCAATAAGACAAAATTTTGTTGATAACTCATTGTTTGCAATCTCTCTCTCTCTCTCTCTCTCTTCATTGTTTATTGTTTCTCTTTTTCAATCTTGAAACCTTCCTATTGTCATGCACAGGTCACAAGTATTACTACAATACAAAGACGCATGTATCACAATGGAAGCACCCAGACTCATCACAGCAAGTTGCAACTCAACATTCTGACAACATGGTTTCTAGAAATCCGGCTAATGTTTATGGGGATGACCAATCGTCTGAGCTACAAGGAGAAAACGATCAATCATCCAAACTAAAGAGATGCATGGCTTGTGGTGGATGGGGAGTTGGCCTTGTTCAGATGTGGGGTTACTGCAATCATTGCACAAGGTAGGATGACCTCACCATCTTTTGACTTCAGTTGGTTACTTCACCATATAATTTGTGATTAGAATGTGTTCCATTTTTGAATATTTAATTTAATGTTTTTGTGTTCATAAGTGCTCAATCATGAGTGCCAAAAGACCATTGTGGGATCTTTTAATACAACCATTTCCCTTTGATTATTTCATTTAGAAATTGAACAATTACTGGGTCTAGACAGAAATTGTTCGGCAGTTTATCAGCTGTGTTGGGGGTATTATAAAAGGGGATATGATGAGTGCTTATGAGGAAATTTATAGTAATGGGGTGATTAATGCATTAATGAATTGAAACTTATATCTGCCTTATTTCAATAAAAATGGATGCAGTTGGAGTAGGGATTTTAGACCAATTAGTCTGGTGACAAATTTGTCTAAAATTATTGCAAAGGTGTTGTCGTAAAGATTGAGGGAGGTAATGGGAGACTGATATTACATGCAGTTTTAATTGCATATGAGGTTGCGGAAGAAGTGGAAGTAGTGCAAAAAGAGGAAAAGGGAGTTGCGTTCAAGATTGATTTTGAGAAAGCCTACGATCATGTGGACTTGGATTTTTTGGATATGGTACTGGAACAAAAAGGTTCAGGGCTGTTTGGAAAAATTGGACAAGGGTGTGGAAAAGTAATTTGGGGTAAATTTCTGTTATATTTGTTCCTTCTCCAATTTGGAGGATTATATAGATGTATAATATACACAAATAAGGAAAGTCTAAAAAGTCAATCCTAATTGCAACCTTAAGGGTCTAGAAAGTCTAATGATGTTTCATAGAGATTGAGGGAGGTACTGGGGGATTCAACCTCAAGGGGAGCTTGTAAAAGGGAGGGCAGATATTAGATGCATTTTTAATTGCAAATGAGGTTGTGGAGGAAATGCAAAAGGAGGAAAAGAAAGGAATTGTATATCAAGATTGATTTTGAGAAAGCCTACGGTCATGTGAAGTGGGATTTTTTGGATTTGGTACTGTAACCAAAAAGGGTTTGGGGCTGTTTGGATAAGGGTGTAGAAAAGTATTTCGGGGTAACATTCTGTTACATTTTGTTCTTCTCCAATTTGGGGATTATATATATACACAATATACACAAATAAGGAAAGTCTAGAAAGTCAATCCTAATAACTAAGGGAATCATTGACCCCTAATTACAACAGGAAGCACATCCATGTGAGGACTCTAGAATATTCTAAACTAATGAACTATTCCAACACTCCCCCTCAAGTTGGCGTAAAGATGTCTTGAATGCCCAACTTGTCAAGAAAAGAATAGAAAACTCTGCTAGAAACCGCCTTTATCAAGTTATCAACCAGCTGATCCTCACTTTTTAAATGGAATACAAATTTGTCCTCTCTGAGGTTTCTCCTTGAGTAAATGTTTGTCTAGTTCAACATGTTTCATACAATCATGTAAACTAGATTATTAGCAGTAGCGATGGCTGTTTCATTGTCATAATAGAGTTTTTCCGGCTCGTAGAACTGAAACCTGGTTTTCTCATCAAAACTCTCGACCACAACAATTCACTAACTCACTGTCCCACGACTGTGAACTTTGTCTCACCACTTGACTTAGCCACAACGGATTGTTTTATATTACGCCATGTGACTAGGCTCCACCTACAAAGGTACAATATTTAGAAGTTGATCTCCAATCTATTATAGATCCTGCCCAATCTTCATGAGTATAATCTCCAATCTCTAGGCGTCCATGATTGGAGAACATTAACCCCTTACCTGCAGCAGATTCAGGTACCTTAGGATCCGGTCTACAGCTGTGATATGAATTTTACTAGGTGCATGCATGAATTGACTTACCACATTTGCAACAAAAGCTATGTCAAGCCGTGTATGAGACAAGTATATCAACTTCCCAACAAGCTTCTTATGTCTCTCCTTTATCTATGAAACTTGAATAGCATTCTACCTCAACTTGTGGTCTTGTTTAATGGGTCTATGAACAGGTTTGCAATCCAACATTCCAGTTTTAGTTAGTATCCTTGACTTATATTTGTGTTGAGAAAAAAGATACTTCCTTTGACCTTGCAACCTATTTACCCAAAACTAATTCACTCAGATTCATCTTAAATTACCTTGCCAAATAGTTTTCGAGATTCAAAATTTCCTCACTGCCATTGCCTGTTTCAATGTTCTAAAAATCGCTAGGCGGTAGGAGGGCTGGGCTAGCGCCTAGGAGCCTCGGCGGGCGCCTAGGCGGTTTTTTTATTAGTACTAGTATTAGCCTAGGGGGGCCTTACTAGCTTCATACAAGAGAGAAATTGTTACTTGCTCAGAGAATTGTTACTTGTTGAGATGGGTATTCAGAGAAATTGTTACTTGTTGAGATGAGTATTCCGAGAAATTGTTACTTGTTATTAGTACTTTGTGCTTAAAAATAATTAAAAAACGCCTAGGTGTTAATCAGGGCGGCTGGCCAAGGCCTAGCGTCTAGGCGGCTACCTAGAGAGATTTTTAGAACACTGCCTAAACCACCTTGTCATCAACATACACAATCAAAGTTGTGACTATTTAAGGAACAATGTCTGATAAGATTGACACTCAACCATCCATATCTGGAAAGGAGTAGCGAATTTCCATTTCACCTGTCTATACCACACTAGCCACAATCCTCTGGAGGTTTAGGGGAAGGTCAACTATACGTGACCCTTCACCCTCAAGTCATCAATCAATCACAGATATTGCACACAAGCCAAATATCTCAACCAGTATATCAAAAACCACATATGACATGTCAACCAAAAACATATGTAGATTTCACATGCAATCAGATATACATACTCATACACACACAAAAACCACTAACTACGGTAGCGAAGATCCCTTGCTTGGTGTCCAAGCCTTGCCTGTATCCCCAAGTGAAATCAAATAATAGCTCACCGCTTTCACACTTTCATAGGTAACTGGAATCCCTAGTCTGATATTAATCCAAGTTTCACAACATATTTTCAAAACTGACCTTTAATTCAACCTACTTAACTTCTTAGGTTGGAGTCTAACTAGCCTTGATCCCTAAGTTAATCTACTTATTTTATTTCTCAAGTAATACTTGAAAAAGAAACTACTTTTCTAGGCTCAGTCCAACGTAAATAAGCCTAGCAATTAATCCAACATTTTCTAGTCAAATCCGATTTTATTAAATACTGATACGAAAGCCTCTAATTAACCTCAAAATAATGAATATGAATACATAATTAAATAATCCAACTTATATCCTCAAATCAGTTTAATTAGTTAACCAACTTATATTCCTCAGCCTAATAATAAATCTCCAAACTAATAAGGAAGGTTGGAGAGCTTACTTTGAGGTTATGTGGTTGGCATAAGGACTTCCGTTTGGAGACTTGAGGACTTGTCTGAACTGTGGATCTGATGGGATGGTGATGGTGCTTTGAGGACAAATTGAAGAATTTCTTGTAAACCAGGTAGGGGGTCTTCACTACGTTGTTTAGTGGTTCTCTGTGTATATATGAGTATGTATATATGTGAAATATGTTTATGTTTTTGGTTGTCATGCCTTGTGTGGTTTTGAGGTTAGAGGCTTCTAGCTTCTGGGGTGTTCTCATGCAAATCATTCTCAATGCAATTAAAGGATAACTCCTCTTTCTCTTTTTAGTCTGTCTCATGTAACCTGGAAAGCCAAAGTACCACCTAAGGTATGTGTAGTGAATTAACACCCTTCTAGTGACCTTTTTCTTTGATGTATTCTATAAATAGACAATTAGCAAACACACAATAACAGCAACAATAAAGCAATAAAGAACACCAAGATTTGTTCTCGAGGTTCGGCGAACTTTGCCTACGTCCTCGTGTGACCCTTAAAGAATCACAACTGCACTATGTATATAATAAGATTACAAGAACTTATTGAAACCCTAGACTACCCAACTCGCAGCCGCTCTCTTCTCTCTTGCACAAATAGCTCTTTTGTGTTTTTCCCTCTTGAAAAACCCCTCCCTTGAAGTCACTTACCCTTGAGTCTCTAACCCGAGTCCCCCTTTGAGTTTCTTCCCTAGAAGACTCTAGCTATTCTTAATTTCTATGAGACTTGCAGCAACCTATTTATAGAGTATAGGCTTACCACTTACAATATGGATTCCAAAACCTAATAAAATTAGGTAATCTACCTATTAGCTAATTATATTCCCTTGTACACAAGGAAAACCCTTTAGAACTCCTTCCCACACTAGGAAAGTCTTACGCAAGTCCTATTTGTCTTCCAAAATCGTACCCCACTAGGAAACCCAAAATCTGCTCCAAAACTTGACTCTCTGACTTCGGGTGACCCGTCAACCATTCCTAGAAACTCCGACGAGTCAAAATCACAACAATCTCCACCTTGGCGAGTCGGAACCAAAGCCATGAATGTTGTACCTTCGAGATATTCTCCAGTCTTGAAGTAACCTCGAACAATCCTCCAAGAACCCCTTCACCTTGACAATAAACTTATTGCCTCAATGCACCTTAAGTGAGAAGGTGCTCCACCTCAATCAACTAACTTTGAAGATTGAGTAAGCTCAACCCGAGCTTGTACCTTCGAATCTTAATTGCAGCCTCAAGATTCTCTTTTCCTTTTGTTCCATAAACCCATTCATAGCCAATGTTCTCCTTGGATTGAGGAACTAACTTCCAACCAAATTTCCTTTGTAGAGACAACTTAGCACACCTCTGACGTTCCCATTCCTTGCTCTCACAAGCCCCCTTGAATGTAGCCGGATTTCCCTTACTAACATCTTAGTAACCTCTGTCTTTTTTTCACCAAAACTTGTGAGTTAGCTTGATGGTACTTTTGGGCTTGGACTGCCGTGTGCTCCTTTGCTCCACCTGTTCTTGAACCTTTGTTGATTGTTGTTGCTGCCCAAACTCTTCAACCCTTGTGTTATGTCCCACCAGCTCGGAATTGTCCTTCCCTTGAACTGGAATTTCTTTCATAACCACTTTGGTTGCCTTTATGGTTGCATCTTCCTTAACAACAATCAAACCTTCCTCATCTTTCTTGACTTCCCTTGCTGCATCCTTGAAGTCAATCTTTGATGAATAACTAACCAAGCAACAATCATGGCTTGTTGCTTCTTCTTCCTTTGTCATAGAACCTATTTGATGAGACTCTTTCTTTATGAGATGATGTCATTGCTCTCCCTTGTCACAATGCTCCTTGAGCGCAACATCCAAGCTCTCTTTGGTAGACGCAGCTGCTCCACCTATCATTGTAACCCCCGAAAGCTTGTAGAGATTATTAGATTGCACAAGCCCTCTCATAATCACACTTGATCCTTTTGAGACTTGGAGCTTCCCTGCTCTAGACTTGAATGCATACCCATTCCTCTCTAGACTTCCAAGAGAGATAAGATTTATCTTTAATGTAGGAACATATCACACATTCTTAAGCAACCTAACAATTCCATCTTGCATCTTCACCTTGATCGTGCCTATGCCATGAACCTTGCACGTAGAGTTATCTCCTAACAAAACTTTGCCCTCATTAGATTTCTCATATGTATGAAACCACTCCTTGTTTGCACACGTCTGAAAACTGCATCCGGAGTAAAATTACCCGAAGATACCACCAAAAGCTCCCCATCGTCGACCACGACGTTACTTGAGTTTTCAGCCCTTTTTTTCTTCTTCTCCAGCCATATCTGGCAATCCCTTTTCCAGTGGTCTAGTGAACCACACTCGAAGCAACCACCTTCTTCATCGGAATCATTGGACTTCCCCTTTTTGCTAGATCTGCCCCTCCTTTCCTTCCCTTGGCTCTTCTCCTTGCCCTTAGCATAAAGGCCTTGTGATGACTGAGTGCCTTCGGTCAAATCATCCAACTTTGCATATGACTGAAGCGCTTGCACCACGTCATCAAGCTTAAGAGTCTCCTTTCCAAATATGAAAGTTGTTCGTCAGTGCTTGAAAGAAGATGGCAGGGATCTCAGCAAGATGATAGCCTTATCATCATCCTTGTAAACTTCTTCGACCTTGTCGAGATTAGCTATGCAATTATGAAATTTGCATATATAATCCGCTACATCTCCACCTTTTAGTCGAAGTCCGAAGAGTTCATCCTTTAAGAAGAGTTTATTGGACACCATCTTGCCCGTATAAACACTCTAACTTGTCCCATGCTTCTTTTGCTGTCATTGCCTCTGTGATGTGAGATCTCACGGATCTTGTGATGTGGATCTCTATTGAACTCTTGGCCTTCTTGAGAACCTTGTTCCATGTTCCTTTTGACGTGGTTGTCGGCTTCTCACCAAGAAGTGCATTATCCAAATCCTACTGCACCAGCACATTCTTCATCATCCGTTGCCAATCTGTAAAATCATCCTTGCCATCATATGGCTTCAAAGTAGGCCTTATATCCCCTAAGTCCATGCTTCAACTTCCTCTAGACATCGCAGAAACGTTTTAAGCCTAACCTAGCTCTGATACCAATTGTAGTGAATTAACACCCTTTTCGTGACCTTTTTCTTTGATATATTCTATGATTAGACAATTAGCAAACACACACAATAACAACAACAATAAAGCAGTAAAGAACACCAAGATTTGTTCTCGAGGTTCGGCGAACTTTGCCTACGCCCTTAGAGAATCACAGTTGCACTATGTATAGAATAAGATTACAAGAACTTATTGAAACCCTAGACTACCCAACTCGCAGCCGCTCTCTTCTCTCTTGCACAAATAGCTCTTTTGTGTTTTTCCCTCTTGAAAAACCCCTCCCTTGAAGTCACTTACCCTTGAGTCTCTAACCCGACTCTCCCTTTGAGTTTCTTCCCTAGAAGTCTCTAGCTATTCTTAATTTCTATGAGACTTGCAGCAGCCTATTTATAGAGCATAGGCTTACCACTTACAATATAGATTCCTAAACCTAATAAAATTAGGTAATCTACCTATTAGCTAATTCTATTCCCTTGTACACAAGGAAAACCCTTTAGAACTTCTTCCCACACTAGGAAAGTCTTGCGCAAGTCCTATTTGTCTTCCAAAATCGTACCCCACTAGGAAACCCAAAATCTGCCCCAAAACTGGACTCTTTGACTTCGGGCGACCGGTCAGCCATTCCTAGAAACTCCGACGAGTCAAAATCACAACAGTATGGGTGTTAGCTTGGTAATGGCTCACGGGAGGTTGAATACTAGTGATATGGTTCAGTGTAGATGACGTTTTTGTGCCTTTATCCAGATTGGACCATCAGCTTCTTCATTGTTCATTTGTATCCTATGGCTCCTCCTTTGGGACAATTTGTGGAAGAAAGTTTGGTTTTGCGCATATATGGCCTTCGGTCTCTCCGGAGTTTAAGGACTATTCTTTCTCTGTCATTATGTCTGATTGTAGGGCTGTGTCTTTTTATTGTGGATTCTGATTTTTGTTATGTACTTTCTCTGGTGGTGTTATAGCATAGAGATTGTTAGGTAGAATTTGCAGGCCAGTGGACATCTTGTCTTCTGTTTAGTGAAATTATGTTTCTTGTTAGGTAGAATTTCGTTTAGTGAAATTATGTTTCTTTTCGAAAAAATTGTGGAGATAGGGTCTTTGATTTAATTACAAGCAGCAGTGCAACCATGGATCTGGTTAGACTGGTTTCACTATATGGGATATCTAATGGAGAAAATGTTTTCGATAACTGTAGCTGCCTGATATACAAGAAAAGGGATCTAGTGGATTGGGTGGATTTTGTTCTGAAGATTATGGTATTGTTCAGACAGTAGGGTAGAAAGGACTTATGGGCAGAATTAGCAGTTTTCTGCTATATTATTTATTACTATTCAAAATTCCAGTTGGAGTTGGTAAAAGATTTGAGAGTTTCATGATAGATCTTTTGTGGGAAGGTGATGGAGGAAGGAAAGAAGGAGCATCTAATTAGTTGTGAGGTGGTGTCATTGTTCAATCTACGGTGTTATGATTTGCAATAAGCTGTAAATGGGAATAGTTGCAAATGCAAAAATGCTTTCAGGTCTTTATTTGCAGGCTTTTCCTGTTTGAGGAACACTGTAGGGAACAGCATATTCGGATTTCAATTGATTTTGTTATAAGCAATCATGTTCCTTCTGGAAATTGATATAGACATCCAGGTTAATTGTGTAAGATGTAGACCTCAAAAGATCACTATTTATGCTATTAGGGTAACCACCAGAGAATTAGAATTTGGTATAAATTTTGGACAATATTTGACTTTGATCGACAAAAAAATTCAAAGCAACCTTGTTGCAGATACATTTCTCTCTGTTATTTTATTTTTTCCCTAATTGTGGTTCTTGGTGCCTACGAATCTGTATCCACTGATTTGCTTTCAAAAATTTAATTTAAATTGGTCTTAATGGAATACTTTATCACTTGCAGAGTTCTTAATCTTCCACAAAGCCAGTATGTGATGACTAGTTTGAATAACAATCATCAGACCCGAAATCCTGGAGATACAAAAGTAGATTCTGACAGAAAGGCCCCCACGCAGAGGTACAACTCTTTAATGGAGCTAGTTTTTTTTAAATAACTGGCATTCCTTTCAACTACAAAGTTATAAGCGTCTTTTGAACCTGAAATGCTGTTAATCTGTCTTGAACTGGCATTATGTTTCTCCACCATTGACCATAATATATTTCCTTTTCATTGCTCTGAAATTAAAACTTAATTTTGTGTGGTTAAAGGATTGAAAAGTACTTGACCAAAAAAGAATAAAAGAACAAGTTACAGCGCTGTCTTTGGAGTCTAATTCTTCCTTGGGAGGAAAATGAAATAATGACACTGTTCTGAATTGTCTCTTCCAATTTCATCATAGTTCCATAGGTCCTTTGTTTCGATTCTCGAACAAGGAGTGATAGCCCACTATGCTACTTATTACCCAATTAAGATGGAGCCTCTAAAAGTCTTGTTTTCTTGTAGATGTTTGATGTTTCATGACCATAATAATGAACCCAGAGCTGCACCTGGGAACATTTTCCTTTTTTCCTTTATTACTTGGATGATTAATCAGAAAAGATTGGGGAAACTGAGAATGTGATTTCCTCTGAAGTCTGAAGAAAGATGGATGTGCATTAGGAGCAATGATCTTAGAACTACTAGAGTGAAACAACAAAGATAGGGGGTGGAAGTGGTGTTTGATTTGTTTCAATTTTGATTTCAGGTCCAATCAGAAACCTCCAATGGGAAAAGGGAATAGAAGGGATAGTAGAAAACGTGCTTGCTCTGAGGATGATGAATTGGATCCTATGGACCCCAGTTCTTATTCAGATGCTCCCCGTGGTGGCTGGTTTGTTCTACAAACTTTATTAAGCATTCTAGTATGATACTTTATATTGTTTTCTCCTTTTAATAATTGTAATTTCTTCCTGGTGCTGATTTGCAGGGTCGTAGGCCTCAAAGGAGTGCAGCCACGAGCTGCTGATACCACTGCCACAGTAAACTAATTACTTTTTTCTCAATGAATTTGGGATATTATCTGTAGTACAAGTGCATGTTTTGGTTTGGGTATTTCACAAGTTTTGCAACATGGTGCATATTTTGGTTTGTTGGCATCTCCTCATACATGCCTGTCTCCCAATGGACATTCAGGCTCCCACTGCATACACAGTGATACACATAAAAATGCCAGTCATATGTTGGTTTTACGATTTGAAATTAACTGTATTGATTTGTACTAGTTAGAGACATTTCCATGCTTTTATGTAAGGTGCTTTTATGTTTCTGGTATATTTCAGGGTCCTCTCTTCCAACAGCGTCCTTACCCATCACCAGGTGCTGTCTTGAGAAAGAATGCCGAAATTGCTTCACAAACCAAGAAATCAAGTTCGCATTTTGCACCTATATCCAAAAGAGGGGACGGGAGTGATGGGCTTGGTGATGCTGACTGAGAATCAGATCAATTTTTGTCTCATTGGGGTTGGAATGCCGCTCAATTGCAAGCTTGGATAAAGTTCGACGAAGAGTTTTGTTTGTTTTTTCTTTTCTCTTCATTGAGCTGTACCTTGTAGGGTTTCACATGCAATTCAAAGGGCTTGCATGTAATTTATAGTGGTAGTGCTAGATCATTACCTTTTTGGCCTGAGATTCTTTTCCTAATACATAATGAAGCATTATTATGTCTTCATGCTATTGAATTAGTAATTTATGTTGAGAGTGTAGTCTTGACTTACAATATATAATGCGTGGATCTCTTCATCTATTATTTTAGTTGGTTTTGAGTTGGATGCACATACCTCTACATGAGATATTAACATGTCAGGCCGTATTGAGAGTGGGAAATGTAAAACCTTACAATGAATAATATGATAATGGAGGTAATTTCCGCACCCCACAAAACTCCTCCAGCTCTCCATTATTTTTTATGTTTTTTTATATCTTTTTGCTAGTTATCTTTCCAAATTTGCTCTTTATATGTTTTAACTCTTCTTATTTACTCCACAAAACTAATCTCTCAACACCGAGACCTTCTCACTAACTAAGCTCAAAACTAGAGGTGGGCACCCCAACCCATCCAACTTGCACATATGGGTTGAAATTGATTAGAAATGGGTCAATTACGCGTTGGGTTGTGGCCTGCTTGTATGTAACTGACCCTCCCGATTATAATTAAATAATGTATATTTATAATTTTAATTATTATTATTTGTGTAATAATAACCCATTAACATCAAACTAACCATACTTAGGGGTGGGCATTTATTACCGAAATACCGAAACTGAACCCGTACCATACCGTACCGTGTCAATGTTATACCGAAAAACAATACCGATTATATACCGTACCGATACCGTACCGTACCGAGTCTAAATCGGTATGGTATAGGTATGAAACTTTCAATACCGTGAAATACCGTACCGTACCGATATATTTTTAATTTAATTATTTAATATTTTTTTAATTAAGTGTTGCCATATCAGTGGCTATTTGGGCAAGTCTATAGACTATAATAGAAAGCATTATCATGCTTTCTATACTTGGGTCTGAGTTGCTGTTATGTTTTACTGTTTTACTCTTCATTTTGTCATTGTTGTAGTTTCTTTGGCATTGATATATATATATATATATATATATATATAGAATGGTGTGTGATTTATGATCAGTTGCTTTCTTTTCTAATTCTGTGTTTACACTGGTTGATGATGAATTGGGTTAGAATTATATATGTGCTTAGTTAGTCATTTGATGGTTAATTAAGGATCAATACCATCGGTCATAGTTCACAACATAAATGAAAGGAACGTACAAGTGGGGTTTTGTTTTATCTTTTGGTTGGGAAAAAGTATTTCTTTTTGGTTGTTAAATATTGTTTTTTGACAAAAAAAAAAGAAGTTTAAAATGTTGGTATATACCGAAACCATACCGAACCATACCGAATTCATAAAACATTGGTATGGTATGGTACAAGTTTTAAAAATGTTCATACCGTACCGATACCGTACCGAATAAAAATTTCGGTATGGTATCGGTATGGGGCTCATACCGTACCGTGCCCACCCCTAACCATACTAGGGCTGGGTCGGAATGTTGATAAACTGCAACCACCACCGACACAACCGAAATCGTAAAAATGTCGGCCGACGCTTGATTGATGAGTCTATGTCGGTTGGCCAACCAATCCGACGGTGCCGGTAGGCGGTGGCGGCATTAAAAGTTTGAATCATCAGTTTGCCGACACCGACCGACACCTTCTTCTTCTTCTTCCTTTGCAAATTCTTCTTCTTCTGGTAGATGAATTTGCAGGCAAAGGTGGCAGCAATCTTGGGTTGCTGGTGTGACGGAAGAAATGGAGTTTTGGAAGAAATGGAGTTCCAGCGTTCGGTTACTGACCACACTGACCGAAAATTACCACTTTAAAGTCATTGGTAACCGACCATGCGGTAGCGGCGACGATTGGGAAGTTGGCCATTCCGTCGGTGGGAGTTCGGTGGTTGGTTGTGGCCCCTCGGTTCGGTTACTAACACCGACCCAGCCCTAAACCATACTATGAGTTTATCATAGCACTAGGACACCGCCGACGACTCTACGCCATCCTCCTCCTTCGAACCTTCTCTTCATCTCCTTATCTTTATCTTCTTATCTTTATCTCCTCCTCGTCCCTCTAGAACATCTCCTATTTAGTTGTTCACTTGTTTTTAGCCAAAGTTGGCTGGAAGCGAAACTTTGGTCCGTTTGTGTGTAAGTGCGAGGCGTGCCACCGTCAAGACAAGTTTTGACTTGATCATAATGAAATTGTGATTAGATTGAGTTATTGCACCTAAAATGATTCTATCAAACAATTGTGCGACCAAGCTAGGAACTACTCTCGACTCTTTTCAAGCCTCAGGGACAAGGCTCTTAACGAACAATCAAGAATTATGGATCGAATTGAAAGCAAGTGCAAAATTGTAGGAAAGTAAAGTGCATAAATTAATGGAATTAAAGAACAAGAACTAAAGTAAAGGAACTTGAAAGTAAAGTGCGGAAAATATAAAGTTAACTTGTATTCAAATTGAATTGAAAAGCAAGAACAAAAAGTAGAGTACTTGAAAGTAAACGGACAAGAAAACTAAATTGATACTAAGACCTTGCAAAGGCTTAGTAGAGCGAAAACTAGAACTAAGATTATGGAAAAATAAGATAGGTAGACATGGTGTCTGAGTGTTTGTGTGATGTTAAGCTTCTGAGTGTGTGTCATTCTTCTTTCTTGAATGCATCTATTTATAGGGGTTAGGATACATGAAATTCCATAGTTAGAACACTAAACAAGCATAGAGGGGGGGGGGGGGGGATAGGCTTTATCAAAAATTTACCCAATTTTAATTTTACTAAGTTGATTAATTAAACAACGAATTAAAAACTATATGAAATAATCAACAAAACAAAGCAATCACAAAGAACACAGAGATTTGTTGACGTAGAAAACCCTCCACTGGGTGAAAACCGCAAAACCTAGTCGAGATAAACAATCCACTATGATAACCTGAAAAGATACATCCAGTGACTCGATTCAAATCCTAACTAGACTCCTTCTAAAAAGTAAACTGACCTCATGCTACCTGTAACTCTTCGATCACAAGAATTGTAGGGAGACCTTCTTGCCAACGCCCTGAAGACAAGAGCTCACGAACCCGACTTCAACCTTGACGCTCGAGTTCAACTAATGATGTAGGATGGATGAATGAAGTCGATAGCTTGAATAGATTGACAAGAAACAATCTATTCAAACTATCTATGCTTATGCACGATGAACTATCCTATATGATCAAGTGTTTATGCACTAAAAATGTTCATATAATAAATTTCACACAAAATCCTAGAATGCACAATATCTCAAAACTGTATAATATATGTATGAGTCATTTAGACTTATGATGGAATAAGTTATTTATAAAAATCAAACCCTTAATAACTTAGGAAATAAGTCATAAACCATATAGGAAAGGATTAGAATAAACCTCGAAAAACTAGGATTAAAAACCTTAGAAAACATTTAAAAACGTGTGGGATCGATTCTATGCGAATCTGGAAAATTTCGCACGGTTGGATCGATCTTTATTATTCATAGGATTGATCCTACAAGAACAAAGCTACTGGAGAATTGATCCTCACTATTCATAGGATTGATCCTCTGGGACAAAAAATTTTCATAAGATTTTTAACTCGTGTAGGATCGATCCTCCTCGACCAAAACACCTTTTAACACATTTTCAAACATCATTTTCAATCCCGAAAACATTTAAATGTATATGAATATAACTCTAACCACCTAGAATGCATGCAAGGTCTCTAAGTCATATTACCTCAAACCTAAGAGGAATTGAACATCGATATATACTTACCTTTTTAGAATCGCATCGGATTTGTGACTTGAGAATCAACCTTTTCTTCAATCCAACAATCATGACCAAACTTTGACTTACTTAACAAACCTAAGCTAATACTTACAACTTGATGGTTTTTGTCTTAAGGAAATTGCCAATTACAAAGTTTACACTTACAATACAATCCTAGGCAATGGGCCATTACTTGGCCCAAAATTTCCTTCAGATTCCTAGTCTGGATGGGATTCAAACTCTCTTGAATTCCTGATTCGACCAGATTCTTGGTTGATTATTCCTTGTTAACCACGTGATCTTGGGCATGGAAGACTGATCAGAATCCTTTCCAAACTTGGACTCTTGACTTACATACCTGGCTTCTTGATTCACTCGGGATATTTAGTCTTCAAGACTTTTTGAATTCTTCACTTAATAAGACTTGAATCGATCTTGTATTTAATTTCTAAATTTCCCTCCAAGTAAAGGCCTCAACTCAAATTTGGATCACAATTCTTAGGCGAAATCCTAGCTCGAGTGAGACTTGGTGCCGAATTGAAAACCTTGTGTCACTTGGGCTGAGCTATTGTTGGCTAAAGAAATTACATCAAGAAACTTTGGGGTCGATCGGAATTGATAGACTTTGAACTTAATTAATAAAATCAGACCCAAAGCTTGGAGAATATTATGGCCCATTTCTTAATTAAAAATAAAAGGGAATGACCCTACCTCAAATTAGGCCGGAATTACTTCTTTCATTTTCCTTGTACAAGAATAACCATGATTACATAATAATAAAATAGCTTGGTCCCTTTTATCCTTGATTGAGCTGATTTCATCATTTAAAGATATAAAATCCAGTCTCAAGTTAGACCTGAATTATTTCACTCACTTATAATTAGCAACGCGGCCTCAACAATTAAATTGGGCCGACTCCCTCTACTTTGATAACTATTCTGATCGACAAGTCGATGCAAATCTATTCAAGCAAAGTTGATCGGAGGAGTTTAAATCAATCTTATCGAAATTACAAAGTCAATCGAAATAAATCCAATGAGGTCGGCCGATAATACCTCAAATAAAATTGACCGGAATAAAGTCGATTGATTTCATTGTTAGCAAAGTTGATCGTAATTATTTGACGTCGATTGAAGTAATTTCGATCGGAATGAATCTTTTACCAAGTCGGTTGAAATGAAGTCATGCAACATTACTCTTCATCAAGTCGATAAGAATAAATTTTAACCAAGTCGATCGACTCCCTTTTGAGCAAAATCGATCGAAATAAATTTTAACCAAGTCGATTGACTCCTTTTTTAGCAAAGTCGATTGAAATATATTTTAATTCAATCGACATAATTAGGTTGCTCACTAAGCGTATCCAACCTCTTTTTAAATTTCGATTGAACTTCGACTAACTTTCCCTTTAAATTTGCCTATTAGGGCGAGCCTGCTTACTCAAATAGCCCCAATTTAGGCCAACACCAATGTATGATTAGCCCAGCCTTATTACTTCAAATCCGATCGACCCCAATTAGTCAATCACTCTAAGTGAGCCCCCTTGCCTTATTAGTTCAAATTAGGCCAGCACCAAATTCGGTCGGCATATATCTTACAAGAATTGATCGACTCCATTTATCACAATTAGAACAAAGCCAAAAACATACCAATCCAGCAAAAAAATACCAATCCGGCCAAAAATTTAACCCAAGTACGAAAACTCAAAATCCGACCGCCTTTTAATAAGATAGCATTCCGGCCTAAAAAATTTGGTCGACACCATTTAGGCATAGTTGGCCAATCAAAATAAGAAAACGTTGGTCCAACAAAATTGATCGGGTTAATTTAGTTGGGTGACACTAATTCAACATTCAAAAATCACAACCCGGCCACCCTCATTTAAGCAAAGTTGACCAGACTCATTTGTGCAAATTCGGTCAAATTTATTACAACAAAGCTAATTGACTCCATTCAAGCAAAAGTTGGTCGAGCTCATTTAAGAAAAGTTGGCTGACTTTTACTTGAAATCAGCTGACTTCTATACCCGCCAAGCATTTGATTTTTGACCAGAGGCAAGGCCATTGCATCTTTCCGGACAATCAAATGGTTATCTGGCCTATGTTGATCCTTTTATTTCCATTGCGATCGATTTTTCTGCCGATGTCAAAATATGGGCCAAACATCAGTATGCATCATTGCCTTTAAGATTTGTGCCTTCGTTGTCAAGATCTGAGTATTCGGTGTTTAGATTTGTGACGCCGCCTTCAAGATCTGTGCCGCCATTGTCAAGATCAGAGTCATCGGTGATTAGATTTACTTCGCCGTCTTCAAGATATGCATCTTCTCATTTGGAACCGTCTAACCCGACAACTGCCTGACGAAACCAACAAATCGACTAACGCTCGAACCAATCCGACCAATGGTGGTGCGGTCAGTGGTGGGTTGGATGATGAGAAAATTGAATCTTTTGGGGCGGCTGGCGAGTAAGATTGAAAAAGCCATTGAGTCAAGAATTAGGAGATAACTAGATTGGAAAAGTCATGGAGTAAACCCGAAGAGAATGAACAAAAAAAAAGTTACAGTAAGGGAAGATTAGAGACTAATGAGAAAGAATTAGCTCCTAATTTGAACTAAGAAAAAATTACAACTACAACTTCCTTAACACATCACCTTCTCCATTTTCAATTTTCTCTTAGGCCTCTTCCTTGTTTTGTTTTTTTGTCACAGCCAGGAAAGCACAGCCAAAAAAAGCCCAAATACAAAACAGTAGTCCACATTACCAGAGGCCCAACTCAGAAAGAGAGGGGTAGGCAGAGCTAACAAACAAAGAAGAAGAAAAAAATTAACCCTAATCTGAGAGGAAAGAGGAGCAGCCGCAACCACGAACAAAACGCTGCACCCACCCACGGAGGGTCGTTGCGAGGTGAGCCACGTTGACACATGCACTCCAGAAACCAAACTAGTAACCAAATTCGAAGAGAAACCCTGAGACAACACAAAGATCCCATTCGAGCAACAATGGAGGGTCGTTGCGAGGTGAGCCACGTTGACACATGCACTCCAGAAACCAAACTAGTAACCAAATTCGAAGAGAAACCCTGAGACAACACAAAGATCCCATTCGAGCAACAATGGAAAAAACCCAAATAACAAACTTAACCTTCCAAAATGTAAACAACAGCCCCTGGAAGATGGAACAAACACACAGAGAGGTTAGTGTTAGGGGTGACAGGGGTGAACCGCTCGACACCCACAGAGACGGCACATGGCCAGTTAGGCAGGAGGAAAGTAAGTTCAAATTTAGGGTTTTAGGAGTGGTCCCAAGTAGGATGAAAGAGACATGGATTATGGAAGGGGAGTATGGAAGAGGAGAAAGGGAAATGAAGGTGGAGGTATGGAGATCTAGAGTTTCAAAAAGAGGGTTTCAAGAGAAAGGATTAGGAGATAAAAGAGAAAAGGGAAAGGAAAAATAGCTCCTATATATGGAAGGGATATGAACTCCCATTGAAGGGAGAGAAGCTGAGACGTGGCTCAGGGAAGGAGCACCCATTTCGGGTGGAAAAAATTGAGGAAATAGAGAAGGAGCAGGAGGGAGCGTGGCTGAGCTGCACCACTCTCCCTCCTAGAAACTTGCTGGTGTGTGAAAGAGAGAGAACAAAGCGTTTTTAAATGGGTTATTGAATGGGACAAGAGAGTGTCTGGCCTCTTCCTTGTTTAACCCATTTAAAACACCCCATCTACGGCCTTCCTCACCATCCCTGTGAGAGTGAGAGTCAAACCAATATATTGATATCAATATAGCTACACTGGGCCAGAAAGAGTGAGACTAATAGATCTTGAGTTCAATAGCTTGTGCACATATATCACTAGCATAAGAGTTATACCAATAGTAAGTGGGCCCAGCCCACTAGAAGAAACAAGAATTCCAAAAGAAAAGAAAATTGAAAACCAAAGAAAACATCACAAGGGGGCTGCGGCAAGAAGAGGAGAATAATGAGACCTCACACAAGCAGGTGGACTCACGGCTAGGGTGAGCTAGGGCTTGCGGCAAAGGGTTCCCTCTCTCTCTTGGTTGTCACGCCACTCCCTCTCTCTCTCTAACTTTCGGCCTCTCTCTCTCTCTTTCTGAAAATCTGAATGAATGATGAGATTCTTGAATTATGAGAGAATATGATGTATTTATAGAGGTGAGGGAGAAATCCTTGTGAGGCAAGGTATAGGAGTGTGCGGCAAGGCTTAGGTTTTCTCATCCTTGGGCTATGCAACATAGCTTGGCTCATTGGGCTTAAGTGACTTGTGCATAGGCCCTTAGGGTTTCACTTACACATGTGCATGGGCTGCATGTATGGATTTGGCACATTGGGTTTCTTGGACTGCTAGGGTTGGCCCATGGATTACAAGCTTGCGCACGCATGCATGACTGCCACCTCTTGACTTTGACATTCACATTGGCCCATGACCCATTTGATTTCATGACATGTCATAGTTGACCCTTGACCATTGACTTTGACTTCCAATTTCGCCCCTCATTTCCCCTTGGATTCGAATTCATTTCTTCACCACATTTGATTCCATAAATGTTCAATACCTTCTAGAAACTTCTGGAACCTTGATTTGATTGAGTTCATTTTGACCAACCTTTCCTAGTCCCACTAGGATTCCTTGTCCATTTTGACTTCTCATAATGACCATATTGCCCCTAGTGTCTCCTAATCTCATTAGGACTCATTTCCCTAATAGGCTTAGGTTTCCTAATTCAACCAGGAATTCCCACTCCAATTAAGATTTTTCATTTCTGCCTTGACAATGATGGTTTTGGGCTTGATGTTTCCTCGTGTGACTAGGAATCCTCATTTGACTAGGATTTCTGCTTTTTTCCTATTTTGACTAGGAATTGACCTTTTTTCCTAATTTGACCACGAATCCCAAAACGGCTCCATTTGCCTATTTATGCTTCATTTGACCTAAAAACACAAAAAACAAGACAACAAACACAAAATATTGAATTCTAACACTCTGGGTTAGGGAATTAGTATCATAAAGTGATGCAAAAAGCATACTCATCAATGCAAGTTACACTCAGTCAAAAGCATATTACCTTCTTTTCACAAGAACAAATATATGGCAAGTCTTTTATCACTTTTTTAATTTATGTTTATGATATCCTCATAATAGGAAATGATACCACTGCCATTGTGAACCTCAAGCACATTCTCAACACCTGTTTTCGACTCAAGGATCTTGGTGACTTAAAATACTTCTTGGGAATAGAAGTGTCACGGTCCAAAAAGGGTGTTTTATTTCACAGAGGAAGTATACATTGGACATACTCAAAGATATGGGTCAATTGGGTTGTCGGCCAGCTGCTTTTCCTATGGCGCAGAATTTGAAACTCTCATTTGATGTAAGAGATTAATTTATTGCATGATTCGTCTAGATATAGAAGACTAGTAGGACGTCTTATCTATCTAACAATCACAAGACCTGATATTATGTATTCTATGCATATACTTAGCAGGTTCATGCAAGAGCCAAGAAAGCCTCATCTAGATGCAACCTTGCGGATCTTGCAATATTTGAAAAGTACTCCAGGTCAAGGTCTTTTGTTTTCATCACAGAAATCCCTGACGTTGAAGGCATATTATGACTTTGATTGGGCTGGTTGCCCAATAACTCGAAGATCAACTACAGGGTACTGTGTGTTTCTTGGTGACTCTTTGATTTCATGGACAACAAAAAGACACAGAACAATTTCTTTGTCATCTGCGGAGGCAGAATATTGTGCAATGGCAGCAACTTGTTGTGAACTTTCGTGGTTGCGATATTTGTTTCGAGATTTACAAATTACAGATTTTAGTTCAGCAACTTTGTGTTGTGATAATCAAGTTGCATTACACATTGCAGTAAATCCTGTTTTTCATGAGCATAGAAGACATATTGAGATCGACTGTCACTTTTTTAGAGACAAAATTCAAGATGGTTCTGTAACCACTAGATTTGTACCTTCATCGCATCAAGTGGCAGATGTCTTCACAAAGGCACTAGGAAAAGAAGTTTTTTCATCTATGTTAAGCAAGTTGGGCGTTCTTAATATTCACTCTCCAACTTGAGGGGGAGTGTTAGGAAGTCAACTAAACCAAAGAAAGTCTTGCCTCAATCACATAATTGTAAATCAATTTCCTTTTATGTATAGCTTGATTGTAGGATCTGGTTTGATTCTTTTGTCTGTGTATATTGCTGTAAGGAACACTAAGAGAAAACTCTTTTGAAAATCCACTCCCCGTCCTACAATCAATTAAAACGAAATTGAGAATAACTTTATGGAATACAATTTCATTTTCCCTCTCCAGATTTATTAAGATTTGCTCGAAAATTTCATGTTCTTCACTTATTAGCTTGCCTTCATCTATATACTTTTCAAGATTTACATACTCACTTCCTCTTGGACAATCCTTCGGCTCACTATGGCTCTTTTGCTGCCCACAACTCAGTTCTATTCTATCTGCATGCAACCCTTCATCAAGGTTTCCCACGACTCCTTGTCCCTCCTCTTGCTCTTCATCACCCTCTCCAACACTTAGTACAGAAGTTGCCTTAGATTGATCCTGCCTGGTCTTTTTTCTTGTTGTTATGTTAAGGGACTCCAGTTGGGCCCCAAATTCGTTTGGGTCCAAGTGTTTAAACCTATTTTCTTTAACTAAAGCACCATATATAAAAGACCTTGGGGATATATGTTCCTTTATTGGATGTAATTAGTGTAGGTCGAACCCCAAGGTCTTTATTGGAAAATATGGTGATACAGGTTTTGAGCAAGAGAGGTCTTTTTGCTCTTGAGAGAGGTCGAACTCTAACATAGAAGATAGAACCAACCTTCTTTTCCAATAATGATGAGGAACTCTCGAAGGAAACCTGTATCATTCTCCTGACTTTTAATCTCACCTCAAACAGATTATCCATGTTGAAGCGATGTTGTACTTCCAATCTTCTAATTTATGAAATTTATTGTTTTTATCAAACCAAACATGTAGAAAGAAAAATTAATGAAATGAAAGAACATTTTTTAATTTTAGTATAAAAATAAACTTATTTAAACATATTAAATATTAGTACCGTTTAAAAAATCTCATTAAAATATGAGATAATTAGGCTTACATTTTAAAAAAAAAACAGTTTTTAAATAGAAACTGGGGGTGATTTAAAATTTATAAGAAAATTTTTTAAATTCATAATAATTTATAAGAAAATCATTTTAATTTATAATAAAGTCCTTTTAATTTATAAGAAAATATTTTTAATTTATAATAAAATCATTCCCCGATTTGAAGGGTATTTCCCCCTATTTGAAGGGTATTTCCCCTCTTAGAGTGTAGAGTGAGCTTTATAGAGATTTTATGTTAGGTTTTAACTCCGAGATTTTGAACAGACCGTTAAACAAGAAAAATAAAAAGACTTGATTAAAAACCCTAAATCACTACCAGTTTTAGTTTAAGAAACACTCATAAAATGGACTATACTCTAAGTCTCCCTTAAAATATTCACAATGGTATACTTTTTGAAATAATTAAATTTATACATTTTAACATTTAACATTTCATAGGCTAAATTCTTTAAACTGGCCAATCTTTTTTTTTCAAATGTGAAGTCTAATCTCAGCCATCCATACAATCTATAGGTTGAGAGAGAGAGTAGGGTCAACAGGAACTACAAATTCAAGGTCCCAATTGATGTCATATACAGTAGACCTTCTCATATGCTAACAGGTTAGAACTTGGATAATTCATTTGACATATGGGATACAAATGCAGTGTTTCTTCATTCTGATTTAGATTTCTTGTCTACCTTGTCCTCCTTTAGTGGATGAACTAGCAACCCAAATGTCCATACTGCCAGTAGAGTCGCCTCTATTGGGGCAAGCCAGTAAACAAGTACATGCTCCTTGGTTATATGGTCCCCACGAGCATAAGCCCATCCCATCACCTACACAAGACAATAAGGTTATCTTACTCTTAGCAGCTAAAAAAACAAAGAAATTTATAGATTTCTAGTCATCAATCTGTGTGTAGGTACTTACAGAGGCTGGGTTCATACATCCACCAGTCAGGTCAGAGCCAAGAATATGAAGAGTCAACTTAGAAACACTTGAGATCCAAGTCTTCATGAAGAAACTCCCTGGGATTTTTCTGGAAAGGCCAAGTGAGATAGTAACAATTGCAAAGGTCAGAAATCCTTCTGTAAGCGCACCTTGATGGATGTCAACATTCAAACGTGGCCCAAGACCTATTTCAGGAAAGATCTCAATTATGAGCCTAACCCCAGCAATAGAGCCAATAACCTGTAGAGATAAAAGAAGATAAATGACACATGGCAGAAATTAAGTGGTTGTCACCGTAAAATTTGGAACAGCTAAATCTTTTCAAGTGCCTCCCAAGACTGATAATATCAAAGCAACTGAAAGGCCTATAGTTTTCAGCAAAGTTATTCTTCACTTAACCCAACATATCTGTTGAAAAAACTGGGGGAAAAAAAGAAAACAGCCTTATCATGATTCATAGGCCACATGCAGTACGTAACATTTTAGTCCAACTGGTATATTCAGTCAAAGCTAACACCAAGAGTGCATGAAATCTAACCATAGAACATGAGTCCAGGAATCTAGCACGTATTTGTCTGTGGCAGAGCTAATTGCGGTGGTTCAAAATCACCACAACAGATCTTGACAGCAGTGTCTCTGCAGAAGAGAAGAGTGGCTATCATGGCTAGGAGAATACCGTGGTCGTGTCTTTCAAGGACCCCCGAAAGTATGAGACTTTGAGAGCTTCAAAGAAGCTTAAAAAAATCACAAGAGAAATCCTAATTGGTGTAGGTATCCTTCAAAATATGATCCTCTGACCAAAGGGATCACGTGTTCTAAACCCATGAGAGAGTCATGATAGGATTCAACATACTTGTCTGCACACTGTATCCTCACATTAGTGGGTTGACATATTTATTTGGGGTGGTTGGTACCTAGCACGGACCACATGGAATTCTGAACGAATGCGTTGCCTTGAGGATGATTCTCTCTTGGGCTTCTAAATCCTTGTTGTCTTTCAAGGAAGAGTCGCCTCAATGCCTACTAATGAGTCATTAAGTTAATGCCTAATAATCAACCTAAATCAACCTCAAGTCCTATTAGTGTCACCCGCGGATAGTTAGCTCCAAGAACTTAGTATGAAAACCTTCAAAGTTAAGGGATTCACATCAGGATCACATAACATTAAACTTGAGGAGAGGAAATGAGGACACCCTATATTTTCTAACATAAAAAGGACTAGTAAAAAGTACTAGAAAAAACTAATTTCCAATTTACTTTGGATTAATTGGTATAGAACTCCATCCAAAATAGATGTTTACTCCAATTAAGCTCAGGTCAAGTCTTATCTTCTAAGCCATGTCTTGAATGATGAGCTTTAGTTTTCATGCATAACTGCTGCACTCTCACCCTTATTATGCATACTTTTCCTCCAGTTGGATCGAACAGCCTAATTATGATTTCTAAATAATAATCATCTAAATTATAAACATTCTACAGATGTGAATGCATTGAGGTTTTGCAAGTTGTTTCCACTTTCCACAATCAACCGCAAAGCCACATAACTCAGTATTCCCACACGGGAAAAGAGAAACTCTTCAATTAATAAATTTGTTTGAAGATGTGTAATTTCTGTTCTATTAAATCAGTCAATGAGAATACAAACAACAACTAATTTTTTTTTGATCTGGTACAAACAAAAACTAAAAGAAAGCCAATATTTTCTCTAAAGAAAAGTATGCAATTCAAAAAAATGGGTATATAATACAAATTCAAACAAGATTTTGAGCCTGTAGCACGGAAACTCGGAAACCAAAATATGATACAAAACCATTCAAACCCAATTCAGATTTCAACTACCCAAATGAAAAAATAAAAATAAAAATATAATAAAAAAACAAACTCAAAAAATAGAAAAGTATTGGAAAATTAGATTTAAAACTGTTTAGAACCAATGAGATTCAGCAAGTCAAAATGTAAAAGTCAACCCTGCATTAACAAAGATTAAACCCAAGATTCCAGCATTCTGAAAAGTGGTTTACCTGAGCAGGGATTCTGGCAGCAACAGTGAAAAGGAAACGGCTCAAATTGCCAGTGATTGCATCCGAGAAAACGGTGAGAGGATTGTAAGCGCCACCATTGGTAATCTTAGCCAAGAATGCAAAGAAAAACATGCTTATAATTGAAAGAGAGGACTTGATAATCTCAAAACTGGGTTCATGACTCGACCCAACAATCTTGTACACAAAGATCTTAATTAGGACCCCTGACAATACCCACATGAATGAGATTATAAAATCTGATGCAAGCAAAGCGATTCTGCCCATTTTGCACGCACAGAAATTAACAACATAGATTGCTACTGCTACCTGATAACAAGGAAAGCCTTTGGAGAGAACAGAGATGTGATTGGTTTTTAATTTTTAATTGTTTTTTCTTTTAATCCGAGGAGATGTTTGATTGGTTTATTTTACTTTATTATATTGTTATGTGGGACGCGTGACAATGATATTTTTGAAAGGGAAAATTTTTCATTCAGGACACGTACTTTGGGGTCAATCTTAGTTTAGGACACCAGTTTGGGTTTGTGCTAGTTTAGGACACATATTTAGGATTTGTATTAATGTGGGACAATCCGTCACCTCCGTCAAGAATTCCGTTAAAAATAGACATGTGCCATGCACATGACCTATTTTCAAGGGACAAAATGGACAATTCACCATAATATATTAAAATAATTAAAAATAAAACTAAAACAAAAAAGAAAGAAGAACAAGATGGCAGCGCACCCCTTCTCCACCCAGCCCCAACTCACCTCCGGTGGCCATACTTGCCGGCAGTGACCCCACCATCCCCCCTCTCTATCCCACTCTCTCTCTCCCTCCATTTCTCTATTCCTCTCTTTGTCTCTTTTTCTCTGCAGATCGCACCCTCCTTTTTCTCTCTCTATTTCTCTGCACATCGCCCCAACCACCTCTAGCGGTGGCCTTACCCACCGGCGACGACCCACCCTCCCCCTCTCTCTCTTTCTCTCTTCATCTCCGCACCTCTCTTCATTATGTTCTTCTCAAACCTCTCCACCTTCCTATCAGCCAAACGCCTCGATGTTGTCTGCAAAAACCCAATACACATATACATCCCAATTTCAGATCTACCAAAACCCTTTCCATCAATTTAAACTAAATAGTTCACCATCTTCATATTATTACAGATCTGAATCAAAGCATACGCCTTTAGACAAAACCCAAATTACTTGATCTAAAATTACAGATCTGATTAATGAGATTGAGAAACAATCAAACACGAGTTGGGGCTGGGTGGAGAAGGGGTGCGCAGATGGAACAGAGGGAGAGGAGAGAGAGAGAGAGAGAGAGAGAGAGAGAGAGAGAGAGAAGTGAGGAGACGGCCGGGAAGGTGGTCGGCGTCAGGTGGCTGGGCCATGTGCGCTTGCAGGGGGCGCGAAGGAGAGAGAGAACAGAGGAGAGAGAGAGCGGCGGGCTGGCAAAGGGGACTGGTCTGGGGGGGTTGGCGCCGGCGAGAACAGCTCGCCGATGATCTTGGGTTGTCGGGGAAAGTGGCCGGAGGGGCTGGACTTGGGTGGAGCTGGGTGTGTGCAGGGAGTGCTGCCCGAGAGAGAGAGAAGTGAGAATAAGAGAGAGAGAGAGAGAGAGAGAGAAGAGAGGGTGGGTCGTCGCCGGCAGTAAAGCCACCGCCGGAGGTGGTTGGGGCTGAGTGAAAACGGGGGGGGGGGGGTGAGATCTGCATCTCCCTCTTCAATCCTTTTTTTTCTGTATTTTTTGTGTTTATAGTTTTAAACTTTTTTAATATATTTTTAGTTTTAATCTTGTTTATTTTTAATTATTTTAATATATTATGGTGAATTGTCCATTTTGTCCCTTGAAAATAGGTCATGTGCATGGCACATGTCTATTTTTAACGGAATTCTTGACAGAAGTGACGGATTGTCCCACATTAATACAAATCCTAAATATGTGTCCTAAACTAGCACAAACCCAAACTGGTGTCCTAAACTAAGATTGACCCCAAACTAGGTGTCCTGTTTGAAAATTTTTCCCTTTTTGAAAGCCTAATGTCGGGGACCAGAACGAACTTTCGTTCCATCTTTCGTTGCGTGATTGCGTCAGATTGTAGGTTCTTTCTCTTGAATAGAAAATTGTATAAAAGAAAAGAGTTAAATTACCTGTAGCTCCAGAAATTGTAATAAGTTTAAGTCATAATCCAGTCAGCATGGACTTTAAGCTAGAGGACATTCACTTTATGGGTCTTTACTTGTCTCCTACGTGTTTTTAGATGAGTGTTGCTATTTACACTTTTTTTTTTTTTTTTTTCACACTTCCACTAACTTATTTTGTGAAATTACTTAATTGACATTAAAAAAAATTACCTTAAAAAACAACTCACATAATTTCAAAAAAAAAAAAAAAAAAAAAAAAAAAAAAAAAAAAAAAAAACTCTCCTTACACACCCTAAACCACAACTATACACCCCACCCTCAACCTCACCTCCAACCACAACCAAAACACACCCCACCCGTGACCCCACCTCCATCCCAAAATTGCCGACACCCACCTCCCGCCTTCATCGCCGCTCATGCATCCTCCCTCCACCATAGCCATTGGAAGTTGGATGCCTTAACCTAAAATTTTTGGATTTGAATGTAAATCTAATGCTTTCTTATCTAATTTCAATTAGTTAATCAATCCTAATACCTTTTTCGTCTATTTGCGATGATTTGGAGTGAGATTTTTTAGAGTGCAAGAGTGAATTTTCTGGTTATTCATTTTTGGATTCGCAGGTCGTTCGGCACTAGTCTGCTGAACATTTCGGTTTTGTTCGGTAGTAAGCTGTCGAACTTTTCATTGTAGCTTACTACTGAACGAAACCAAAATGTTCGGTAGACCAATGCCAAACGACCTGCGAAACCCTATAACTCAAACCCGAAATTTCAATCTTGAAACCCAAAAAACCCGCACTCCAAATTATCTCAAACAAAATAAAATAGGTCTTGGGATGGATTAACCAATTTAAATTTGATAAAAAAAACCTAGATTTGCATATGAATCAAAATAATTTAGCTTAAGGAATAACTATGGGTTGACAACAATGGCTATGGTGTTGTAGTAAGGTGGTGAGACCACCAACGGCGGATTGACGGTAGTGAGTTGATGGCGACTTCGACGATTGAGTTAACGGCGGTGGTGACGGCCCCGATGATGATGTTGGTATATAGGGATGTGTTATTGGCTAGGATTGGGTAGGCGTGAGGTTGGGGGTGGGGGTGTGTATTGTCTGAAAGGGTTGAGTGGGTGTGTATTGTTTGAATAGATTGGGTGTAACGACCTGACCCAAATTTTCATTAGAAATTTAAATTTTTATTTGACTATGGTTTTGAGAGGTTTTTAAAAGATGTTGAATTGTATTTGAAAGATTTTGAGATTTATTTGGAAAATAAAAAGGGTTTGGATTTAAAAATTTTTTATATTTTATTTTTGTTTTAATTTGGGGCTTGACCCAAATTTGACTTTTGAAATAAATGAGTTTTCGATTTTGACTTTGGGTCCATTGGATAGGTTTCGAACCCACGAGTTCATAGACACATAGCACGCATCATTTCAAGTTACGGTTTGAAAGATACAGACATGTGAAGTGAGGGGCAATTTTGTAAATTTATAAAAGTGGGTTTTAAATACCCAAAATCAGAAAAATTTTCTGATTTTTCTCTCTCTCTCTAGAATTTTCTAGTGACTTCTCTCTCTCCCTTTTATCTCTCTCTCTCCCGCACTCTTTCTCTCTCGGTGTTTTCTCTTCCCCGCACCCCTCCCCTGCGCGCACCAACCAGCCACCACCATTCACTATCGCCGGCCACCCCTGCCGGCCTCTGCCCCGGCGAGCACCCCCAGGCGCAGACCAGCCCCGCTTCGCCAGCCAGCCACCACTTCGACGAGGGCCACAACACACAGCCCGCAACCCACCTCTGCACGCACCTGCCCCAGCCACCCAGCCACGGTCACTTTTTCGGCAACCTAAGGCTCCGGCGAGCCTCCCCCGACGCCGATCAGCTCAGCCCGGCCCTCCTCCAGCCAGCCCAGCCGCGCGCACAGAAAACCTAGAAAACCAGCAGTTTGGCTCGCCTTTGTCTCGTTGGATTTTGACCAATTTCCAGCGCCAATCACCTCCATTTTAGGTGAGTTTTATTCCTCTTCTATTGGGCTTTCACTTCCTTTCGTTTTGTAGTGTAAAAAAACCTTGGATTTAGAAACTTGAAATTTTGGATTATAGAGCCATTTCGGATTTCCTTTGGGTTTCGGATTCAGGGTCATTATTGGTGTTGGTTTTGGACAAATTTCATCCCTAGGAACCCCAATCGATGTTTAGAATTGAAAAGTATAAGTAGATTTTAGGAAATAGGGTATTTTGGCTAAATTTGGTTTTGGAGCCGCCACTTTGGGCGGCAATTGCAGTGGTCTCAAACACCCACTGTCATCTCTTGAATGCAGGATCATTTAGAGCTAGGGGTGGGCGCGGTGCGGTTCGACTCACTTTTCCCTCGGAACCGTGCACCGCGCCAGACATGAATAGACGGTGAGGTTCGGTGCTGAAAATCGTGAAAAAAATAAAAAACCGAACCAAACCAAACCATCTTGAATGCGGTGCGGTGCGGTTCTCACCACGGTTCTAGGCCTAATGGGGCCTCACACTTGTTTTTTTAAGCCTAAACCCAATTATTTAATGATGCAAACCCATCCTAATTAACAAGTTTTGGCAACAAGAAAACAAATTTACAAGTTAAGAACCTGCTTAAAACAAAGTTACTAACTTACTAGTTACTACAAGTTATAAACCTGCTTCAAAATCAAACAAATAAAGTGACTACAAGTCTACAACTTAGTAACTTACAAACCAACCAAACAAAATAACAAAGTTAACCAATTAAGTTATATAAAGAATATAGAATATAAAGAATATACTAATTTTATTATATAGGGTAATGGGTATAACTAAAATTATATACTAAAACATTATTAATTTATTATTATATTATATATCTAGAAAATAGGTCATAGGGTTATATAAAATATATTTTAGGGTCTAAACCCTAAAATATAGCTAGGTTAATATTAATTTTAATATTTTATTAGGGTTTAGGGTTTAGGGTCTAAAATGTATAAAAATGTGTACAAAAAGTGTATAAAAAGTATATAAAAATGGTATAAATATATATATAAAAAATATATAAAATGGTGTATATGACAATATGTGTATAAAAATATAAAAAAATATATTTTTTGCAAGTATGCAGTGCGGTTCGGTTCGGTGCGGTTAAATAAGGTGTAGAACCGGAACCGGAACCGGAAAGAAGCGGTGCGATTCGGTTTTTTTGGCGGTGTTGACTTTTTTTGATCAACGCGGTTTTTTTGCGGTTCGGCCGGTTTTGGCGGTCCGCGGTTAAAATGCCCACCCCTATTTAGAGCCATTGTTGAGTTGGTTGTTGATCTTGGGTAGGTTGGAAGTGATTAGAGAAACCGAAAAGTGTTTCGGACCATAATTGGAGACTAATTTTACGGTTTTGTTGTGTATTTTATAGGCGAGACGACCGTGGTTCGCGACGATCCAGCGGAGGATCGACCTTAGATTTTCTCACTGTGAGTGGACTCTTATTTCTTTAAATGATTTATGAAATTCGTTATCTATTTTTGATATGTAAAATTTTAGTTGAGAAATTGAAGTTTAAAATAGACTTTTGGTTTTTCCTAGAGTTTATGGAAATATCACCAATTAATTTATATTTAACGTTTTGAAGTTGATTTTGGGATTTGATTAATGGTATAAAATTTTGGATTACAAATGCTACCGCAAATAAATTTCTTCTTGTTGGATGTTGAAACTAGTTTCTTATTTTTACACGTATGGGTTATTTCATATTTTAGTATATGGACGGAAGATTTGATTTGTTTTATGTCTTTGAATGTGATTTATTGAGGACTGTTTTACTAGTTGTGTTTATGCATTTGTTATGAGGATTTAAAGTTTTGGAAATGTTATAAAAATGTTCTTTATTGGTGGAAAAAGACATTATGTTTGGTTATGGGAAAAATAGTTTTAAATCGCCTTTCAGTACCCACCAGGTTATCAGATTGAATAGGTCTTTGGGACCCATTGCAGCACACACATAGGCTTTGGGCCGTGTGTCGTGATGCTTGACCCTTTGGGGGTTGGCTCTGCGTGCACGTAAGACAGAAATTATGGCTCTGCATGCGTATGACAGATTCTCGGCTCTGCGCATGTATGACAGATTATATGGGTAACTGATTGGTATGTGTTTTCAATTGTTAAGTATTTTAAGTGAGGAGTTTATGACAGCAAAGGTTTTAAGTAAGATGGTTTCAGTTGAACAGTTTTATTGATTTTTAATATGTTGAGAATTTGGATTTTCAAAGTTTGATTTTCAGCTTCAGATTTTATTATTTTACTGGGAAATGGTTTTAAAAACTGGGGGATTTCAAAGGACATTCTAAGGTTTTAGAGTTAAACGTGTGAAAAAGGGTTTTTCTGAAAAGATATTTAATCTTCGATTTTCATCTCCATTTAATTGTCCACTCACTGAGCCTATCTCACTGTTTTCTTGTTTTGTCTTAAATTGTCCCCCCAGGTAGTAGCGTTGGTGGAGGTCGAGCCAAACACGACGAGGCATAGCATCCATTTTCCATTCCCGGATCTTGTAGGTATCACTTCCATTTTGTGGAAGTTCCTTTCCTTGAATTGTAAAAATTTCGGTAATAGGAGTAGTGGCTCTGATGACCATATTTAAATTATAAGGTTATTTTATATTGTTGGGTCTGAGACCCTTTTTGGTTGTGGTAGAGGTGGTTGTTGTTTAGAATTGCTTTTAACAGGTTTAGAAATTTCTGGGTTAGTCCATTTTCAGGGGAGGTTCTGCCGAATTTTCGGTAGGATTTTCCTTGATTTTGGATTCCCGCAGGACCTCTCCGAGTTTCAAGGTGGAATCCGGGGGCGGTCCTGTCATTGGGTGAGATGTGTAAGAGAAATTTGGTAAGATGAATGAAATTGGGGGTATTTTGGTAATGAGAGAGGTGTGTTAAAGAAAAATTTTACATTTTAAAAAATAATAGGAAGTGTGGAGGAGAAAAGTGTGTGCAAAACAAAAAAAATGTATGCAAATAGCAGCTCTCTTTTAGATTTGTTTGGTTATTTTCCGTTTTGCCCTTTTCTGTTTAGTCATAGCATAAGCAATGGTGGATGTCATTTGGTATTTGTACCAAAAAATAACGCTTAGGTTATTTTGGCCTAAAAATATTTGTGGCTAATGCATTTTGTGGCCAAGACAGTATTGTTGGCCCATTTCTCCTTGTTTGTGGCCAAGAATAATTTGTAGCCAACTCATTTCGTGGCCAATGAGGGGTTTTAACTCACTTTTTTTTTTTTTTTGTAATTCAAAGCCTAATGTTCGCCCGGGACCAAACTTAAGATCACTAGCTTGCAAGTAAGGCCCACAACCCTAGTATGTTTTTTAGGCCAACAACATGACTACAAATGGATAAGCTCATTCCAAGCATAGGGCAAATAGATGTTTTCATGGCCCATTTATGTGGCCAACTTCAAGAAACAAGTCTAAGATTACGTAGGGACCAAGTCGTCAAGCAATGAGTTCAACTTTAGAAGGATTTCTATCTTCATTAATGATGAGATTTGATCCATCATTAACTAGCGTGTGAATACGCTTTTGAGTATATTAGGTGCAACCGTGATGTATTCACTAGCGTCGCCATGGACATTCTTACTACTAGGGATCGGATGTAGGCCGACTAGTAGCGGTACTACGATACAGGCTAGGTGTAACACCCCAAATTTTAATGATTTTGGCTCATTTACTACTTTACTCATTTACTATTTAATCTCATTTGTTATTTATCCTTACAAAAATTCGACGGAAATTAGTATCAAAATACCGAAATTTTGAATGAAACTTTACCATATGTTTATTTAACATATTATCTACTATATTGATAAAAAAAAACATTGAAGAAACCAAATTCTATGGTAGGTTTCATGTGATATGTGATGAATATAATGCGCGCTGGAGGCAAATACTGTCAAAAAAATGCTTCACTAATTAATAATTACTTCAATAACACCTCAATTTTATTTTTACTACAATATTGCCACATGAATTACAAAAGTAATCAATACCACATAGAGTTTCTAAAACGTTCAAAATTTTCGCTGTCTTCAGTATCATCATGTCCAGAGTAGGTGTAATGCGAAGAATAATCACCTCAAGATATTTCTCCAGTATAATTTTGCATGTAATTGCCAACATGCTAACCATATGGATCAGGAACCTATTGTTGAATTTGCCCATAAGCATACTCATTTGAAGAGTTTGTCTCTTGTTGTGCCAATGAGTTACTATTAGATTCAACCGAGTAAGGCAGATGTGATGGGTAGAATATTGGAGGGTTTTGTCCATAATTGAAATTGTCACTTTCTACCCCCATAGAGCCAAAAGTGGTGGATAATGAATCTTCTTCTTCTTGTGTCAAACTCTCGTGACCAACGTACTATAGCCTTTTCCTATGGCACCAATTCTTGGTCCGGCACGCCTACTCCCATGATCTTCATCTTGTGTTGCATGTGTGTAGTTTGCTTCGATAGAAAATGGGCTCATATACTCTTGAGAATGTCCAGTGCAATCTTTATTTCCACTACCACCACCACCACCACCACCACCACTATCTCTACCACTACCACTACCTCTACCTCCACTGTTGGTAGGAGTGCCCGATCTTGTGTCAGAGTTGCCTGATCGAGAAGGATTAGTGGGAACTGGCTCATTACGATGTGTCGACCTTGGTTACATAAGTTCATCAAAACTTTCAGTAGAGCTTATCTCCTCATTTAGAACTCTGTCCACATTGATACCTTCATGGCGTGCTTGAGCTACAATATCAGGATCTGGATTGCTTGCATCATCATCTAAATGCAGGGGCCTAATCCACTGATAAAGCTGGTTTCCTTCACATCATCATCCCCTATAGCAGCATCATATATATCCAGCGGATCATATTCATCGACGCAATCCTCCTCTGTTTTCTTGTCTCGAAGTGCAAGCCTTATGTTATAGTAGCAATACATCATCTTTTCTAACCTACTATATGAGAGCCTGTTTCGTTGTTTGGTGTGTATGAGTGCGAAAGTGCTCCAGTTTTTTTCACAAGCTGATGATGACGCCATTTGTAATAAAACTTTGATGGCTAATTTTCTCACAGTAAGCGCATCACTCCCATACATGACCCACCATTTACCTGAAATGAAAAATTTGTTTGTGTAAGTGTAACTATAAAAATAAATAATTAAGTTAATCTAACTTATACAAGTACGATGTATACTCGCTAGGAGACATTCGTGATCTAGCGGCCTTTGCAGCTCGCTCTCCGAACATTTTCCGGGCATCTTTAAAATATGTTAACTAGATACAAATACAATACAAATTATACAATATCAATCAAATATATAATTTAAGACAATCAAATTCTATAAAGTATTAATATTTTTCGTAAGGATTCTTATGGGCCTTATGACAAATTATTTTTACCTCATTTCCAAATTGGCCAACTTCTGGTGAATAAGGATCTAATTTGGAGAATAAGTTGTGCACAACCCGAATAAGTTCATCATCATCTCCAACGCCAGATCTATATTGATAGCGAGGATTCAAATAATAGGCTGCAATCATGCATCAAGTAAATATATAAATACATAATTAGTAATTTAGTACATTAATTGAAAGCTAAATCAATTAAAAAAATTGCGGAACCAAAATAACAAATAAATTATTGGGTTACCTGCTGTATGCAAATCGTGTTGTAACATTTTAAATCATTGATCGTTGATGATTTTTATCCCACCGTGCACCCTGTTTTTTTTCTAGCTCTTCCTTCACGACACACATCAACTCATAAATTGATCACATTGTAGGATACACTTCTGTATCGACAATACGTAAAACTACGTAGACAGGTTCAAACATACCGCACACCTTATGCACCTGTTGCCAAAAAGAGTGATCAAGAACTATATTTTCAACCATGATGCCTGCATCTGAACACCAGAAATTGCTACGACCCCAATCTTCACTGGTGAACAATTGCTTCAACCCCATCATCTTACCATACAAACTCTCCAGTGTAATATAGTTTGTAGCAAATCGGGTGGCACCAGGACGAACAATATTTCCCTTCGTGATCTCTCGCATCTTTGCCAACAACCAGTTATGGTTGTAAATATAATTCGTGATCATTCTGATTTTTTTAATCACATTAGCAACCTGCTCTTTCTTCCTCATCTCTTTAAACATTAGATCAATGCAATGTGCTACACACGATGTTCAGTACACATTGTATTTGTTCATTAACTTCTTACCTGCTTTGACAAATGTAGAACCATTGTCAGTCACAACTTGAACAACATTCTCCTCTCCAACCTCCGTGATTACATCCTTCAGTAGCCCATAAATATATTTATGATCCTTTATGCAATCTGAAGAATCAACCAACTTAAGGAATACCGACTTCCCTTTTGAGTAGGCCATGAAGTTTATGATAGATAGTTTGGTTGGACCTGTCCAACCATCACACATGATTGTGCAACCATAAGTTGCCCAATCGGTCTTCAATTTGTTAACATGCTCTTACATTTCTTGAAACTCCTGGTCCAAAAATCTGGTGCGTATCTGAGAAGGTGTTGGAAGTTCCACTCCTATTCCTGCCTGTTGACATCCTATCACCAAATTTTTGAAATGATGAGATACTGCTTTTGAAGGAGAAACATTTTCATATATGAAGAACTTGTTGATCAAGCATTGTATTCCATCTTTGATTGACCCTCCGGAAAAGAGATTTTTAACACTCTTTTGGCGTGCTTGAGCTGCCTTGTACAAGTTTGGTGCTACTGAAGGTGTTGGTCGTGATTCCCACATGTTTGATCCTCTTTGCATATGTGCACCACTACTAGACCCAGAACCTTGTCCCCTATGTGGGACTTTATGTAAGTGTTCCCTCTGCCATTCTGCTGCTCTAGAGGCTCGAAGTGCAGCTCGAAATTCTCTTCGCTCTTGAGGCTCTATATCATCATTATGATCCTCATCATCATCATCCTCAACATCATCACTCAGCTCAATCTGACCTTGTCCTCGAAGCTCTTCCCTAAGCTCTTCCATCCTTTGCATTTTTTTTGCTCTTTTGGTGTTGTTTGTGTTGCATCCCTGCAATGATGAATTGTTTCACTTCTGGTGAGACACTATTGCATCGTTGCACATTGTTTCCAGGATCCAAACCACTAAGATGGTATTTCAGTCGTGTCACTCCAGCACCCTTTATTACAAGGCCACAATATTTGCATATTGAACCTTGTTTGCTACCCGGTAGTGGATCGGCATGATCCCAAGCTGGATCACGTGATCTCCCTCCACTGACCATTGAATCCTAAATTCCTAATAACAAAAAGACATACACAGTAACACAATAACAATAACAATTAACAAGAGAGTTAAATTCCATATTAATATCATATTAGTATATCACTAAGAAATTAATATCATATTAGTTATTAACTTATTACTAATTAGTAATTTCATATCATATTGATATTACTAATTGGCAATTCCATATTACTAATTTGTAATTTCATATCATGTCACCAATTCCATTTCCATATTACTAATTTCATATTAATTTATTTATTTATTACCAACTCCATATTAATTTCACTAATTCTAAATTACCAATTCGGCAATTTCATACATGATACATATTAGATATTATTAACAAATCATACAAATTCCGTATTAATTATTAACAAATCATACCAATTCCAATTCCAATTCCATATCATATCACCAATTTCAACTTCCATATCAATATTTATATATCATACAAATTACACAAATCATACCAATCAAAATCAACCTAAAATTATACAATCAATTCCAAAATTATACGATTAAAGATTCAAAATTAACCCAAAATCATACAAATTATACAAATCAAAATCAACCCAAAATCATACAATTAATTCCAAATCTATATAAATCAACCCAAGATCAATATAATTTACATGTAAACCCAAAATATGATATTGATCTTAAATAATAGGTGATGATAATTTATCTTGATGCTAAAAAATTTTAACTGTAAATCCATTACTTACAAACTGATTTCAGGGGTTAAGAGAGAGAGGTCGGAGTGGCTTTGAGGTGGTCGGAGTTGGTGAGAAGACAGAGAAATCAGAGAATAGAAATAGAGAACGCCGGTGAGAAGAGAGAGAAAGATGAGTCCAGTCCAGTCCAGGCGTCCAACAAGCCATGGAGAAGACAGAGGAGAGAGAGCGGCGCTGCAGATCGAGTTTAAGATCGAGAGAGGCGTGCAACTGTGCAGGTGAGAATGTGAGGGTTAGCTGGGTAAGTGAACGAAATTTTGACAAAATTGTTCTCAAATTCAAAAAAAATTTGTCTGTTAGGGTGTTCGAAATTTAGAATATTTCTCGAAATATTCCGAAATTTGGTCGAATGTGTGTTAAAATTTCAGAACCCCTAAAAATAGAATTTAAACCCTTAGTCACGCCTTTTAAGTCGAGTGGGCCGAGCAAAAGATCTAGTGGTTTGGTGATGCTCACTCCTACACAGATTTCTATACAGGGACAAGATCATAGTGATTATTGAGGTGCTTTCAAATGAGACCCCGCCTATACTTTGACGACTATTGAATTTTCGAGCTCCAATAGTTCCCTTATGAGCGAGTGAGTGTCACAACGAGTAGTTTGTCTTTTCTTATTACTTTGTCAGGACTTGCTTATTGGCTCATTAATTTTTTGTTGTATGCCACACACACAAGAATTTATATTGCAAGACTAGTTCAGGGGTGTGATGGGTCAACCCCAGTTGGTTTTGACTGATTAATTGAACACCTTTGACTTTGGTTGACCAATGTGTCTAGATCCTGTAATTTGATACTTGATTAATTAATAATCAACTCGGGCCTAATTTTTAATAAAAGGAATAGAAACATACAACTCGAAGGGCTTACCTGTTTAGTGAACGCTCTGCTAGATAACTTTGCCTACCCGTCTTTTGAGGGTAGATTAGTAAACTATCAGGCTTGTGCTTTTCAATCGGTGTGAGGTTGAGGCGCCAGAGGTGGCGATCAAACTTCTATCGGTTGGGGAGTACGCCGGCTACTACTAGCTCAAGACCCGAAATTAGGGCGTGACAGTTTATTCTCTCCACCTCCATCTAGCGTTAACAAATTAGAAGGAGTACATTTGTGTGTCTTGAAGAATTATCCAACTGGTGGACAAGACTTAGGTGTTGTTACCCTCAAAAATCATGGCGAGATTGCCGAGAATTCTGATAAGAACAGTGCAGTCTTTTGAATGTAAATGCGGGTGTGCCACTGCTTTAGGCCGAGAGCCATTTGCAGAATTGATTTGTGTTTGATGTTTTGCGCCGGACCTATCTAACTTCTTCTCAAACAACTGTATGGCAAGTAAGGAACAAAAACTCGCCGAGGTTCTTCCTTCCTTGATCCTCAAGGACTTTAATCATAGGTTTTGGTGACTGTGTTCTCGAACTCATAGGTGAGAATGATTGTATTTTGAGTAATTGGATGAACATAAAAGTAATGGACTTTTATGAAAAATTTAGGAATAACTTGATTATCACGAAAACGAGTCACAATTGTGGTTCTAACAGCAAATCTCATGATCAAAAAATATGAAAATCAAATAGTAAAACCCTAAACAAGATCGATACTAAGGAAAATAAACCATAGCAGAGCTAAAAAACAAAAACAAGAGCCTAAGAGCTTGAGAAATCAAGATGCTTGAGATCTTGAGAATTCTGAAGTTGTGTTGAAATTTGTGTGTTGAATGTGTTGAGAGAGAGATTTCTTCATGCTTGGTGCATCTTATATAGTGATCACCTCCCTATCTTTCAGGAAATCCTTCTTCCATTCGAACTAGGACTCCCTGTTTTTCTTTTCTTCATGCCAAAGTCATCTTACTACTTTCCTAATTTAAAACTCCTAGTCCACCAAGGATAACTCAGCGAAACTGGCTAGGAAGCTTCTGGATCTGTCAGCTCCTCTTGGACTTGAGCTTGATATGTTGGGTTTTTGACTTATACAAAACATGGGCCTAGCCATGATCTTGGCCCAAAATCAAAATATGGTGTAAACAAGTGTATACATTGATCAGAGACGCTGGCAAGCAATGTATAATCCAATTATTATTTTTTATTGGGTGTATAATCCAATTATTGTTCTTGTTATTTATGTATCATGTATAATCCAATTGTTGTTCTTGTTATTTATGTATCATGTATCAATTTGATAAACAATCTTATAAATTTTTAAAAACAAGTGTATTGTGTTTATATGATCATTTTTCACATAAGAATGAGTCCACGTTTAATGAACAAACTTAGAAAATAAATTTGATGAGTGTAATAATAGTCCATTTAGATTGATTATGGTATTATTTCGAAGATTATTAATTAACTATTTTTATCCTGATGACTGTTGAAACAAGTCATAAACGGGATTTGTTTATGCGTTTGGTAATGTAGTGAAGCAAATTTAAGCATATGTTATGAAAAATCTACTTTCTTTGATTAGGCCAAGGAAAACCTAATATTTCATGGGTAATGAATATATATCATTTATTCTACTTATTTATTTATCATTATATATAAAACAAACAGGCCTACTAAATTAAATACCAAAAAATGCCAGTGCTTAACTAAAATTTCAACATCAACAAATTTTATTAGTAAAGAATTAAATGGTAAAATAATCAGCATATTAAAGAAAATGACACATACACTGAGAACTTCTCCCTATTCTTTGGACGCTACTCCACAACTTAACTATTTATCCATTTAATTATTATTTATCTTTTTTTTAATCAAAATTATCTATTTAGTTATACGTCCAACTACCTATGCATTCCATATTAAAATAAATAAATAAATTGTTGCAAAATAGAAATGGACTTTGGACGGAGAGTCTTTTTTTTTCTTATAATGGGTTTAAAAAGTGAATAGTCGACTCTTCACCGAATAATGACCTTCCTCTATGTTTGGCATGACACAAAAAATTCATATCCTTTGTTTGGTAATGTAATTGGATTTCGATATAAATTCATAAATTAGCATATAATAGGACATGAGACTTGGAGTGAAAGAAAAGTAGGAGCAAAGTAAGCTGTAATTTTATTTTTTTTTTATGTCGTTGATATATGCATCTATTATACAGTGAAAAATATGTGAAGGTGGTAGCTAGCTTAGCTTGCAACATAATATAGATTGAATGATTTACCTTATGGATGAGAGTGTTGGTATAGTCCCATATCATCTAGTTACCTTTGGAATATGTGAGTAGGCATTTGTACACCCTTCATTGCCTGCCGGTTTCCAAGGATAAGTTTTACTCATTTGTTTAATATGGTATGAGAGTAGGTGTACCACATCAATAAGTGGTTTGTATCTCTAGCCCTACATGGAGGGGGAATGCCAACTGACTCCAATTCTAGCATTGAGGGGGAGTGTTAGCATAGTTCTATATCGTCTGGGTACCTTTGGAATATATAATATAGGAGAAGAATCCATGACATTATATTTTTTACACAAGTTTTGACACAACTTTTCAGTGGGGCCCATTCTATATAGAATTTTAACCATGGACGGATCCACATTGTGGGCTAGGAGGGCTAAAGGCCACCCTATGTTTTTTTTTTTTTTAAATACACCTACGTATGTTTCCTTTGTCCCCACACCCCACTCCCGTGTCCTCTCTATTTGCTTTGACAAAAAAAAAAACAAATGTTCGGTGGTCTCTACCTCCTTGTCTCACGCAGCCGCTCAGTGGCCACTCTTCATGGTAAGTGGTCCTCACTCCTCTACTCCTCTCTATCTCTCTCTCTCTTGCTCACGGATCTCTCTCTCTCTCTCTCTCTCTCTCTCTCTCTCTCTAGCTCTCTCAAGTAATACTAATATATATCTATTTAATCTCTTATATTTTATTCCCTTAGCCATTTAGGATTTAAGAATTTAAGAATTTAGGGATTTAGCCATTTACGGATTCAATTTTTATGCAATAGTTGTGGTATTTCTATTTTACTCTTAAATGTTTGTAAAATTAAATGAGAATTAATATTTGATTATTCAAATTGTTCATAAACTCAAGGAAAACTCGTGTAATTTGTTGATGTGAGATCGCTTTTAAGCTTAATCTCAATTATTGAAAGTGCAAGTTTGGAAACCAAGTAAACTCTAAATTTCAATATTAAATTCTAGTTGCATATTGCTAGAAAAATAGGTTACTATTGTGTGATTTTGTTTTGTAGAATATCCTTACATGTCATGTTTATAATATATTACCAATAGGTTCTAATTTATAATGTCAGATCATCCACAAATTCCGAAGTGAAGAAAAAATATTCTTTCTTATTTTAAGAAGAGAAGCGACCCTTCTTCATCTGCACCAATTTGTGATTTTGAGTCTCAAAGTGAAGGAGTTGAGACTCAAAAAGTCAAGTTGGATACAAATATTGAGATTACTACTAGTTCTCTTGAACGTGATCCAGGATTACGTCAAGCAATATGGAAGTATCCTATTAATGAACATGATAATGTTCGAATAGCCTATATGCACTTAGGACCATGGCAACCGAAATTAAAAGAATACCTTTCCACTTTTGATGGGCGACAAATGCGTCGATTTCAAGCTTCTTGGTATTCTCAGTGGTCTTGGCTTGAGTATTCAATTAATAGTGACAAGGCATTTTGTTTTCCTTGCTTCATTTTTTATACTAATCCACATTCTCATCTAACATTTATTATGGAGGGGTATCAAAATTGGAAGAGGGTACGTTAACGATGGGAGTAGATGTGGTGTCCTTAAGCATATATATAGGGGCTGTAGACTCAACTCATAATAGAAATATGCAAAAATGAGATCTCTTGAGAAACCCCTCCGCACATATTGATTTACAAATGAATAGAGAATCATTGCAACAAGTGGAGCGAAACCGGTTGCGACTTAGGACCACAATAGAGGCTTGTAGACATCTAACAAATCAAGCATGTGCTTTTAGAGGTGATGATGAATCTAGTAGCTCATCCAATCGAGGCAACTTCATTGAACTTGTTAAAATGTTTGCAAAATTGAATACTAATATTGCAAATGTTGTCTTAGAGAATGCTCCTCAAAATGTCATGTATATTGCACTCGAAATTCAAAAGAAAATCTTACATATTATCACTAACAATGTGAGTAAGAAGATTCGTGATGAAATTGGGGATAAACCATATTGTATTCTTGTAGATGAATTGGTTGATGTATCTAGTAAGGAACAAATGGCTATTATTTTAAGGTTTGTTGATGGTGATGGCCTTATTCAAGAACGATTTTTTGCCATTATGAGTGTTCCCAACACTACATCCATAATTCTTAAAAAAGAGATATCCAAGGTTCTTACTAGTTACAATCTTCAAGTGCAAAATATGATTGGCCAAGGATATGATGGTGCTAGCAATATATGTGGGGCATGGAACGGGTTACAAGCATTATTTATTCAAGATTGTCCATATGCTTATTATGTGCATTGTTTTGCTCATATATTGTCTTCAACTAGCTTTAAATCCTACAGCTAAAGGTGTGCGTGATGTTTGAGATTTTTATTCTATGCTAAATTCCATTGTAAATTTTGTTGATTCTTTTACCAAGCGTCATTGTGAATTACGTGTTATTCAGCAAGATGAAATTCAAGATTTGTTAGATGCTGGGAAGCTTAAGACAAGTATAGGGAAAAATCAAATGTGTGCTTTTTCACGAGTCGGGGCTACTCGTTGGGGGTCTCATTTTCGTTATAGTAGAAGCTTAATTGAGTTATTTGCTTCAACTAATACAATGCTTCAAAGAATGTTTATAAGTGGAATCAACAAAGATATACGTGGAGAAGCCAATTGTCTTCTTAATAGGATGACCTATTTTGGTTTTGTGTTTAACTTGCTTTTGTTGAATAAGGTTATGGAAATCACTAATTTTCTTTCTCAAGCATTGCAGAACAAATCTCAAGACATTATAAATGCTTTGAATTTTGTTTCAACAATAAAAGTATTTCTCCAAGAGTTAAGAGAAAATGGATGGGATACATTTTTGAAAAGTGTGGAATCATTTTGTGAACTACATGACATGGTTATGCCTGATTTGGGTGCTCATTATAGGGTAGGTACATGTCGTTCTTGCCAACAAATTAATTCTATAACAGTTTAGCACTATTATCGTGTAAATGTATTTTATGTTTTATAGACTTTCCGTTGGTGGAGTTAGATACTAGATTTACACCCTTTATAGTGGAACTTCTTACTCTTAGTTTATCATTGGATCCTCGGGATAATTTCAGATCATTTAATACTGATCATATATATGATCTTGCTACGAAGTTCTACCCTCAAGATTTCACTTCAGCTGAGTTACTTGGTTTAAGAATGGAATGTGCATTTTATGAGATAGACATGTGGTCTGATCCCAAATTCCATAATACATCTTCTGTTTATGATTTATATCTGCAATTAGTTGAAACAGGAAAGTTTGCATACTTCCCCATGATTTATAGATTGATTTATTTAGTGTTGACTCTTCATGTTTCTACTGTAACAACGGAACGAGCATTTCATCTTTGAAGATTATAAAAACTCGACTTCGAAACAAGATAGATGATGAGTTTCTTGATGATTGTATGATTCTTAACATTGAAAAAGAACTTTATGATATTATAAATACAGATTCAATAATTAAGGATTTCTATGTTGTAAAGAAGCGCATAGTTCAATTTTCATAAACTTATCTTTTATTTACATTGCATGTTTCATTATTTACTTATTGTGGTATTTTTTATTTCTCGTCTATGTTTTTGTATAGATATACATTTTGAGGGATAAGACTCACTATGTTCCCCCCATGACTAGGTGTATCTTTTATGTTTATTAATAAAATTTCCTCATACCGTCGAGATTTTTTTTTAGTCCCCCTCAATTCTAATTCCTAGATCCGTCCCTTTCAAAGATCCGAATCGTCTATTTTTTAGGTTTCTATTAAAAAATCATCATTGTAAAAAATTAGGTAAATTGGAAATTATTTACTACAAAGATTAAATGGTCAACATTTCAAGTGTTTATTTTGTTAACCATTTAATCTTTGTAGGTAAATGGTTTCCGATTTACCTAATTTTTTGCAAGGATGATTTTTTAATGGAGACCTAAATAATAGACGGTTCGGATTGTTGAAATCATATATGAAATGGGTCTGATTAAAAACTTGTGTCAAAAATATGGTGTCATAGTCCACCCCCTATAATATATATAGGCATTTCGACATCCTTTTTTGGCAAGACGGTTTTTAAGAATAAATTATAATCATGTGTTTAAGAGAGGTTGGATGAAAGAGGATAGTTTTCATTGTGAAATCTACCAACCCTAGCAACATGTAACTAAAGCTTGTGTGTTGCATATATAGTCCATTTTTAATTACCATTGGCTCACACAATCTACGTACATTCACTAACCCTAAAAGAAAAAAAAAAAAAAAAAAAAGATAAAATACATGAGTTCCTAAAAACTAAAACAGTAAAATAACTAGCTCAACCCATCACACAAAAGAATGAAGGTGCTACATTGTAAATTAAGCATTTTCCAATGTATAACCTTCATTCTTTTATATGTGCCAAGCTTTTATTTATTGCTCCTGGTTGTGCCAATTCACAGCTCTTCTGGTTTTCAGTTTGAGTAATGAAGTAGGATAAATGTGCACCAGAATTAATTAATTTCTATTTCTTCATTCCAATATAAATACATCATCGACCTTCAAATTTTGCCTCGAATCTCAATAAATTAGCATTTTTAGCTCACTAATCCATCAAGTTCACTCAATCTTCCATATGGTATACATTCACTGAGAAAAGTTTTGTTCAGCAAAACCTGAGTAAGAAACATCCGTAAGATCAACCAATTATTATGCAAGAGTTGAAAATTATTAATTAATTAATTCCTCTAAAGACAAGACTACCAGAGCACCCTGCAGGGTTAACCCATATTAAGGTCAAAGTAGTCCACGCTTCATTGAATTCAATACTAGTTAAATTACATTTAACTAGCTATATACTAATTAAATTCACAGGAATTACATCCAAGTATAATAAAAATAAGGCCAAAAATAATAATTAAAATCGAATATCTTAGAATGTGTATTAAATTTAATTTTATGACTGATGTTTTAACCATGCTATGATTTGTAAGACTTGTATTCAAATTTGACAAACTTGATTGCCAACTTGTACTAGCTATGCATGTCCAATGGCAATACTTGTTTAAAGCCTTATGAATGAAAAATCCCTTCATTAACAAAGTAGAGAATATAATAATGCTATGCACGCCTTCCAAAAGACTTACAACTAACAATTACTTTCATCAGTATATGCGTCTAGCTAGATAGACAGTCAACGTAGATAAAAGCCATATGCATGCATGTATGTTGAATGCTACAGGCGTGGTCATGTTCCTATCTCTACATTTCTGCAAGTTTCCATATCGATCTGATCACCCTGTATTGTGTTTAAAGACTACACTGGTGTCTAGAAATCAGTCATAGTGATACTTGAGCCAGGAACCAATATGGCATGCATGCACTGAGAAAAGTGTACGTCGCATTGGACCAAGCTGTCTTCTTCAAATGGTTCAAAATTTACACTAGCGGTCTCAGAATTTAAAACTTTGTTATCCATGTTGCTCCCGCACCATCATAATTATAATTGGGAAAATCAGACTTCATTAACAAGTCTCAAAATCCCAATTTCATATTTAAGTTGGAATCGTTTAGGGAAACAGAGATCTGATATACAATTATTTTAAAATTCAAGATTATTATATAAAATGGAAACATCACAAAAAAAAAAAAAAAAAAAGTGTTAGCATTCATGCAAGATTAAAGGTCATTGATACACGAAAATAAACTTTCCCATCAAGTCCAACATGATAACTTTGTAATCATCAGAAATTTTATCAGCTACTATCTCTAGAAAGTATAAGAGACTGAGAGAAACATTACCTTTCTCTGAAAACCAAGTAGTGATGTAGTCCAATTAAAACTACTGAGTCCTCTTATCATTAATAGACTTATCTCCAGCGTTGGAACTACCCTGTGAATAACTTTGTTCTTGACCAATAGGGTAGACAAATGGTTTAAATGCAGATCCTTCCGGTACCTTCCTTTTTAAATTATCATCAAAGCCACTTTTATCAAAATTCTTTTTCTTCATGTTATCATCAATGCCACTGTAGTCCAATTTCTGCAAAATATTTGGAACTATCATATTACCATCCTTCCCAAACTTATTTCCCACTTCTATGTCAAATTTCTCTTTGGAGCCAATGAAGCCTCTGTTACTCTCTGTAGTGAAGGATCTCATTGATGTATCAACATCTCTTGGAACCCAAGCTCGGAAATTGACCATAGAAGGTGGAATTCTTGTGCAGAAAACTTCTTTCCAGTTTCCCAGTATTCCATTAGTGTATGGGTTTTCATTCTTATCATAGCGGTAACGAAAATTCTCATAAGTTGTCTGTTAAAAAGCAGTGGTCAGGATATGAAAATTTTTAATCCAGGATACATGGAACACCAGGTAGAAAATTCAAATTACAGTCATTATAGAGAATGTAATCAAACTAAGTTATCTTGTGGTCATGTTAAAAAAAAAAATGCACATTGAACTACAAGTCTAAGACTATACATATAAAACACACACAAAAAAATAGTAGGCAGTGTCAAGTTTTTTTGGTTTACCGCTGTTCCCAGGAACTTAAGTTTCGGGGGTGGAAGGGTAGATGAAGAAACATATATGTACACCTCACACTGCACAATAATAAATAGATAACTGGGGGACTGGAGAACGATAAAAAACTCTCAGAACTAAAGCTATGATACCATGATAGACTACTGCTGTACCCCAAAAACTTGGTGGTCTGTAGTGAATTAACACCCTTCCCTGAGATCTTTTTCTTCCCCGTGACCTTTTTCTTAGATAAGTTCTTGGATTAGACAATTAGCAAACACACACAATAACAGCAACAATAAAGCAATAAAGATCACCAAGATTTGTTCGAGGTTCGGCGAACTTTGCCTAAGATTACAAGAACTTATTGAAACCCTAGACTAGCCAACTCGCAGCCGCTCTCTTCTCTCCTGCACAATTAGCCCTCTTATGTTTCTCTCTCTTGAAATACCCCTCCCTTGAAGTCACTCACCCTAGAGTCTCTAACCCGAGTCTCCCTTTGAGTATCTTCCCTTGAAGTCTCTAGCTATATTGTTTTATGAGACTTGTAGTTACCTATTTATAGAGCATAGGCTTACCACTTACAATATGGATTCCTAAACCTAATAGAATTAGGTAATTCACCTATTAGCTAATTATATTCCCTTGTACACAAGGAAAACCCTTTAGAACTCCTTTCCACACTAGGAAAGTCTTGTGCAAGTCCTCTTTGTCTTCCAAAACCGTACCCCACTAGGAAACCCAAAATCTGCCCCAAAAAACTCGACTCCCTTCCTCACTGGTCTCGGACGACCGGTCTGCCAACCTACTCCGAAAGTTCTGTTAGCCTCTAGAGTTGGGCGACCGGTCCCTCAAAGCTTCTAGTTTCTCCAGTTTTTCCAAAAACTCCCGACGAGCCACTTTTCACAACATGGTCATGGATGGCTCTCTCTCTTGCATGGCTCTCTCCATTGCATGGCTCCCAAACTCTCTTTGATTCAACTACTAATCCAACCTACATGGCTACATCCATTGATGTTGTTGAGATCAGCTTTTGCTCTCTTGGCCTTGGCACCTTCAACCAAGTTTGGATCACCCAATTGTTGGCATGGGGTGATTGATCAATTAAGAAACCCATATTCCAATTGTTTGCCCTGAAACCTCCATTATTCACTATCCTGAATAAGGTACTGGGAAACAAAGCAGCTTTCCGTCCCACCCGCCACAGAATCTCTATCTTGATTTATTCTGATTTATGGGAACTTGCACCTATTAAACCATTTAATGGATGATTCTATTGATGTTCACTTTATGGAGGCTTACAAGAAATTTATATAGTTTATCCTATTACACATAGAAGTGAGGTGTATGCTATGAAATGAACCAATGGAGTTGGTCAGATCGACTTCCTTACAACCCGGTTTCCTTACTAGTAGCTATAATTATGGAGTCAATCACCTATCATAATTACTCTCAATCACTGAATCAATTACCAAAAAGGCACTCCTTAATTGATCAATCAACCACAGTTATGCCCACGTGAAGGATGTGAGTTCGTTCTAAATAAACATCTTTATACAGGAAAGAGTTACAATTGTTTCGAATTGCTATGATTTTTAGATACTGCAATTTTGTGTCAGTAGTTCTTATCATCTGGTATCAGAATAGAGTTTCCTGAGAGCATGATCTCTTGTCCTGCAAACAAAGAGCTGCCATGGAACAAGAATTCAAGCAGTTTACATAGCAATCTGAACACAAGTGGCAAGAACTGGTGGAGATGATTTTTGCATTGAATTCCATCTCTTAAGTAACAAGAAGCCCATGGAATCAAAGGTGAAAGGGTCACGTTCAATATTTAGTCTTCACCAATAGGTGGATGTGATATAAACACGAGTTCAAAGTGAAGGAACCAGTTCTTTACAGGAGATGAACCTTCTTGGTGGCTTTACCGAGTAGAACAATTATTTTCGAGTTTCATCGCACATTGAGCAATTAGAAAATCATGCTCCCTCCATTCCATGTAGTGGGTGAGGCCTTACAATTGTTCAAGTGGAGAAAGACGGTGGCCAAACCATCAACGTGGAGGGAATTTGTTCAAGTATCAATGGCCAGATTTCAGCCTCCTGAAGATGAAGACTCTGCAAAAGTCCTTTCCAAACTTACAAACAAGGAGCCTAAGGTGTAACAACTCAAGGCCTCCTCCAAAAGTGCTGGCTCAAGAAGACATTTGGATTCACAAGTAATCTCTCCAGCGCACAACTGCTGTGGGACTCAGGGTATCATAATTTCCCTTCCTTTAACCACCTTCTGGAGTATAAGCTCTTTTATTTCACAAAATTAATCTTCTAATCATAGAGTTGAAAGTGTTTCTCTATCCATATCGGTGGAAGGAAGACATTTTATTTGCGTAGAGAGAACCGTGAAAAGATGACTGGTGGTAATATGGGAAAACATAGGATTAAAGATCCACAAATGCCCAATTTTGAATGCCAAACCTCCATGTTTTCCTTCAAACTAACAGCATACTGGAGATTTTTATTTTTTATACCCAGAAATCCCCCGGGCAGACCTGGCTGCAAAACTAGGCCTCCCACCGAACCCTACAATCTTAGAGAGGCAAGAAACTCTAGCAAATAGCTAAATAGATATAAGGGATCAAACCTCAAACATGTGGGAGCAAACCACGGGCCTAACCACTTGAGTAAAACTAAACCCTCATTGGTAAACTGCATACAGGAGATTTAAACATGTCACAACCCAAATTTATAACTAAAATAGCATAACCATTTTTTTTGGCTCAGGAGATGACCAGTATATCAACCTTTTTAGTATCTAGGTACTATCTAGGCACTTTTAAGAATTTTGTTTTGAAGTTAATTCTTATATTTATCATTTCGTTTTGGATTCTTTAAGTTGGTCATTGTATTTTGCTTAGATCAGACTTGATTAATGAATTGACTACTTTTCTTCCTTGCTTATTCTTCCTCCTTCTCTTAAAGCTCTTCTTTTTTCCCCCTTTGCTTAATCTCTTCTACTGTTACTACTTCACTTATTTTCTTCCTAACCCCTTGTTTGGCGATTTTTGCCTCCAGTCTTTCTTCTTCCCCTATTCTATTTCCCTTCTTTCCTTCACTGTACTTTCATTATAACTCTAATGATGCTATATCACTCTGTCTAATTTCCAGTCAGACCAAGCATCATTTAAGAAACTTAGCTGCAGAGTACTCTAGGTATAGGCCTAAGGCTAAATCATGTAAATCATTTTGTATTCCATGATTGATTGTTTTAGTCAGGGTTTCTCAAGCTATGTCCAAAAAAAGCTTTTGTCATGTGTAGATATTATTATGAGAAAGAGATCAATTCAAGCCAACAATGTAGTTAAGGATTTTTAGATCAAAGATCAAAGTTTACTGCAATGGAGCAGTGGCATTAGATAGCAGAGTAAAGGAGGGATTCTATTCCTTATATATATAGACCTTCTTAAAACATTTATTTGGAAGAATCTAAATCATATTTTATGAAGTGAACTCCAATTAATGAAGCATATCATAAAAAAGAATGTATGATATTCTCTCCCCTATCACTCTTCCTCAATTTAGATGTCTGGAATACAGTCTTGGGTATACACTGTACACAAATACCAAGTAGCTCATAGATCCTCTAAGTTTATACAAAAAGAAAATCACATTATTGATAAATGATTTTAAAAAAAAAAAACTACTAAGTGGAGAAAGAAGGTCTACCTGGTTGGTGCAAATTAGATAGACATGGAAAACGGTAAGCCCACCAACAAACCAGACTGCTACAAAGCAATATACTATGAGAATAACTGATACGATATCATGTGCCATGGCCCTCCATAGACTGCCCCCTTGTCGGATAATGTTGATCCAGGAAAACACAAAGACATATATGCACAGGAAGGTTGATGAAGAAATAAACAAAATGAAAAACGGATAGTTACGCTGCAAGCAAAACAATATGAAAGAGCTTAGTTTCTTATGGAAAATAATCTAAGTATATACTTTAACATGGTTCAACCTAAGATTTGTAGGATACATGTTAATTCCATGAAGAGTTTTCCATGTCAGACGCCAAAGGACGTGGCGGGTGTTCACCTATTTCGTACACTTCTTTGGTTGCACAGAAATAATACAACTTCATTTGCTTAGAAAGAGTACAAATTATTAAGATTTGACCTTATTTTCCAAGACCACACATGGTTATTATTTTCATTATCTTTATGATAAATATGGTTCTTCTACAATTGAAGATATGCTTATAACACACATGTGGAATGCGCATGTCCTTGTGTCTGGAATTTTGGAATTTGATGTGTCGGACACTACGTGCCCGTGTTGACGCACAAAACTGATGCAGGACACTAGCAAAAAGTATGGAAAGAGAAGATAGATCCAGACTCACTCCGGCCTTTAATTGGCATCGCACCAAAGGAACTAGAAGATAGATCCGGACTCATTTGATCCCGCCTTTAATTGGCATCACACTAAAGGTGAATTGGAATCACTCCAGTAGAAAATAGAATACTCCGGCTTCACACCCTTCGGCATCTCACTAAAGGTGATTTGGAATCACTCTAAGTCAACTTGTACTTCAGGCACAACTAGATTTCTTTCACCATTAACCTATTTTCAAAGATTGCAAACTAGCCCTTTTATAGGAAACAACGGAATCCTAATTTCAGGAAATGAATGACCACATCTATTATTTCTTATAGTTTACATTTCTGACTTGCTAGTTATTTCACCTCAGCTTTCAAATTTGCGTTCAAATTCATTTAGAACTTATTAGTACTCATTTTAATTTGATATTTGTATCAGTATGTTCTATTGAATATTTCATACATTTATTACCCTTAGGAGGTTGTCCTACATCATGATGCTCCTTGATGCCGACCCATAATGCAAACTTGTCTTCCCACTCCCCAGTGTTTTCTTCACTCCTCCCTTACATCTTTAGTAACCCTGTGAAATCCTCATTGTCACATCTCTCTGATCCTCCTAATTTTTGGTTAAACCTAAATATTCATAGAGTTTTACAGAACTCATAACGTTCTTGGAAAAATTTGCAATTATAATGCATGTAATGCACTGAAGAAAAAGAATTTCTAATTTATTCTACCTCCACTTGAAAATGTAAATTGAAAGCATATAATAGTTGGCGGGGGAGGAGTAACTTACTAATCCAATACACTGACCCACCCATGGACAGTGGTGATCAAACTTCTGAACACAGTTGTTGCAGATGGAACAATGAGAAGCGCGTGCTGGACGATATAGCAAACAAGTGTCACAAAACTTCACCTTTACGGTATGGCCATTGACCATCACATCCTTTATCCGGGGTATTTTCAAAGAGGATTTGTTATTGACCCACTCCATGGATTGAGTAGACATGTCATATGCCTCATCTGATTCGGGTGGTCGTGAGTTCCTTGGAACTATACCAGGATCTCTACCAGATGTCAAGAATAAAAAAGTGAAATCCTGCATATATAAACCATGAGTCAGATTTGAAGTTTTTCATTTAGTAAACCAATTAGCTCCCACTAGGCCAAAAAGAATTTCAATTAATTTACCAACCAAAACAGTGAGGACTGTTCCCACAGTTAGTACGGGAAAGTCATAATGTGCTACATCTCCTTTCATCGTTACAAGCATTCTTATGCAAAATGTTATTGCAGGACATCCAATCAAAAAGCTAGTTAGAAACAGTGATGCAGCATCGTGACCAAAGACTAATCTTCCACCACACAAAAATTTCTGACCAGAAGAAGACAAGTTTTTCAGTGTTAGTCCATATATATGATAATCAAATGTACACAATTAAAGAGATGCTTTTGCATGCCAAAGAATCAGTCGGTGATTATATATGTTCATATTTCTTGATTAAAATGCATAACACCTTAACCCTCAATGTTGTGCAACTGTTTTGGTAGATAGATGAGGCAGTATTGAAATGAGCAACATGGATTTCATTATTTTCCAATTGATTGATTTCTAAAATTGAAGCTTCAATAAATCATGCATGTACGAGAATTTGATAGGAAACTAACAATGTCATAATTAAAGAAGATCTATCTTGGTACAATTAATAAATTGAGAAATGAATTAATTAAGAAAAAAATGATAGGTAAACAAGGCACGTACATTGTTACCCTTCCAGACTAGGTAGAGCCTTTCTGGTTTGGGGTTGGGAGGGGAGACGGGTGTGTCGTCCTGTATGCCATTGGCATTGGGAGGAGCGTCGCAGACTTGGCTCTTCTTCCTAGTCATTGTTTTTCCAAAATTGAAAAATCTCATTTTATTCGCAAATACCCGTATCCATCAGTGTTGGGTAAAAGCGAATGAAAGGAGATTCGGCGCTGTGATTGTAGAAAGGATGGTTTTCTACATCAGCAGCTGGCCTGCCTCCTCTCTGTTTTTGTTTTTGTTCTACCCTGTTTTGCCTGCCCCCGAATGATCACAATTTTCTCACCCCTCACATCAATCAATCTTGCATTCTCTCTCCAACCAACTTACTTGTTGTGTTGTCAAGGGGGGAGTCTCTGGCTTTCCAAATTCTACCGCCTTTTTCGCGCCCAAACCAAATAACACCTTTACACCCTCCATATATATAAATATTTCTACTACACGTCACGTATCCTCATGTACCGCATTGCACCAACCAACATAACTCTGTAACAAATGAAAATTCATTATTGAAAAAACCATCGTAGGAGAGTAGGAGTAGGAGTCAGTGTAGGACCCCTGGAAACTCATTTCTATCCTCTGCTCATGCATTTCATCGAGCATATCTTCTGCCATTTTTGTCGTTTTTCTTAAACTCTAGCACCAAAATCTCATTTAAAGAAAACAAGAGAGAAGACAATGCCATGTTGAATCTGTTAGAAATTTTAGTGATTTAAAATTAATATTTTATTTTATTTTATATTTATATCTTTATTCATTTTGGGGGTTTATTTATGTTTTTATTTAATTGACACTTTTATTATATTATTAATTGTATTTTGGTGCTTTCATGCTTTAATATGTTTTATTAATTAAATGTATGACCGTTATGTGATAATGATGGGAGAGAAATTTTCCTACAACAGAAATATGATTGATTTGGTATTCCAATCCAATAATATGATGACACTTATGCTTCTATAATTCATCACATAATGATTTCTCTAATTTCAAAACATAATTTCTCCAATTTCAAAACATAATTTATTTCTTATGATGCCAAGTTAGCTCATATCCCTGTTATAGGTAATTTTTTCTCTAATGATAATGATTAAAAGGTTATATATATAAGGTGAGTTTGGATGTATGACAATGGAGGAATGCAATCCATAAAATTGTAGAATATGATATACTTGTTTGGTATATGTTAACTCTAATGCATGATAAATTAAATTATTTTAATTTAATTAATATTTAATTTTTTATGTGAAATTAATTAATCAAATATATTGAGCAAAACGATGTTTATATATCCTATGTTTATTAAAAATCTTAAAACATATTTTTCTCTGCACATAGGATAATTAGTTCTAACAAGAATGATGACACATGTGGGAGGTACAAAGTGCTGAATGCTCTTTGCAATGAACTTGCGACAACTAATTATATATTAAGACTTGGAAAATCTTAAAGTAGGAGTTGTAGGCACTATCAATCTCTAATTGGAGAATGATGAATCTCAACCGTTAGAGTGTTTGAGTTTAAATTGATGTGCTAGTGCATGAAAGTGCATTGATGGATCATGAAACGTATAGGGGGAAAGGGATTGTGTTGAACCTGAAAACAATGCCTACGCCACTGAAGTTGTTGTGCATGTATGTACAAAATGTGTTGAATGAGGTTCAGACAATCAACTTTGTAATAGAGGCGGATGTTTTTGGGGCAGCTCGTAAAACCCACCTTCTGTGTGAAGATATTGTCCAATTTGGTGACATGGTTGAAATATTAGCCACCTGCATTGTGATTTACATACTTACGAAATATTTTTTTAGGCACTTGTACAATGTGGTAAAGAGGTCAAAAATGCTAAGTATGGTTGGTTTTGTTGACCCTGTGCGAACTAGTGCGATAGGGTGTGGAAATGTAACTGAAAGATCAAGGTACTTGGCAGATAGGTTAGCTGGATCTCGTAATGATAAGATTTTTTTGGTCCCTTACAATTCCGGGTAAGTTAATCATTTTTGTGGTCAATGTAAATACTGCTTTCCAGCCATGTAGGGTATTTAATGAGAATTATAAATGTGTAGAAATCATTGAATGCTGACTGTTATTAATCCGGACAAGGAAATTGTCTATTTCATGGACCCAATGAGAAAATGTCTGATCGGTGATGAATGGAAAACTGTGGTGGACAAGTAAGTTGATTAGACATCTCATTAGTTTATAAGTTCATTTACATATATCAAAAAGTCTTAAAATCATTTGGTTTTTCCTGCGATAGTGGGATTATAATCTTCAATGCTCAAGGTGTAACACCCCAAATATTTTGATTTTGGTTTAGGTGGTGTTACCAAGTTGATTTTAGTGTAAGAACTAATGTTTATATTTTATTGCAAACACAAACTTGGATTTATTGCACACACTTAGGTTAATGGAACATATTACTTCCTTTTATACACTTGTTATAATTTTATTTATGTGTTACACTTATTTTGGATTGCCATGTTTGATTAAATAAGAATGTATGCACAAATTGTTTTGTGAAAACAAATAAATGGCTTAAGTGCTTATTTTATTCTTCTCGGATCAAATATGCATAACACTTGTGCATGCGTGTGATTTTATACTTAAGTTAGGTTTAGAATGTCATTAGTTGATCAAGGGAACACCAAAAGACCAACAAAGTTTGACTTAGAAACCCTAACATTGACCGGCCTACACAAACTAAGACCAAATTAAACCCTAGGTTACTTGTTCAATTGAAGAATAAGATGAACCCTAGGTAAGGTGTAATGATGTTCTTGGTTTATAAGAGGTTGAGTATTTTGCAGCCAAAATTAAAAAGAAAAAATCTGTTGTTAGATTTTATTTAAGTGAATTAAAGCAACCAATGAACTTAGATTGTTTAATGGGCTGTAAGCCTATTCCATTAGGCTAATCATTCACTAAACCAGGCCTCAATGGGATTGGCCAGCCAATTAAAAAGGCCTCTTGGGTGAAACAAAGTCTGACAAGCTAGCTTAGAGACCATTTACCACGCAAAGAAGGAAAACTGAAGAGTTGTGACTTTTCAGTTTTCCCTCCAACGTACGGCCATAACCTCCACTTTATAAAACCAAACCACATTCAGACAAATCCTTCCCACCATCAATTCAGTTGCAACGAGAAAGAAAGAGAAAGAGAGAAAGAAAGAAAGAAATAAATAAATAAAGAGAGACAGAGAAATGGAAGAACTTGAAGGAGTTCAAGAACAACCAAAAGTTCAAGAGGAAAAGGAAAGGAAGTGCAACCCCACTGCCTTCGAAAGGAATTCTGGTAAGAGACCTCTCAACCAATCTCTCTAGCTCTTTATTTTTAATTCTTAAGATTAGAAAGATGTTGGAATGACTTAGTTAAGTTGCATTTCAAAAATCAGTAGGCTGCCATGTTTTTAAATTATGTTTGGCTGATTTTAAACCTACTGATCCCACTGCCATGTTTCTAATGTCTGCAATGAATCTTTGAGTGTTTGACAAAATTGTTTTAAAGGGAGATACTAGACATCCTAATCTTCCTTTAGAAACAAAAACCATCCAAATCCAACTTGTTATGGATTTAGAATGGATTTTACAAGTTAATGCATTTTCTGCATGTTTTCAAAGAGAGAAACCTTAGGTTTTTATGCACGAATTTTGATACACCTGAAATTTTGATTTAAAATTATTAAATGTGATTTCAAACCTTTTCCAATTGGTCTCACTCTATTTGGTTCAGTATACACAAATAGAGTGGTTCACAATATGAAGGAGGTAAATAAGCCCAATTTTTAAACATTATTTTGATATGAAAGGACTGTTTACATATCAAAGTATAAATTTAATGCACCTACTGTGTATGTGAGGTAATGAAATTCAATGAGCAAAACCTCCAAACAAGTTAATTTTGGAAAGTATGCTTTACTTCTAAGTAATGGACTTTCTAAATACCATACTGAATTTCTTGACCATTATCTTGTGCATTAAACAAAAGTGAATTATAATATTTGATAATTGCGGTGGTGTCTTAAGTGTAGGCACTGCATGAGGCTCAAAAAGAGCGAACCAGCAAGAGAAAGTACCATCATAGGCTATCACGAAGGGGATATATTGGATTGGAGGAGGAATTGGTAAGCATTTACCTATTTGAAGTTCATACGCATAGAATTAGTAAACAAGCACGTGAGCAGATGATGTGTTGAATTTTCTATTGGACTAACCTATTATTTAATTGTATGGACAACGGAAAAAAAAAAAAAAGTAGCAGAGAATGACCTTGACCGTTATGTGCTGTGGAAGAAAGCATGTGAAGATTCAAATGGCAACTTGGATGGGGAAGTTGCTTTGGTGGCCAAAGTCATAGTAAGTACAACGATGAATGGTATTTGTGTCAATTTGAGCTTAAATTGGATAGGAACGTGATATCATGAGTCATTGGCAGGATGAGCTGTTGGAAAAGAAGAAGCACAGAGACTTGAAAGTGGATGGTGCAAACGATGTTCTAACCATGGCTCTAGAGACTCCTGAGCATGCAAGTAGGGTTAGAGCTATGGGGAGGAACGTCAACCCTTCAACTTACTTCAACCTCCCTAAAAAACTGAGGGAAGCTATTTCACGGGATGAGGTGGTGATAATGCTGCAAAAGAAACGTCAAGAGCTGCTGGAAAGGATTATTCTATTAGAGAAACAGAATAATGGGAATGCACCAATTACTCCAAAGCAAAAGTTGGCATCTGACAAAGCAAGCTGCCACAATCCGGAAAAGCAAGCTGCGGACGTTGTGGTTGAACAGGTAGAAGAAGTTATGGAGGTGGATGAGAATGCTGAAAAGGTAATGTCCTTGAGTCTTTCTTTAGTTGTATTTGTTGGTTGTAGAAAAAAAAACTTACTGTAAGGCCTAAAAAAAAAAAAATCTCTAAACCCTAGAAAACATACCCATACGAATTTGGCAACAAGAAAAAAAGTACCTTGTACCCATATGAATTTTCACCTCTACCTTGTACCTATATGAATTTTGAAACAGAAAAAAAAGTACTTATATTCTCATTCACCTTGTTTGTCGACTTTATGTTAGGTTTTATCTTAATATGCAGCCTCCATAAGCCATTCTATACCCTAAATCCTAAATCCTAATTAAAATCTAAACTCTAATGTACCTTCACACAACCAGATTAAAATGCAAACAAGAGCCACCACCACATACAAATAAAAATACCTTAAGTCACCCAAATTTAAAAAGAAAATAAATAGGATTATGGTATAAAATTATAGAGATAATTTTGCTGATTAACGATACTTATCCCAATAAAATTCTTTCCTTAGATAACTATTCCCAATAAAATTCGCATTTACAATATTATAAGAGACAAATAAGGAAATAAATACATAATTTAAATAAAAAAATATAAAATGATGACATGTAGTTATAATATCTAATTTAAGGTCCATTTATTTTAACTACTAAATTTCAATAACTTTTTAGTTTAGGTACTAAAATTAAATAGCATTTTAGATTAGGTACTAGTTGAAAAGTCAAACAAAATAATAAAGTAAAAGATATTAGAATTTACAACTATTACATCACATGTCACTACAATAAAAAAATAAAAAAATAATTATATTACAAATATTACATTAATTTATACTATATTGTATTAAAAAAAAAAAATCAATTCAGTCACAACTTAATTGTGACTGTCTTGGTAAATTGAAAAAGAGAACTCACACACTACTATACTATGTATTATTTTGAGTAAAAATATTGTTTTGACCTCTATTTATACTATATTGTAGTATAATTTCTCTATAAAAAATTCAATTAAGTCACAACTTAACTGTGATTGTCTCACAACTTAGATGTGACTGTCGTTCAGTCACAACTAAATTTGAAGTTGTGAGTGTCGTATAGTCACAACTAAATGTGAAGTTGAGACTACATTAGCAAATTTTCAAGATAATATAAAAGCCTCAAGGGCAATTTTGTCAAAATCTTATAAATTTTAACTAACATCCATCATATGTGGGCCAAAGACAAAATTGTCAAATGAAAAAGGCTCAAATCAAAGGGGCCAATATATTTGTGACCTAATCTAAAAAACTACATTTAAATTTAGTAGTTCAATTGAAATATTATATGGTCTTCATGCTATACCAAAAAATTATTGGGATTTGGTATTTAATCCTAACTTTCTATCTAATTTATTGATATATATATATTTTTATTTGGGGGAGGGGAAATTGAACTTGGGTGCAGAGTGGGCAATTCCACGTACCTTCCAATTGGGTTACCCAACAACTGCATAAGGAAAAAAGTAAATGCAGTGCAATCAAAATTATTTCCATTCACATGTTTGGTTTGTGCAGCAATAGAAAATAAAAATTGTTAACTTTTTCCAATTGTACTCTGTTTTGTTGTAAATAATAAATAAAAAGAATGTGAACTGTTTGCTTGGATAAAGTTGGTATTTTTAAATTTTGAAATGGTATAATAGTCATGAAAAAATGCAATTAATACCAAGGAGCTGAGTTAAATTTTGTTTTTCAGGGCCATGAAAATTTTAACACATGTTCATCCATTTTTCGTCAAATTTCGTCAAAATTTCGAGGCATCTTCACGGCATCTTTTGGTGAATTTGAGCGAAATTTCGATCAAATTCACAAACCCAGTCATCTCACCCAAGGGAGAGAAGAGATCGTCCATTTTCCCCTAAAGGTTCTAAAAGAAAAGGGGAAGGAAAGGTGTCCTTATTGACTGGGGAAGAAAGGGGCGAGAAGAGATTCGAAAGAGAAGAAATCGGGGGAGAGAAGAGATTGGGGAGGGAAAAGAGGAAGAGAAGGAGATCGGGGAAGGAGAAAGGAGGAACAGATCTGGGAGGGAGAAGGAGGAGAGAGAAGAGATCAGGGAGGGAGGGAGTGAGGGCGTACTGGGAGAGAGAAAGAGAGGGTGAGAAGAACTGAGAGGAATACTGGAGAGTGGGGAGTCACGGGAAACGGAAGGAAAGAAAAAAAAAAGAAAAAAAAAAGAAAAAAAGAGAGGAAGTGTACTGGAAAGCCTACAACTCCCAGTGATTAGATTAGACTTCTTGGTTGGCTGGGCTCTCGGGCTCAATCATGTCATGTGTTGATCACACTAATTTCATGTCCCTTTGATCCCACCCCCACCAGCCACATTATATATGTCAGTTTCTATGCCACAAGGCCCACAATGAATTTCAATTTATTTTTTATTATTTATTTCTTACATAATATTTCTTTTGAAAAACATGATTTGAACATCATGAGCATAGAAAAGTATCTTTGGAGTGTATAATTTGGGGTTTGGGCAATTGGAAATTTGAAAAAAAAAAAAAAGTTTGGGGTTTCATTTAGTTGTTTTTAAAGCTTAATTAATACATTTCTATATAAAAAATAATTAAAAATACCTTATAGGACCTAAACCCTAATATCCTAATATCGTATATCATATCCTAAACAATATAGAGTTATATAGGGTTTAATGTATAGATTATAGAGTATAAAGAACATTTAGGTATATAGAGTATATAGGGTTAGTATTAAGATTTAATATATAAATTATAGAGTACAAATAATAATACTAATTTCATTTATTCATTATACTAATTTTATTTAACAGTATTTGCCTCCAGCGCGCATTATATTCATCTTATATCACATGAAACCTACTATTAATTTAGTTTCTTTAATGTTTTTTTATCAACATAGTAGATAATATGCTAAATAAACATATGATAAAATTTCATTCAAAATTTCCGTATTTTGATATTAATTTATGTCGTTTCTGTCTAATTTTTGTTGAAATTTAAAAATTTTTGAAATTTTCATTGAAATTTCTGCGAAATCTGAAATTTTACTCCTTGATTAATACAAAACCCAAGCTTAGAGAATATATTTATTTTCCCTTTTTTGGGGCATTAAATTTTCAAAAGTAAGAAAAAGATTTCCCATACTTGAACTTACCAAATATAAGAATAGAATTATATTCTCATTATCAAGGTTCCAAAACTTCAACCAAATGGGTGCCAAGTTTTTTCAGGGCCAGTTTGGTATTGCTGTGTGAAAAAAAAAGCTGTGAAGTAAAACAGTTGTGAAGTAAAGTCAGCTGTAAAGTAAAACAGTTGAGTGTTTGATAAACTATGTTTACAAAAGTGTTGTGACTGCAAAAAACAGTATCAAAGTGTTTGGTAAATGTTAATGTAAAAGTGCTGTGACTGTGTATAATTACTAAAATGAACATGATGCTAAAAGTGTCTTTCACTTATTTGTTTGGTAAAACTAAAATGATTTTTTTACTTATTTTTTAAATTTGTGGCTACAAATTTTTATTAGCATTAATTTTTTTTAAAACAACATTATTAAATAAGTATGCCTATTATTTTTTTAAGTATATTATAATTTTAATCGTACAAATAAAATATCATAATTAATTATCATAATATAAAATATAACTAACAATGGACATATTTTTTAATTTAAAATAAATAAATAAAAATTATAGGAAATTAATAAGGGTATTATGAGTAAAATAAAATATAATATTTATTGTTGTTGTGATTCACTGCAGCTTTCAAAAGCACCTCGAAACCTGCTTTCTGTTTTTGCTGTAGAGAGTTGAGAATTGTGGGGAAAAACAATTTTTTATTTTTTTACCAAACACCAAAACTGTTGTAAGTGATTGGAAATTGTCATCCACACCAGCTTTTGGGTCCAGCACTGCCATCCCAAACGGGGCCACAGTCTCACAGCCAGTTGATTTTCTCTCCAAAGTCCAAGTCCAACAAGTCTCCTACCATTAACCAAGTGGAAGTGTGAGAGACTGAGAGAGTAGAGTGCCTCCAGAACATATCAAGAACTGAAGTACTCTGTTTTTTGGTTAATAAAGAAAGAAAACAAAAAAAAGCAAGGAATTACGCGTAAGAAGTCCAGCTCAATCTGGAAAGAGTTGTGTCAGCAAAGAAAATCTAGAAAGAGTTGTGCAAAAAGAAAAACAAAGGTATACCGATCCTCCTTTGAAGCTGCTTCTTCTTCTTCCTTTTTTTTTTTTTTTTTTTTTGCAATCTATTTTTTTTGTCTTATAAGTCATAGCAGATCTTGGTCTATTTAACAGATCTTGTTAGAAGATTCCTACTAGGATAGGATTATCATTTAAGCAGTTTGTCGTTTCAGATCTGTTAAAAATAGCATCTTCACCATTTCATTTTCAAAAGGATTCCTCTTTCTCTTATGATGGGTTCTCTCTTATTTCATTCCATTACTTGTCATTGTGTATTAAGGTAAATTTCTCACTTGGTTTTACATAAACTCTCGTACGTTCTGTTTGGTTTCTTAAAAAATGATGAAAATTAAATAACTTTAGCTTAATGTCATGTTTCATGTGGTTTTTGGTTTCAAATAAGTGAAATTCTCACTTCAGCATAGCTGAAATAATGAGCTAGCCCTGCTGCCTTTGTGGATTCCCTTCCGGATTTCATTTTAATTATTTTACACCTTATTTGAAGATAATTTCTCACTTTTGGGAAATCACTCTTAACTTTTTCTTGGTTGCTGTGAAAACTGGACAATTAAAGAACTTTAGTTGAATGTTGAGTTTGCTGTGGCTCTGGGTTCGGATAAGCTAAATCCTTATGTCAACTTAGCTTCAATTGAGTTAATTGTTAAATTACTATATTTTCCAGCAACAAATAGTTTAATAAGCTAGTCATTGGATTTACCAGTTTTCCCTCCGAAAGTTTAATGATTTTAGTGCGATTTTTAGTTTTTATGGTCTGTCTAATTTATTAACAACTTGCATGTTGCAGGAAATTATTCTGTACCCCAACTTTATCCTTTCCCGCACTCTGCAAAGATCTGCACTTATTTTGTAATGTACTCTGCTGTAGAAATGATTACACTGTCACTCTGTGACAAGATGATGTTGCCTCTGCTGTACTAATAGAGGTAGTCTTTCTTATCAGATTTGGCTAATTTGCAGTTGTTATATAGACAAGAAGAAGAGGAATGTTTCGAGATTGATATTGGGGTAGTAGAAAAATCTGTTTCTGTTGCCTCAAAGTATTTAATGGAACAAAGTTTAGGTCAAGACTCTATTCCTGGTTTTGGGTCATTTGATAAGTCTAGGGTTTTGGATGTAAGGCCTTTGAGGCGTCTTGTTCCCGTCTTCCCATCAGCTTCTAATAATTCTTCATTTTCAACTCCCCAAGGTGCTGCTCCTTTTGTCTGTGCTTCTCCCTCTGGTCCTTTCCCACCCGGGGTTGCCCCATTTTTCCCCTTTTTCATTTCGGCGGAGTCTCAAAGGCCAACAGAACAAAATCTACAAACACCAAGTGGTGTACCCAACCAGAATATCCCTTTTGTCTTCAACAACCCAATATCAAATGCAGTCCCAATAAATTCATTTAGGACACCTCCACCCTCAACCACTGGGGTAACCCCGAACCAGTATACAGGCACTTCAAATGGAGATACAGGCACTTCAAATGGAGATACTACACCATCAAGAAGGATTACTAGAAGTCGTGCTCAGCCACAATCCCAAAGTGGGGTTGCAGAAGAAGATGGTTTTAGCATGAGTGTTACTGATGCTGAAAATACAAGGAAGGTGGGGAGGCCAAAGGGTAAGTCCCAGTCCCAGAAGAGGACTAGGGGTGGCCAGGATATTAACGTTGCCTTGCCTGATGTTGACGTTGATGCAATTGTTGATAATATTCTCACCTCATATACGAGTACATTCCGACAAACTGATGGTGACAGGGAATCAGTTGGATGTGCACTCATGTTTTATGATTTGCTTCGAAGAAGGATTACACAAATTGAAGAGATTAAGGAAGGAATACCAGGAGCTTCAAGAACTGGACGCCCCGATCTAAGGGCAGGAACACTCTTGATGAATAAGGGAATCAGGACAAATCCCAAGAAGAGGATTGGTGCAGTGCCTGGGGTTGAAGTTGGGGATATTTTCTTTTTCCGAATGGAATTGTGCTTGGTTGGATTACATGCTCCAACCATGGGTGGGATTGATTATATGGGAGTCAAGAACAGTACAGAGGAAGAGCCTTTAGCACTGAGCATTGTTTCTTCCGGAGGATATGAGGATTATATGGAGGGTGGGAATGTGTTGATATACAGTGGCCAAGGTGGTAATGCTAGCAATGATAATAGGAAAGATAAAGAAATGAAAGATCAGAAGCTTGAAAGGGGTAATCTCGCTTTGGAGAAAAGTTTGCATCGGGCTAATGATGTGAGAGTAATTCGGGGGTTAAAGGATGTGTCTAATCCAACTGGGAAGGTATATGTCTATGATGGTCTATATAAAATCCACGAATCATGGGTGGATAAAGGGAAGAGTGGCTGCAATGTATTTAAGTATAGATTGGTAAGATTACCTGGCCAGCGTGAAGCATTTACAATATGGAAATCAATTGAACAATGGAAAGAAGCAATTACTACAAGGGTTGGACTTATATTGCCCGATCTTACTTCAGGGGCTGAGAATTTACCTGTTTCTCTGGTAAATGATGTTGATGGTGAGAAAGGCCCTGCACACTTCTCGTTTATTTCTAGTCTCAAGTATTCAAAACCAGTGAATCTTACAGAACCTTCTGCTGGGTGCATTTGTATTGGTGGATGTCTTCCTGGCAATTCCAACTGCCCTTGCATTAAGAAAAATGGAGGTTATCTCCCATATACTGCAAATGGGCTTCTTGTGAACCAAAAATCCTTGTTGCATGAATGTGGTCCTTCCTGTCAGTGCCCTCCTAACTGTCGGAATCGAGTGTCTCAAGGTGGCCTGAAAATTCGTTTGGAGGTGTTTAAAACTAAGGATAAAGGTTGGGGTCTGAGGTCCTGGGATCCCATCCGTGCTGGTGCTTTCTTATGTGAATATGCAGGAGAAGCTCTTAATATTTCTGGGGTAGAAGAGCTTGGGGGTGATTATGAAGACGATTACATGTTTGATGCTACCCGTAGTTGTCAGCCACTGGGAGTTCTGCCTGGTGATTCTAATGAGACTCCAAAGATGCCATTTCCTTTAATTATAAGTGCAAATACTGCTGGAAATGTTGCTCGCTTTATGAATCACAGCTGTTCCCCCAATGTATATTGGCAGCCAGTTTTACGTGAAAATAAAAATGAGTCTGACCTCCATATTGCATTTTATGCGGTTGGACACATTCCTCCTATGACAGAGTTGACATATGATTATGGGACGGTCCCTCATGAGAAAGCATACCAGAGGAAGAAAATATGCCTTTGTGGGTCAATAAAGTGCAGAAGTTTCTTTTACTAATGGGTTTATCTGATGAAAATGAACCTTGATATATTGTGCATCTAGTAAAAGGTTAGAGGTCTTCAATTTTCTGATTGAGATTATTGCTTGCTGTGATACCTTATCTGATCATCTTGTTTTCATGTTAATCATATAAATGTTTCTTAAATTAACTGCACTTTAAAAGAATAAATCCCTTATCTAATCATCTTGTTTTCTTGTTTAATCATATAAATGTTTCTTAAATTAACTGGGCTTTAAAAGAATAAATCCCTATCTGATCATCTTGTTTTCTTGTTTAATCTTATAAATGGTTCTTAAATTAACTAGACTATAAAATAATGAATCTGTTCTGTAATATAGCATGTATTACAGTGCTTATATATTTTTTTCTGAAAAGTAGTTTATGTTCAGTACTCAGCAGTGGTTCTACGGTTTAACATGTGATGTATTATCATGAAACTTGTGATTTTTCCTGGATGCTTCACTTGTTTGAAGGTGTAATATCATAGAAGAAAAAGGGTCCTACATTTTTTTGAACACTCAATTTGAAGTTTTGGACCCTCTTCCCATCTCAGTTAAATCTTTGGAATTTAAAGATGTGATCCGCAAGAAGAAATGTCACTTGAAAAATATATTTACTAGTCATTGTCAGGACACAAAATAAAGGTGTAATTGCATTACAAGAAACCTGCACAGTCGAAGCTAAAATTAATCAGCCTTGCCATGAATTCCTACCAATTGATTAAAAATCACTAACTGGATGAAATATAGTTCTATGAATCTATTGTAATATGTGAAAATCCACGGCCAAATTATGATTTTGGTACCTGTAATTTGGGTAAAGTTTCACCAAGGTACCTATAGTTTCAATTGTCTCAAATTTGGTATTGTAGTTTACTAATTGTTTCAATTGTGGTCGAATTGCTTAATTTCGTCAATTTTCTTTACCTAAAAAGTCTAATTTACTCCCTCACGTGCCTCTTATGTGCCCCTCACATGTTCATTACATCGAAAAATTGCACTTGTTGGGGTAAATTGGACTTTTTAGGTTGAAAAATTTGACGAAACTAAGCAGTTGAAACAATTAGTAAACTATAGATTGAAACTACAGGTACCTTAGTGGAACTTGGCCTAAACTATAGGTACTAAAACCATAATTTAGCCAAAACCATAGTACCATCCTATATGTTCCACAGTGTAATCACCAATGCATCACACACTTTAAAAGGCGACATTCCAACTCCATCTCTATCGTTGATTTACATTCATGCCACTTTCAGGCCAGAAATTATTGTGTTTGTTGTTAAACCTGTATTTTAATAGTTCAATGACATAGCCTTCTCTCCATCAAAATCTTGAACAAGCTGTCTGCACTCATTGCACATTGCATGGTGAGACCAAAGCTTAACAACTATCAGATGCAGAAAAGTAAAAACTAGGTCAAAACCCATGTAGCATTGATTTATTTATGAGTCTGACTAACAATTTTGGAGGAAATGTGTTTGAGTGGGACTAAATTAGTCCAGGTATCCTTGTGATTCGTCACTAGGCATTCCTCTAACGGGATGCCATTTTGGATTGTCACCCTTCATGCCCTTAAAGTTCAAAGCTGAATCATTTATCAATGTCAATTGATTAATCCATTTTTGCTTCCAAATTAAAGACAAGTCAAGAGTGAATGATGGTCCTGGTTGCATTTAATTTCATTTGTGTTTGATCAGATCTGCAGATGTAATATTTAATGTCAACGAGGGATCAAGATGGGTGGGATATGATGAAGGGTGGGTGGGTTCGAGTTTGACTTGGATGATAATTTTTAGTTCTAGAGAGGGGGGGAGGGGGGGGGGGGGTCGAGTTTGACTTGGATGATTTAATAGGAAGATAAGGATTATGATTCCGTGGTAGTTATTTATGGCTGATCATGCTATCCATGAATTTCAGAGAACAATTTATACTTTCTGTTTGGAACTTTGAATCGGGACTTTGTATTCTTAGTATCAGATTTATACTTATTGCTTTAGACATATGATATTTTGCTCTATTTTCTTTTGAAGTTTTATTTTGTTTTTCTTCACTTTTGGTACCTGAGCTTTAACTTGTGTCTCAATTTAGTACCTGAATTCTATTTTGCCCCAATTTGATACCTAATTTCTTTTTATTATTTTTTTGTCTAACAATTACATAATTGAATTTTCGTTAGAATGGTTAACAGAAGGCACAACTTCTCATGGACAATTTTGTCACTTCATGGAAAGAGAACAAAAATACCAAAACTAACTGTTAAAAGCTATATTTATTACCTTCTATATATATCTTTAAAAGCCAAAAGAAAAAAAAACAATCAGAAGCTTTAAAATATTTTAAGAAAATTATGTTGGCTGCATCACCCACCCCCAACATCATCAAGGTAGCTTCAAGTCTTTGGAAGCTCCAGAGACGGAGAAGGTGAAGATGATGAAGGTAGCTACCTACTTTGTGTTCTGGAAATCTGCGGATGAAGTTCTGCATCACAATGAAAAGAAAAAAACACTTGAAAGGGAAATGGAAATGGAAATTAAGAGGGTTAGAGACGAGTTACTGCTGCACTGTTTTTTCTTGTTTCCTTATTTGTGAATTTGTGATTTTGTCTGAGCACTGCTCTCTTGAACACTATCATTGTTCAGGAATAATTTAACTTAATATTCACTGAATAGCTAAGAAAAAACCCACTACACACTGTCTGTCCCCTATATCTTTCCTATTTTTCTCTTCCCTTCTTTCTTTTCCTTTTACTTCTCTCCTATAGGGCAACCTGAGTTTGTGTAATCCATCACCAATGTTAATTGAGGCAACCCAACATTGAAGCATAGGTGAGCTCATGGTTATTACATATTCTAATCAACTGACGAGTTCAATGCTGTTTTGGTTCTTCTCTCTTGCACTCTTTCTCTCACATCCTCCACTCCCTCACTTGACGATTGGAACGAGTGTTTGGAAACCTTAGATCTGGTGACTTGCGAGGTAGCTGGTCACTTTGGTGGTCCAGTGGGGAGATGAGATGTGAGAGAGAGAGAGAGAGAGAGAGAGAGAGAGAGAGAGAGAGAGAGAGAGAGAGAGAGAGAGAGAGAGAAAATAACTCCATGTCTGTGCTTGTCAAAGGAAGAAAGAAAATAAGAAAAGAGAAGAGAAGGAAAAGAAAGAAAAGAAGGGAGAAATAGGAAAGGTAGAGAGAGGGGAAGGGGAAGGGGAAGGGGAAGGGGAGGGGAGTGCTACGATGCAGTGTGGTTGGGTGACACAGCCTTTTCTTTTTTTGAGCTTTTTATTTTTAAATGTTTTTAATCCTTAACGATTTAAAAGAAAAGTTTAGTTATTTTTAAAGGTCAATTTGGTATTTTGCTGTCTCTGGAAGTAACAAAATTGACCCTGAGAAGTTGTGCCTTTTGTTAACTATTCTAGCAGAAATTCAATTTCATACTTATTAGACAAAAGAAATTTATTTGGGTAATAAATTGAGAAAATTAAAGTTTAGGTGCTAAAACTGAGACATGAGCTAAAGTTCAGGAACATTATACTAAATGTGAAAAGAAAAAAAAAAAACACTTTAATTTTTTAATGTCCAAATTGTCTACAGTATATCTTTATCACGTATAAACAATTTTATTCCATAATTTTTTTTTTTTCATATGAAAATCTAGCTTGCTGATTCAAATTAAGTTCTTACCTTTTCATATTACCCGTCCTTTTGCAGTTGGTATGTTGCTGACAGCGAGAGAGAACTAATGTAGTAGTATGTCTGTCTTTGTGCTGTATTCATTACCTTGGAAGGCATCTGGTTTCACAGGTATTCAGGAACATCATAGTTTCCCTTTTGACTTCAGCTAATTAATGTATGAAGTTTGTCAATGTACTAATGTATGAAGCTGTAACATAAATTGTACTAGGAGATTTCTTATGGATTAGTTTAGTTTCTTCTATGTGCCTTTCTTTTCTAGGGAAAAGTTGGTTTCCATTTTAGGCAAATGCACTCCCCAGCTTTGAAGGACTTACGAGGCCTTCAATTTGTGGGTATATGGCACATAATATACGGTAAGTCTTCACTCTCCTTCAAGCAAACTGCAGTAGCCATTGCATTGGTCAAAAAGGAAAAATATATAAAGAACTATATAGGCTTTGTCGCACGGCTGGAATTGGAATGAAATATGGTTTAACAATGTACCGGACAGGATGAGAGTTGGTATTATCTTGTGGTGTAGTGTTTAACTAAGAAGTTGGATAATCAAGAGAAAGTTGCACCAATACCATTTGTTGGACCCAAAAACCTCCGAAGAAGAATTATTTGGCCGATAGGTAATGTTGACTTGGGAATCGAACTTTGGATCTTGAATGGGCTTGCGCTCGTTGTTTGTTGCCTGATCTTGATTTGTTTTCGAACGGCAGGTGTGGTACTTGCAAAAACTCTGACGCTCAAGTCAATGTTCGTTTTAGTTATTGTCTGTTCAGGATTCGTAGATTGCATACCTTTCTCGATGATGCGCAAGTAACTCCTTCCACGCATCTTCCATCCCAATGTTTATGCTGAGTTACTTGCATCTCACGCCTATGTTCACATTTCATTCAGAGTTAATTGCATCTCACGCCTATGTTCACATTTCATTCAATCACACGGTCAAACAACACTCTAGGATGGGCTTTACTTCAAACCCAAACTTAAATGGACTTTCACTAACTAGTTCAGCCCAATATGAATTCGTTTAATTATTGGTTCACAAACATGGGCCGTGGAATATTTTCCCCCACACTATTCAAACCATCAGGGTTGCAATTTACTGCCCAAACTATATTTTGTTATACAATTTGACATGTCAATTTTCATTTATTTTTTCGTTAGATATGAATCCAAGTCGGCTAGTAGGACCACTTATTGTGGAGTGGGCTGGGAGGGGGTGAATGGGGGGTGGGTGGTGGGTGGTTAGAATTGGTTTTTATTATTTGTGTTTTTTTAAAGGAGCACTCAATTCATTTTTTGTTTTGTTTTGTTTTTTTTTTAATTTCCGGCATAGTGTCCATGTCAACAAAACTACTCTTCAAAAATATCATGTGAGCGGCACATTAGCTTATTAGCTTTAGGAGTGGGCACAGTTCGGTTTGGCCCAGTTTTCTCCCGAAATCGTGTGCTGCATCGGACATGGCTCACTGGGTCGGTCTAGTTCTGAACATTGAAAAAAATGGAAGAAAACCAAACTTATAGGGTTCCAGTCCGATTCGGTTTTCAAGTGAGCTCGCGAGGGAGGCAACTAGACAAAAAGGCTTGCGACTGAGTTTCACGACTGGCCGACTGGGTTTCTGATCTAGGCTTGACTTGGGGAGGCGGAGACTAAAGGGAGAGAGGGGAGGAGGAGGAGCCCGACCTCGTCGCCTGCCGTCGTCGGAGGGTGGCAGATCGAAGAGAGAGCCATAGAGGTGATCTGGGAAGAAGGAAAGAGGAGAGCGAAGATATCTTGGGGAGAGAAGGAGAGGAGGGAGAGGAGGAAGTGAGGGAGAGTTTGGCACCGACGTCACGTTGGACTGAGGAGAGTTGGTCGCGGGAGGGAGGAAAGAGAACATGGGGACTGGGAGAGAGAGAAAGTGAGCAATGAGAGGGAAGAAAGAGTCACGGGGGAAAAGGAAGGAAAAAAAAAAAAGGTTTATGGTTTAAGGTTGATTGGGGTTTGGGGCTTTGGGCAATTGGAAAAAAAAAAAAAAAAAAGGATTTAGTTTGGTTTTGACCTTTTGGGGTTTCGTTTGGCCCTTTGGCTTTGGGGTTTCATTTAGTTGTGTTTTAAACTCTAATACATTTCTATATAAAAAATAATAATTAAAAATACCTTAAAAGGCCAAAACCCTAATATTTTATACCATATCCTAAACCTTATACCATAAATTTTAAATCCTATACCTTATAATTAGAATTGTATGCTTAGGTTTTAAGTTTTAACTTTTAATTATAGTGTATAGGATATTTAATAAAGTTTAGGGTTTAGAGTATAGAGCATAAGGCATATACCATATACAGTATATACTATACCCTAGAACTATAATAATTTTAGTATATAAAGTATAAAGATTATACTAATTTTATTATATAGGGTATAACTAAAATTATATGCTAAAACATTATTATATATATAGAGTATAGGCCATAGGGTTATATAAAATGGTCTAAAATATAGCTAGGTTAATATCAATTTTATTATCTAAAATGTGTATTTTTTTTTTTGGCCACTTTATCTAAAATGTGTATAAATGTGTAAAATGTGTATAAAAAGTGTACAAAAAAGTGTATAAAAATGGTATAAAAATGTGTATAAATATATATTTTTAAATTGTTCGGTCCAGTTTGGTTAAAGGAGGTGTGAAATTGGAATCGGAATCAGTTGGTTCGGTTTTGTTTTTTTCGGTGTTGAGTTTTTTTGGTCAACATGGTTTTTTCCGATTGTTTACCGGTCAAGTCCTATAGGTTTTTCCGGTGCACGGTTTAAATGCCCACCCCTAATTAGGTTACTTACGAACATGTGGATGGAATTTGATGTGGGTGTCAAATTGTATAATGGAGCATAGCATGGGTGGTACATTCTACAATTTTTTTGTTTGGGTGATAAATTGTTGTATAATCTCAATAGTTTGGGTGGTATGGACGTAATTTTCTCGTGTGATATTGGAATGAACTATAACTATTTGCTAATGACCATTTGGTCTAATAGATGGTACCCAATCTCGATTTGTTGGAGTAGGTTATAAGTTCAAAACTCATGAGCTAGTTGATTAATAATAAAAAAAACTATAACTACCTTAAAAATATATTAATTATCAAACATTCTTATATAATTTCAAGGTCTAAAATAATCAATATAATAATGGATAACCCTCAATTTTTAATACGATTAATTCCCAACTACCAACTTCAATAATTGGGAGGGGTGCTAGTGGAGGATTATGTTCATCCAAATAATTGGGTGTCCACATATTTCAAGTCATGACAATTTGATTCTCCCAATAAATGGACAGTCTAGGACAAAGATAAGCTGTCAATAACGTAGAGAAGGTAGGATGGGCAGTTGGTCAGATTTAGTATGGATCGTACATGGACGATAGTTGGAGTCGACGACTCTCCTAGGGTTCCCTCATCTGGGATCCTTGAGGAAGAGGATCAAGTTGGCCTTTGCGAACAGCTTGATGCACTATCTCCCTTCAACCATTTAATCGAAATGCGGCAAAAGGAAGAAAAATCCATGGACCGACCCCATCACAACACACTAGTAATCCCACCAACATACACAAGGCAGCCTGAAAGGCCAAGAAAGGTGAGGAAGAAAGAACCTAGTGAGAGTACTAATAAGCAAAATCTTAGGGAAAATGGGGTGATAATGAAATGTGGCCATTGTGGAAAGAAAGGACACAATACAAGGACCTGCCATAGGCATATACCCCTAATAGTCCCTGGCAAGAAGGGAAAGCCAAAAAAATATGCGCAACAATCTGGAGAAACTAATGAGGCAGCACCACCCCCACCATCAAGCTCTACCTTTGCCCCAACTATTGTTAGAACAAGCAAAAGGAAGGGGAAGAAGAAGATGAGATTTGAAGTGACTCAGGTATTAACCTCATTCTTGTTGTTTAACTTCAAACAATATTTCATTAGTACTTCAACTTCTCATAATAGTCTTACATTAGTAAATTTCCAAACATGTACAATCATTCTTTTTATTTAACTTCAATCTCACCTTGCTTCAAGCTTCTTTTTTTCTTTTTTCTTTTTTTAAGGCAAGCAAGCCAGTCCTTAGTGGCCTCATCCCTTCCAAACATGGGCTTTGCCACAATTACAACCCAAAAGTTTAGGAGAAATGCTAACACACAGGTAACAGTCCATACGTAATTTTAGACATTATCCAAAGCTTCTCATAGTCCATTAATGATGATGAACTATATTTCATTGTATGTAGGCAAGCCAATCTAAGTCATCATCCTATTTAGGCCTATTTTTGCATTTTCTTAAATGGGCCATCTATTCAGATGGGCCTAAGCAATAAAGTGACCGCCTGATGAAACAAGGTAAAATGGGCCACGCGCACAAGACAAAGCCCAGATCAAGGAGTCGTACAAAACATTACAGGCCGAGCCCATCAACAACATAAGCGGATCAAGGCTGGAAGACCATTCCCACTTGAACAAGGAACCGAAGAATCCCCAAAAGATCAAGGGTCATAAATTTTCCAAATTCTTGCCAGTTACAACCTCTTGAGAGATCATGATTCTTGGGATCCAAGGCACCCGTTAGGGTTTGATTACTATAAATAGAGACCTCGAGACCTCCCAAAAAACAACTTTAACCCCCAGAAAAATCCAGAGAAATTGAGAGCATCAAGCATCCCAGCTTTCAATTATCATAGGTTGATACTATGTTCCTTTTAGTTCTTTTCAATTTTTAGGCAAGTTCTTGAGAAAATCTTATGGTTTCTCTCAAGGGTTTAGAATTAAAACATTTGTGTTCTTAAGTTTTTATTGATATTAGTATGAGTATGTTTATTTGATTCACATTTTTTTAGTTTAGGTTTTGCTTTCTTGTTCTTTACTTTCTGCATTATAAGTAGGTTTATTGCTTTCTTAGAATAGATTAGTGGTACATTATGCGGTTTATTGTTCATAATCATATTATTATAATTAATTCTGAAGATTGCTTATGTTTTGATTTCATTTTTACTGTTCGTTGTTATTTACTTGATTTTAATTTTGCAACTATCACTTGCACTTTCACATTCACTTACCGTATCACCATCACCCCAGCCCCGGTCACACTAACCTATAAGTTTTTGCAGCCAAGGCAACAGAACCTTAGAGATCGAGAGGTGTTCCTTCCTCGATCACGGTCGCCTGAATGAAAGTTAGTTTCAACGCGAATCATCATATTGTACACTTGGCCTATGGCCGCATACTGGCACGCCTAATGCATATCAGAAGGACGTGGTTTCCTTGGTCCACGGCCTAGTCCACACGTGGCCGTAAAGATTTTGAGGCAAATACACCCTCAACTAGTGGGGGCATGTCTTAAGGGTTTACAAGCCATAGAGCTAATTTTTTGGAAATAGACTAAGAGTTTTGAAGAAGGATAGCTTGGTTATTGGAAAGCCTATCACTAGTATTGCGGGGTGTTATTTTTTTTATTTTTTTTTATTTTTTGAGTTTGTGCTTTTATATATGTTGTAGCTGGAACCTTGACTATGATAGATTTTTTTGGATTTTTTTGAAAGGTGATGTAATCCATAGTTCTTGATATAGTAAATTTGGCATATATTTTAGTACTCTAAAATTCTAATTCCAATTTCACATTCCTATTGAATCAGACTTCGAATCAACACCTCCTCCAACTAACAGAAACAAAAATATCATAATGATGAATCGTGAAGCAACTAGCACAATAGAAGAAATCACAAGCTCCAAGTTTTTGCAAATCAAATATCTCAAATAAGAGAAAATGCAATTTATTTCCCCTAATATTTTAAAATTATGAAACTTAAAAAAATCTTACAATTAGCACTTACCCCATAGTTTTCAAAACTCAAAAACCTTCTACTTAGGTTCGCATCAGTCCACACAGTCTTCAATTGACATCTCCTACCAGAAAGACAAATCGAGCCATTCATTACAGCAATTAGCCACTTAAGTCAAATTTCATTAGCAGAAACAAAGTAGGAGAGCAATTTAGGGGAAATTGGCGTGTTTTTACAAACTGTTTAACAAAGGGAGGGAAGGGGTGGGGATATGTTAGGGTAGGACTCCATGTCATTTGCCAATAAACCTCAACTTGCCCCTACCGGTGAACACCTGAGTCATCAAAAAAATCCACGTAAGCTACTTCCAGCGTGGCACTTAACAGTATTTTGAACGACAAATTTGACGGATGGTGTGATTTGTATGTTTTCCGTTATATGTATGCATTTGAAATATTTTATTGTTTATGGACCAACTTGAAATAAATCCTATAATTGATGGACACATTTATATTTGAGCCACCCCCACTATTTCAAATTTCTTCTCTCCTACATCTAATCATTCCTTGATTTTATGTTGGTTTTTATCTTTTTCAGACATAAAATTTACATCTTGTCCCTATCACAAATAGAAAATGTGTTTTAATCTCAGAGTAAAATTTCAAAATTTCGCCGAAAATTTCGTTTTTTGAGTTATGGAAATTTAAACACGAAACCATCCATTTTTTGTCTCAAGATTTTGGAAATTTCGATTGGAATTTTGAGATCAACTTATATTGATCTCGGGCAATGTTTCGGGAAATTTCAGAGAAAATTTCAACTTTTTAAATTGGTTTACCCATTTTTGTAACATGTTTTCTCTCTCCCTAGCGATTTCTCTCTGCCCCCCCTCCTTGGCGCGTGATCGGTGCACCATCTTCGGCCAAATCTCGGCAGCCCAAGACCACCGGCATGACCCCCAACCGCTGACCATCCTCCCCCAAGCCATCTCAAAGCCGACCATTCTCCCCCTGCACGTAGATTTGCTCGGGAACACCAATTATGCCGCCGGCTTGTCTCGCCGATTCCGGCCACCTTCGGACTCCGATCACCAAAATTTTTGGTGGGTTTTCCTTTCCTCACCATGGGCTTTCATTCCCCTAATGTTTGGTTTTCCAATTTGGAGAATTTGTGAAATTGAAATTTTAGGGTTTGAATATTGAAATTGAAATTTGTGAATTTGAAATTCTTGTATGGAATTAATTTATGGAATATGGATAAATCATAGAGTATGAATTATGGAGTTATATGACCTTTTCGGAAACATGAGATCAATATGTAAATCAACTTATATCTGGTTATAGACAATTTATAAATAGAGTATGGATAAATCATAGAGTATGTATTGAGTTATTTATAAATTAATTTGAAAAATTCTTGATATAGACAAATTATACAAATTAAAGGAAATTTAGTATGTCACTATGAACAATTAAACATCATTTGTTATTAATTATGTATGTAACAGTATGTCTTTGCAAATTATGCAAATTATAGAATATGGACAAATTATGCAAATTATGCAAATTCTACCTTTTTAATATTAATCTAAATTATGTTATACAAAATATATAAGTAGCCCATGAAATATTAAACAATTATACAATTATACAGTTATTGTGTATGTCTTTTTGTTATTAGGGAAAATTATTTTAGAGAAGTATCAAGAGAGTGATTATGCTTCGCAGTACATCTTCTCTACACATGAGGATACTGAAGACAGTGAACATGTTGAATCTCATAGAAGCTCTATGTGGTACTGATTACTTATGTAATTCATGATGCAATATTGTAGTATAAATAAAATTGAGGTGTTTGTTCAATAAAATTTATGTAATTATTAATTAGTGAACCATTTTTATTTAACAGTATTTGCCTCCAGTACACATTATATTCATCTTATATCATATGTATGCTACTATATAATTTGGTTTCTTCAATGTTTTTTATTAATATAGTATATAATATGTTAAATAAACATACGTTAAAGTTTCATTCAAAATTTCCATATTTTGATAGCAATTTCCATCGTTTTTGTCGAAATCAAAATTGCCTTGAAATTCTCAAAACCCAAAATTAAACTCACTGATTTTAATTCACTATTTCACCTAGAGATGTACGCCTTGCTCCACACAGATTCTTCATCCACACGCCACTTGTCACTACCTATTGCCGTGTTTCACATGCTCACATGCTGACATAAATCCAGTTGCATGGAGACTTTTTTTTTTATTTTTTGCCATTGAATAGAGACACTTTAATTATGCAAAAAGAGGCAACTTTTGGATGCAAGGGGGTTTTGAATCCCTGCACCACGTATTCCTCCTTCAAGGAAATGCAACTGACCCACTGCACCACATCTCCCATTTATTTTGATAGGTATATATTAAATTTAAAGGGTTAATTACAATTATATATCTCAAGTATACCTTTATTTTCAACTTGGTACCTTATGTTCAAAAAGTTTATTAAGTTACATCAACTTTAATATTGTGTTAATTGAGTACCACAAGTACTTTGACCGTTAGGAGTGCCGTTATCCGCCTACATGGTGCTGACGTGGCACACACGGACCTCACCACTAAACGTTGATTTGGCTTTTAAAATTACCACATGGACCAAAATAATAAAAAAATCAATAAAATCAATAAAACCATTAAAAATAATATAAAATAGAAAACAAAATAAGTGAATTAAAAAATAAAGAAGAAAAAAGAAAAAAAGCTAGCAACCCTGCAGCCCCCAAACCCTCCTCACTCCTCCCTCCTCATGCCTCGCTTCGGCAACCTAACCCACCCACCTCCCTCCCTTTCCCCAGTGGTAACTTCCTCCACCGCGTTAGCAACCCACCTCATCTCCCTTTCTTTCACTTTTCCTTCTCTCTCTCTCTCTCTCTCTCTCACACACACATCACTTGTCGAAGAGCGAGAGACTCTGCTGTGGCCACCACCATTTCAATATCTTATCCGTCCCTCTCACGAATCTCATTGTTGTAACACAAAATCTCAAATTCCAAGTATCTAAACTCTAAAAACAACGGTCCTGCAAACACAAGAAAAACCTTCAGAGGGTAAGGGAACAACGGTATGGTGCCGGCTAAAGGCTCTCCGACGGTCAAGTCAATAAACAAAATCGCTATAAACTCAAAGCTTAGAGCTCAAGAATTACATACATTTGATTGATCTTATGAGAGCGTATATATAGAGGATGGGTTAATCCTCATGGCCTTAGGACTAAAAGGTTGATAAAATTGTAGTCACTGAGAAGCAAGGAATAAAATTTCGTTTTTTAGAGGTAGAGAAATTTTAACAAGTGTTCGTCTAGATTTCGGCGAAATTTTTGAAATTTGTCGAAATTTCACTTACCGCTTCTCTCTATGTCTTCTCCTTCTTTGTCCAAAGTCCAAACCTAGCAACACTGTAAAAAATAGTTCAAACCCAGCCAAAATAAAACAAGCAAAATTGTAAAAAATAGTTCAAAAACAACCAAAATAAACCCAGCCAACAGGGAGGGAGGGAAGGAGAAGAGATCGGGACAGATTCTCCACCATACCTTCCCAACTCAACAGAAGGTCTCCTTTTGGCACTTCAATCTCTTTTTGGCATCCTTTTGTCAAAGCTTCTTGCGCATGAGTCCTCTAAATACTCACCTCTTATCTTAGACCTTTTCTTCTTCTTTTTGTTCTTCTTTGCTTTCTGGCGTTCTTCTTCTTCCTTCTCTTGTCTGATCCGCACGACTAGGCTGGGAAAGAGAAATGAGAGGGAAGAAGAGAGAGTCCCAGGAAAAGGAAGGAAAGAAAAAGAAAAAAAAAGGAAGAAAAGATAAAGAAAAGAAAGGAAATGAAAGAAAAAAAGAAAAAGAAAAAAAGAAAAGAAAAAGTTGGTAATCTTTGACCAATACTTCAAATGGCCAAAGGCCCAAAGTTGGTGGGTACGTGTTGATCCACTAGAGGTGATGGCCAAAATTGGTGGGTGTTGATCTTTGGTAGTATGGCCATTACATAGGTTATGGCCATATTTGGTCAACATAAAAGTATATAGTAACATGAACGAATAGTAATATTCCTTATCTTTTCATTTAAAGATTAGAAAAAGTTATAATCCAACTTTTAAAAATGGTATTATATTTTTAAATCGAACAATTGTTAAGAAAAGAAAAAAAAAAAAAAGGTTAAGGGTTGATTGCAATTTGAGGCCTTTGGGGAATTGGAAAGAAAAAAAAAGAGTTTGGGGTTTCGTTTGGCCCTTTTTAAACTCTAAACTCTAATATATTTCTATATAAAAAATCATTAAAAATACCCTAAAGGGCCTAAACCCTAATATCTTATAATATATCATGAACAATATAGAGTATAGATTATATAGTATATAGAGTTTAGTATATAGATTACATAATATAAAGAGTATTAGAGTATATAGAGTATATATGATTTAATGTATAGATTATAGAGTATAAAGAATATACTAATTTTATTTAACAGTATTTACTTTCAGCGCGCATTATAGTCATCTTATATAACATGAAACCTACTATATACTTAGGTTTCTTCAATTATTTTTTATCAATGTAGTAAATAATATGTTAAATAAACATATTGTAAAGTTTATTCAAAATTTATGTATTTTAATAGCAATTTCTGTCTAATTTTTGTCGAAATTTAAAATTTATTGAAATTTCCATCGAAATTTCTGCGAAATCAGAAATTTTACTCCTTGCCGAGAAATATACTCTTTGTGAGAGTGAACTCATATGCTTGATTTGTGTATGAGTTGGAATCCTAGTGAGATATGAATTTCCTAGGCCCCTAGTGTTTTACATTCTTGGGGTAGGTCTTCTTGTGCACGGTTTTGGGCGGACTTGCACCTATTTTTCTTCATTTTGGGTGGCTACCCATTTTGTATATTCCTTACGGTCCCTTAAGTACGTTTCTTGCTTGGTCTTTCAAGTTATTTTAAGCGGATAGAACTTGCTTTGATAGGAGTTATGGTGTCCCTAGCTAAGTCCTTACAGTTGTAAAACCATAGTCCCACAATTGCCCCACATCTCATGAAATCGGTTAAAATGATATGTGATTTTATGGGACCCATAGAAACTTGATGCTTCCAAAACACACTTCATAAGGGACGGTTCCTTTTTATGACTTGTTCGGACCTCAATTTTTTTTTAGCTCCATCTCTTAAGATTTTATCCCATCTTTTAGTTTAAGTTTCAAGTTCCAACATCACCTCATCTAACTCACTTCAAATTTTAAACTTCTCTTATCTCTTTGTTCCTATAAAATTTTTAAACCTCATCTAACTCACTTCAAACTTCAAATTTTAAACTTCCCTTATCTCTTTTTTTAGCTCTATTTCTTAAGATTTTATCCCATCTTTTAGTTTAAGTTTCAAATTCCAACATCACCTCATCTAACTCACTTCAAACTTCAAATTTTAAACTTCCCTTATCTCTTTCTTCCCATAAAAATTTCATCCAAGTGAAAACATCCAAACACTTTTACCTTTAGTTCTCAAGAAACCAACTATTTTCTTCTATCTTCACTTGAAAATACAAACACCAAAAACACAAGGGTCAGACTTTTATGTACCTGCGCCACCGCTAGCAGCCAGCGTCGATGTCATCGCGACGCCATCCACGAGCAGCGCCACCTGCCACTCGTAATGCTACTTGCTGCTCGCGCCCACCGGCCACCGGCCCTCTTCTCACATTTTCTTGGGTTTTTTGCTTCATTTTCCATTTTTCATCATTGGTGAAGGAAATGATTTCTCCCAGGTTCAAAGACGTCGCAACATTGAAGAAGTTTCTCACAAAATACTACCCTATTGGCCTCAAGATGTCACCTTCTATACAAGGTCCGTTACTTAATTGGAAGGTCCTTCGCTTGACATTTTTATTGTAATAGGACTGTACTAGTTGTTTATAGGCCGCAATCCTTATGAGCGCTTACTCCCTCCGCTCATCTAATAGGTCCAGGTTTGTTTGAAGCTCTATTTCATTTTATTGCAGAGCTTTTTCCTCTATGCGGAGGGTCGGTATCCCCACTTGGACTGGTACGATTGCTTCCGCTCCAGATGCTAAGGAGAAATAAGTCTCTCATATGGGCCTTCACTCGATGGTCTTATATGCCTATAGGACCCCGGGTAGTTCGTCAGACCACTTTCTTTGGTGCTTTCTAACATCTTCTTCAATGGGTCTAAAATAGTTTTATTGGAGGCCTCTACTTGACCGTTTCCTCGAGGGTATCGGTTGAGATCAAATTTTTAATGTTCAAGGACTTACAGAAATCGGTGACCTCGAAGCTTGTAAATTAGAGGCTGTTATCCGATACCAAATTTTAGGGGACCCCGAACCTGCAAATGTTCCTCCATATAAACCTTTTCACCTCCTTATAAGAATCTTCGTTGCACTGTAGCTTTTGGCAAGGGTCCGACGATGTTTAATCCCATTGAATGAAGGGCCAGAGCGACCATAGCGTAATTAGGTCCTATGCAGATTGATTTGGGCTAGTAACGAATCTTAACACTTGTCGCACTTTTGGATGAATTTCTTTGCATCATGGTGCATTTTTGGCCAATAGTATCATTCACTTAGAACTTTTTTGTGCTAAGGACCTGCCCCAGGCATGATTTCCACAGCTACCTCTATAAATTTTTACAAAACGTAGTGTACTTGATCTAGGTGAAGGCAGAGAAGGTGAATATGATCAGCGGTAAAGCTTGCCATTGTGTTTCACATACCGCGATGTTATGTTTTGAGGTGTAACTTACTAGTTAAAGCCCAGTTTCTTATGTAATTGAGGATTGGATCCATCCAACTGGGCGCCAGAGTTATAGGCAGGCATGAGACCTCTTCTCTATAGACACTTGGTTTCTTATAAGTACTCAATGAGTATGTTCCGTCGAAGTTGGTAATCTAGGGATGACCCAAATTTGCTAAAGTGTTTGCGTGAGTATTTTGATTTCAGGGGACCCATTGGAGTGTTTACTCTTGGAAATTTTAAAGGAGGTCTTTAGCCTTGATGAGGTAAAGAGTCATGGTTGGATGAACCCTTGCATATTCACTTAAAATTTGGTTTACAATTATTTGGAAATCACAAAAGAAATTTAATTTACGGACTAGTAATTGAGATGCTAGTCTTAAGCCAGACAATAAAGCCTCGTACTCGGCCTCGTTGTTGCTTTTTAGGAATCTTAGTATTAAGGCTTGTTCTATTATGTATCTATCTGGAGTACGTAGGATCAATCTGACTGTTGCTCCTCTGCTGTTGAAAGACCCATCCATGTAAAATTTCCATGTGTGAGAATCTAAAGGATCTTGTCCCGAATTTAGAAAGACTGGATCCAACTTTTCAGTTTCAGGGGGAGTGCATTCAGCGATGAAATAAGCTAAGACTTGAGCTTTGATGGCGGTTCATGGTTGGTACACTATGTCATATTGTTCTAACTCAATTGCCCACTTTTTTACACTTGAAGACATGTCCGGTCATTGCAAAATGGTTCTTATGGGATAGTCGGTCCGCACCAAAATTTTAAAATCTTGGAAGTATAGCCTTAACTTTCTTGCAAAGCTTACCAATGCGAAGATTAGTTTTTCCATCTTTGGGTACCAAGTTTCTTGGTCGTGGAGAGCTTTTGATGTGTAGTACGTATAACAGATGTTGTGTCCCCAGCTCTTCTTGGACTAGAGCCGAACTAACCGCCGAATCGGATACCCCAAGTACAAATATAAATATTCCCCTGCGATGGGCTTGGACAATAAAGGTGTGGAGCTTAGGTATTTCTTTAAGACCTGAAAAGCCGCTTCACATTCTTCATTCCATATTTTGTCCCCAGTCTTTTTCAATGCTTGAAAAAAAGGACGGTACTTATCCATTGACTTTGAAAGGAACCTATTTAGTGTCGCGGCAGGGGCCATCAAACTTTGAATCTCTTGAATGGTCTGGGGGACCGCATGTCCATAATTGGTCTTATTTGATCTGGGTTAGCCTCGATACCTCGCTATGTCATTAAGTACCCCAAAAATTTGCCGCAAAAATGTAGCATACTTGATTTGAGTGAAGGCAAACAAGGTGAATATGATCGATGGTAAAGTTTGCCTTTGTGTTCCATATACCGCGATGCTTTGAGGTGTAGCTTACTAGCTTCCGCGCGATCTTGAGGTAAAGCGTCGTTCCTTATGTAATCGAGGATCAGATTCATCCAACTGAGTGCCGGAGTTATAGGCAGGCATGAGACTTATTCTCTATGGACACTTGGTTCCTTTAAGTACTCAATGAGTATGGTCTGTCGAAGTTGGTAATCTAGGGAGGAACCCAAATTTGCCAAAGTGTTTGCATGAACATTTTGATTTCGGGGGACCCATTGGAGTGTATTCTCTTGGAGTAGTTCATTTCCCCATTCTTTGTGGGTTCAGCAAGAACTTATTTTGCAGGGTTGATGGTGGTTGGCACTTAATGCCTCACTCATTACTTGCATCTCTTTCCTCAAAGCCTATAAGGCCGTGTGAGTTTAGTCCTCCATGTACACAGCACAGAGCAATTTGGTACTCATTGATTTGCTGATGAAGCGCCACTTGGATGTTATCATTCGTGGTGTAGACCTCCGCATGGTTGAGTCCTTCACCAACTTGTTGAATCACAGGGTCAACAGTTGTTGACGTCATGGGATGCCCATTTGTAGTAGCACCATAGTCATCACTTCCGCCATAGGTCCTGGAAATAGTGAGCTTGAAAAATCAAATAGCAAAATCATGAAACAAGAAGTTCTTAGCTTTGCTCTCAATGAAAGCACCAATTTTTGTAACATAAAATCTCTAAGTAGCTAAATTCTTAAAACGATGGTCCTGCAAACACAACAAAAACCTATGGAGGGTAAAGGGCCGAACACGAGTGTGGCACCGGCCAAAAGCTCTCCGAAGGTCAAGTTAGTAAACAAGATTGCTATAAACTCAAAGTAGTAGGCTTAGAGCTCAAGAATTACATATCTTTGAATATTGATCTTATGAGAGTTTATACATAAAAGATGAGTTAATCCTCATGGTCTTAGAACTAAAAGTTTGATAAACTTGTTGTCACTAGGAAGTATACTCCTTATGAGAGTGAACTCCTATGCTTGAATCCTTAAAGATTCAAACTATTTGATTTATGTGGGAGTTGGAATCCTAGTAAGATATGGATTTCCTAGGTTCATAGTGTTTTACATTATTGGGAGAGGTCCTCTTGTGTGCAGGGTTGGGCGGACTCGCGCCCATTATCCTTCATTTTGGGTGGCTACCCATGTTAATTGTATATTCCTTACGGTCCCTCAAGTACATTTCTCGCTCGGTCCTTCAAGTTGCTTTAGGCAGATGTAGTTTGCTTTGATAGTAGTTATGATTCTATGTTATATTTTTCAAGGTCCTCCCATTTTTGCACAAATTGGGGGTCTTATGCCTTTTGTCTTTTCTTCATAGACTTTGCACTTAAAATAAAGAGTAGGTCCCTTAGTTATTTTATAGGTTACGTACCTTGTTTATCATAGGTCCTTACAATTGTAAAACCATGGCCCCACACTCATCGATCTCATCATCTTCATCTCCCATTGAAAATTTGTCATAGTCAAATATCTTAAAGTCATGGTTGCTATATATTTCCATTGGCTCAACATGAAATTGTTCAAAATCAATTTTTAGCTTGTTGTAATACGAAATCTCCAAGTAACTAAACTTAGAAAACAATGGTCCTGTAAACACAAGAAAAACCTTCGAAGGTAAGGTGAAACTAGTGTGGTGTCGGCCAAAGGCTCTTCGACGGTCAAGTCAATAAACAAGATTGCTATTAATTCAAAGCAATTGGCTCAAAGCTTATGAATTACATACCTTTGAATGATATTATAAAAGTCTATTTATAGATGGTGAATCAATCCCCATTGCCTTAAGATTGTAAGCTTGTTAGATTTGTAATCACCCGGAAGTATACTCCTTTTAAGAGTGAACTCCTATATTTGGATCCTTATTTGGGAAGGATTCAAGCCACATTGATCTATATAGAAGTTGGTATCCTAGTAGAACATGAAATTCTTAAGTCCCATTAATCCTGGGTGGTATGAAAATACCTCCATGGGTTCAAGTTTGAATGCATTAACGTGCTTTGATAGATCTCGGGGCTTGGATGGATCCACGGGTTGGATGCATTCCTAATTTTGAATGCATCCGACCCCACTTGGTGAGCGTGCGTGTAGTTACTCTTCATTCTATATTTAATGGATCCTCCAGTTTATGGTGTTTTATACCCTCGATGTTATTGGCGATAGTGCCTTGTCTATAGGTCCCTTTAGATTTACATAAGCATGAATCATCTCATTTGGGTTAAGGGTCCCTTTTCAATTTAATGTCAAAGGGCCCTATGCTTTTTCTTATTTTCTCCGGACCTATTTCGAAGAGGAGTAATAGGTCCAATCCAAAATACAATCATGGTCCCACATAGCTTCCAACCAAGCAATTAGCTCAAAACTCAATCTAAGAACCTATTTTTCCACTTAATCGTCGTTGCGTCGTTGAAGATTTTGCCACCGTTTTGGACTTTCGAAGGGTCGAAGATCGAAAGGTCTTCTAGATATGCATATCCAAGTCGATCTTCGACCCTTCGAAAGTCCAAAACTTTGGCAAAATCTTCAACGTGTTATTAGAAAGAGTTGTTAGACTAATGAAGGAATTTGTTGTAACACGAAATTTCTAAGTAGCTTGAGTCCAGAAATTACTTATCTTTGTGTGATCTTATGAAAGTCTATTTATAAGGGATGATTTAATCCTTATGGCGTAAGTTCGTTAGACTTGTAATCACCGGGAAGTATAATCCATATTGGATTGAACTCCTATACTTGAATCCTTGTTTGGAGAGGATTCAAGCCATGTAATTCGTATGAGAGTTGGTTTCCTAGTAGAACATGAAGTTCGTAGGTCTTATTAGTCATAGGTGGTATGGAAATACTTTCATGAGTTTGCACTTGGATGCCTCCATGAGTTTTGGGTGCATACCCGGATGTATCCACGAGCTCGGATAGGTCCCTAGGCACGGATGGATCCATGGGTTCGAATGTATCCCTGTGTTCGGATGCATCCGACCCCCTAAGTGAGTGTGAAGGTAGTTACCGTTTCCTCTATATTTAATGGATCCTTCAACTCGTGGTGATCTATACTTCCGGTCCCTTTGCATGCATGTTGTTGGAGAACGTCCATAACCTGTAGGTCTCTCAAAACATCGGTCGTATTCTTCTAACATCATGGGTCCTATATTTTCATGCCTTTTCCAATGTGTAACATCTCGATCCTAGGGCCCAAAAATATACTGAAACTTTGTCCTTTAAACCTCTTTTCAAAGAATGAGCCATGCACTTAATATAATAAATAAATACGTTAAATAAATCAAAGTGTGAGCCCAAAACATTTATGTAAAATTCACTGTATAAAATCAGTTAAATCAAATTAAAATAGGTCTCACTGCCTCGTCTTCTCCTCACTGCCTCCTCAGCATGCTTAACCTGCAAAACACCAATAACCACACTGCACCATAACCATGGTACACCGGGTCATTCCAACAAATAACCCAGTAAGCTCACTAGAGCTCGTATGAGTGAACTAACAAAATAATTATCCTCAATAAAATCCTCAACTTCCATGCATAATAATAATTTACAACAATATCCATAAATATTTAATCACGCAATAAATCATCACCAATCATCCAATCATCCAAGCATCAAAATAAATCATAAATCCTCGTATTCAAATCAAATCCCGTCAATATATAATAATCATCATTCTGGCAAATCAATTGCCTAAACGTCAACTATTAACCTCAATCTCAAATCATTCCCGTCTTAAATAATAACCTCAATGCATAATCATCCTTAATTCCATCCTCAAGATTCAAGCCTACACTTTACCAAGTCCTAGCCAAAAACCAAATCCTAGCAAACATAAGCACACAAAGCAACAAAACAAACCATCTAATTTTACTCACGTCGCTCTTTGAAATCCCTATAATCTCACTCTTTGGAATCCCCCAGCTTTAAAACCTTTTCACAAATCCATTTCCGAAAATCATCTCAAATGAACCTCGATATACTGAAAAAGCAATGAAACTTCCAAGCGAAGAAATAACCAACCTGAACTGAAATTATCTTTATAACTGATGTCTCAAAACACTTGTACTTAAAACTCACACCATACTTGTTCCCATAGTATAGACACTGTCCTGGCCACAATCCCACGCACGGGCAGGCTCAAATCCTGGCCACAATCTCGTACGGAGGGTCGCTCCGAACGAGCAGGCTCGTATCCTGGCCACAATCTCGTACGGAGGGGTCTCTCCGCATGAGCAGGCTCAAATGATCAGTACATGCACTAACACAGCTGTCGTTAAATACTCTTAAGTCTCTACTCGTTTTTGAGATAAAAGGTTAAACATTTTTCCATTCTTTTCAAAACTCTCCTTAACAATCCAACTCATCCAAAAGGTTGCTCTTCCTCAAATCACAACGTTCTCGAAACTAACTCATAACTTTCATTGTTTTACCGAATACTAATGCCCCTTGTAATTTCTTTTCAGATTCACCTCTACATATGCATCACCATCAACGCTTGCTGTCATAAAATTTATTCCTTGAACATTTATTCTCCACACTCAAAACCATTCGACATAGAAAGTCAGCCTCTTAATTATCACTCAAAGTTTACTCTGAGCTATGCCGAATCCCTTCCGAAACTGATTCTTGCTCATGACTCCTCACTTGTTTACCACTCAAATCATACCAAATACTTCCTCCAAAAGTAACTTGATTATTCTATAAGATAATTACCTAATCATTTTTCATTAATCCTCGACAATAAGTATTCCTTCCCTAATCTAGCAATTATTCTCGGGCAACCCTAAAATTCCTAAATAATTTCCTAGCCTCAAATCCTCATGATCCAAATCCTACACTTAGTCTTCCTACCATAAGATGACAAACACACAAAAAACAGACAATTCATTAACGGTACTCTACATTAAAAATCGATAAATTTCACTCACAGTTTGACCGCGTGAAAAGACCGAAGTGCCTTTCACGGCGCCATTACTCGGATGTCAAATCCGGCAGCATAACGGCATTAGGGATAAGATTTCTCGAGCTCGTGTACCTGTTAAGACCAGACAACCAAATCAAATACACACAGAATTCACAATGGCCGTTTAAACGACCGACACGGGTGGCTGCCACCACACGCGGTGGCTGCCCGACTTAGAATAGTACCCAAAACACACAGAAACTCACCCACGGGCTTCGGATGACTGGCCAGACACTACAAGAATATTGTCAATAGATATCACCCATTTTATATCAGATTTGAATATGACTGATATTATAAAACTTATAATATCAGATAATTTTTTAGCTGATTTCTAAACTCTATTAGATATCACATGGTTTTTTTCAACTGATATATAATATTTTCATTTTTCTAAGAACTTATAAAGACATCAGTATAAATTGTTAACTGATATCTTAAAACAATACTTATAATTTTTTATCCTAACACTGATATGTAATGTATTTTTTCTGACTTAAATTTTTTTGTCCTACTCCCGAGTCCCAACACTTAGACATATACAGATATACTAAAAATTAAAAACCTAGGTCTAGCCCCAATTTGGCCAAACTCCAAGACCCTTCACTCTCGATCTACCTCACCCAAATAGGCAAAAACCTAAAACAGAAACACTCACGCTCTTGCGCTGCCCTCTCTCTGTCTCCCTCAGTCGCCTCTCTCGTCGTCGACTCTCAGCCTCCATCGATTACTAAAATCAACCCAGACCCTCACTCTCGATCTACCTCACCCAAAAATCGCACTCTCTCAGACTCTCACTCTCTATTCTCTCAAAAAGCCAGAAACCCAGAGGTCCATCGTCATCTCGCCCCTCTGTCTCGCCGTCATCTCGCCCTCCTCAATCCAGAGGTCCACCGTCGCTGCCACCTCGCCGCTTTGAACCTGTCGACTTGGTTGCGACTTCTTTGTAGTCGCATCGCACCCCGGCATCTCTCTGGCCGTCGCAGTTGCTTCGCACCCCAGCCTCTCTCCACTCCAGGTCTCTGGTCGTCGCCGTTGTTTAAGCATTAATTTATTTTTCTCTTATCTGGGTATGTTCTTTAATTTTTTTTTTTTTGGGCTTTGAATTTTTTTTAATTGTTCTGAGATGGGTACCTGTTAAATTATTGATTTTGGGTGATTTGAATTATGAAAATGGGATGGAATTTGGTGTAGATGAATGCATGGAGGGACAGGAGTGCGGCTTGGCCCGTGGCCAACCCTGTTGTGACTTGTGCTTCAGTTACTGATGCTGGTTTCGAAACAGGTGTGGGAAGTGTAGCAGGTGCGATGAGATGCTAATGAGATGTGGTATTGGCCGCCTTTTATTGTATGATTATGACAAAGTAGAGTTAGCTAACATGAATAGGTTATTTTTTCGTCCAGAGCAGGTATTCATCCTTATTATTCTCTTTTGTGTTTTTTTTTCTTTTTGGAAATTTCTCTTTACTGGTATATATTGTCTCAGTCAGGTCATTATATGCTTCATAAGTAAGGTGCTGTTGCATTTAAGATTGTACCAAAGGCCTTCTTGACTGCCTTTGTTTTGTTACTTTAATTCTTCAAATTTTTCCAAGAGACCAAAGATAATTTTATTTTCTAAGAATTTCAGGTTATATGATTTATAAAGTTTCATTTTAAGGTGATGTGGTTTTGTTTTCAAAGTGGTATGACAAAGACAGATGCTGCTATACAGACCCTTTCAGACATAAATCCGGATGTTGTGCTTGAGGTAAGCATTTCTCAGGATTTTCCCTATCTTACCTCATCACAAATGTAAGAGTGCATTCCATCTTTCATTTTCCTTCCAGATTTTCTAGGCATAGATGCTTGATTGTATGCTAATGCCACTAGTATGGACCTTTGAATATATGATAGTTCAATCGTACTGGCCATATTTTTTAAGCAAATTCCCCATCCTTACCAGTTTATTTTGTGTCTAGAGTTATACACTGAATATCACAATAGTGCAAGGTTTTGAAACCTTTATGTCAAGTTTGAAAAATAAATCGTTTCACCCAAATAAAGAAGGTAGTGGAGTGGACCTTGTCTTAAGCTGTGTTGATAATTATGAAGCAAGGATGGTTGTTAATCAGGTACTAGGTTATTCTTATGTTATCTATTTGTTTCTTCTGCCTCCAAGAAAATAATTGCAAATAGAGGTTTTTGCTAACTGTTATACAGGCTTGCAATGAACTGAATTAGACATGGAGGAGTCTGGTAAGCAAAGTTGTTCCTATATATGTATTACCTTAAGTGCAAATTGTGTAATATTAAGAGACCTATATCGAGTGAGCTGCATTAAGATGCGCTGTGAGTGAGATCTAATAAGGACCTAAATTAAGGATAGACATTTTAGCTGTTTAATCAGATATAAACAGTTAAGATGCACAGTGGTGAGATTTCATCTTTTCAGCCGTATATATATGGTTATGTCTGTGTTTATTTATCTATGTGGGTCCATACGTTTAGATGAATAGTCAAGCATACAATGATTTGTTAGACATGCAAACTTTCTTTTGCATGATTTGCTTTTCATTTTTAATCATAGTGGAAAATCATTGTGGTATCCAATCAATTTTGATTGCCTAGTGAATATTTATATAACATAGGAATGTAAAGTCAAGGAAATTCACATGAAGAACATAAAAATTGGCAGGTGTGTCTGAGGATGCTGTTTCAGGTCATATTCAGTTGCTGATTCCTGGTGAAACTGCATGTTTTGCATGTGCACCACCTTGGTATGCTTTCTTTACCATTTATATAAATTTTGATGATGTTGGAGGATTCTCAATATAGGAACACGAAACATGAAGAATTGATGATTGATCTTTTTTTTTTTTCCTTATATCTCTTTCTTAGGTTGTAGCATTTGGAGTAGATGAACTCACTCTTAAGTGTGAAGGGGTTTGTGCTGCATCTTTACCTACCACTATGGTAAAAGTTCTTCTCTTCCAATTCCTTGGTGGCTCTCCTTATTGGGGAGTTCAATTATTGAAACTTGCTAGTGTTTGTTTTCAATGCTAGTTTGCTTAAAATCCATAGCGTGACCACATAAATCTTGATGTTGCTACTTATTATTTGGAAGAAAAAGAAAACAAAAATCTTGACATTGTCATTTTGAATTCAACTGAAGATGACACTTGGCTTAGTTACTCTGTAGTCTGTAGTATACAGGCAGTGTAGACAATCTATAATTGGTTGATTGATATGTCAATTTATTATGTGGCATGGACAATACTGCAACTGTTATTCTTATAGCAATTAATTTGATATGATTTTTTAGGGAGTGGTTGCTGGGCTTCTAGTCCAAAATACACTCAAATACTTGCTGAACTTCGGAAATGTCTCCCCATACTTGGTAAGTCGTATGTTGAATTCTCTCTCTCTCTCTCTCTCTCTCTCTCTCTCTCTCTCTCTCTCTCGCTCTTTCCCCTACATTGACCAAATAGCAATTTTCTTAGAAGCACACAGATGCATGAAGTAGAGAAATGGGAGGGGAGTTAGGCAGCAACTCATTTTGTAGTGTTGTGTAGTTCCATTCAACCACTGTGTGCCAGTGATTAGTGACCTAGTAATTCAAATTATATTGCTAAGCTATATAGTTATAGAATCGTTAGGCTATATATACCTGCCTAGTCTATGACCATGAATTACTACCCTCGTAATTATATTATATAGTTTATCGGGCTTGGCTTGCCAGAAAAGACCAATCTATGTACAATTGTACCATAGCCCCCCAGTTATTGATAGAAACTCTGTTCAGTTGTTTAATTAGTGGACACTTTCCTTTTTCCTGAAAATCATTTCTTCCTTTCATGCATTTTCTCACTTAACTCTTGAAATGAAAAGAGGCTTTGTAACAGCAATAATGAAAGGAAGTAGATGAGGACCAAGTGCTAATGAAAGGAAGTAGATGAGGACCAAGTGCTAGTGAAAGGAAGTAGATGAAAAGAGACTCCTGAAAATCATTTCTTCCTTTCATTTCTTCCTTTCATGCATTTCCTGAAAATCATTTCTTCCTTTCATACCTTCCAATATACTTTAACCTATCAGTATACTTTCCAAGTTTTATCAATGAATTTGTGATTAAATTTAAGAATTAATATATGTTCTTTTGATGTTTTCAGTGGTCCAATATGAAGACCAAGTGAAGCTGATACACACAAGATCAAATAGATGAGGTGCAGGTGGAATGGGGAGATTTTCTGAACTATTATCTTTAGACCGACAAGTTAATTGGTAGGTGGTGTACGTTTTGCCTTTTTTGTGGATAGAAGAAAGCTGTCGTGCATGCTCATTTTTTGCAAAGCATGGAAGAAGATTGAAGATTTGGTGCTTTTAAATAGAATACATGCTGCCATGAATATTTTGTAAAGGATGGCAGAATTGAAGTTAGAACTAGCTAGCTAGACATAGTGCTGATTTCCAAATTAATTAGCTTAGATGCTGCCATGCTATTTTGTACATGTGGGCAGCGTTTGGTACATTAATTACAACTTGTTTTGGTTTTGTAAAGGTCTTAACAAATAGGTTTAGGCAATATTGCCTTAGTTATTAGGCTAGTGGTATGTTTAGATCTCTACAAAACAAAACATATATAGTTATCTTATTGGATATTTGTAGGCAGCTTTGAATATTGTTATGGTGATTATTGAAATATATGGAATGAGAATGGAAGATTTTATGGCTGCACAAATTTCTGACCAAATTTATGTACAGGCGCAAATTTATATATTGATATCTTTTTTTAGGTGAAAAAAAAAACTGATATAGCAAGCTATATTCCAATTATCTTTTGTGAAACAGATATACTAAACGATATCAGTTTTTGACTAAAAACTAATATTTTATAACGTTTTGATATCGAATTCTTTTTTAGACCTGATATATAAACAATGTTTAGATATCAGGGTCTATTCCATGTCTGATATTAATATGGATATTATATATCAGATTCTACCATAGACCTGATATTAATACCATAGTTTTATATCATATTTTATCTCAAACCTGATATTGATTCCGGGTTATATGTCAGTATTAGTTCAAATATGATATCTATTGACCAGAACTATTGATACTTGGATTTTATAAATATTAGAAATAATATCAAATTAGATATCTATTTTGTATTTAAGACATCAGGTTGAAAAAAAAAAAAAATATGTAAACAATGTTTACATATCAGTTAAAAACTGATATCTAAAATGTTCACATTAGATATCACGACGCGCAATATCAGACGACTACCCTATTAGATATCAGTCCACGACTGATATGTATTGACAATTTTGTAGTAGTGAGAGGCCAAAAGTCAACAATCCCAACCATCGGCACGACCAAACGCGGCGAGACCCGCGGTGGTCAACCTGCGCGAATTTCAAAACTCAAAATTAACGAACACGAATTACACAGGCACGAAGGAGACGTCGAGAGGATCAACTTTTATACCTGAGTCGACGGCCAAAACTGGCCGGAAATGGCCGAAATTGGCGGCGGAAGCCGGCGGCTAACTTGGCTTCCCGAGCTCATTGCTCCGTCGTGGAGCCTCGTATGAACGAACGGAGACCATAGCTAGACTCACCATGACCAGGGGAACAAAGCCCAGTAGATCCGGCCATCCAATTTCTGCCGGGATAGTGAAATCGCGGTGGTGCAGCCGCAACCCTTGTGGCGTCGTGGAGCGTCACCGTCGTGAAAGAAGGGCATGGGAAGACTCCCCGTGGCCTGGGGAAGAGAACCCAGGTGGTTCGGCGCCGCGATTTGGCCGGAAAATGCGAGATCGCCGACGAGGGCCTCTCTCGGTTTTCGCGTCGATTTGTCGCGATGGTGGCTCAGCTGGGTGATCGGCGGCCAGGGGGAGGAAGAGGGGAGGACGGCGACCACGTCTGGGCTTCGACCTCCGGCAGCCGTCGCCGGACGCGCCAGTGATGGCGGCGGCTGCACTGTGCAGTGCGAGAGAGAGGAACCGTGCGGGGGGAGAGAGAGAGAGACCGAAAATGAGGAGAGAGAGAGGAAATCTGACTTTTGGGTATTTAAAATCCACTTTCATAAAAATTACAAGTTTGCCACTCGCTTCAAAAGCCCGTATCTTTCAAATCGTAGCTCCGATTGACGCGTGTCGCGTGTCTACGAACTCGTGGACTCGAGACCTTTCCAACGTGCCCAAAGTCAAAGATGAAAGTCCATTAGTTTTAAAAGTCAACTTTGGGTCGGGTCGTTACACAATGGACCCATGAGAATGGATAGGTCCCCTCCTTTCCTTATGAGAATGGATAGGTCACATGCTAGAATAAACCATGGTCCTATGCTAGAATATTTCATGGTCTCACAGAATTGATAGTCTGAGTTGATCAAAAGGTCATTTAGATATGATATCCAAGTTTGGGGCCTATGAAGAATTAGCTAAAGAACCAAATATTAGGGCTGTTTTGCTTGAGGATTCGAACCCCAAATCAGAGGCCAACATACCCTTGAAGTTGTTCATGGCATTTTAGATTTCTGACTCTTTTACTTTGGTTGTCTTATTGATTTTTGGGTTAATAAAAGTTAAGGGAGGGTGATATATGTTGAAGAAGAGGTAGAGGGGTCTTTGGGATATAAGAAATGAAAGAAAGATCAAGTGGGGGAGGTTTGGGAGGAGAGTGTGATCTCACAATATAGGTTCCACTAACGTATCACCTTATACGGTCCAGACCACCCGAGTATACACTAAAGAAGCGCTCTAGCAGTTATGCCCAATTTTTTCAACAAGTACATTTTTATTAGTTTTTGAAATGTAACTACAATACATTTTATTTTTTTGAGAAGAAACGACAATACATTATTTAAGTGCATTACACTCCATAGAAATAACTTAGTGCGTAACAAAGGTCCAAAAATGAAAAATTATTGTATGTCGTAACACCATATGATGGTGTTACCTAATCCACGTGTTATAAATGAGTGAACAACGAATTTATAAATTTAGAGTTTAAGGTTTTAAATATTAATAAATATACATATTTTATAATTCAAATAAATTACTTGCACTACCCATGTAATATGTGGGACCATAGAATATTCTAGCATAGGACCATGATCTATTCTAGCATGAGACCTATCCATTTTCATGGAAAAATCATGGGTCCTAGATATCCATTCTCATGGAAAAAGGAAGAGACCTATCCATTCTCATGGAAGAATAAGGGGACTTATCCATTATCATGGGTCCATTGGAAAATGCATGGAAATATAGGACTCATAGTGTTAGAAGAATATGACCTATGTTTTGAGAAACCTTAAGTTATATGGTCATGAATAAACTTTACATGAGACCTATTTCACTAAATTGGAATGGGTTCGGAGAAAATAAGAGAAAGACATTAGGCCCCTAGAAATTACATGAAGGTGAGGGTGCCTTGATTTAGATGATAGGACCTATGCTCTTATAAATCTAAGAGATAATTAGGTTTAGGTCCTTTAGAAAAATAGGTTTTAGATGGAGATCAAAGGTGTTTTAAAATTTATAAGAAAATCTTTTTAATTCACAATAATTTATAAGAAAATCTTTTTAATTCATAATAAAGTACTTTCTCAATTTGAAGGGTATTTACCTCTATTTGAAGGGTATTTCTCCTCCTAGAGTGTAGAGTGAGTTTTATAAAGGCTGCATGTTAGGTTTTAACTCCGAGATTTTGGGCGGAAACCAAAATCTTGGAGTTAAAACCTAACATGAAGCTGTCAAAGAAGAAAAATAAAAGAACTTAATTAAAAATCATAAATCACTACCGGTCTTAGTCTAAGAAAGACTCATAAAATGGACTGGACTCTAAGTCTTTCTAAATCTAATGGGACCTATACACAAGATTCTATCACCTATAACATTAGGGGTATGAAACACCATAAATTGAAGAACCCATTGGACACAGAGTAAAGGAAACAACCCCCACACTCACTTAGGAGGGTCGGATGCTTCTAAGCACATAGATACATCATAGCCTACGGATCTATCTGAGCCTATGGATCCCTCCGAGCTCGTGGATGGGTTCGGATTTCTATCCAATCTCACGGATGCATTCAATTGAGAACTCACAGAGGTATTACCACACCACCCACGGTTCAAGGGACCTAAGAACTTCATGTTCTACTAGGATACTAACTCCCATATGAATCAAAACGGCTTGAATCCTTCACAAATGAAGATTCAAGTATAGGAGTTCACTCCTAAATGGAGTATACTTCCTGGTGATTACAAGTCTAACCAACTTACAATCTTAAGGCCATAGGGATTAAATCATCCCTTATATATAGACTCTCATAAGATCATTCAAAGGTAAGTAATTCCAAAGCTCTAAGTCAATGCTCTGAGTTGATAATTGATCTTGTTTTCTAACTTAACCGTCGGAGAGCCTTTGGCCGGCACCACATCGGTGCCCCCTTACCTTCGAAGGTTTTCTATGTTTTCAGGACCGAAGATTTTTGGACTCAAGCGATTTGGGGATTTCGTGTTACAACATAATATTACCGTTATACACAATAATTTCTTTTTGAAATGTATTAACTTTTTGAGCAAATTACATTTTAGTATTTTAATTATACCTTGTTTTTCAACTTAGTACCTCAATTTTTAAAAGTTGCATTATCATACATCAATTTTCATTTTGTATCAATTTCATACTTCTGTTACATTTTTTTTTATTAAAAATGTCGTTATCTATTAACGTGGCATACGCGGACCCTACCTCTAGGCATTGACATGGCTTCCAATAATAGCCACATCTAGTTTTAAAAGATTTTATTTGATTTTTTAATTACTTTTTAAAAGATTTTGTTTGAATTTTTAATTAATTTATTTCCTTTTTAAATGTTTTATTGGTTTTTTTATTATTTTTCATCCATGTGGCTAATTTTAGAAGCCACATTAATGCTTAGCAGTGGGTCTGCATATGCCATGTCACTGCCATGTCAATAGATAAAGACATTTTTAACGAAAAATGTAAGTGAGGTATGAAATTGAGGTATGATAATGTAACGTTTTAAATTGAGATAATAAATTAAAAAATGAGATATAATTAAAGTACTAAAATGTAATTTGCTCTATCTTTTTTATTTGTTTATTTCCCTTCTCATTTTGGAGTTCAAGACAAATATATAGTGTGAGCCGTGTGACATTAACAAAAATCAAGCCAGCACAACATCGACTACCGATGGAATTATTCTCATTTTCCATTTCCAATGGCTAAGTAAACAAAGAATGAAAATGAGAATGATGTTAATAAACACTCTCATTCCTGTTCCCAATAGGTAAACATACCCACAAGGATTAGAGTAGAGCGTGTAGTGCAGTGAAGCCAAGATGTCAGATGTGAGGGTGGGGTCCACAAAGTTTTCTTAAACAGAGTGAAATGTTTGCTTCTAATCCACAACCGGATGACGTGAAAGCAAGGCAAAGCCAATAATGGACGACCATCTCTTGTATATAATAGACCGAGTCAACCCAGCCAGCCACACCCACACCACTTCACACCTCATCCCAACTAACTCACTCTTTGAGCTCTTTGTTGTTGTCTCTTGGAATTATCGAAGAGATTTGCTTCTGGTTGGAGTTGCGGAAAAGAAATTAAGGACGATAATATTTATTTCAGGTAATTTCTTTGTTTAGTTTTGGAACCCAATTGTTATAATTAATCGATGAGAACTTAATATTTGAGCATTGTTGGAATCTATGCTGCTATTTCTGGGTGTTCTGTTGTTCTCTTTCGAATTGGTCTTTTGTCATTCTCAAATTCAATGCTTGAATGCTTGAAGCTCTCCTTGGTTTGGTTACCTCTGTAGTTGCTTAACTGATCTTAATTATCTCTCTCCCTCCCTCCCTCCCTCCCTCCCTCCTTTGTATTAATCGAGAACAATATGTCAGACTCACGAATTTGCAGTTTTTACTCTCTTCCCTCTCTCTCACCTATTAGTTTGAGTGTTCATTGGAATCATTGTTTTTGTTTTTGTTTTTTTGTTTTTTTTTTTTTCTGAACAGAACAGAACAGCTGTAACACTTTAACAGTCATCCTATAGTGACCAAAAGGTGATGGCCACTAAGTTTTGATGGGGTTTCTGTATTTAGCCAGAACTGAATACCTGGATTTGCATCTTCCTTTTCTGTTTAATTGATCAGAATATAACTGAATCATCATCTCCATTATTGATGCTTTATTAGGCTGTCGCAATATTGGGTGTGGTCAGTGAGCAATGGGATCTTGCAAGACCCCTCACCTTGTTCTTCCGCTATATGTCTTGGCTTTCTTTGTCTTTCAATGTTTTGCTTTTGGAGTTGATACAAACCAGACAGCAGAGCTGCTTGTGGATGCTTCATTGGCACGCCCAATGTCTGAAACACTGTTTGGAATTTTCTTTGAGGTTAGTTTCTTGGCTTGTGCAATACTGATGTTTGGTTTCAGTTCCCACTGGTTTCTGCTTTTATTTATTTATTTTTATTTGTCCAACTGGTTCCTGTTACTTCTATAACATATAACGTGTTAGCTTTTACTGTAACTTTTATTTGCTTTTAACCTTTTCTTTTCTACATTTTTGTATGGATATATCCTGGTTTGTTGGGCAACTATGAAACATCTTATTGCTTAAATTTTGTGGAACATGCCTGCAAACACAGTGACTATTTCAATTAAGTTTGTTCAGAATTATCAGCCTTCATTATGTTATTATAACTAATGTTGTGGTTTCTGTTTACATCCTTTTGATTGTGGATTGTATGCATTCTCTGAAGTGCTTTTTTTACTGCAGGAGATTAATCATGCTGGTGCTGGTGGACTGTGGGCTGAGCTTGTAAGCAACAGAGGTTACTTCCAAATTCTCTGAATTCTAGCTACACAAAATGTGAAACATGCATTTATGTGTGTGTGTGTGTGAATGTTATCTTGTCATCTGGCATATTATGCATATATATATATGTGTGTGTGTGTGTGAAAATGTTCTCTTGTCAGACAATCTGGCATATCATGAAGTGGAGTCATGTCAGAATGTGCACTACTTATTTCACAGTCTAGAAAAATAACATGCCAGTCTTGCCAAATATCTGGCAAGAGAACTTTACACTATATATATATATATAGGGAGCTTCTAACCGGGATCTCTCTTTTTAAGAATATAAATGGATCGCGTGGGCACCCATCTCCCACATGTGATCCCTCTTATTTAATTGTAAAACATAGGAGTTTTAAATGTTCCCTATTCTGTAATCTCTATCTTTGTTTCAAAAAAATCTGTTTCCTATATAGAAAAAATATATTTGCGCAATTAGAGATGGACTACGGTGCACTTCAATCAGATTGCACACAGAAATTTTAAGATACATGTCTCTGTGAGAACCAGTGAATTAATTGTTTTGAATTTCTTTCTGTTGTGTCATTAGATTTTCAGAGTTTCTTTTCAAATCTGGTATAGTTAGTATGAATCTTACTGGTTGACACCATTTTTCCTATTCTTAGTTTTGGGGAGTGGAGGGGTTATATGGTAACTTCCTGTGTGGAAAAAGAGGAGAAAATATAATAGATTAGAATCATAAAATTTAAAGTGGTTCAGCAGAAATATAGGCTGCCTATGTCCACGAAGAAAAAGAGAAGAGCTTTCATTCATGTGAAATCAGGAGAAAACACTCCTGATATATACAGGAGGTACAAAGCCCTATCAGCCAACTACCAAAATTAAAAGCACCATACAATCACCCAAAGACTTTTCACATTCCAAGATATCAAATAAATGCAGGAAGACAAAGAGTTGTGAACAATTTTTCAACACTCCCCCTCAAGCTGAGCAAAGATGTCAATGGAGCCAAGCTTGGCTAGAATCTCTCAAAATTGGTTTAAGGGTAATCCTATGGTGAATATATTCAAACAAACGAAGTTTGGATTATACCAGCCTGAACTTTCTCTCGAACAAAGTGACAATCTACCTCAATGTGTTTTGTTCTTTCATGGAACACATGATTAGATGCAATGTGTATAGCAGCTTCATTGTCGCACATCATCTTCATGGGCCGAGAGGAGTTGAATCCCAAATCTTATAGAAGAGCTTTGATACAAATTAATTCACTGGTTGTAGAAGCCATTGCTCTCTACTCTGCTTCAGCACTAGAACGAGCCACAACATTTGTAATTTAATGTGATAACGAGGAAGTATTTTAAAGCACCCAAATCTTTAATGGCAAATTTTTATGAAGAAGAAACTTATACAGCTTGATTTCTTCCATGCTATTCCCTGTGATAACGATGTCATCAACATAAATTAGGACATCAGTTGTTCCTGATGAATCTCTTTTAACAAATAAGGAAGAATCAGCGGCGCTTTGAAATCTCGAATCCAATAGAACAGAGCTTAGTTTTGAATACCACGCTCTGGGAGATTGTTTAAGACCACAAACAGCCTTAGTCAATTTGCAGACCATACCTTCTTGTGATTCTTGAGGATCCTCCAAATCTTCATGTAAGAAAGCGTTCTTTACATCCATTTGAAACAAAGGCCAATTATTATTGACTGCAATGGATAAAAGAACTTGATTGTGTTCATATTTACACATACTGATTTTTGTTTGAGGCTTTAAAATTTTCAATAACATCTTTATTAGTCGTCATATGATCTGTAGCTCTAGTCTCAACAACCCATAAATTTAATTTTGAAGCAACAGATGCCAAACCACTTAAAGAAGCATGAAGACTACCTGGTTCATATGCAGAAGAAGTAGCATCAGATGAATTCTCACTTTTGGAAATTTGTGAAGAAGTTGGGTGAGTTGCCCAATTAGAGCAGAAGGACTTGGAGTTGGTTGATTAGTTGAAACTTCAGTTGTAACTTAACTGGCTGCCTTTTCAGAAGAAAACTTGTTTTTTCCAGGCTTTGGCTTTAAATGTGGATGAAGAATCCAGCACCTTTTTTTAATATGTCTGGATTAACCACAATGATCACAGGTCACGATCCTTCTTCGTCCCTCGAATGACTTTCCTTCTCCCTTCTTTTTGTCAACTACAAATGCTCGAGATTCTGAGCTCCCTGTCTAAACTTTTGTTTCAGTGTTGTGACCCAATTAAAGCACAAAGCCCTATCAGCCAACTACCACAATTAAAAGCACCACATAATCTCCAAGATATCAAATAAATGCAGGAAGATGTAGAGTTGTGAACAGTTTTTTAACATCCTGAAACATTTTATTTTTTGAATAACTCTTCATTAAGGTTCTTAGAATTTTATGGATGCGAAAGCTTTGTATTTGAGTTAATAAAAGTGGTACTGCTTGTGCAAGTGTGTTTTTAGTACAAAATGAGAAAAATTATCCTTTTTGTATGACATTGTTTAAATCTTTTCCCAGCTCACTTTCTGCATTGAATACACACTACCAGATCCCCTCTTCAGCTCTTCTTTTTTTCTTCGATTTGTTTCCTTGTGTTCTTGTCAGTTTTATGTTTGACAAGGGGTGACCTTGGATTAATCTGTACAGGCTCACAAAGATGTCTTCAAAATGTATAAAATGCAGAATGTAATTTATAGCTAAATATCAAATATTACAATTAGCTACCAATCTCATTATATTTGACTGGGATGTATTAGAGCTGGGTTCTCAATAAATTTTCCCTACAGGTTTCGAAGCTGGGGGCCCTAACACTCCTTCCAACATTGATCCTTGGTCTATAATTGGGAATGAGTCATCTTTGATTGTGTCAACAGACCGCTCATCATGCTTTGACCGCAATAAGGTTGCACTGAGAATGGATGTGCTATGTGACAGCCAAGGTGCCAATAGCTGCCCTGTTGGGGGTGTTGGAATTTATAACCCTGGGTTCTGGGGCATGGTACGAGCTTTTCAACACCTTATATATATGGGTTCAGTTTTGAAAATAGGTCTTTCTTTCCTGATTCTGTGCTTTTGTTCTGCCATTTTACAAGTTGAAGTCAAAATCCCATGTCCATTGAGTGGGATATTTTTTGGTCAATAATTCCTAACTTTTACAACTTACATATATGCATGCATGCATGCACAGACACTTATTTAATTGCTTATGTATCTGCTACATTGTTCTTTCTGACTCTTTGGTTCTGGTCTTTAAAACTTATGTTTTGTTCAGAATATTGAAAAAGGGAAGACCTACAGTGTAGTTCTCTATGTTCGTTCATCTGGACCAATCAATGTATCTGTATCATTGACGGGCTCAGATGGGTTGCAGAAACTTGCTGCTGCTAATATTATGTGAGCATCCAGAGTTCTGCTGATATTTTGTAATCACAGTTCCTTTTTAAAACAATTGTATTCTACATTTAAGAGTCTGAGAGTAATTTTCATTGCTTTTGCAGAGCTTCTGGCTCAGAAGTTTCAAACTGGACAAAATTTGAGGTTCTGTTGGAAGCCAAAGGAACAAATCCTAATTCAAGACTGCAATTTACAACAACCAGAAAAGGGGTTATATGGCTTGATCAAGTGTCAGCCATGCCCTTGGACACGTACAAGGTACCTTTTTTCTCTCCAAATTCATTCATTTTTATCAGATGAGATTTTGTAATTTTTTTTTTATTTTTTTTATTTTTATTTTTTATGAGAAACATGATTCCATTAGAAGAGAATAGAGAAGAACAAAAGAAATACAGTGGACAAGATGCTCACCAACTTAACAGATCCTAGATAAGAAACTCTAGGATATTATACAGACCAAACACTACAGACAACAATAGCATAGTAAAACAGCCCTTGAAAACTCATAAGCTCTATACCCTAGTACAATAGCAATAATGAAGCCCTAACACACAACAGCCTCCCAATTCGACAAAATTGTATGAAACGAGTAGTCCCTGAATGCTGGAGTGATTGACGCCCATAATGAAGCCCAATAACGAACTCTCTACCACAGATTATCCACCTCTTCTGTTTTTTTAACTGAATTTAACATAGGAAGTGGAATGTTTTGGAATTTTTTTTTAAAAAAAAATTGGTTTAAATTTGGTCATATCTGAAGTTGATCTGATGCAACTAAGCTTATGCTCATGCATTTAAGAATTTTCCAGCTTTTGACTTGTAACTCCTAAGGAGCTTATTAATATGCTTTAGTAAATGTGTACCTTATTTATCTTCAAAAAAATAAAATGCATACCTTATATATCTTTTCTCCTTATGAAACTATTATTTTGGTCCAGGGACATGGATTTCGGAAAGACCTTGTTCAAATGTTGGAAGATTTAAAACCTCAATTTATCAGATTTCCAGGTAAATGTAGACTTATTTGTCTTCAGACTAGACAGTTTCTAAACTTGACCTTTTCACAGATAATTCTCACTTGAAAATATGGAAGATGATACTTGGAAGCAGGGGTGGAGCCACCCTTAGCATAAGGGGCATGTGCCCCCTCACATTTTTTTTCTTCTTTCAATTTATATCTACATATGTAATTTTTGAAGCAAAACACAATTTTTTGTTGATATTTTGAGTTTTATCTCTCTTAAAAGTTTCATATTGTTCTCTTTATAATGTATATTTATATATATTTCCACTTCTCCTCTTTTACATATATTTAAACTTTAAGAGCTAAATAGTTCTTTATGAGATAAAAATTGAGTTGCTTTTTGTAAGGTACGTCTAAGTCCAGGTCATTCATTCTATATTTTCAACAAATAAAAACTGATTTGATTTACTCAAATATATCCAATAAGTTTTTGTTAGTAGATAAATGATCAACTCATAACTTATATAGTTGAAATGTGGTTTAGTAGAAACTTTCCAAGATTTGAAGAGATTAATGATCTTACAAAAAAAAAAATGAAGAAAATTGTTGAGACAAAAATGAACATGCTATATCTCATAGTTGTCTTACTTGCGAAATTAGTTCTAATCATACTAAGGGTGAATTTTTTTCTATATATATTTATATATTTGTGTAAATGTATATATATATATATATATATATATATTTCAATGCTGAATTTTTTGTGTATATATTTTTAAATGCTGGATTTTTATATTGCCTAAGGTGCCACCCAAAGTATGTTTCTGGCTCCACCACTGTCCATCTTATGGTTCATTGTCTTGTATATTTACCTGTGGTTACATGATCCGTAACCACACTTATCCATTATATCAACTGAACGTCATAAGGTATATGCTTTATTTTTTCAAGCCTCCTGCAGAAATACACACTTCCCAGAAACTTTGCAAGCAAAATGTGCTAGATCTTAATAGAAAAGAATATCTTGTTTCTTTAGAAAGGCCCAAATCTTTATAAGACAAGCATAAAAAGGATGCTTGCCCTTCGCCTTCTGTCAAATTTTTCTGCAGATATGAACTACATCCACTGTTTTCTTTGAACTTCTTTTCATTTTTGTTTATTGATATTATATAGTATTGAAATTTTGCTGTAAATAGATAATTTATGTTCTAGTATGGTCAGCACTGCAGAACTAGTCTTATGTTTCCTCAGAATTCAAACTAATACAGTATGCTTTTATTTATGTTGCATTAGGTGGCTGTTTTGTTGAAGGTGAATGGTTAAGAAATGCATTCCGTTGGAAAGAAACAATTGGACCCTGGGAAGAGAGACCTGGACACTTCGGTGATGTTTGGATGTATTGGACTGACGATGGACTTGGTTATTTTGAGTTTCTCCAAGTGGGTATCTTGTTCAATTCGGTTTCTCAGGAATGGTTGGACTTCTTAGTCATATTCTGATTAGGTATATTACAACTTTTTAGAATTTTTTTTTTGCAGCTAGCAGAGGACCTTGGTGCATTACCAATATGGGTCTTCAATAATGGTACTTTGATTTTCCTTAATGCTTTGCTTTTCATTCTTCATAATTTCTTTTGTAGACAAATCTTTGTCATTTTTGACTGTTTCAATTTCATAGGAATCAGTCACAATGATCAAGTTGATACTTCCAGTGTCTTACCATTTGTACAGGTATGCCTGCCAGTCTATTTGGTACTAAATTGATATAACATTAATTATTTTATAGTCTGAATTATATTAATGCAATAGACACATTTAATCCGATGGCACATAACTTTTATGCGCTTTGGTGTAACAAACTTCAGATGTTGAAAATATGAGTTTAGGAGAACAAAGTTTAGTTTTTCATTATTATTTTTTTATATTTTTACTTGACTGCATTGTTCTTCAAGTCAAACTTCATTTCGTGGAGATGCTTGTTAGTGAACTGTTTATGCTAATAGATCTCAAATTTATGGGTTGCCTTGCAACCACATTTTCTTGTTTACAGGAAGCTCTTGATGGTATTGAGTTTGCTAGAGGTAACCCTGATTCTACATGGGGTTCTCTTCGTGCTGCAATGGGGCACCCAGAACCCTTTGACTTGAGATATGTTGCTATTGGGAATGAAGATTGTGGAAAAAAGAACTACCGAGGTTTGGATATTTTGTAGATCATTCTTTTTGTTTCCTAATGTATTATTTAAGGAGATAGAACAGATTGATCTTCACATAGAAAAAAATGACCATCTGCATGCATAGCTTAATTGGTGCATACAAAATCTCCTTAAAATTTAGTGCACTTTTCAACTTCATATACATAATTTAGTGCCAAAATAATAATAACCAAATGATTTCAAATTTGCTTTTACTTCAGGAGATTAACTCTGATTAAGATCTGTGTTTTTGTATACTATAGCTTCACACTCTTCTACCACAACCCTTTCTCTTAAGAAACTTGTGATTATTGATTCTTTGTGCACCAAATGATTATCTGTATCTACTTCATTGTCTTCTATGCCTTGAAAATTACATTTACAGGACCTATAAAAATTTCTCAGTATTGCAAAGTCTTGTTTTTGATACAATAATGGTATCATATTATAAGGTAAGTAAACTAGTGAAGGGAAGGAAATGCCCAAAAATTCAGATTCTTGGAAATCCTTCTCTTCCAATCTATATGACGTTTTTCCTCTCCACTTCCCCATCTCCCATAAGAGAGAGTTCTAAAAGGATGATTTCCACACTGATTTATAGTACATCAATGTTACGAGCATTCAGTCAATTGTATTCAGCCGTAGTTGCAGAATCTGTTATTTCCTCCAAACATATATGTCCACTGTTGTAAAATTCTTAATTGCAAAACAAAAATTGAAGGATTGCTCTTACTTCGGAGTTGAGACATGTTATAGTTGGAACATCCAACCCAAATCCGATTGTCAATGTGTGAAGAGAACTTGGATTTCTTATAGTACAATGCAAGGCTTTACAATATATACCTAATGCAAGATTTTTATATTCTCACCTCGTGTGTTTAGACGAAGCCAATTATGTGAATCAGTTATATTGGGTGATGTGGAGCATGTGTGATCAAATTTGGGACTAACACGTGAACTAATTACCTGGCTTTGATACCATGTTAAAGTTGGAGCATCCAACCCAAAACTGATTGAAAATGGGTGAAGAGACCTTGGATTTTGTATAGAGTGATACAAGGGTTAGAATATCTATACCCGATGCGGGATTTTTATATTCTCAACATTACTTATATCCTCTTTTTCTTGACCAGGAAATTACCTTAAGTTCTATAGTGCTATAAAACATGCCTATCCAGACATCAAAATAATTTCAAACTGCGACGGTTCTTCTCGACAGTTGGATCATCCAGCTGATTTGTATGATTTTCATGTAAATTCCTAACACAACCACTTGTATTACATTTGCTAATGGATTTCCTTTCCCCTTTCAATGTGTGGGGCCATTGATTTGGAAACATGGAATGACATTTGCATTATGACTCTTACCCTATGATTTGTTTAGGTCTATACATCTGCCAACAACATGTTTTCTATGGCTCATCAGTTTGATCATACACCGCGTAATGGTCCCAAGGTATGTTGACATGCCTTCTAAGGATTTATAAGTTCTGTTCTGGATGATCAACTGTTGATTCTCTTAGCATTCAATATGGTCTAGGCCTTTGTTAGCGAGTATGCTGTGACTGGAAAAGATGCTGGAAAAGGAAGTTTTCTAGCAGCACTGGCTGAAGCCGGATTTCTCATTGGGCTGGAGAAAAACAGGTTTGCTGTTTGTTTTCAAGAATTAGGTTCCTGTAATATTTTCCAGAATGCGTGCAAATGTGTGATATGTAAGAAATTATTTTTCTTCAAAGTTCCAGCAGGTCAAATATGCATAATTCCTGACAAGGCCCCCTCCTCCCACCCACTGCCAAGTTTTTCTATTTTATGTAGATATATATACACATAGAAAAAGAAGTGCATATCATTTCTTGCATTTCGGCATTGTCAAAAATCCATGCGCTGTTTTGACACATTTCCTAGCGTGACCAGCTGCACATAACTTTTCTTTGCATTTGAAGCTATTCCTATCCCATAGCAATATTTACAAATCATTATTGAAGATGATAAGTGATAGTGCATGCTCCACGCATCTGGTGATAAAGAAAGGCAGTATTGATTACAGAGTTTTCAGGGGCATGGATTATTGGATAAATTTAATGTTGGAGGATCCCTAGTATAATGTAGTTTTAGAACGCTCTGGCACTTAGAAATTCTAATGTGCTTTTTTGGACAGATCAGATCTTCTAGTGTTTGAAAAACAGTTCATAACGGAAATTAGGGAGCATTGTATTATTTGAGTTCACTATAGTTTTCAGTCCCTTTTACTGGGACAAAGTTTTAATATGATTGTGTGTGTAATATCAATTAATTATGGGTTGTCTTGTTATCATATCTACTTTAGCAGTTAGTTGCACACTGAACTACAAGTATGGAGAAATCACACTGCCCAGTCATAACCTCATAGTAACCCCTTATGAAATAAGTGTGTGAAATTCAGTTGAGTGGAAAGGTATCAGACAAATGTTAATTGAGAACCCCTGAACTGTGCAAGGTGCCAAATTAGAATTTTAGGTAGACTTTTCTATGGACATTGAACAGATAACCACTGTGCTCATGTTGTATAAACAGATTTTAAGAAAAAAAATTTCCTTAGATATCTATGGCTCATTTTTATGAATCCTCCATGGTTTCAGAATGAATCATATACAACTTCTGAGACATGTCTTTCCGGAGCATGTTCAGAATCCTTGTCAAGAGAGGAAGCAAACAGTCCCATCCTCCCCAAGCATTTCGATTTGGAGTAAGAGTATGGATATTGGGTTATCCTGATCAAGGGTTGACCACACCAGGAATTATCCTAGTTATTTTTTATTGTTCCATTCCCCTTGTTTTGTTTTTTTATTTTTCTAACTGTGTATGGGGATTCTTGGGTCATTAGCTTTATACCTAGTTCTGGCAAAAACATTTTTATAGTTGTAACGATGGGCAGCTACTGAAGCCTTTCACTTTTTTTTTCTCTCTACTAAATGCAGTGACGTTGTTGAGATGGCAAGTTATGCACCACTCTTTGTGAATGCCAATGACAAGCGGTACTTTTGTCATCTCATTCTTTTTCTCTATTATATTTTTTATTTTAATAATTTTTCAAAAGTTCTGGTTGGTTATTACTGAAAGTGAAAGTTTCTTTTCTTCAAGGTGGAACCCAGATGCAATCGTCTTTAACTCTTCACAGCTGTATGGAACTCCTAGCTACTGGGTGCAGCGTTTTTTTAACGAATCAAGTGGAGCAACTATTTTCAATGCAACAATCCAAACAAATTCTTCTAGTTCACTTCTTGCCTCTGCAATTTCTTGGAAAAATTCAAAGGATGAGCAAAATTACCTAAGAATAAAGGTATTTGGTTATGCTAGTATATTATTATTTGTTAGTTTTATGCTTTGTGATGCTTAATTGAGATAGCGTTTGTCCAACCTTTTCTGGTCTAAGTTGTAATTTGTTGATATTAGATTGATATGCATTATTGGCCCATGCCCTAAAAGCTTAAGTTTTCGGGGTCTAGTGATTGTCTAATATGGTATTAAAGCTTTGGTTGCAAGACGTCTTAAGTTCGAAACCTCCAATCCCCATTCCTCACTTCTTCGTTAGCACATTTCCTGATTGCTTAAGTTTTTGGGATCCAGAGGTTTTCTAATGGTTGATGCTTTAAAGTGTTTTTTGCCATCTAATACATAGTTGGAATGCCTAAAATGGAAACAAGCCCATATTTTCACGTTTCTCTAGGACTAATGGGTCTTTGTTACTTTTCAATGGCATACATTAGTGGCTAACACTGAATAGAAGCATGTTCCAAAAATATTATAGAAGAACTTGTATTTGAAGTGTCAGTTTAATGATAGTGCATGCGTGTATTTTTACTGGCTATGCAATTAGTTTATTAAAGACAGTAGATTATACAATGTTTGCAGAATGATTCTCTATGTTTTAATAATAAATGTTGTCCATTCATTTTGTTTTTTAATTTCATTTGGGCCATAAATATTGTCCATTCTTTTTCTTTCATTATGTCTGATTAGAGGGCTGTAGTGTTTTAGAGTCTTGATAGTTTCTGCTTTGTATTTTCATAATTTCTCTTAGCCTACATTCTCTCTGTTTCTGTGGTATCAATTTCTTGGTCTAGTATGGTGAATTTTCTCTGCAGTAAAGTTGAATTTGAATGTCAAATTATGCAAATTTGAACTATTGTGCTGTTTTTTCTGTCAGAAGCCTTTGCATTTTCAAATCCAATGGCAAGGATGAAATTAAAGTTATGCATGTTAACCTGCAGTTTGAATAACAAGACTCTAGTGTGCATATTACATTTTAATATAAGTGAAAATTAACTATATTGAACATCCTTTGTTCATCACAAATAAAAAAAGAAAAGAAAAGAAAAATTCTTTGGTTGAGGGCATGTCTGGCATCCACCAATCCAAGTATCCAACTTCTACAGGAAGTGAACTACGGTTTGTCTTTCCTTCTCTTTCCCATTCTCAATGAATGATTTGTGAAATCTTATATTTCTATGGTACAGTAGTTTCTTTCATACAAATACAAAATATTTGCTGGAGAAATGCTGTTAACTTGTAGCTCTATTGTGCTTCTACCCCTCAGTAGATGGCCAATTTTGATAACAATCATATATTTGAGTCAATACCTAGTCAAATGCTGGGTGGAATTTTCCAAGTTCATGCCCCAAGTAGTATAATAAATCATCTTTAAGGCAGTCACTGAGTTGAAATCCCAAATTCATATGAGTTGCATCATCAGCTTCTTTTGACTTTCATCACCTTCTACCAATATGGTCCATATCCTATTATACGAAATTTTATTACTTCATAATGATAATTTTCTTCTGTAGATTGTGAACTTCGGAAGCAACACAGTGCATCTCAAGATTTCTGTGGATGGGTTGGATCCGAATTCCATTAGTCTGTCTGGGGCAACCAAGACTGTGCTCAAATCTAAAAATCTGATGGATGAGAATTCCTTTAATGAGCCAACAAAGGTATCAGTTATTAACTTGGTATCCTTAATATTTTCATATTGATATGATTTAACTCTGTGAATTTGTATATACTTGGAGATGTGATGCGTTGTTTTACTTCCATGATACTTTACATTCACTTTATTCAAATATGAAGGGTCAAAATATGATATAATAGCTGATCCGTATCCTATAGTTTTTGGGAATAACGATGAATTAACAAAATTTAGCATGATATTAGAATGAGAGATCTTGAGTTCAAATCAATCTCTCAATTTAGGTAGGATTTCATGCATTGGACTCACACGTGAAGGGCAATATTAGGATGTTAAATAATAGTTAGTCCATATCCTAGAAGCTTAATTTTTTGGGACCAATCTATAAACCGATAGCATTATCTACATCTTAAGATGAGAAGTAACCTACAATTTAGGATATATGTTGTGCACGAAATCTTTTTCAACCATTTCACATTACTTGGCTTTTAATTAAATGCAGGTGACACCGTACCAGAATCTTCTTGAGGAGGCTGGTGATGAAATGGGCGTTGTACTCTCTCCTCATTCTTTCACTTCAATTGATTTTTTAATGGAATCCAGCGCTATCAGGACAGCTGGAGTTGATTCTTCCTCTATATCCACTATGTAAAGGGTATAAAAATATCAGATGTAACAAAATGAAATAATCCTAATAAAATGTTTGTGCTACTTAGCCAAAATAATGCTAGAAGAAAAACAAAAAAGGGTTCACATTGTTGTTACAGCTGGCTTGTAAATTTATATGTAAATGGCCGTCATGGTGAGAACTAATAGGTCACTACTAATAGGAACAAATCACACTTTTCTTTGGAATTTAGTCCCGAACTAGCAAAACTGCCCGCTTGTTGCTGCGGCCTGCGGGTCTTTGAAATTTATAGAACACATAAAATTTGTTAAATTTGTATGAAAGAGATATATGGCAATATAAGTACATCAACGAAATTGTTAAAACTTAATATTTACATCAACATTTGCTGTCATGATTAACTTACAAAATGTGAGTGGATGAGAAATTTAATATGTTGATTGTTGTGTTAAGATATTGTTCATATCTTAATAAAGCAAACAGCACTCAAAAGAAGGTTACATTAGTTGCTGGGACAATTGAGTGTGTCCATGTACAAAACATTTGCAAATGCTGTAGATTGTTCAAAAAATATAAGGATGGTTGCTAATTGATTGGTTAATGGAAGGTTTCGTCTACACTAGTGGTAAATTGTTCATCTTCTTTGGCATCTCTTGCAGTGGTAGTCTTTTCATGTGCACTCTCTAAAACAGTGGGATTAATTTCGGTTGCTGTGGGGGAGTCCTGGTCTCCCTGCTGGAAATTTGGAAAACAATAAAAATCAGCACCATATATAAAGAAAGGGAATAAATTAGTTGCTTTTTAACTCTTCCTACTCACATACAAATGCAAGACAAAAACTAAAAAGGAAAAGGCTCGTATTTAACATCTGCTATCTGCTTTGTTGTTGCTTGGGGCCAACGAAAAAAAAATCAAGTCAACAATCAATTTAATAATTCAAAAGTGTATTTGTCTAATGGAGATGCTGTACATAGCATCAAAGTCCCATTAACATTGTTTCCATTATTTTACTATTTTAATTGATAAAAATATTTACTATGAAAGACTTGATTATGTCTTTCTTTTTCTATTAGGTTATTATCTTAGACAAATACACACTCGATCCATACCCACAATGAGTAACAGCAAATTCCATGGAGAAAGAAATTTTTTAAAACCACATCAAACACAAAAAATATAAGGAAAATGATCCACACTCCCTGAATGATCCACACTCAGTACCCACGGAGAGTATAACCCGCAACATTAACATAAAAAACTGCCACAAAAAAATAAAAATTTCACACACAACCTAATTCAATTTGTTAGTGAGGTTATCATATTTACCAAAAAGAAAACAGAAAGGAGACGAAGAAACACATTGAAAATGCAAGTCAAAAAGAAAATCAACAACAAAAAGAAGAAGATATAGACAACCAGTCTTGTGTAATTTGGTGTATTTAAATACACAGATGAGGCATATATAGGTGGAGAAGACATACACAACCAGGCATATATGAATGTGCTGATGTGGCTATTTACAATGCCTATCAATGTTTGAGAAATAAGATAGTTGCAGAGCAAACCTGAATGGGGATTTTTTTTTTTTTTTTTTTTGTAGTTCTAATTTTGAAAGCCTTGATTGGAACATTGTCAAAATCCGAACTACTTTGTTCTGAAGCTTCTAGAGTAGTAGTTTTCTGAGCCTTCTCTTCAGTTGCAGCAGCACTTCAAAGTAAGAAAAAAGAAAGGGATTAATTATTATTAGAAATTGAACAAAATTGGTAGCCAATCTAAATAGGAATGCAAAGAAATGTAAGTTGTTAAAAGAAATTTGATCTTTTGAATTCCTTCCTTTGTTGTTTTAGAGAGTGGAAAGGGCTCTCTTCACTGTAAGTTTCCCCTTTGAAAGCAAAGTGGCTCTTTCTTTTAGATTACTGGTGGCCGGAGCTGGGATCATCTGTAATTGCACGCTTCTTGGAGGAGGGTGATGGGGTGGAAAGCAGCAATTTTTCAGACATTTCTTTTTTCTTCTCTACAACTTGTCGTTCAACAAATGGTTGAGACCCTGATTCAATGAGAAGAGGCTCATCATGGAAGATAGCATGGATCAGAAGATCATTTCTATTTGAGTATGTTTTAAAAGCTCTAAATCGAAGGTGAAATTTTTTTTTTTTTTATGATTTTGGACACGAAGAATTGTCTCTGGCAATTCTTGTTGATCCACAAAACCTTTCTCAACAACTAAACTATGGTACGAAACTCCAAACAATTGCTTTGCTGGTCTTCCAATGATCACGACGTTAGTTACATCACTTGTGTCCTCAATGACCAACCCTAGTTTAAACTTGCAGTTTGGATTAATCACATATTTTATCAATGATTGATATTTGTTTTGTAATTGTACAAAAATAATGAAAACAAATATAATGATAAAAGTTTTTTTACTATGGTAGAGGAATTGTATCATGTATACTCTGCTTTGGGCACACCAGCTTGTCATTTTGTACATTGGGTCTCATTTTTTTGTAGCATGTGGGGTAAGCGTTGTACCACCATCCAACACGTGTGTCAAAACGTTTGATTCTTGCTCTACAGTTATCAATCTTATCCTAAAATAGGTATAAAGAAATTAGTTATGATGGTATGAAGAATTAGGTGGTTTGGGAGAAAAAGTAATGAAAGAGTTTGCAAAGTGAAACTGACATTTTTTAAAATTTTAAAAAATTGGCAACAATACAAGTTGAAGCCTTTGAAGTCAGAACCTTTGGAGTTAGACTTTTTTGGGCTAAAGGTAAAGTAAAGTGATAAATGCGAATTGAAACATGGAAATTAAATGTTTGGGCTCAGATTTTTTTGGGCTAAAGCGAAAGTAATTATGAAATGACAAATTGACAAAGGTAAAGCAAATTAAAAATTTGTTGTAAATCTGTGTTTTTTTAAAAAGGGAAGATGAAATTAAAGGTGCCACAACTGAGAAAAAAGTACAGTGCATGTTACTTAAAAGAAGAAAAAAGAAAATGGATTATAGATAAATGCTTACTTTGTAGATATCGGGGTTGAACATATTCAAATCTTCGACATACAAGTTGTCAACATTTTGTAATTGTTGGCTTGGTAACTGGGGGCTGTGGAAGATGGCAGCACATTGATAGGCATTGTAAAACCACTAAAACTATATATTTGGTGTTTTCAAAGAAAGGAACATTGTTAGTTTAGATTATAAAAGAAATATATTTGTATGTTGAAACATTAGAGAATTCTTACGCTATCTTGTATGAGTCAATCTCTGGTATTTCTGGGTTCATAAAAGTTAAAGTGGCATTGCTGCTGCTTAAAACAGGTTTCTCTGCATGTTTATAAATTAGAAATCAATTTATTTTGTTGTAAAGTCTATCTGAAAGAAACAGATTGTTTGTTGGAATCTTTACAAATTTTATTTTCCCATATTCTGATTTGCAATGCATATACATACAAATACAATCCCTTATATTGACCTGCCAACACCAAAACATTCTTCTGTTTGCTAAGCTTTTTGATAAATATGGCAATACCATTCCTTGTACTAAATATGGTACATTATCAAGCTTTTTGATAAATATGGCAATACTTTTTTTTACAGTCAAATATATGGCAATACCATTCCTAAGCTTTTTGATAAATATTGTACATTATCAAACAAAGAAAGAAAAAATAAATTTCTTACTGAGGTACTCGATAACTTTAAGACTTGTGAAAACTATGAATACTAGTGGCATTAATTGTTGCAAAGCTTCTTCATTGAAGCTCCTAGCAGCGTCGCTTCACAACGTCACCCTAACTTGTTTTCTTCTACAACATCATAATCATAGGATTTGGTTAAAAATGACGGTTGAATATGAAGGTTTAACAATATATATATAGATATACTACCAGTTTATATAGTTGGTTTAACAATAGATATATGACTTTAAGACAATTTTTTTATTTTCGTATTTCACTCTAGTTTACTTGATCATCAATAATTGGTATTACTGTCAATTTCAGCATTGGCAATAACAATTTACAGTTTTCATTTTGTAATCCTTTCCAAAATGGGTCAAGAGACCTGTTTACTTGTAAAGAGGCAGAACAATGTGGTAGATAAAGTTTTCAAACCTATCGAGTCAAAAATAATTATCGATCAACATCAAAGAATGTTTTGTATTCCATCACTAATCATGGTGCATTGTTACCATCTCATCCAATATGTAATGTATTTATATTGTATAGTCATAATTGGGTTGTGTGAGTGGGTTGAAAGGCTGGTATCAGTACCAGTTCGTTATTGTAGAAGAATCAGTATTATATATGTTAATTGTTAGTTTCTAAGATTTGTTATATTGGCTATTTTCCTTGTCAAAACCATTGTATTTATTTTTATTTAATCACTCACAAGCTCTAGGCTAGATTAAGGACAAGTTCAGCTGCATGTATTGAAGAAGTCAAGAATGAACAAAGACTCAAGGTATACTGCACTTCATTCAATTCATGAAAATATCAGTTTTGTGTCCATTTGACTAGTCATAAAGAACAATGTTTTTCACGTACAGTGGTTGATACAGTGACAGACATTGCAGTGGGGCCATTTCGGGTTTTTCTTTTAAAGCCCATTTCATTGAAAGCCCATTCTCTGTTTTTTACTAAACATACATGTGCATTGCACATGACTTGGTTCCCCCACTGTATCAATCAGATCTGATTGCATCTTATTCATTCACGCCACACACTTACACACACCTCAGCACTATTCATCATCTTCTCCATTTCTGATTTTTGCAAAATAAAGCAAAATTCGTTTTTACAGCTCCTCATTCCTATCCTTAGTAATACTAGGATACCCCTCTAGGACAAAAGGAACATGCCTCTTATTCGTCTCTTGTGGACAGCCATTGATTAGCTTCCACGTGACTCGGGAAAACATGGAAATGGTGTGTGTGTGTACGGGTATAAGAGATATTCGGTTCAGACTTTTTGGTGTGTGTCTATGAGCATTTTCAGTGGGTATTTTCGTGTGTTTATGCCTGGGTATTTTCGGGGTGAGTGCTCATTTTTATCAAGTTAGAAAATGTTCATTTAATTCTTAAAAATCAAAATGATTTTCTGAACTTGTTTGTTTCATCTAAAATTCTGAATGGGCTTGAGTGTTTAAATCTTTTTATATATTTTTCAAACACATTCATTCTAGATTTTAGTTGAAGGATTCAGTATCAACCTTTTCATGCCTCTAGCTTGAGAAGGTTGATCTTCTTTTTAAGAATCCAACATTGGCATATCATGTTCATACATTGATGAATCTACTGGGCTTGGTGTGAATTGGTGCCATAGGTTGATGAGCTTGGAGTTGGAGTTGCCTTCTTCATGAATGACCGATTACCTTGCTTATGAAAGTTGCACAAAGGGGTAAGAAAGCTGCCACTTAGTCTAGGACTTAGTGATTGAGCTTGTGTGGTGTATGCTCCCTTTGTATTGAACTTCTTCTTTAGTGGATTGCTTGGTCAGCTGGAAAGACTCCTAGTTTTTAACCGTTAGTGGTTTTCTGGGTGAACAATCGTGTGGCTTGTTTGTGATTTGTTTTCTATGTGTTGCTGATTATTGATTCGAAAATAACTTCACAAGATCACACACTTCACTTTAGCATGTTAATTTAGACCATGAATGCTAAATGAAAGTTTGTTAAATCTGTCCACACACCACTTTAGTTGTTGATAGCACTGGGATGCCTACATTGATGGATCCTTTGAGTGCATAGGGTGTCACTCAATTCCTTGGTGTGTTCTGACTTGTGGTATTTACTGAAGTTGGTTTGATTTTACAAGTAAATCTGGAGTTTAAGATTTTAGTTACTGCATCGTCAGAGTTGTGTCTGTTTGACTAGTTCCTGAATGATCATATAAAATAAAAATTGGGGTCCGATCATTGAAAGTGAATTTAATCAAGTTAATTGAGTGAATAGATCACCTAAATTAAACTTTCATTAATGATAATTAATATTGTATAATAAATACAATTTAATTATATTATGATACAACATATTGCACATATTAAATGGGGTGGTAATGGTCCTAATGGATGATGATGAGCAATCAAACTCATAAACTTCCTATATGAGATATAGATGGGAACAGTCAATTAGTAGCAAAAACCCTAATTTAAGGCCTCAAAATGGCAACTAAAAGCTTATGGCTCCAAGAATGGCCTACTTGGCATGCACCCTATTGCACCTTTCAGAGGCTCAGAGAGCCATTTCATCTTCCTTCCAATGGTTCTTGAATTTTCAATTTTGAGGTTTGAGGAGGATAAAGTGTCTTTTGGTGACATTTCTACCAACTTGTAAATTACTGTTTAGCTATATTAATAAGGGCTAATTTGGTGTTGCCATGAGAAAAAACAGTTGTGAAGTAAAGTCAGCTGTAAAGTAAAGCAGTTGAGTGTTTGGTAAACTATGTTTTCAAAAGTGCTGTGAGTGCAAAATAACAGTATCAAAGTGTTTGGTAAATGTTAATATAAAAATGTTGTGACTGTGTATAATTACTAAAATGGACATAATGCTGAAAGTGCATTTCACTTATTTGTTTAGTAAAAATAAATTGTTTTTTTACTTGTTTTTGAATACAAATTTTTATTAGCATTAATTTTCTAAGAACAACATTATTAAATAAGTATGCCTATTATTTTTTTAGGTATATTATAATTTTAATCGTATAAATAAAATATCATAATTAATTATCACAATATAAAATATAACTAACAATGGACATATAGTTTCAAAATTATAGAAATCAATAAGGGTATTATGGGTAAAATAAAATATTCATTGTTGCTGTGAGTCATTGCAGCTTTCAAAAGCACCTAGAAACCTGCTTTCTGTTTTTGCTGTGGGGAGTTGATAATTGTGGGGAAAAACAATTTTTTATTTTTTAACCAAACACCAAAACTGCTATAGGTGATTGAGAATTGTCATCCACAGCAGCTTTTGGGTCATCTACCGCAATCCCAAACGGGCCTTAAATGTATAAAGCTATTAATTAGCTCATTAAGAGCAAAATTACTTTCTTTCCATCCAAATCTTTGCTCTCTCATCATTTTCTTTTACCTCAATTTGTTTCCCTCCCCTTCTCACACTCCCAAGCATAGCTTATCATAACCAGTTTCTTGGTTGAAAATAAAAGGATTAACAATAGATATACTTTTGGGAATCTATAATCATTTTTTTAATACTCACCTAATATTCTTGTACCGCGAACCATTTTTTGCTCCAAAGGTTGAATGGTTATATGCCCAATGACATTTGCCAATTTTCAAAATAAAGTGGTCAATGATTGAGTTCATAGTAAGATCATATGATCAATGATTGATCATATTTACTAAAAAGAAAACAAAAAGAAGATCAAAGTCAAAACGAAAATCACCAACTAAAAGAAGATCAACAAACCCAATCACCCAGCAATGTGCAAGACCTTTTTTAAAATGAAGGTTTCAATACTAAGAAATTGGTAGAAATTTTGAGTAGACGTAAAAGTATAATTTGTTAGTTCAATTATTACCTGTGAGGTTGGTGTCAACATTGATTCGCGATGGTAGTTGACTGTAATTTTGAAGATGGAAACTGTGTATTAAGATTTGTGGGTGAACAGTGGTTAATTTCTTAAACATTGTTCTCTCATTGAAGAAGATCAGAGCAGCATGGGGGGACAACCTTGTAGGATAACCAGCTATTGGCAGTATGAAAATGAGTGATCTCATAAATAGAACCGACTTCCATTTTTGGACCAACAACATCATAATCTATTTCTTTGATTGTCGTTTGTATTGCATCTCCCTTGATGGCCAAAAAAGAAAAAAAAAAACAGTTTAATATAAATACATAAATAGATAAATCATGTGGTTCTGAAATAATAACCAATTAATTCAAAAAGGTAGTTTTGTTACCAATGCATCAACTAATATGGAATGCAAACCAGTAAATTCATTATCGGATGCAAATTAAGGCTTTGGGCCTCCACGTTCTGCAAATTCGAATCCTTATTTGCTTGTTGTGTTCGAATGGCTTTAAACTGCGGACTAGAGTCATGGTCATTGTCGGATGAATCTGCAAACATAATGCATCAATGGTTAGTATAAGAATGTGTAATTTGCTTAGTTGTGAAGACATATAAATAACATGGTAGTCTTTGAGTATATATGCACAGTCAGCAATTTGGACTTGTTCATAAATTTTGCAATACATCTTTGTACACAATGTCCTAGTGTAATTGTTTGGTGGTTCGCCATTATTGTGTATCATGATTTTCAGCCCCTCCCTTGACGTAACTCTAGACAACGCAACATAAAGCTGTCCATGAGTGAATACAGGTTGAGAAAGATATAAACCAACTCTTTTTAGAGATTGCCCTTGACTTTTATTTATTGTCATTGCATAACATGACCTGACTGGGAATTGGTGCCTCTTAAAAATGAAAGGCTATTTTTTTTTTCTGTGGCTGAGAGCATGATTCTAGGTATAACTATGACCAATGTTGCTACGTACTAGTCAAAATTTTTGCCTCAACAACTCTATCAAGCATTTGAGTGATAACCAATCATGTTCCATTATACAGGCATGAAAATTGATTTAAATTCCTTAACAACATAATAGGCATGCCTATTTTTAAAGTTAAAGAATGTGAAGGCAAACCATTGAACTTAAGTTGATTAAGGAATTCCACATGATACATTATAGTGAGATTTTCTAAATTGGCAGACAATGAACACAAAGAATCTGAACTCAAATAATTGCGCTGCTTTCCATGTAATAAATTGATTATGTAATCATTTATTTTTGTAACAGTAGAATTTTTAAGCATACGTAACAATAGCTCGTTCTCTCAAATAGGCAAAATTGTGAAAATTAGTTTGAAAATTTGGGTATGTTGCTAAAAAATTTGAATGGATGAGATCTGAATGTGATCCAAGAAGCAAATCTTGAGGAATTTCTATCCAAGTTGCTTCCTCATCATTTACATCATGCATACCTTTAATTCGACCATCACCAATTTGGAGAATGCAATTAGCAAAAGCAGCTATATTTTTGTTTTTGTTCAAGTTTTAGTCCCTTTTTAACAGTCTCATATTCTCCCTAAATTTTTTTTTTTTAACGAAGGTCATAAATAGGAGTTATTAAGAGATACATCTAATATTTCTTCTCTTGTACCTCCTGGAATGACACGAAGTATTTGTCTAGCAAAAATGGTTTTCTACCAAATGGCATATCATTATATGGACTACCTAAATGTGATAAAATATCACACAATGATTTGTCTAATGCTTCAAAACAACTCTTATGATTCATAGACTCTTCATCTTAAATAATCAAGTCGGTTCTTTCAATTAATTTGGCAAGATAGGTCCCTTTTTTTATTTGACATATAGAGCAATCAGTGAGAGTCAAAGGAATTTTAAATCTAGAATGATTGAGCAGTTCTTCCTCCAGGCAATAGCAAAGATGCTATTCCTGATGAAACAACTACCAAAACTATTTTGTTCTCAGATCTAACTCTTCTTATTATTGTGTACCATAAAAAAGTTTTTCCAATGCCTCCATGTCCATAAACAAAAAACAACCCAGGTTTTTAGCATTTATAGCAGCGATGACACAATCATACACTTTTCTCTGGTCTTTGTTTAGCTGTTTGATTAAAGTTGAATGTTCTTTCTCTAAATCATGCACATTGTAATTTAATTCTTCTCTCAATTGCTTATTTTTAATGTTGTAACACGAAATCTCCAAGTAGCTTGAATCCAAAAATCATCAGTCCTGAAAACATAGAAAACATTCGGAGGTAAGGGGGGCACCGGTATGGTGCCGGCCAAAGGCTCTCCGACGGTTAAGTTAGAAAACAAGATCAATTATCAACTCAGAGCATTGGCTTAGAGCTTTTGAATTACTTACCTTTGTGTGATCTTATGAGAGTCTATTTATAGGGGATGATTTAATCCCTATGGCCTTAGGATTGTAAGTTGGTTAGACTTGTAATCACCGAGAAGTATAATCCATATTGGATTGAACTCCTATACTTGAATCCTTGTTTGGAGAGGATTCAAGCCATTTAATTTGTATGAGAGTTGGTTTCCTAGTAGAAATGGAGTTCTTAGGTCCCATTAGCCACGGGTGGTATGGAAATACCTTCATAAGTTTGCACTTGGATGACTCCGTGAGTTTTGGGTGCATACCCGGATGTATCCGCGAGCTCGGATAGGTCCAGCCCTTAGGCACGGATGGATCCATGGGTTCGGATGTATTCCCGTGTTTGGGTGCATCTGACCCCCTAAGTGAGTGTGAGGGTAGTTACCCTTTGCTCTATATTTAATGGATCCTTCAACTCGTGGTGATCTATACCTCCGGTCCCTTTGCATGCATGTTATTAGAGAACGTCCATAACTTTTAGGTCTCTCAAAACATAGGTCGTATTCTTCTAACATCATGGGTCCTATATTTCATGCATTTTCCAATGGACCCATGAGAATGGATAGGTTCCCTCATTTCTTTATGAGAATGGATAGGTCTCATGTTAGAATAAACCATGGTCCTATGCTAGAATATTTCATGGTCCCACAATTGCCCCCAAAATATATCCCTTGGAAATCTTTTGAAAGGGATGTATTTTTTAATAGGACCCCTTCCAATCTTCCATCTTGTTACCGGTTTGCGCGCACTATGGGTCCGTCTAAGAGAAGACTATGGCTTTGAAAAAAGCTCTGCTCGGTGGCCCGAGGATTTTTAAAGACTTTGACTTTAGTGCAACCAATGATGACTCCAAGGAAAAGCCTTTTGTTGACGATGAGTTCTTTTACAGTGAAAACCACTTGATGTCGATGCTACCACCCTAGAGGATGCCACCGAGAAAACCGAAGGGTCCGAGCCAAAAGGGTCCTTGGCTCCTTGATTTGCTTTATGTCTTATTTGCACTGTTTAATGGCCGTTGGGGCCGTAATGTGGTGTTTTGGAACCTTTTGTTGGGACCATTACTTATCTTTTATGCTTCGAGATACTATTGTGTTTCATGAAGTATCTTCCAAGCTCTATTTTCTTGAATGTTTGTAGTCTATTGTTTTGTACGCTTGAATTGCGTGGAGTGAACACATTGAGACCACACCGAGGAGTATAAGACCTCAAGGGTTTGCCCACTTTCTTATGGGAGGTATCGGACCTATAGGTCCGCTCCCTTTCTTCTTCGTCTCGGAAGGTCCGCTCATTTGCTCATGGGAGGTATTGGACATATGGGTCCGCTCCCTTCTTCTTTGTCGCGGGGGGTCCGCTCAATCTTTCATGGGAGGTATCGAACCAATGGGTCCGCTCATTTTCATTGTATACAGCGGAGGGTCCGCTCGTTTGTTCACTGGCCGGAGGTATTGGACCCATATGTCCACTCCTTTTCTTGTGAGAAACCACGGACCTATTGGTCCGCCATTTGTGGTGAAGAACCATAGACCTATATATATAATTGTCCACCATTTTTTGTGAAAAACTAGGGACCTATTGGTCGACCATGTCGGCATATATATGTTAAGGAAATTTCCGGGGGCTTTTCAAAAGTTTTTCCATGCATTGAACTTGCTTATATGAGGGATTGTCCCGATCCCTTCAAAATGCACATTGGGTCCTTTAAAACATTTCAAAGGTTCCTTCCTTGTTGCCCCCATTCATTTTCCAAACTCTTAGTTTCAGAAATAAATTTCATATGACTTTTCTTTGTTGAACTTGGGGTTTTTCATCATAGGACCTTGTCCTAATGACTTCGGACCGATAGTGATAACTTTTGCCCCCAAGTGGGGTACTTGAATGGGTGTGAATGTTCCATGAAGACGCTTTGCCTTTAGAACACCCTTTTGGTCGGCGATCCTTGGGTTAGTGAGGCCTATGACCTGTGGAACAAGGACCTCTTAGATGTAGTATGGACTTAGATGCCATGGTACCATAAATTTGTGTATCCAGCTAGCCTTCACTTGCCCCATGTGGGTCTACAAGCAAGCACTAGACGAGATGAAACAACCAAATTTGTTTACAGCTAAGACCAAATGCAATATAGTTGGAGGAACTATGATACATTGAATAAATTGGTCGGAGTCTGTGTAACATTTTTGTAGTATGGGACGAGGCCTCATGTTACTTGCATGTAGAGTGAAGCAACACCCTCATGTTGGTGAGGCTTCACATTACAAATTCGTAGTACGGGCCTAGAGTTTATTCCTCTAGACCTTGTGTCACGCTTAGGTGAGGACCCTTGGTTTTTGTTATCGCAATGTGCATAGATGGTTAGTACCGCTATAGGAGGTGATGATTGTACCGCCAATTTGAGGTCTTTTTTGAATTAGGATCCTTATGAGTGAGGAAGTTTTTGGGGAAGGTCCCCCGTTTTCAACAAATATGGTGCGGACCATTGTTTTGCGCTTTTTAGGTAGGATCCATGTTTCGCAATTTTGAGGTGAGGACCCTTGCTCTTCGTGCTTTTGGGGTAAAGACCTCTACCTTTGCATTATTTTGGAAAAGGTCCATATTTCATGTTGTCTTGGGTATGACCCATGATTTATATCTTAGTCGGATGTTTAAATCATGTAACATCGCTCGGGTGAGAACCCATGTTTTGTTTGAATCATATGGACGAAAACCCATGTTTCTAAACTATTTGGGTGAAGACCCATGTAATATTTTGAAGATTGGCAGTGTTCCACCCTTTATCACTCACGATCTTGTGCATCTTTGAAATTGAGTAAGGACCCTTTCCTATGACTGTCATCACTTTGACGGTCCTTTACTTTTATGGAAGAGTGGTGGTATCACTTTTAGGACCTATCAATATTTTGTTTTGACTCCAGCATTGCTTTTCACAACGGTCCATTTCAATTTGCAAATTGCTTGGATGTTTTCCTAACAAGTGTCAGTTTCAAGAAATAATTTAAAGATGATATAAGAATGAGTGGTAATAACCTTAGCATTTTCCTTTTGAAAGACCAAATGACAAGTGAAAATATTATCAAAGAAGTCCTTAATGCGTAGGAGCGCGAGTGGGTGATCCCCGAGTTGATGAGAAGTGTCAAGATAAGTTAATGGATCCTAAGTCGGACCGTTCGAATATGTCTGCCATTGGAAAAGTTCGCATCGGGATAGATCCGCATCATGATAGAGCCGCATACGGATAGGTCCGTATACCAATATGTCCTTGTTTTTCAAAGGTCCGTTAGAAGCATGTGATGAAGAGGTGGAATCAAGCCGGGACTATGAATTCCTAGATAGAGAGCGATGTGGGAGGGGCGGTATCGTATTTCCATCGCCGCCTACGTTCAGGTTCGGACCTTTCAGTGGGGGTCCCTCGTATTGCACTCCTGAAATTTCGGAGGGTACTCGGCGGATATGTGACACCAGATGGATCCGGCGATATCATTAGCTATACGCAATAGGTCCGCGACTCGGAGCGAGGTTGGTCCTTATGCTTAGAAAGTGCCCCTAGCGATGTCACAATCCCTTCCATAAAGCATATTGTATGGGTTCACCAATATGGCTTTTCTACCCACATCAAGAATATTATGAGAAGTTTAGTAAATCGTCAACTTTAAATGATGAATTTGAGAATTTAATTGCAATAAGAGTAAAAATAATATTGAAGGTAAAATCACAATTCTTATCTTTTTTATGGTCCTTCATCGAAGCAAGAGGGTGGACCCATTCCAAGTTTGGGTAGGGCCGTGCAACTCAAAGTCTTATAGGTCCGAATACAGACGACTCTGAATGTTGATGAGCTGACATGATGATGGGTCTGCATGATGACGGTCCACATTCTCGCTCCTTTTGTTCTTAAATTATATAATTCCTAACTTTTATATTGGTGTGAGACCTTACATCAAACAAGCTATGGGCTTAACCCAACATTTTGGAGTTGTGACACCGGACGGATCTGACGATATCGTTAGCTATACTCAATAGGTCCGCAACTCGGAGCGAGGTTGGTCCTTATGCTTAGAAAGTGCCCCCAGCGATGTCATGGTCCCTTCCATAAAACATATTGTATGGGTTCACCAATATGACTTCTCTATCCATATCAAGAATATTATGAGAAGATTAATAGTAAATCCTTAACTTTGAATGATAATTCAGAATTCAATCACAATATGAGCTTGTTAGCATGACAATTGCAAAAATAATATTGAATGTTGTAAAATCATGATTCTTATCTTTTTTATGGTTCTCCATAAGAACAAGAGGGTGACAACCCATTGTGATTTTGGGTAGAACCATGCAACTCGAGGTCTGCTAGATTCGTTGGCAGTAAAATTACACAGGTCCCATCGTCTGATGGTACTTGTGTTTTTTTCCTATTCTTGGGTCTTCGTAAATTATAAGATTGCGAAAATATCGTCTTTTATCAAGAGCTAGATTACACGATATCATCAAACCTGTCCGGTGCCACAACTCCAAAAATGTTGGGTTAAGCCCATAGCTTGTTTGATGTAAGGTCTCACACCAATATAAAAGTTAGGAATTATATAATTCAAGAACAAAAGGAGCGAGAATGTGGACCGTCATCATGCGGACCCATCATCATGTCGGCTCATCAACATTCAGAGTCGTCTGTATTCGGACCTATAAGACTTTGAGTTGCACAGCCCTACCCAAACTCGGAATGGGTCCGCCCTCTTGCTTCGATGAAGGACCATCAAAAAGATAAGAATTGTGATTTTACCTTCAATATTATTTTTACTCTTATTGCAATTAAATTCTCAAATTCATCATTCAAAGTTGACGATTTACTAAACTTCTCATAATATTCTTGATGTGGGTAGAAAAGCCATATTGGTGAACCCATACAATATGTTTTATGGAAGGGATCGTGACATCGCTGGGGGCACTTTCTAAGCATAAGGACCAACCTCGCTCCAAGTCGCGGACCTATTGCGAATAGCTAATGATATCGCCGGATCCATCTGGTGTCACATATCCGCCAAGTACCCTCCGAAATTTCAGGAGTGCAATACGAGGGACCCCCACTGAAAGGTCCGAACCTGAACGTAGGTGGCGATAGAAAAACGATACCGCCCCTTTCACATCGCTCTCTACCTAGGAATTCATAGTCCCGGCTTGATTCCACCTCTTCATCACATGCTTCTAACGGACCTTTGAAAAACAAGGACATATTGGTATGCGGACCTATCCGTATGCGGCTCTATCATGATGCGGATCTATCCCGATGCGAACTTTATTTTCCAAAGGACCCATATTCGAACGGTCCGACTTAGGATCCATTAAGTTATCTTGACACTTCTCAACTCGGGGATCACCCACTCGCGCTCCTACGCATTAAGGACTTCTTCGATAATATTTTCACTCGTCATTTGGTCCTTCAAAAGGAAAATGCTAAGGTTATTACCACTCATTCTTATATCATCTTTAAATTATTTCTTGAAACTGACACTTGTTAGGAAAACATCCAAGCAATTTGCAAATTGAAACGGACCGTTGTGAAAAGCAATGCTGGAGTCAAAACAAAATATTGATAGGTCCTAAAAGTGATACCACCACTCTTCCATAAAAGTAAAGGACCGTCAAAGTGATGACAATCATAGGAAAGGGTCCTTACTCAATTTCAAAGATGCACAGGATCGTGAGTGATAAAGGGTGGAACACTGCCAATCTTCAAAATATTACACGGGTCTTCACCCAAATAGTTTAGAAACATGGGTTTTCGCCCATATGATTCAAACAAAACATGGGTTCTCACCCGCGCGATGTCAAATGATTTAAACATCCGACTAAGATATAAATCATGGGTCCTACCCAAGACAACATGAAATATAGACCTTTTCCAAAATAATGCAAAGGTAGAGGTCTTTACCCCAAAAGCACGAAGAGCAAGGGTCCTCACCTCAAAAGTGCGAAACATGGATCTTATCCAAAAAGCGCAAAACAATGGTCCGCACCATATTTGTTGAAAACGGGGGACCTTCCCTAAAAACTTCATCACTCATAAGGGTCCTAATTCAAAAAAGACCTCAAATTGGCGGTACAATCATCACCTCCTATAGCGGTACTAACCATCTATGCACATCGCGATAACAAAAACCAAGGGTCCTCACCTAAGCGTGACACAAGGTCTAGAGGAATAAACTCTAGGCCCGTACCACGAATTTGTAATGTGAAGCCTCACCAACATGAGGGTGTTGCTTCACTCTACATGCAAGTAACATGAGGCCTCGTCCCATACTACAAAAATGTTACACAGACTCTCACCAATTTATTCAATGTATCATAGTTCCTCCAACTATATTGCATTTGGTCTTAGCTGTAAACAAATTTGGTTGTTTCATCTCGCCTAGTGCTTGCTTGTAGACCCACATGGGGCAAGTGGAGGCTAGCTGGATACACAAATTTATGGTACCATGGTATCTAAGTCCATACTACATCTAAGAGGTCCTTGTTCCGCGGGTCATAGGCCTCACTTACCCAGGGACCGCCGACCAAAAGGGTGTTCTAAAGGCAAAACGCCTTCTTAGAATATTTACACCCATTCAAGTACCCCATTTGGGGGCAAAAGTTATGACTATCGGTCCGAACTCATTAGGAAAAGGTCCTATGATAGAAGATCTCTAGTTCAATAAAAAAAAAAAAATCTCTACCCAACATTTATTTTTCGAGCTATGTTGTTTGTAAAATAAATAGGGGCAACAAGGAGGGGACCTTGGAAATATTTTAAAGGTCTCATTCCTTTGGCAACAACCCCCCCGCAGCAAAAAAAAAAAAAAAAAAAAAAAAAAAAAAAAAAAAAAGTTCTTACAATAAATTATTGGACATAGGTCCATACGTGGTTTCTCACCAAGAATGGTGGACAAATGGGTCCTTGGTTTCTCACCAAAAATGGTGGACCAATAGGTCCATGGTTCCTCACAAAAAAAAAATAAAAAAATAAAGGGAGCGAACCTATAGGTCCGGCACCTCCCATAAGCAAGGGATCGGACCCATAGGTCCGGTACCTCCCATAAATAAGGGAGCGGACCCATAGGTCCGGCACCTCCCATAAGCAAGGGATCGGACCCATAGGTCCGATACCTCCGATAAACAAAGGAGCAAACCCATAGGTTTGGTACCTCCCACAAACAAGGGAGCGGACCCATAGGTCCGTTACCTCCCATGAACAAAGGAGCAAACCCATAGGTTTGGTACCTCCCACAAATAAGGGAGCGGACCCATAGGTCCGTTACCTCCCATGAACAAAGGAGCGGACTCATAGATCCGATACCTCCAAAAAATAAAGGGAGCGGACCTATAGGTCCGGTACCTCCCATAAGCAAGGGATCGGACCCATAGGTCCGGTACCTCCCATAAACAAGGGAGCGGACCCATAGGTCTGAAACCTCCTCCCATGAACAAATAAACGGACCCTTGAGGTCCTATGCTTCCCGGTGTTATCATCTCAATGTATTTACTCTATACAATTCAAGCAAAATAAAATAAAATTTTAAATATGCACAAAAACAAAATGTGCAAACAAGACAAGAAATCAAGAAACTATGAAGATCTTCGGGTCCGAACCATCTCGGTGGTACCACCGGCTTTCATCGGAGCGACGCTATCAACGTCCATGAAGGTAGCCACCCCCTTGGAGGGGGACCCATTGCTATTGACCCTCAAATCATCAGAAGTTTTGGATGGGAGATTAAAAATAAGATGGTTGTTGGAAATTGGAGGTCAAAGTCCAAGGAAGAAGAAGAAAATGAGGAAATGATCAAGTGAAGCAAAAAAAATTTCGGAGCCATGGAAATTTTCGGACCTATATAGCGTGCCTTTTCGGGGGTTGGCATGGAAGATTGAGTTGTTAAAAACACATCTCTTATAAAAAGTTCAAGGAATGTATTTTTGGGGGCAATTATGGGACCATGTATAAATTTTACATGGATCTATGTCACTCATTTGGAATGGGTCCGGAGAAAATAAGAAGAAGACATAAGGCCCCTAGACATTACATGAAGGCGGGGTGCCTTAAGTGATAGGACCTATGCTCTTATAAATCTAATGGGATCTATAGACAAGATTATATCAACTATAATATTAGGGGTATGAAACACCATAAATTGGAGGATCCATTGAACACAGAGTAAGGGAAACAACCCCCACACTCATGATCACTTAGGAAGGTTGGATGCTTCCAAGAACATGGATACATCCGAGCCTATGGATCTATCCGATCTAATCTCACGGACGTATCCGGGTTTCTATCTAATCTCACGGGTTTCTATCTATTCCTGAGAACCCGCTGAGGTATTTCCCAAATTAAGACCCACATGGGGCAAGTGGAGTTAGCCAGATACACAAACTCATGGTACCATGGCATATAAGTCCATACTACATCTAAAAAGTCTTGGTTCCACTGGTCATAGGCCTCACTGACCCAGGGATCGCCTACCAAAAGGGTGTTTTAAAGGCAAAGCGCATTCATGGAACATTCACACCCATTCAAGTACCCCACTCGGGGGCAAAAGTTATCACTATCGGTCCGAAGTCATTAGGACAAGGTCCTATGATGAAAAACCTTTAGTTCAACAAAGAAAAGTCATATGAAATTTATTTCTGAAACTAAAAGTCCGGAGAATGAATGGGGGCAACAAGGAAGGCACCTTTGAAATGTTTTAAAGGACCCAATGCGCATTTTTAAGGGATCGGGTCAATCCCTCATATAAGCAAGTTCAATGCATGGAAAAACTTTTGAAAAGCCCCTGAAAATTTCCTTAACATATATATGCCGACATGGTCGACCAATAGGTCCCTAGTTTGTCACAAAAATGGTGGACAATTATATATATATAGGTCCATGGTTCTTCACCAGAAATGGCGGACAGATTGGTCCGTGGGTTCTCACAAGAAAAGGAGTGGACATATGGGTCCAATACCTCCGGCCAGTGAACAAATGAGCGGACCCCTCGCTGTATACAATGAAAATGAGCGGACCCATTGGTTCGATACCTCCTATGAAAGATTGAGCGGACCCCCCGCGACAAAGAAAAAAGGGAGCGGACCTATAGGTCCACTACCTCCCATGAGCAAATGAGCGGACCTTCCGAGGCGAAGAAGAAAGGGAGCGGACCTATAGGTCCGATACCTCCCATAAGAAAGTGGGCAAACCCTTGAGGTCTTATACTCCCCGGTGTGGTCTCAATGTGTTCACTCCACACAATTCTAGCGTACAAACAATAGACTACAAACATTCAAGAAAATAGAGCTTGGAAGATACTTCATGAAACACAATAGTACCTCGAAGCATAAAAGATAAGTAGTGGCCCCAACAAAAGGTTATAAAACACCACAATACGGCCCCAACGGCGATTAACAAAACAAACAGTGCAAATAAGACATAAAGCAAATCAAGGAGCCATGGAACCTTTTGGCTCAGACCCTTCGGTTTTTCTTGATGGCATCTTCTAGGGTGGTAGCATCGACATCAAGTGGTCTCATCGTCAACGAAAGGCTTCTCCTTAGAGTCATCATTGGTTGCACTAAAGTCAAAGTCTTTAAAAATCTTCGGGCCGCCAAGTAGAGCTTTTTTCAAAGCCATGATCTCCTCTTGAGCGGACTCATAGTGCGCACGAACCAGTAGCAAGATGGAAGATTAGAAGGAGTCCTATTAAAAAATACATCTCTTTCAAAAGATTTCCAAGGGATATATTTTGGGGGCAATTGTGGGACCATGAAATATTCTAGCATAGGACCATGGTTTATTCTAGCATGGGACCTATCCATTCTCATAAAGAAATGAGGGGACCTATCCATTCTCATGGGTCCATTGGAAAATGCATAAAATATAGGACCCATGATGTTAGAAGAACACGACCTATGTATTGAGAGACCTACAAGTTATGGACGTTGTGGGACCATAGATAAATTCTACATGGGACCTATGTCACATATTTGGAGTGGGTCCGGAGAAATTAGAGAAAGGCATAGGGCCCCTAGATATTACATAAATGAGGGATGCCTTGACTTAGATGATGGGATCTATGCTCTTATAAATACGATGAGACCAATAGATAAGGTTCTATTACCTATAACAAAGGAGGTGCCTTGACTCAAACAATAGAACCCATACTTGTGGAAGTCTAAAAGGGTCCCATGGACAAGGCGCCATCATCAACAACACCGGGGGTATGAACACCATAAAATGGGAGGACCCATTGAGCACAGAGCAAAGGGAACAATCTCCACATGCATCTAGGAGGGCCGGATGCTTCCAAACATATGGACACACCCAAATCCATGGAACCATCCGAACCCATAGATTCCTTCAAGCTCGCGGATGGGTTCATGTTCCCACCCAAACTCACGGACGCTTCCAATTGCAAGCTCACGGAGTTATTACTATACAAGCCACGACTAAAGGGACCTAAGAACTTCATGTTCTACTAGGAAACCAACTCTCATACGAATTAAATGGCTTGAATCCTCTCCAAACAAGGATTCAAGTATAGGAGTTCAATCCAATATGGATTATACTTCCCGGTGATTACAAGTTTAAATCAACTTACAATCCTAAGGCCATAGGGATTACATCATCTCCTATAAATAGACTCTCATAAGATCATTCAAAGGTAAGTAATTCCAAAGCTCTAAGCCAATGCTTTGAGTTGATAATTGATCTTGTTTTCTAACTTGACCGTCGGAGAGCCTTTGGCCGGCACCATACCGATGCCCCCTTACCTCCGAAGGTTTTCTATGTTTTCAGGACCGAAGATTTCTGGACTCAAGCTACTTGGAGATTTTGTGTTACAACAAGAGTCACTCGAAGCGAAAAGTTCTTGAGTTCGGCTCTCAATGAAAGCACCAATTGTTGTAACACGAAATCTCCAAGTAACTTGAATCCAGAAATCTTCTGTCCTGAAAACATAGAAAACCTTTGGAGGTAAGGGGGGCACCGGTATGGTGCCGGCCAAAGGCTCTCTGACGGTTAAGTTAGAAAACAAGATCAATTATCAACTCAAAACATTGGCTTAGAGTTTTTGAATTACTTACCTTTGTGTGATCTTATGAGAGTCTATTTATAGGGGATGATTTAATCCCTATGGCCTTAGGATTGTAAGTTGGTTAGACTTGTAATCACCGGGAAGTATAATCCATATTGGATTAAACTCCTATACTTGAATCCTTGTTTGGAGAGGATTCAAGCCATTTACTTTGTATAAGAGTTGGTTTCCTAGTAAAACATGGAGTTCTTAGGTCCCATTAGCCACGGGTGGTATGGAAATACCTTCATGAGTTTGCACTTGGATGCCTCCGTGAGTTTTGGGTGCATACCCGGATGTATCCGCGAGCTCAGATAGGTCCGGCCCCTAGGCACGGATGGATCCATGGGTTCGGATGTATTCCCGTGTTTGGGTGCATCTGACCCCCTAAGTGAGTGTGAGGGTAGTTACCCTTTGCTCTATATTTAATGGATCCTTCAACTCGTGGTGATCTATACATTTTGTCCCTTTGCATGCATGTTATTAGAGAACGTCCATAACTTGTAGGTCTCTCAAAACATAAGTCGTATTCTTCTAATATCATGGATCCTATATTTCATGCATTTTCCAATGGACCTATGAGAATGGATAGGTTCCTTCATTTCTTTATGAGAATGGATATGTTCCTTCATTTCTTTATGAGAATGGATAGGTCCCATGCTAGAATAAACCATGGTCCTATGCTAAAATATTTCATGGTCCCACATTTAATATCTGTCATTCTATTTTGATCAGACTGAAGAAGGTTATGCTATTTTAAAGAACTAAATGACACATTAAAAAGTTGTTCCAATTCAAACAAAAGAGAATTTTTCAAATCAAATTCAGGCACAATCAAATTTGGCATGAGACAAAATTTGTCGAAGTTTGTACCATATGTCTTGACACATGTTTTCCCAATGAGCATCTAAAAGTTTATGAGAATTTGCCACATCACAAAACAAAATAATTGTTACAAACAATTGCCTTAATTCTGAAGATGAAGCTGTGCTAACAACATTATCTAAAGCTTCAATTCATTCTTTGTCATCTCCCAACAAACCTAAAGATATGCATGCAAATTGATAGGACAAATGTTGAGTGCCATTAACAGTTTTGATGTGATCAAAACTAAACGCACCTTTTTGCAAATTCAAAATCATTCTCAAATAATACAATTCACCAGATGCAGGATGAACATAAGCTATTTGTCCTATACATTTTCCTCTCTGCCTAGGTTTCCAAATCTTATTTCAAGAATCTCAAGCAAATTTTGAAGGGAATTCTGAATAAGATAGTTGTCGTGCCTCAACATTATTTGCCTCAAACCAACTTTTTAACATTGTATCTTGAACACCTTGTCAATTAACAATTAAATCAACTGATTGATCACTGCTAAAAATAATATTTTGCTCTAAAGGCAAATGTATTGGCAATCGCTCAACAACAAGTTCTCTAGTACTAATGAGGAATATTTGAAACAATCTCCAAGCAGTTTCATATGGAGATATATATGTATCTGCAATTTAGGTAAACTTGTATTTCATCTTCTGGTTTGCCCTCAATAATTACTCTAGCTCTATCTAACCTTTGTTTACATACTTGAAAAGATATTTTGTAAGCATTGATTGACAACATGATTCAACATTAATGTGAGCATTGTACTTCAATAATAATTGTGAATTGTAAGGCACTACAAATCTATTGTCAATCTTTGTTCCATTTTTTATTACAAATGTTTCCACATTTTCACGGCATCGGTAGATAGGAAAACCATTTGGTTTCAAGACTATCTCACTTTTAAATGGCTTTGGGAAAAACTTAGAACATTTACCGCCTCGCATGCAAAGAGATATGAAATCCAACTCTCCACAGGGACCATGAATCATAAATTAATTCACAATATCATAAAGAATTGGATCCACCGTCTTGTATAGTAATTCGGCAGAAATTATGCAATCTATATTTGCTGGAGTCGCACACTTATAAGCGTGTTCCAACCAGATCAATAGATGGCAGTAAGACAACCCTCTTTTATGGAACTCAATTGCACAAAGTTTTGTTTGCAATGAGGGAAAAAAAAATGATAGGTTTTATTATCTTTAAAAAGAGGAGTAACCTATCAAAGGAGAAATGATGGGGCCGATTTAATATTCACCTGCTACAACTTGCCCAAAAGGTTTCCCAGATTTGATGTAATCAATCATATTAGTTAGTATAATTTTAAATATCTATAAATAATGTCAGGTCTGTCTTCCGCTCTGTATCCAGGTTTTTTTATCAAGTTCTCTTAGAATTTCATGTCACTTCACATTACATGTAAAGATAATGAACAAATCAGGATTACCAAAATGTCTACAAATTGTCATAGCATCCTGATAATTATTGATTATGTTCCTAGCACTCGCAGTATATGAGCTTGGCAGTATGACCTTTTGTCCCACATTATCGGCATTAGTATCACCCTTTGAAATTGCATCGTAAATGCCTTTGAAAATCTTAGTCCTTAAATTTTGTTTTGATTTCTTCGAATATAATCTAATTTATCCTCTTCAAGTGTTGCATAAGTATCCACCAAAAACTGTTGAAACAGCCTCCCTCCCTTTAACAATGTACTAAACTCAAATATGTGTCCTGAATTTGATAAACTATAACGGCTCATAGGTATCATTTCTCTTTTGAGCTCACGACCTCTAAAAGATTCATTCCATTTGATCTCAGGTTGGTAATCATCTTCACCATAAAGGAAGAGAATTGGATATTGTAAAGACATAAATTTTGGGTGTAATTTTGAAATCATTTTTAAGTCTCCATCTTCGAATTCTACTGCAATATCTCTATTTGAATAAAAAAACCTCTATCTCCCACAATCAAACCACCAATCTCATCACATGTTGGATGTTCATACTATTAACTATCATTTGGTTTCTTACCCAACAGTTAGATTGTTACATGATTTAGACAATTTTGTTCAAATTTTTCTCTCATTGAGCGGAAAAGTTTTACCAATTCATTTGATTCATCAAACATCTTAATGAGATCTTATACAATGTTTTCATCCAGATTGTCATTTCTTTCATTACGATTAACAACGTTGAGGCGATTAATAACTTCATTATGGATATCGTAAATGGAAAGCTGACAAAATTTTAGGCATTCTTCTTCAGGTGGAAATGAACCATTAGATGATAAACTTGACCATTAATTTTAAAGATGTAAAGGTCCGGTCTATTATTAATTGAGTTATCAATTTTGGCTTTCATTGAAGTAAATGCAAACCTAGAATTATATGCTCTTATATTCTCTCTGAACATCAAACTTGTTTGGCTTTTAGTGGGATCAAGTAAAATGTCTAAAAAGGGTGGTGTTGGCTTTACTTTTGGGAGTTTAATTTTTTCTTCTTGACAACAAAAGAGTAAACAGAGGCTCTTTTTTTTTTTTTAGACTTTCTTTTAATACATTCTTTCAACCAAAAAAGTGCATCATAGTAAATGCACTTATAACTCTTATCACCAAAATCCACATATTCATTGACGATTCCTAAAGAGAGGGAAAATGTATAAAAAAATAAAACAAAGGGCAATTTGTTAATACCAAAACAAAAATGTGAAATTTGTAGTTAAATTTCAACAAAGAAGAAGACATACTATGTCTTTTCCTATAATGCTTGATCCCTATTGGTTTGATTTGAAGTGAATGAGAGAACAAAAGGTCGAATAGCAGAATCAAAATGATTTTGATGACAGCTCAAACTATCACAGTGACGGTCCACTTGATGTAATGTGATCTGATCAACTCTTTATAATCTATTTTTAATAGATTTTTATCTTTAATTTATTTTGAATTGCATTTATTTTTTTACATGCATTGGTAGAAGCAATGTTACACATATTTTTGACACCTATTTCTATACCAATTGAAATATTTGACCCATGGTCCTCCTCTGTTGCCAGAGTTCTCCCAGAAAACCTACCCCTCTTACACATTGATAGCTGGAAAAAAAAAGTATGCGACATATAATTCACCAAATAAAGTGATAAAAATGTCCAAGTAGTATACTATTTTAAAAAACAGAACACATGCATATACTAAATAGATACATAAAACGTATTAAATAGAAACTAACCTCTTGCTCAACATGCTAAAATACACAAATGAAGCAATTTTAACACAACCGCACCAAAAGTAAGACAGCAAAACCTGCAAGGTATACCATTTATTTCGTTAGAAGTGTCAAAATTGCTTATTATATAATAGACATATATCATCAACCAAAAGAACATAAAATTGCAGTGAAATTTAATGACATGCCATTTTTTCTAACTAAAATTCTTATTCATAACACCTCTCTTTAACATATGAGCCCTTGGTTTTTTCCCATTTGGACCCTTGGTTTTTTCCCATTTGGAGACAAAAATAAATCCACACAACCCAACAAATAAGAAAACCAATATCACAGATATTTTTGACACCTATTTCTATACCAATTGAAATATCTGAGCCATGGTCCCCCTTTATTGTCAAAGTTCTCTCAGATAATCTACCCCTCTTAGGCAACAGATTGAAAGAAATCATAAAGGCAAAAAAGAAGACACTCCATGAAAAATTCAGAGGTTAAAATTATGTAACACTGCCCACTCAAGATATCAGAAGTTAAAAAAAACAGAACACATGCATATTCTAATTACATTAAAAAATTGAAAGAATAATAATAAAATACCTAAAACCTATTAAATATATAGAAACTAACCTGTTGCTCAACACACTAAAATACACAATGAAGCAATTTGAACACAATCGTATGAAAAGGAAGACCGCAGAACCTGCAAGGTATACCATTTGTTTGGTTAAAAGATTCAAAATTGCTTATTATAATGAAGAGATACCATCAACCAAGAGATTTCAGCACAACAACAAACAAAAAAACATAAAATTGCAGTGAAATTTAATTATATGCTTTTTTTCTTCCCTTGTTCTCTAACTGAAATTCTTATTCATAACACCTATCTTTAACAGATGAGTCTTTGGTTTTTTTCCTATTTGGAGACAAAAATAAATCCACACAATGCAACAATAAGAATAAAAAAAGGCAAAAAAGAATACACTCCATGAAAATTTGAGAGATTACAAATACAGAGGTTAAAATTATGTAACACTGCCCACTCAAGATTTCAGAAGTTAAAATAATCATTGTAAATATGTTCATTAAAATTATGTAAAACAATCAAAATTTTCATGATGCTGCTGCTCTAGTAATGTAAGTTCTCTTTAGCATTTTGACAGTAACTGGACTTGCATACAACAATGGAGTCAATCAGAGCTAAACTTCCATTCAATTCACATCAAAACACACTTTTGTCAAACCTTGCATAACCAAACAGATTTTGATTATCCATACAGATTGTGATCAAATAATGGTAATATGGTGGGTTCAAAGTTAAGCACCCCCAACGCCACCCCCTTTTCACATCACTTATGATTGTGCTTACCTTTAGAATAGATTTGAATGTAAAAAAGCTTTTTCCCTTGTACGATGAATTATGACACAGTGGAGATAGGTGCAAATTGTTGTAGTCTACTTGTACCTTAGTTTACACACGGATTTTCTTTTATTTCTAATGTCATGTGATTCATGCTTCTTAGTTCTAGTGTCTCAGTTGTACCTTGTGCTTTCTTCATCTTGATGTATCTTATGTATGATAACTTTTCTTCATTCAAATACTTATAGTTTAAGTTATCAATTTTCCTATTACAAAAGCACTCGGTTTGACTATTACCAAGCCAATAAACCCATTGAGAGAACAAAAGAACCCCATAAAATCAAACATAATTCAATCCCCCTCTTTAAAACAGAGTACAGAGCAAGCCAATCCAATAACTTTTGTGAACACTTATGATCAGTCGCAAACCCACAAAATCAAGACTCATATAAAAAACTGCCACAAAAAAATAAAAATTTCACACACAATCCATTTATATTTGTTTGTGACATTATTATATTTACCAAAAAGAAAACAAAAAAAAGATCAAAATCAAAACGAAAATCAACAACAACAAAAAGATGAACAAACCCAATCAACCAACCGAGAATTGCATTCACCCACAATAAACACACACACCCACCATATGCAAATAAAAGAATATGAGAAAGATAGATAATTGAAAAAGAATACTTATTTGATCAAGAACAGTATGTAGCAAACGAAGGGACAGATTGCTTCCCACGATGCCAATCACAAATCAAGGGCGATGAAGAGGCCAGATCACGATCAAACAGTGAGTTCCTCATTGAGCTTCACGCTTGCGGCAACGTGCATCAATCACCAATAAAAAAAAAAAAAGGAAAATAAGTTTAATAAAATTTTTTGGTTGACCTTTGGTACACGATCAACTCAGGACTGCTAACCCAACAACCCCAAAATCCGGTTATAAAACCCAGCTAAGTGTGCCTCATTCAAACCAGAACAAACTTTTGATCTGGTTAGCAAACCATTGCCCACTCCCAGCTCCACGACAGCACACAGGCAAAAGCAGAAAGAGGGTGAATGACCAAAAAGGGCACACCCAACCACGCTATTCCCAGAATGGCACGCAGATAAAAAAAAACTGAGAGGGGAAACAAAAGAGAAGGAAAGCGATGGCACGAGGAGTAAAAAAAGGAAAAAGCAGGGGAAGAAGAAAAAATGATGCGAAATGACCAAAACGGCCTCCTAACCTGCGAAACTACACATCTAAGCGACCAAAAAAAGGAACGACAGGGACAAATCTATCTTTTTATGCAATAGTCTAAAAGCAGTAAATGTGCTACAGTCTAACAACAGTAAAAGCGACACTTCACGTTTACTATATATAGAATTTCTATATTGTTTTCTTGATTTCCGCCCAAGGAAGCCAGAAGTGACCTTTAGTCCTTTTTTATGTTGAGTGCTAGGTTGGGTCACAGTCAGACCGGTCCTGACCTAATCAAAATTGAAAGTGATTGATTTGTGTGATTGTACTTAAGTGTGACTTCTTTATTAAATAATAGCGTGACTCAGCCTAGGTTCTTTTCAAATCTCCAGGACATGGTTTTGTAACAAACAATCAAGAATTTGGATCGAATCGAAAGCAATTACGATTAAAGTAAAAGAGACTTGTAACAAAATTGTAATGAAAATAAAGTGTGTAAAATTCAACGAGATTGAACAAGAGCATAAATTAAGTTGCATAAATGTAAAGGAACAAGCAAAGTGCAAGGAATTTAAAGAAGACTTGAATTAAAAGGGAATTGAAAACATAAAACATACAAGGAACTGCAAGAAAATAAATCAATACTGTATGTTAGACTACGGTGTGCCTAGAAGAGGGGTTGAATAGACACTCACCAACTTTTCTCAAACTCATTTAGGTGATTAAATTATATAAACACAACCAAGAAGTAGATCTAAATTGCACAAGATATCAACAAGATTAAAGCAACTAGTTTGAGTAGGTTCATCACACACATAGAAGATAGCACATCCACAACATACACACACAACATAGATTTTTGTTGACGTATAAAAGGAAGCCTCAATGCTCAAAACAACTATGGGACCAAGCTAGGGATATGCACTAAGTAAATAAAGGGACATTTTACAAACTCATCACTCTCTCTCAAGTGACAACCAAACCCTTCCTAACCTAGCAAGCTAGCACAAGTGTTCCCTCGCTCATCAATTAGCTCCTACTATAGAGGGTGCTCGATCTTGAACTCTCCCAAGGCAGCAAGAGATGCAATGCATATGAAATGAAGCACAAATATGTGTGTGTGTGTGTGTGCGCGCGCGTGTGATACAGATGTGACTGTATGAAATACTCTCACTTGAACAGGTTTAACATGAATTTCCAAGAGTGAGATGGTTAAAATGACCAGAAGATATGCAAGTATAGATATGAGAAAACTCAAGCTCAATGCATATTAAAAAGCACACTATAATAAAATAAGAAGAGAAGACATACATAGTTGCAACTCGAGAGAAACCTATCACTATTTGGTTCAATTTTTTTGGGGGTCAAATGAACAAAGATTCCAGCTGTTATAAGGATGTATTTATAGGGAAACAAAAGCTAGTTGGATGACCTAAATGATCGAACACTCCAAATGAGAGATCACATATCTTGAATATACAAACAACATAACATGGACTGATGAACAAAGATAGACACTTAGATAGTCGATCAATACATTGGCCTAATGTATCAATTAAGTGTTCAAGAAAGTTTAGCCTATCAATGGAAGTCAGTGTGTTATTCAATGTCAGTGCATATAAAACTGTTTTGCAAAAGTTAAGTTTTAGACAGCTTGTGTATCAATATTCATATTTAGTCTATTAATTGAGCATGCCACAAATTCCTACCAGACTTGAATTTGATAGGCAAGTATGACATTATCAAGGATCACGGTGAAGAATGGCTGGTTAATATGGACACTAGCATATTTGGCAAGCAACTAAAGATGGTTACACACATCGATATCATTTATTATTTGTAGCTTGCCAAACTAAATCACTCTATTAATAGACAACTAGGGTCTATCATAAGGCACAATGTAAACTCCTTATCTCAACAACCTTCAATCAAAATAGTACTAGGGACTTCTAGGCATTTTTTTACTGGCTAAGGAAACACAAAGTGTCAATCAATAGAGAATTGGTTCTATTAATTGAGCATGCACACATATTATATATATCTAGCTATGAAGAACCAAAGTACGTGGCATGTATTAATGTGATAATGATTCCTAGTAGAACAATGACTAAGACCATTTACTTCTTACACTTTTAACCCATTATCAACCTCGCTCAATCTTTGCCTTTAGAAACAAGTAAGTCCAGTATTGTAACTTATGAAGTATTGTTTTTCAGGTAACATGTTTAGGGGGTGCGGGGAAGACTTATCCCTCTCATGGACTATAGCAACAACAACAACATGCTCCATTGAACCAACCCCATTGGGCACTTGAAAATTTACAAGAAAAAGTCTAAACTGGTAGAATGTAAAAAGATGAGATCTAGAAAAATAATAAAATTTTAAGCACAAATGAGTGTATGTGGTATATAGATAAGGAGAGATTATAAGAAAAAGTTTGTTGTTGACATCTTTCTTGGACTCCATGACAACTATATAATTTATTAGAAGTCATTGAAAGTCTATCAATCTTTATGAAAGTCTTTTATATAAATTCTATGAAAATCTATACAAGTCTATGAAGTCCACAAAAGTCTATCACTTAAAAAAAGGCTACAAAAGTCTTTAAAAGTCTGGATTGAATACACCCTATAAAAAGTCTATAAAAGTCTACAGATTCATTTTTGCTCACCAAGACGTATCACCCATCCATGATGGTGGTAATGCTCACCACCACCTTTTTGTAGTGAGCAAAAATGGACTTTGGCAAGAGAAACTCAAGAAATTATTTTGTGTAACTGATACACCGCTACGTGTTGTAATCAATCCAACGTGTTGTAATCAATCCAACGTGTCATAATATGAGTGAGTGTTATTAATACTATACCCTACTAATATAAATATACCGTCCAATAATATTTTTACACGTAAGATTGTTACACCACGTAACGATGTATCGGATACATCCAATAATTTTTCCAAAAACTTACTGCAGCCACATATACATTTTTTAACCTTAATAATAAGAAGTAGGGCTGCCCATCGGTCGGTTCAGATCGGTATTGGGGCTTACCAAACCAAAACAAAAAAATTAGGGATTTTTCGATTTCGATATTTTTCGGTTTCGGTATTTTTTGGTTCAGTAATTTTTTGTAAACTTCAATTTTCGGTTCGATTTCGGTAATTTTGGTATCGGATACTTTCGGTTCATTTTCGAGAATTCTCCGCTCACCTAACTACCCAACAATGAATTTCAACGATTGGAACCGTCCATATTTTTGAGCACCATTCAAAGATCACCCTTGCAAAAAATCAGCCAAATCGGAAAATGTTTAGCCAATATATTACTGTCAACATCATTTCAACCTTATCTGACAAACTGTATTTGTTTGCAAAGTTTGGAGGACCAAAGAATTATCGATTTGGCTGATTTTTTACATGGACGACCCTTAAGGATGGACCTAAAAAATAGACGGTTTCGATCATTGAATTCTCCGCTCTGTGGTGAGCGGGTGATCATTACTGTATATATATATATATATATATATATATGCATTACTTACCTAAAGATAAGGAATTAAATTTCAGATTTCGAAGAAAATTCAATAAAAATTTCTAAGATTTTTAAATTTCGACAAAAATTAGACGGAATCGACGGAAATTGCTATCAAAATATGAAAATTTTTAATGAAACTTTAACATATGTTTATTTAACATATTATCTACTAAATTGATAAAAAATATTGAAGAAATCAAATTATATAGTAGGTTTCATGTGATATAAGGTGAATATAATGCGCGTTGGAGCAAATACTGTTAAATAAAATTAGTATAATGAATAAACAAAATTAGTATATTTTTTATACTGTATAATTTAATTATACACTAAAATCTAAACACTAATACTCTATATATTCTATATACCCTAATACTCTTTATACTCTATAATCTATACATTAAACCCTATATACTCTATATTCTTTAGGATACTTTTAATTATTTTTTTATATAGAAATGTATTAAAGTTAAGGTTTAAAATAACTAAACGAAATCTCAAATCTTTTTTTTTTCTTTCCAATTGCCCAAAGGCCCCAAACCCCCCTCCTTTTTTTTATCTTTCCTTCCTTTTTTCCCGTGCCTCTCACCTAGCCAAGCTTTGTCTTCACTAAGTGTAACAATCCAAATTTTGGCTTATGGTAATTTTGTTACTTAAATTTTTCAAATTTGTTTTAAGGTTTGTTTAAAGGAATTAGAAATTTCTTTAAATTTATTTTAACTAACTTAGACCTTTGGTTGTGGTTCTAGAGCTTAGTTGTGTGGAAATGAATTTTAGAAAATGAAAATTCAAGAATTTGGCGATTATTTTTTTTTTTTCAGAATTAAATTATAAGAGTAGGATTTTTCATAATTTTTTTGAAAGCAATTTGACTTTTGAGGTTATAGGAAATTATTACTCATCAATACGAGTCCGTAGAATTTTTCGGTGAATTATTTGGAGTCTCGAGCTATTTTTGGTGAATTTATGAAGTTAGAGAAAATAGAAAATATGAAAATTTCGATAATTTCAATAAATTTCGATAATTTCAATAAATTTCAATAAACTTCGGTAATGGGATAAGACATTACGGCCCGAAGTTGCTCGGTAATAGGTCTAAAAGAAATAAAAAAATCGATTGGTCCCTTGATACCTCCGAAAGCATAAGACATATCTAAAGCACGGACCAAAACACCCGAAGATGATGCATCTGTCTCAGGGACTCGGAACCTTGGGGACTCCAAAGAAAAATCCGATTAGCAATTAGCCCTGGGGGCCCAAGGTGAGCAAGAAGACATTGAAATCGACTTGGACCCTCAGGATAGTGAACCCAAAGGGGGCAAGGCAGAGGAAGAGGTACAATTAATTGAATTGGACCCTTTGCTACCTGAGAGAATGGCAAAGATTGGATCCCAACTTTCCAAGATAGAAAATGATCAGTTAATAGCGTTCCTACGGGAAAATAAGGATGTATTCGCGTGGTCCGCTGGGGACATGCCCGAAATCGATTCGAAGGTTATATGCCATAAGCTTATGGTGGATCCAAACTTCAAGGCGATAATCCAAAAGAAGAGAAACTTTGCTCCAGAACAGTCTGCTATAATTGAGGTTGAGGTAGATAAACTCAAAGCCGCTGAATTTATGGAGGATGTATACCATCCGAATTGGTTAGCCAATGTGGTTTTGGTCCGAAAGAAAAATGGCAAGTGGAGGATATGTGTCGACTTCACCAATTTAAACAAAGCATGCCCAAAAGATAGCTACCCCCTTCCATGGATTGATCAACTAGTGGATACAACAGCGGAACATCAACTTCTTAGTTTCATGGATGCAAATAGCAGCTATAATCAAATCAAGATGTATGGGCCGGATAAAGAGAAAACCTTATTTGTCATAGAAAGGGGGACCTATTGCTATAACGTGATGCATTTCGGGCTAAAAAATGCGAGGGCAACGTATCAACGGCTTGTGAACAAAGTCTTTAAGGACCTTATCGGAAAAACAATGGAGGTATACGTAGATGACATGTTAGTAAAAAGCCTACAAAGACATGACCATGTAAAGCACCTTGGGGAGGCATTTGAACTTTTGCGAAGGTATAACATGAAGTTGAACTCGGAAAAATGCACATTCGGAGTAGCCTTCGAAAAATTCTTGGGATATTTAGTAACTCAACGAGGTATTGAAGCTAACCAAGACCAAATAAGAGCAATCATGGACATGCGGTCCCCTCGCACTGTCAAAGAAATACAAAGTCTAATGGGCCGTGCCGCCGCCCTAAGTAGGTTCCTATCAAAATCGACGAATAAATGCCGCCCTTTTTTTCAAGCATTGAAAAGGACTGAGGGCAGAATATGCAATAAAGAATGTGAAACGGCTTTTCAAGACCTAAAGACATATTTAAGCTCTACGCCTTTATTATCCAAACCCTCTGCAGGGGAGGACCTATACTCATACATGAGGGTATCCAGTTCGGCTCTGGTCCGAGAAGAGCAGCAGGGGGCACAACACCCGGTATATTACATGTCAAAAGCTCTCATCGACTTAGAAACTAGATATCCAAAGATGGAAAAATTGATTTTGGCTTTGGTAAGCTATGCTAGAAAGTTAAGGCCATACTTCCAAACTTTCAAAATCATTGTACGTACGGACCGATTACCCGTTAAGGACCATTTTTCACAGACCGGATGCATCCTCGCGGATAACAAAGTGGACAATTGAGCTAGGGCAATATGACATAGTGTACCAACCATGAACGGCTATCAAGGCACAGGTTCTAATTGACTTTATTGCCGAATTTACTCCCCCTGAAACGGAATTGTCGGACCCAATCAACCCAAATTCAAGGTCGAACCCAACAGATCCTTATGTGTGGAAGCTTTACGTGGATAGGTCCTCCAATAGCAAGGGGGCAGGCACCGGCCTAGTTTTACGTACTCCGGATGGATCCATAATGGAACAAATCTTGATATTAGGATTTCGGGCAAGCAACAACGAAGCCAAGTACGAGGCTCTATTAGCAGGCTTAAGACTAGCATCTGAACTCACTACCTCAATTAGGCCAAGGATCTCCTCCAAAAGTTTCAAGAGTTCACACTCACACAGGTCCCTCGTAATCAAAATGCTCATGCCGATACTCTGGCAAATTTGGGATCTTCCTTAAACTACCAACTTCGTCAGACCATTCCCGTGAAGTACTTGAAGGAGCCGAGTGTTCGTAAGGAGGGGGCTCCATGCCTACCTATAGCTCCAGCACCTTGTTGGATGGATCCGATCATTGATTACGTAAAGAATGAGACACTACCCCAAGACCGTGCGGAGGCTAGAAAATTACATTTAAAGGCGGCACGGTACGTGGACCATAATGGCAAACTCTATTGTCGGTCATATTTGGGACCTCACCTCCTTTGTCTCCACCCGAATCAGGTACGGTACGTTCTCGCAGAAATCCACTAGGGTAGTTGTGGAAATCATATCGGGGGTAGGTCCTTAGCACAAAAAGCCCTAAGCAAGGGGTACTATTGGCCAACAATGCACCATGATGCAAAAGAGTTCATACAAAAGTGTGACAAATGCCAAAGGATTGCCATCATCCCAAAACAACCGGCAAAAGACCTAACCCCGCTTCGATCCCCTTGGCCGTTCATGCAACAGGGCCTCGACATCGTCGGACCCTTGCCAAATGCTACCGCCCAAAGAAGGTTTTTATTGGTTGCTAACGATTATTTCACAAAGTGGATTGAAACTGAGCCCCTTGCAAAAATTTGAGATAAGGAGGTAAAGAGATTTATATGGAGAAGCATCATTTGTAGGTTCGGAATCCCTCAAACTTTGGTGTCCGATAACGGCCTTCAGTTCACAAGTGCGGAGATCATTGACTTTTGTAGATCTTTGAACATCAAGAACCTAATGTCAACACCCCGCTACCCTCAAGGAAACGGCCAAACTGAAGCCTCCAACTAAACTATTCTTGACATGTTGAAGAAGAGGTTGGAAAACGCCAAAGACAAATGGCCCGACGAATTACCTAGGGTCCTATGGGCGTATAGGACCACCAAGTGGAGACCCACATGAGAGACTCCTTTTTCTTTAGCATTTGGAGTGGAGGCTATCATACCGGTCTAAGTTGGGATATGAGCAATTCGGTACTCCATGGCAGAATTTTGACGTGAATCAATCTCTAAGCGGTAAGACTCAAGTTCGGCTTGGTCATTCTCTTTGGCATCTTCCATGGATTCGATGTACCTATCCATCATGGCTCCCATCTACACAAAATAAAACAACAAAAATATCATTCCAAATAAATTGACAACATATCTAAGGAGCCCAAAGCAAAGAAATGGTTTTTGGGAGAAAGAATGGAACGTACCGAATATCTAAGTGCATATAACTTTTCTTTGGTTTTGGCGACATCATACCTCCGCAGCTCGGAGACATCGAGGGGGAGAATGGACACTTTCATTAAGGCCAGAGCCACCGAATCATCTGATAAGCCGAAGGAATCACATTTCACGGCCTCATCCTTTATGAAATTGGGGCACCAAACCTTTGAAGAATGAATGTGAGGATGAGATTGGATGGGGGAGGCATCGCCCACGAACCCTTCGTCATCTTTTAAAGGCGACGAGCTGGGGGTAACATTCTCATATGGACCGTCTAACCCAAATTTTGGAGGACCATCTTCAAGCATAAGTGCAGGGGTACCTTTATCTTCAAATTCGTCCGCTAAAGGACTATTCTCTCCAACGGGACGACCATTGTTTGCATTAAAAATGATGTATTTCTCCAGTACTTCCTTTCTTTTTGCTTCATCGACCCCTTGTTTTGGCTTTTTGATAGGGCCCATTTTCTTGCTATTCACATGGAAGGGTGGTATCATTAATTCTAACTCCAATTTTGATGCCATCACATGATCCCTCAGAATTGTTGGAAGCCAGACTACTCTTTTTTCCTCTTTTCCTTTTCTCCCTCACTTCCGACAAGGATCCCATTAAATCAAATTGGGGAACAAGCATCTCTGCCGGAATGTCACGCCTTGACAAAGGGGTGACAGAGTCTAACCCGTCAGGGGCATCACGGTCCGAATGCAAGATCCATCTAATGTCACGATGTTCCGAACTCACCACATGATACAATAAATCAACAAGGTTCGCCTGGTAGCATTTCACAAAGTTCAATCCATCGAGGTCCATTACACCCTCCAGATTGAAAGTAGATGGGACCGGAGTGTCGTACCCATCAACCACGTATCCCCAACTTTCGAAAACAATCACTACATTATCGGTGTGACTCCCATCTTTACGGTCTAGAATGGTAAAGAGATTGGGCCGCTTGTTAATGGTATCAAAGCTACAAGGTTGTTGTTGTTAATCATAGTCCCTGTGACATCGGAGTGGTCTTAATCCACCGATTACAAACATTGATCGACAACAATTAGCTCTTTCTTTCAGTTTGTTCATTTTACTTATTTGTTGGGGGGGTGGAAGTCCGTGTTAGCCGAGGATAGGCATTGAGGACGTTTGACACCGTTGAGAACTCTAACATTTCGTAAAATTCCATTCTGTTTTAAATGGCTAATTTGTTTAGATCACTGTCTCGTAAGTCGAATGGATCTAGATCCAATGATGTTATGAGGATTAAAAATGTAGAAGAAGTGGTAATCAAGGATTATGAAAAACAGTTGCAAAACTGGAAAATCCCTAAAGTTCCAATTTATGACATTTATAGGAAAGGATCTTTCTCTTTTAAAAGTGATTACGTAATTAAAACTTGTGAAAGAACAGTTGCTATTTCAGATACCCATAAAAATTTCCAACTATTTTCACAAGAGATGTTAAAGGAACATCAAAAAAGAGATTTTAAATATCTACATATTGGGTTAGTCCAAGTTGCAGTAAAACCTTTAACTAGAACTGGACTAAAAACCTCTGTTCTAATCTGTGTCAAGGATTGCATGCATAATACTTTCTCGGATTCACTTTTAGGAGTAGTGGAATAATCACTCTGTGATGGACCAGTATTCTTTAATTGTTTTCCCAATTTTTCAATCTCACTTGAAGATGAAGGAGCCTTAAAGGCTTTAACCTTGAACATTCAAACCCAAGGGTATGACATGATTCCAGGTTCACAAAACATGGCAGTCGTTTATAGAATTTATTATAAAGCCATGAATACTCTATGTCTTGAGGCACATAATTTGGAATCCAAAGGTAAGACTACCCTTTTTCAAGCAAATTTAGGAAAAGCTAATGTGGTAGTTCCTAAAACAATTATGTGGAATGACATCTCTCTCTCTAAAAGATGGACTCTCCAGAATCATGTACCAATCAGGCCACTAGAAAACCAAGAGGTAAATCAAATCATTGAACACCAAGATGGAGCTGTAGAAATAAGGTTTTCTTCTAGCAAGTCATCAAGGATTAATAGGGCTAGCACAAGCTCAAGAGGGGAAAGTTCGAGAATCCCGAGTGCTAGAAATTCTTTCGTGGCAAAGACAGAACATGATAAAATCATCATGGGAGGATTAATGCAGTCTGACAACCAGGTTAGCCAGCCATGGTACAGGGTGAAAACACCTAACACAGAGGCCAGTGAGGCCAGAGCAAATGAGGTTAGAAGACCTCAATCACCAACTTTCTCAGATTTAGAAGGAGAATTCTTTGTTAATATGCTACAGGAAGAAAGACCTTTTGATGTGGATCATGAGCTCTTAAAACAAGAATTCATGAGTGAGAAAAATAGAAAAAAGAGAGAGTGGTCTGAACAAGCCTTTTGCTCAAAACAAAAGGAAATCTTGCATAGGGCTTTTAATGCCAATATATCAAGGCATAGAAGGCACATAGCTTTCTTTGTCTGGTTTGAAGTATTTGCAAGAAGGAATAACTTGAAAGAATATAACCAGGTAATTAATACCTTAGAAAGCCCTTTTAAAAATTACCTAACTAAAAAAGGAAAGATAGTTAGGTCTATACATCCACCAGCAAAAACCTTAGAGATAAATGGAGGACTTGCTGCTCCTTTTAAAAGTGATGCTATGTCTAAAATAGACAATGTCACTATAGAGCATATTGGAAATGTCTTGTCCCAAGGAAATTACACAAATCTTTATCTCCAGTCTTTAGGGGCCCAAACCTCAAGAATTGAAGACTCTATAAACAAAATCTGTCTTAAAGAAACAAGAACAAAAGCCTCTACTTCCTCTAAGATTACAAGCCAAGAAGTCATATTTAGGCCACCACCAGCATTAGAAAATTATAAGCTAAAAGCACCAATTACTTCTAATCAACAAAAGGATGTGATGAAAGAAATACTTGATAGATTTTCTAAATTAGACATTAAGAAGGATTCAGAGAAGCTATCTAAAACAGATGGTACAAAAAGCATGGTAGTAAATGTTCTCTCCAAAGAAGGAGAGGAGGAAGAAGAAGATCTTGAACAAGTCTTCTTAAGCCATCCAGAGGATTCTTCTGCTCAGGTAAACAAAATTAATTTTAAAAGAAATCCTATTCCTATGGCTTCTAGCAGAAATTATTATCACAGGCCAACACCTGTTGACACTGCCAGGTTCGATGCTGGGTCCATCGTCGAATGGAATATTGACGGACGGACAAAATATCAAGTCATAGATGTAATAAGACAGATGTTGATGTACGCCACAGTAGGAAGGGCAGCAGGAAACTCTGAAAGTCAGGTAGCTTCTGCTATCGTAATAGGGTTTTCAGGGCAACTGAGAGGATGGTGGGACTTCCTACCAGAACAGACCAAAAATGAAATTTTATTTGCCTAAAAAAAGGTAATAAAAACTGAACAAGGAAGAGAAATGGAAAACTTTCAAGAAGATGGGGTAAATACTCTTGCTTATACTATTACTCTTCACTTCTTAAGGTCTATAGATCTTCAGCATGAAAGGTCTAGAGAAGTCTTAATGAATTTAAAATGTCCAACTTTATCTCAGTTTAGATGGTATAAAGATGTTTTTCTTGCAAAAGTTTATACCAGGTCTGACTGCCATCAAGACTTATGGAAGGAGAAATTCATCTCAGGTCTCCCCCCTTTGTTTGCTGAAAATGTAAGAAATAGACTTAAGGCTAGAAATGGGGGGAATATCCCCTATGGACGTCTAACCTTTGGCCATTTAGTTTCAGAAATTTGTGCAGAATGATTGGCTTTATGTATGGATATGAAACTAAAAAGACTTTTAGAAAAAGAAAAATTTTCTAGAGGAAAAGAAATGAGAGATTTTTGTGAACAATTTGGGTTTTCTAAAACCTCGGATCTTTACAAAGGAAAAACCAAAAAATTTCATAAACATAAGAGGTTCTCAAGGCAAAGGCCAAATTGGGCTAAAGAGCCTAAAGAAAATAAATTCTTAAAAAAGAAAAGGTTTTCAAAAAGAAAAAATTTTAAAACTCAAAAACAGCCTACTTGTTTTGAATGTGGAAAAGTAGGGCATTATAAAAATGAATGCAAAGTAAGAGAAAAAATTAATAGACTACAGATGGATGAAAGTCTAAAAGAAGAACTTTTGAATATACTTCTAAAATCAGAAGAATCTTCTAGTGATGAGATTTTGGGTCTGGAAGACAGCACCGAATATGAGTACTCAAGCTCAAGCAACCAAGACTCAGCAGTTTCATGTATCTGTAAAAAGGTAAAACAACTTGAGGTAAATGTTTTAACTAGTCAGGATAATCTTTTATTAGATCTAGTAGATGAAAAAGAAGATCTTGCCCAAAAAAGATTAGCTTTAGAACAGTACTTAAGAACGGTAAAAGAACCACAAAAAAAGGAGAGAACGTACTTTTCCTTCTTCAGTCGAACCCTACAATTTCCAACATATAATTGATAGGATAGAGACTTCCCAAAAAAGGGAAGCAAGGGAACCTTCTATCTCAGATCTAAAATAGAAATCAATGAGATAAAAGGAGAAGTCAAGGATCTAAAAGGAAGAGTTAACATTTTAGAGCTAACTGAACTTTCGGAAAGGTTCGAAGAACAAGAATTCGAAGAAGAATTCTCAGGAGAAATAGAGAATTTAGGAGGAAAAACGATGGAACATCCTAAACCAGAAGACTTAGCTAATCTAAACCAGATTAATCAAATTGATAGGGTATTTTCTCAAAGATGGTTCGTTGAAATAACCATTTTAATTGGCCAAAGTTATGAATTTACTACTATGGCTCTTATGGATTCAGGAGCATATCTGAATAGCTTAAGGGAAGGTCTGGCCCCGACAAAGTTTTTCTCAAAAACAACACAGACTCTAAATGCAGCAAATGGAGAAAAGATGAGGATAAATTATAAATTATCAAACGCGGCAGTCTGCAACAAAGGAGTTTGTCTAGAAACTCCTTTCCTATGGTAAGGGATCTTTCCCAGAACTGCATATTAGGTACTCCTTTCTTGAATATGTTATATCCAATGCAGGTTACTAATGAAGGAATACAGGCCTTAGTAAGTGGTTCCAAAGTTTACTTCCAGTTTATCCAAGAACCACAGGTCAAGTTCATTAATAATATTAAAGATAAAATAGAAAAGAAAGAGAGGTTTCTTTTCTCTCTAAAAGAAGAGGTTCAGCATAAACGAACTGAAGAAGTTTTAAAAACTTCTCAGGCCCAGGCCCAGGTAAGAATCATAAATGAGATTCTTAAAAAAGAAATTTGTGCTGAGTTACCTAACGCTTTTTGGAACAGGAAAATGCATGAGGTATCACTACCTTATGAACCAGACTTCAGGGAAGCCCAAATACCAACTAAAGCCCGGCCTATTCAAATGAATAGCACACACTTAGAACTTTGCAAGACAGAGATTAATGATCTCTTAAAGAAAGGCCTTATAAGAAGGAGCACATCTTCATGGAGCTGCCCGACCTTTTATGTAGAAAAGGCTACTGAAATAGAAAGGGGTGTACCCAGGTTAGTTATTAATTATAAACCTCTAAATAAAGTCCTTAGATGGATTAGGTACCCATTACCTAATAAAAAAGACTTACTAAATAGATTATGTAATGCCACAATTTTCTCAAAATTTGACATGAAGTCAGGATATTGGCAAATACAAATTAAAGAAGAAGAAAGGTATAAAACTGCCTTCATAGTCCCATTTGGCCATTATGAATGGAACGTAATGCCATTTGGATTAAAAAATGCTCCCTCAGAATTCCAGAACATCATGAATGAAATCTTTAACCCTTATTCTTCATTTACAATTGTTTATATTGATGATGTGTTGGTTTATTCTAAATCTTTTGAACAACATGTTAAACATCTTAAGGTATTTCAGAAGATAGTCACAGATGCTGGACTTGTAGTATCAGCCAGGAAGATGGAAATTTTCCAGGTTAAGGTAAGATTTTTAGGCCATAATATTTTCCATGGAACCATAATCCCGATTGATAGGGCCATAGTTTTTGCAGAAAAATTTCCTGATGAAATAAAAGCTAAAACTCAACTGCAAAGGTTTTTAGGAAGTCTAAATTATATTGCAGACTTTTTTCAAGACCTTGCTAAAGAAAGCAAGATTCTGTACCAAAGATTAAGAAAAAACCCTACTGCATGGACACAAGAACATACTTGGGCAGTAAAAAGGCTTAAAACCAGAGCAAAAGAATTACCATTCCTCTCTATTCAAGGGATGTATTTTTGGGGGCAATTGTGGGACCATGAATAAATTATACATGAGACCCATGTCACACATTTGGAATGGGTCCGGAGAAAATTAGAGAAAGGCTTAGGGCCCCTAGATATTACATGAAGGGGAGATGCCTTGACTTAGATGATGAGACCTATGCTCTTATAAATATAATGAGACCTATAGACAAGGTTCTATCACCTATAACAAAGAGGGTGCCTTGGTTTAAAGAATATGACCTATACTTGTGAAAGTCTAAAGGGGTCCTATGGACAAGGCGTCATCACCAACAACGTCAGGGGTATAAACACCATAAAATTGGAGGACCCATTGAGCACAAAGTAAGGGGAACAATCACCACATACATTTAGGAGGGCCGGATGCTTCCAAGTGTATAAATACATCCAAATCAATGGAACCACCTGATTCCATGGACCTACTCAAACCCACAGATGCTTCCAATTGTAAGCTCACGGGGGTATTACTATACAAGCCATGACTAAAGGAACCTAAGAAGTCTATGTTCTACTAGGAAACCAGCTCTCAAACGAATTAAAAGGCTTGAATCCTTTCCAAAGAAGGATTCAAGTATAGGAGTTCAATCCAATATGGAGTATACCTCCCGGTGATTACAAGTCTAACCAACTTACAATCCTAAGGCCATAGGGATTAAATCATCCCCTATAAATACTCTCATAAAATCACATAAAGGTACGTAATTCTAAAACTCTAAGCCCACTGCTTTGAGTTAATATTGATCTTGCTTACTGAGTTGACCATCAGAGAGCCTTTGGCCGACACCACACCAGTGTCACCGTACCTCCGAAGGTTTTTCTTGTATTTACAGAACCCATCGTTTTCAGAGTTTAACTACTTGGAGAATTCGTGTTACAACAATTTTTTTATAGTTGTTTAAAATATTAGTAATTTAATATTTATTGTATCATTAACATAATAGTATTATAAGCATATATAACTAAATTTCGGTAATTGTTTCAGTTTTTTTTGGTATATATTTTGATTTTTTCGATAATAATCGATTCAGTTTTTTTTAATAATAATTTTCGATAATCAGTTGATTTACCATTTTTTTTTGATTTTTTTTTGTTTCGAATTTTCGATTTTTCGATTTTTGAATCGTGAAAATCAATATACCAAACCAAAAAAATTCGGTCGTTAGTTGGTCGGTTCGGTAAAAACCAAACCAGGGCAGCCCTAATAAGAAGTCACGTGACTCTTAAAAAAACGCACTCCATTGATGGAGTACTCCACTGTATTCCGACCCGAGGATATGGTTACTTCACTTGGGGTACCAAAAACTGAAAAAAGTAAAAATAAAAAATGGAACGGAGGAATGGGCCGAAGCCGGAAAGAAAAAACGGCAGTGAAAGTAATCGGGCCCAATATAATTTGGTTTAGGATTTGATCATTTGAGAAGTGGGACTGGGAAGTGAGCGGAGAAACCAGAAAAGCAATAGCAAAGTAACGAAACCCTACTCATCTCCATCTCCATCTCCATCTGCGGAAACAGTAGTAATGCCTTCCTTTCCTCACCCCGGTTCTGTCACCATTTGCGAAATCAATCGCGACCTCAGTACGGACCTCTCTCTCTCTCTCTCTCTCCCCTTATACATTATACTGATATACTTCATATATAATTTACCTGCAGTCACTGCTGAGAGCCTATCGGACGATGGAGCCAAGGACACTTATGGAAAGATTCTTGTTAGTTATCAGTATTACTTACTTACTACCTTCACATTCTTTCTTTAATGTTTGCATCTATCTTCAGATTCTAAGTTCGTCGTTGTATGCATTGGCAGTGATATGATGTGACATTGGTTGGTTGTACAGGGAATGGTATTCAGCCCCGTTCCGTTTCATTCCGATCAGCTACTGCGGCGCCCACCGAGTCCCGACGACCACGACGCCCAACAAGTTGCATTAACAAAGGGAATTCTACAAACATTCCAGAGGATTCTCAATCTCACACCTCTCTTCCATCCTAATCAGGTCTGTTACATTTTCTTTTCTTTATTACTAATCACCCAATTGTGCACTTTTTTTTTTTTTTTTTTTCCATTTTTCTATAATATAGACATAATTACAGCTACAATGACCTCTTATGTATGGGCTTCTGGCAGAATCATCACCCTGGGAGTCCAGTTAGGCATTATCTACTTAAGAACACAAATATCATTTTGAACTTGAGAAGTTATTGTGCAAGACAATCAAATAGTCTAACATGACTAGAAGCCTTGATTAGCTCTGGCTGCTTAAGTTGTTAGTATGAATTAAATAACAATAACATACGTTTCAGAGGCACCACTTGTGAAGCAGGTGCATGCCAACTTGTAGATGAGAAAGTGGTAAAGTGGTAAAAGGCTTCTTAATTCTATGTCCTCAATTACTCAACTTGTAGGTAAACTTGTTACCAGAAGTTGATCTTCAAGGAGTGAGCTGGCACCAACATAAACATATTATAGCGTTTATATCTGGCCAAAATCAAGTTACAGTTCGCGATTACGAGGATTCAGGTTAGGTGTTTAACTAGTTATTTGTTTCAATGCTTTAAATTTTCTCTCTGCTAATTTTGTTGGCTTTTTTTTTTTTTGTTAGAGTTTTTCGTTTTACTTAATTCATATACTTGCCAATGAAATTTATACTTCATCAGAAGGGAAGGAGCCATGCATTTTGGTCAATGAGTCCCAGAGAGATGTCAAGGTACTTGAGTGGAGGCCAAATGGTGGGAGAACACTTTCTGTAGCATGCAAGCAAGTATCACAATTTCTGCACAAGATTTATATGTACATTTTATGTATTTATAGAGGTTATACCCTTGTAAGACTGAATTTTCTCTTAATATGGGATTTACAGTGGTGGAATTTGCATTTGGGCTGCATCTTTCCCGGGAAGTGCAGCATCTGTGAGATCTGGCACTTCGTCCTTCTTGGGAACTCTCTCTAGAGGTTCAGGAATCCGATATATTTTGGTGGATTTTCTTCAAAGTCATAACGAGGAACAGATTAGTGCACTGTCATGGAGTCCTGATGGAAGATATCCAAAAAATTTATATTCTGGGCTTCAATTATTGTTAAATTGATAAGACTCTGCATGGAAATGGAGGCTTTCTTGCAATTTAGTATTGTCATATGTATCTGCATATTTTATTAAAAAAATTGAGAAAAGTTTTTGTTTTGCATTTTGTTGCAGTAATCCGCATAAATTTACATGCTTATGGTGTTACAGTTTAGATACTCAAGCAGGCAAAAAGGCTCTGTTTTCATTGCTTTGAAATAGAGGATTTATTTTTAGATTAATTTTTACCCTGAGTTTTGTTCAGTAGTGCTAGTGCTATATAAGATTTCCTTGACGTGAACTCACGTATTTGGCATCTGGATCTTATGAGAGCTCATCATTTACCATATGGGATGTTGCTCAAGGTATTCATCATATATTACCCTTGATTACTACTATTGTTTCATAGTGAGTTCTTTCTTGGATGTTCACGTCACCAAAACTGTTGTGTAGCTTAACAAATGACCCTGACAAAAACCTTGCTACATGACTTTGTTAGCTATTAGATGATATTATTTTCTGGTTTTACTTTGTGTTAAACTTGATGTTTGTTTCTCATGATAATCATGCTAATTACATTACCACAATCGTTACTTGTATTTATTATTACAGTTGTTTTTTTTTGTCATTATTTATTATTACAATTGTTACTGATGAATATCATTTCAAATGGGAGATGGTAAAGGCTCCATTCAGAATTGCTTTGTAAGAGCCTGTATGTGCTTTTTTTTTTTTAGATAGGAGCCAGTTGTTTGTCTGGTAAATTTTACTAAGGTGCTTCGTTGTGTTTTCGGTGCTTTGGAAAAGAATTTTAGTAATTACTTTTCAAAAGCTGCTTGTGCTTGAGCAGATTATGAAATTATTGTGGGTCTTTCTCTCCTCCTAATCCCTCTATTCAGGACCTATTATTTATTTATGTTTATTTTATCTTTCTGATGAATGATGAGATGATTTCATTTTCTTGAAGCAGAAAAAGTAAACTCTACCTTGTGAGCTTTTTAATAAATTTATTTATATGCTTTCTCAGGGCTTGGGACACCCATTCGTAGGGGACTAGGTGGCATATCACTGCTGAAGTGGTCGCCAACTGGCGATTACTTTTTTTCGGCAAAATTGTACTTTCATCTTTTGAATTATTGCACTATGATTTGGTTTGTATTAAACTTAATTGAACATGGAACCAGTTTAGGATGAATAAGCTGATCATTCTGTTCTTTTACAGTGATGGAACATTTTATCTTTGGGAGACCAATACATGGACATCTGAACCATGGTCTTCTACTAGCGGCTTTGTTAAGGTAAACAAAAATGATATTTATATATTTTGTAGATGCATATTATTATTATTATTTCTTAAAGTGATGCATATTAAATTATTTCATAATTTGAAGCCCAGTTTTTTGAAAACCAACATCCTTTTATTGCTATTAATCGACGCATTTCAGGAGTCTTCCACAACCTCTACGCTCTACTCCTTGACCTTCATTAATTCCAGTTCTACATAAACCTTCATATTTTTGACTTTTCTTTCAAATTCCTCTGTGGTGAACAAGGCTTCCATAACCACCTTCTGAGTGCTTTGACTGGCACATAACCCTTTTTCCCTAAATGATTGTCATGTTCCTTATGCTGGTAGCGTGGAAAGTTTGTACTACCCACTTTTCGAGAAAACTTCGGAATTGCTCTAATTCTCACACTGATGTTCTGCCCATTACAATATAATTCCAATCCTGGTATGATGCCTTGAGTTTTTTCTCACTTTGATATGGGCTTCAAATAAACTAGATAAATCCTCTGCTTTTCCATCTACTTCTAAAAGTCCTCTGCAACAATTCCCAATTTTCTCCAAAATGTCTTTATACCATAAAAAAAAACTGGTAGCCCACCTATCCCAATCTGTAGTGAATTAAACCCCCTTGTGACCTTATTCTTTGATGTATTTAGATTTATAGCAGTTTTGGCAATAGGAACAAGTAGCACACAGAAAAAAACAGCAAAAAGAAAAACACACGAGAACACCAAAGATTTGTTATCGAGGATCGGCTAACTTTGCCTACATCCCCGTGTGATCTTTAGAGAATCACAGCTGCACTATGAAGATTAGAAATAGATTACAAGAGGTTATTGATGTAGTGAAGTAACACCCCCCGTGATCTTTTCTTTGATGTATTTAGGATTAGAACAATTTAGCAAACAGGAACAAGCAGCACACAGAAAAACAGCAAAAGTAAAACACACGAGAACACTAGATATTTAACTGGTTCGGGAGAACTTTTGCCTACTCCAGCTGTGATCTCTCTTGGATAGAAATCACTGCACTATAGAATTAGATTTAGTGATTACACAGACTTTTGAAACCCTAAAACTAACCCTAACCCGCTGCTTCCTCTATCTCTCCCTATCACTCTTGTGTTTCTGCCTTTCTTCAGAACTTATGAAGACTTGAGAAACTCCTCTCTTCTCCCTTGACTTTACCCTTCTTGTTACCCTTTGGTGTTTTTCCCACACACCCTTAACAAGGCTTGCTGCAACCTATTTACAAGGCATAGGCTGCATCTTACAAGTAAAAATACAATTAGGAAACCTATTCCTACTATAATTAGGGAATAAGCCTAATTACCTAATTCTAAACCTTGTATACTTAGGAAACCATTAGAACTACCTTTCTAAACTAGGAAAATTGTGTGCAAGTATTCTTAGTCTTCCTAGGTATGTACCCTTTCCTGGAACCAGCTGCAACTTACCTGTTTTGTCCTGTTTCCAGAAATTTCGACTAGCCAAACACAACAATCTCCTCCTTGGTGAGTCGGAACCAAGGTCATGACTGCTGCACCTTTGAGATTACCTTGACATTCTTGAAGTAACCTCGAAACAAACCTCCAAGAACCCTTCACCTTGGCAAAAACTTCTTGCCTCAATGCACCTTAAGTGAGAAGGTGCTCCACCTCAATCTTTAGTAACTTGAAAGATTGAGCAAGCTCAAACCAAGTTTGAACTTCTCCTTTGTACTTTCAATCTTTTCTACAACCCAAGATTCTCCTCACCTTTCGTCCCATAAACCCATTCATAGCCAATTTTCTCCTTGGATTTAGGAACTAACTTTCAACCGAAGTTTCTTTGTAGAGACAACCTAGCACTCATCCGATGTTCCCATTCCTTGCTCTCACAAGCCCTCTTGAATGTAGTCGGATTTGCCTTACTAGTCCTATAGTAAACTCTTTCCTTTTCCCACCAAGACTTGTGAGTTAGCTTGATGGTACTTTTGGGCCTGGACTGCCATGTGCTCCTTGGCTCCACCTGTTCTTGAACCTTTGTTGATTGTTTTTGCTGCCCAATCTCTTCAACCCTTGTGTTATGTTCCACCAGCTTGGAATTGGTCTTCACTTGAACTGGAATTTCTTTCATAATCACTGTGGTTGTTTTTATGGTTGCATCTTCCTTATCAACAATCAATCCTTCCTCATCTTTCTTTACTTCCCTTGCTGCATCCTTGAAGTCAAACCTTTGATGAATGATTAGCCAAGCAACAATAATGGCTTGCTACTTCTTCTTTAGCCGTAGCACTTATTTGATGGGGCTCTTCCTTTGTGAGATGCCCTTGCTCTCCCTTGTCACAATGCTCCTTGAGCTCAAATTCCAAGCTCTCTTTGGTAGACGCAACTGCTCCACCTATCACTGTAACCCCGGAAAGCTTGTAGAGATTATTAGATTGCATAACTCCTCTTATAATCACACTTGATCTTTTTGTGACTTTGAGCTTCCCTGCTCTAGAATTGAATGCATACCCATTCGTCTCTAGAGTTCCAAGAGAAATAAGATTTTTCTTTAATGTAGGAACATACCGTACATTACCTAGCAACCTAACAATTTCATCTTGCATCTTCACCTTGATTGTGCCAACACCATGAATCTTGCACACAGAGTTATCCCCCAACACAACTTTGCCACAATTTGTTTTTTCATATGTATAAAACCAATCCTTGTTTGCACACATATGAAAATTGCATCCGAAGTCCAAATACCAAGTATTGAGGAGTAGAAATACCTAAAGATACTGCCAAAAGCTCACCATCGTCGTCACTGCTACATTGCTTGAACTTGAGTTTTCAGCCCTTTTCTTCATCTTCTCCAGCCATATCTGGCAATCCCTTTTTTAGTGGTCTAGTGAACCACTTGAAGCAACCAGATTCGTCCTCGGATCCGTTGGATTTAGACCTCCCATTTTTACCAGATTTACCACTCCTTCCCTTCAAATGACCCTTCTCCTTGCCTTTAACATAAAGGCCTTGTGACTGAGTGCCTTCGGTTAAGTCATCTAGCTTGGCATATGACTGGAGGGCTTGCACAACGTCATCAAGCTTTAGAATCTCCTTTCCAAACATTAAAGTAATCCGGAAGTGCTTGAAAGAAGGTGGCAGGGATCTCAGTAGTATGATAGCCTTATCATCATCCTTGTAAACTTCTGTGACCTTCTGGAGATTTGCTATGCAATTCTGAAACTTGCATACATGATTTGCAACATCTTCTCCTTCTAGTCGAAGTCCGAATAGTTCATCCTTTAAAAAGAGTTTATTGGACACAGTTTTGCCCATGTAAACACTTTCCAACTTATCCCATGCTTCTTTTGCTAACATCTCTTCCGTGATATGAAACCTCATAGATCTTGTGAGGTGGATCTCTATTGAACTCTTGGCCTTCTTTAGAACCTTGTTCCATGCGTCTTCTTGCATGGTTGTCGGCTTCTCCCCAAAAAGTGGATCATCCAGATCCTGCTGCACCAGCACATTCTTCATCATCTGTTGCTAATCTGTAAAATCATCCTTGCCATCATATGGCTTCAAAGCAGGCCTTAGATCCCCTAAGTCCATGTTTCTTCCTCCTTTAGACATCGCAGAAAAACTTCAAGCCTAAGCTCTGATACCATTTGTAGTGAATTAACAGCCCCTGTGATCTTTTCTTTGATGTATTTAGGATTAGAACAGTTTAGCAAATAGGAACAAGCAGCACACAAAAAAAACAGCAAAAGTAAAACACACGATTTATACTGGTTCGGCAAAACTTTTGCCTACTCCAGTTGTGATCTCTCTTGGAGAGAAATCACTGCGCTATAGAATTAGATTTAGAGATTACACAAGACTTTTGAAACCCTAAAACTAACCCTAACCCGCAGCTTCCTCCATCTCTCCCTATCACTCTTGTGTTTCTGCCTTTCTTCAGAACTTATGAGGACTTGAGAAACTCCTCTCTTCTCCCTTGGCTTTTCCCTTCTTGTTACCCTTTGGTGTTTTTCCCACACACCCTTAACAAGGCTTGCTGCAGCCTATTTATAAGGTATAGGCTGGTAGCTTACAACTTTACAAGTAAAAATACAACTAGGAATCCTATTCCTACTATAATTAGGTACAAGCCTAATTACCTAATTATAAACCTTCTACACTTACAAAACCTTAGAACTACCTTTCTAAACTAGGAAAACCTTGTGCAAGTCTTCTTGGTCTTCCTAGGTCTGTACCCTTTCTTCGAACCAGCTGCAACTTACCTGTTTTGTCCACTTTCCAGAAATTTCGACGAGCCAATCACAACAATTGAAACCCTAAAACTGACCCTCTACCCGCAGCTCCTTCTTTCTCTCTCTATCACTCTTGTGTTTCTGCCCTTCTTCAGAACTTATGAAAACTTAAGAAACTCCTCTCTTAAAATTTTTAGACCTGCCAAGCCCTATTTATAGACTTTAGGGTTTAGCTTACATTGCTTGACTTATTAGGATAGCCTAAACCTTCTAGAATAGGGAAATAAACTTTCTTCCCTAAATCAACTAGGAATACACGAGAACTATTTCCTAAAGCTACTAGGAAATACTTGTGCACACTTTTCTATAGTTTCCTAAACTGATTAGAAATCCTAAAACCAACTAGGACTTCAACGAGCCAAACACAACACAATCCAGCCTCTCCGAAACAAAAACTGCTACTGTTTGAATTACACTGTCTAATAAAGTAAGAATTTCCTTTAAACTGTCTAATGAATTTCTGGTTACTTTGCCTCCCTCAACCCATCTTTCAATCGCCTGGCACTGCCCAACTCTACTGTTTTTTGATAGCTTCTAAGACTAGTCCTCTTAGTAATCTTGATAGCTACTGCAAAAGAATTCTTCTCTAAAAAATAAACACTATCTGTTCAAATTTAGAATCCCTTGCCAGATGCGTGAAGCTAAAGTTCCCCATCCATTTTCCACCCTTGGAACTCTTTCTCTTTCACACTCCCTCCTCTCTCTCTCTCTCATGGATCTTTCTCCCCTATATTGTAATCCCTCCTTCATGCATCTCATTGAAAAGCACAAAGTTACAATTTTCACTACTTATAATTGTTGTGTTTTTTTTATACCAGGGAGCATCATGGGATCCTGATGGGCGTATGATACTTCTCGCTTTCTCTAAATCTTCAACTTTGGGTTCCATTCACTTTGCTTCGAAGCCTCCATCACTGGGTATGCTAGCTTACTTTCAAGTTCTTATTTTTGAGCCAATTGACATGTAGTATAAGCCTTTTGATCTCAAATTGGGGAAACTACTTTTTTGGTCGCTGTGTTTTGGCCTGAAAACACATTTGGTCCTCGTGGTTTTAATTTTCCCAATTTGGTCCTTGTGTTTTATGTTGTTTGCAATCTTAGTTCAATTGTAACAAAACCCAAATTAAATTTATTTGCTAAAGAAATTGAGGCTTACAAAAAATTTTAGGCTTTGAACTTTAAGTTTGGGATTTCTTTGAATTCTTGTTTGAAAATCAAATTCAAGGCTACATACTTGATTCAGTCATTCTTGGGTTAAACTCGCGAGTCTAAACAAGTTATTAATTTCAATTTGAGAAAATTTTTCATGTTGGGTTGATTATGTCTTAAGATTGCAAAAAACATAAAACACAATGACCAAATTGGGAAAATTGAAAGCACAAGGACCAAATGTGTTTTTGGGCCAAAACACAGCGACCAAAAATGTAGTTTACCCCTATTTGTTGTTTTGTTGTCTTTTTTTTATAAACTTAATTGACTCGAAAAAATTGTAAAACTTAACAACTGGAATGGCATTTAGCTTATTTGGTGCAAATAGAACCTAAAGAAGTCTTTGGAAGTGCCATAATGAAGATGTGAGCCAACTAATTTCCAGATGGCGCAAAGGGCAGCTTGGTGCAAATAGAATCAAAAGTAGTCTCTGGAAGTGCCTTAATGAAGTTGTCAGCCAACTAATTTTGAGAGGGCAGAAATGGAGTTACAATTTCATATGTTTCCCACTTTAGAACGAATGAAATCACAACCAACTTCAACGTGCATTGTCCTTTTCTGAAAAACTAGGTTATCGGCAATCTGAATAGCTGTCTGTTTATTACATTATAGAGTTGGATCTTGTATTAAAATTCCGAACTGTTGTAGAAGATTTTTGAATGAAGTTTAGTTCACAAGCTGTGCCCATTATTGCACAGTACTCATCCTCAGTACTAGAGCAGGCTGCTTCTTACTCCTCAAAGTTACACTGTTACCCGCCCCTATAATGGTATAGGTGGTTGTTGGTCTTCTAGTTGAGGAGAACTTGTCCAGTCAGCATTAACATATCCCTCATTATGAAGATGCACTGGAGATTGATATGGGGTATTTCAGAATGTGTGTAGCTGCATTCATGTGAGGAACCTGTGGGTTGGGCAGTGATTGCATAGGAGGTATCCAGTTGAGTGATGGTAAAGTAAATTAACTTACCTACAAGTCTCCTATACATCTCAGGATCATCAATTAAGTCCCCAACATCAGGCATCAATTTCTGTTTTAGTCTCCTTAGGTGTGACCATAGGTGTTGATTGAAGATAGCCTTTCACTCCCAGTAATAACAATGCCATCCACATAGACAACAAAAATCACAATGCTAAGCTTTGTCTATTTGATAAGCACCATGAACTTGGCTTCTAGACTTGCCATGATTAACCACTACCTTGCTAAAACTTGTTGAGCCATGCTTGGGAAGATTGTTATGACTTGCCTTTTATGCACTTACATGTATTGTACCCAACGCCGACTAGCATTAATGGGTCCTAATTACAAAGAGGATGTTTAATTTACTTATAAATAGCTGATCGCATTTATAGACTAATAAATGTGTGAATGCGATGTGTGTACATCTTCTGATGCTTAATAAATGTCTGAATCAAAGTTTGGAAACAACAAAATTTTTACAACTTAATTGATGCATTTACTGGTAATGTATTCCTTGGACTGTGAAAAATCTCAAAAAACACTACTTGGGCTGCTGGAAAATGCTGTAAAGTCTCCTACATAGCTGTTCAATGTGCACTCAATCCAACCACAAAGATAGAGCTGGATTGTGTGTGTGATCTCTTTTGCTCATAAATCCTAAATGATCTGATATTGATGCCCTCATCAGTTCTCTATTGAAACATGAAATTTTATCATATTACCGTGCAACAACCTTATTGTAAAAAACAATAAGAAAGCTCATGTGATGAATGCAAGATTCTCATGTAATTACCAATTCCAGCTTCATATCAGCACAATAAAATGTATTTCAGTGTACAAACTATGCTATATTTGACAGATTGGTAATGAATTGTTTGTCATGTAGGAAAAAGGAACATGCAAAATGTGCTTTTCTCATGAATGTCAATATTTTCATGCTGGATAACAGCTTTGAGATGCCATCGAAGAAATATTTTCTTGATTTTAATGATCTTAATTTTTCAGATGCGCACCTATTACCTGTTGAACTACCAGAGATTATATCCTTAACAAACAGGTACAGATAAAATCATGTTTTTTATAGTTTTACATTTTCAATGGACTGTTGTATGAGTGTTTATTGAACAATGTTTCACTTAATGGGCTTTCTTTATCGAAACTGTATTATTATTACAATTATCAGTGTTTTCAAAGGCAGTGGTCAGGCGTGCGTCGGGGCAAGGCAGTGTAATCATTAGCATAAATCACAGAAAGTGTATGCCTTGTAGATGGGGCGGCATGAGGTGGCTGCTTAATTGCAGAGATGTGCGACTGGAAGGAAGAGAGGTGAATGCCTCTCAAAGAAGAAGAGCTAACTTTTTCTGAAAAATTTTAAACAAATTGTATCATTTTGTATCTTGTTTCTAAACTTTCTTGGCATGAGGTGGCTGCTTAATTGCAGAGGTGTGCAACTGGAAGGAAGAGGGGAATGCCTCTCAAAGAAGAAGAGCTAACTTTTTCTGAAAATTTTTAAACAAATTGTGTCATTTTGTATCTTGTTTCTAAACTTTCTTCCCCTCGTGTTTTACTTCATGTTTTAAAAGAAAATATTGTGGCGTTTTCTTGGTCAGGTTATAAACTTTTCTTCCCTTCCCTTCCCTCACACCCAATAGAAGCGCAAGCCCCAAATTGGGTTATTAAACCTGTATTCCTCCTCCCAACAGATGTGGGCCTCCCAGCCTCCCATCTTGGTCCAGTTCATGCCAGCTCGACTCTCTCTCTCTCTCTCTCTCTCTCTCCCCCTCTCTTCTTTTCTCTGTATCAATCTGAAGAAGGCAGTAGCTCCACACCTCTCAGCTTAGTTCTACTTTTTCATCTGTTCGAACTAGGTGTACAAGCACTAGAGTTAGAAAGATGATATTATAATCATGTTAATATATATAGCAAGAAGTAGCACAAGAGTAAGAAAAGATAATTATGCTTGAATGAGAATAATACCTTATTTTAATTATTTTATGTATTTTTGTAAATATAATAATTCAATACCCGAAAGCCTTACACCTCAAGGCTTATGCCTCACCTTGTGAGACATAAAACGACTTGCCTCCGAAAACACTGATTACTATTATTATTTTTTTCTCAGAATTTAGAATTCATTACAATATACAATTTTATTTGGCACTTGATAAGTTGGATGTTGGAAGTGAGTCAATTTGATATCTTCATTATCATTTTGATGGCATCCATGGTATATTTGCTGTAATGTCTGGAGTGTCTAGTAGCAGGGTAGCTTTCTTTATTGGTAGTCTTGACATGCTACATTTTTCTCGCATAATTTCAAGATTTTCTTGTTAATGATACCAAACAAGGAAATCGGAGATTGTTGTTTCTCAAAGTGCCAAGTTTAATTTCTGGTGCATTGCATTCATATACTTTTTGTGTTAATTTTCTTTTATTTTTGAGCAAAAAATCTTTGTAGGATATTATTTCAAATTACAGTTGCAAGTTAGAAAACCTCGGGGTAGATGTTTTGTAATAGATACCACTTGTACATGGTAATGTTTGTCCAAGACAGTTCTGATATGTTATCTCCTCCAGTCAGGGCATTGAGAAGATAGCTTGGGATGCTTCAGGAGAGCGGTTGGCTGTTTCTTTTAAAGATGGTGATGAATTATACAGGGGTCTGATTGCAGTTTATGATGTCAGAAGGACTCCTCTCATCTCTGCATCATTAATGTGAGTTGGTTATTCTTATTGCTTTTGTTGTAGTTGCCAATTATGTTTCCTTTTTGTTTTTATATTGGCCAAATGCTGAATTTTATAATCTATATGTTTAATTTAACTGGATAGCAACATTGCATATTACTTATGATGTACTCTAATATGAATACAGTGGGTTTATGAGAGGACCTGGGGACAATCCAGAGCCTATGGCATTTTCATTTCATGACAAGTTTAAACAGGGACCCTTGCTTTTTGTGGTAAGTCTATTCAATTCTGTGTTTTGTGCAAGGTTGAAAATATCGGTCCTCAAATAGTCAAATGTACGAATATGACGGATATATAGATATATCAAAATATCAGTGTAAGTCAATGAAAACATATAAGTTAGGCTCAAGTATTAAATTACCCACCAACTATTGGGTTTACTTATAATATTATATATATGGCATAAAATACCCTCCCGATATATCTTATACACTATTATATTAGTATTAAAAGTCTTATTTTACTTAGTATTATTGTATTAGAAGTTTTATTTTACTTAATATTGATAGTTTTTCTCTATTAAGTGTTTATATCTATTTAGGAGTTTTGTTTGTTTCAAACTGAATATGATTTAACTAGCATCAATAAAGATAAGAGTAAAGAGATTGACAACGTGGCTACATAATAAAGATAGAAGAAAGCTGTGCGTCTTGTCTAAACTATACAGAACACCAAAACTCGTCGTTTTATTGAAAGAAGGACATAGGCAAAGAGAGAAGACGTTGCTGTGTCTCTAAGATTATATAAATGTTGTCCCTGTCGTCAGGCTTATGCCTGAGACCCGACCCAGATCGCGCTGCTTGCAGAAATGGATATGCCTATGACCCAGATCGCGCTGCTTTTCCTTCTAAATTTGTCGGAATTTACTGAAATTGAGTGATACTGCCAATATATTGAAGATATTTCTCACAAGTGATTTAAATATCGGCATTTCAATTTCCCGATATCTCGCCCGATATTTCAGCGATTTTGCTGATATTTTCATCCTTGGTTTTGCGCCTTGTATTTTGAACTGTTATGCATTGTTCTTTTCAAATTGAAATTTCTATTACTTTATGGATTTGTAAATGCATATGATCTCCTTGCACTAGCATATATGATGTAGTTTCTAGTGTCTACAATTGTACAAAAATCTTCTTATTGAATCTTTTTTCTTTTTGGTAAACAAACAAGAAAATTAACCAAGAAAAGGCAAACCTCGTACAAAGTTTAGATATTGTTGTATTAAATTTCAATGTTTGCATGTGTTTTTTTTTTTTTTTTTTAAATGTGTTGTTAATTTGGCTCGCATTCGAAGATTTCCTGGTTCATGGGGGATTTCCATGGTATTCTAGGATGAAGTTAGGAGTCCAAATAGGTGTTGGAAGGTTATTAATTCATGGTGCGTTTTGGACTTCATTTTGGGCAAGTTTTGAGGTTTTCCTTGTGTATAAAGGAAACTTATTTCCTACTCAAAGTTAACTTTCTTCCTACTTTATCTAGGATTGTAATATAAGGCCTATGGTTATAAATAGGACCTTAGGGGCATAGAAAAACGTGAGAGAATCAGATTAGAGTGAGCAAGTCCTTAGGATTCTTGGGAGGCACACAATCTAGAATTGGTGAGATCAAGATTAGGTAATTAATCTTGGGTGAGAGATCTAGGGTTTTGGGAAACACTTTGTGAAAGGGTGTACAAGGAATTTGGGGATTGGGTTATGTGATTTAGTCCAATTGTAATCTTAATACTTATTATTCTCATAGTGAAGAACGGAGATCTCTCCCGGGGACGTAGGCAGGAATTTTGCCGAACCTCGTAACAAATCTCGGTGTGATTGTGTGTGCTTGTTGGTTTATTATTTTCTGTTTTCTTGGCTGTGTTTGTTATTTATCTTTCATCGAATTATTGCTTGTACGCCGTGACGGTGGGAATTAGGATTTAATTCTCAAACTACATCAACAAGTGGTATCAGAGCCAGGTTTCGTGTTCATCGATCGTGGTTCCGTGTTTATCGATCGAGGGTAGTTTGTCATGGCAACGGGAAGTAGTGGTGTTTCATCCTTTAAGGTGGAGCAATTTGATGGAAAAGGTAACTTTACTCTATGGCAAAAGAGAGTGAAGGATGTCCTAGTTTCGCAAGGCTTGGCACGCGCCTTGAAGGGAAAGGAAGAAGGAAAGCCGGCAAAGATGACAGATGATGACTGGGAAGACTTGGAGTGCAGGTGTGTGAGCACGATTCGGCTTTATATTGCTGATAATATTATCAACAATATAGATGAAGATTCTGCCCCGGAATTGTGGAAGAAACTAGAAAAGCTTTATTTAGCTCAGAAGTCTATGGCCACAAAGTTGAATCTGAAGCGGGACATATATAAGCTGAAGATGGAAGCGGGTGCAAATCTCATGGATCATATGAACGTGTTCAAAGGACTGCTAAATCAACTCGAAAGAGTTGGGGTAAAGATTGAGGAAGAAGATCGAGCCCTCTTACTTCTAACCTCACTTCCTGATACATATGACAACATAGTGGATATCTTCTTGTATGGTAAGGATACACTGAAGATGGAGGAGGTCGAGTCAACTCTCTTGTCTAGTGAAAGGAGAAAGAAAGTTGAGGATAAAGATTCCTTGTTTGTTGCTCATGGTCAAAGAGGAAGGCAAACTACCAAGGGTTCTAGTGATAGCAAGGCTAGATCAAAGGGTAGTGGTAAGGGCTGGCAGTGCTACAAGTGCAAAGAGTGGGGACACATAAAGAAGGACTGTCCGACTTGGAATAAGAAGGATGGTCATGGCTCTACAGCGGTAGCAGACTATAATGAATCTGGAGAACTTCTCACAGTCTCTATAGGTAACACTTCTTCTCATGGTGATTGGATATTGGATTCGGGTTCTACTCACCATATATGCTCTAGGAAAGAATATTTTGAAAAGTTTCAAGAATCAAAGGGAGGATCTTTCTCTTTGCCTGACGGGTCCAAAGTTGACGTCATGGGGGTTGGAACGGTGAAGATCAAGATGTTCAATGGGGTGGAGCATACTTTGGGTGGAGTCGCTTATGTCCCAAAGCTACAAAGGAATTTGATATCCTTGAGTAGGTTGGATTCCAAGGGCTACCTGGTTTTGATAGCAGGTGGAGTCATGAAAATTACTCATGGAAGCATGGTCCTAATGAAGGGAGAGAAGTGTGGTGGTTTATATCGTTTGATAGGAACTCAAACCTCGATGGTTGGTTGGAAACGAAATGCACAAGAAATCAAGCGCTTGAGGAAGGTCTCGTTTGCGGGTACAGCAGAGACGGTTGTGACATGTTTCCAAGGTTCAAACGATGGTGAGAAAGGAGATCCTACTGGAGGAGGGGGTGAATCGAGGCCCCTCTTCGGTGCTAACCGGTAATTGGTTACACGATGCAGCTGCACATAGGTATTGGCCGTGCGAATCAAGGGTGGACCATAGTTTCTTGATTCGGGTTATGTGTAGTTGGTACAAGGTCAAGGCCAATGGTATTTGGTGCAAGGTAATTTGCATGATATGCTCGCCAAGGTGGAGATTGTTGTTAATTTGGCTCGCATTTGAAGATTTCCTGGTTCATGGGGGATTTCCATGGTATTCTAGGATGAAGTTAGGAGTCCAAATAGGTGTTGGAAGGTTATTAATTCCTGGTGCGTTTTGGACTTCATTTTGGGCAAGTTTTGAGGTTTTCCTTGTGTATAAAGGAAACTTATTTCCTACTCAAAGTTAACTTTCTTCCTACTTTATCTAGGATTGTAATATAAGGCCTATGGTTATAAATAGGACCTTAGGGGCATAGAAAAACGTGAGAGAATCAGATTAGAGTGAGCAAGTCCTTAGGATTCTTGGGAGGCACACAATCTAGAATTGGTGAGATCAAGATTAGGTAATTAATCTTGGGTGAGAGATCTAGGGTTTTGGGAAACACTTTGTGAAAGGGTGTACAAGGGATTTGGGGATTGGGTTATGTGATTTAGTCCAATTGTAATCTTAATACTTATTATTCTCATAGTGAAGAACGGAGATCTCTCCCGGGGACGTAGGCAGGAATTTTGCCGAACCTCGTAACAAATCTCGGTGTGATTGTGTGTGCTTGTTGGTTTATTATTTTCTGTTTTCTTGGCTGTGTTTGTTATTTATCTTTCATCGAATTATTGCTTGTACGCTGTGACGGTGGGAATTAGGATTTAATTCTCAAACTACATCAACAAAATGATCAGTACCAATTATTTCTGGTATACAACTTATGCAATTTAGACTAACTCGTACTTTTACTTTTGCAGTGCTGGAGTAGTGGAGTTTGCTGTACCTACCCTCTCATATTTCGTTCCCATGCTTTTTCCTAGTTTTGCTCTGTACTACCGACAACTAGCATTGTGTAGCTTACTCTAATAATCTTCGGCTAGCATTTTAAATAACTTTTAATTGATCTTAAAGGAAAATTTTGGTAAGGTATGGTTTCTGTTTAGTTTGTCGGTTGAGTATTGCCTGAGGGTCTAATTGAAGTGTAAAAGCAGCTGACAAAATATGAATCGACATTTCATCTAGGCTCCCACATGTTCTCTTACTTTCATTTGTTTTTTAAAAGGGTTATTTTTCCTTACAGGACACGTACTTTAGTTTAGGATGCATATTTCAAAGTGTATTAAATTAGTACATACTACATACTTTATGTCTGTCACAAAATAGGACAAATTGTTAATTCTGTTAAAACTTCTGTTAAAATGAGGGGTAAATTTGTCTTTTTATATTAAATAAATTTTTAATTAAAAAACAGAAAAATTATAAACTAAAAACAATTACTACTAAAAAAAATTTAAACTAAAAAACAGTAAAACTAAAAAAGATCTGAAACAAATCGAAGGCAAATCAAAGGTTCACGAGCTCAAGAACAAATCAAAGGTTCACGAGCTCAAGAACAAATCAAAGGTTGAGGCTGGTAGAGAGATCCCGGTGGTCTGCGGGTTGGGTTGCGGAGCACAACTTGAGGGCGTGCGGAGGGCAATGTCTGCGGGTTGGTGCGAGGTCTCAGCGGCGGGCGCAAGCTTGCAGGTGGTTGACAGCAGCGGGCAGTTAGGCTTGCAGGTAGTTGGGCGCAAGCGGCTGGGCTTCTAGGTGGGTGGACAAGTTGCAGTTCAGGTAGGTACTGAAGGCGACTGGGCTTGCAGGTAACTCATCGGAGAAGATGAAGATAGGTACTGAACACAGTAAGTAATTTGTGTAGAAAAAATACATATTTTTAATGGAAAAATTCATTGAAAAAACCAAATTGATCAGAAAGAAGCCTAAAAACTAGAAATCGAGCTGTTCTTTTTTTTTTGGTTATTTGTTATTAATTTTAATACATTTTAGTTTTACTTCTTTTTAATTAATTGTTTGTTTTGAAGCTTTTTTAATTTGATCCTTTTTTATTTTTTAATTTAAATCTTTTTGAGTTTTAATTTTTTTTTAGTTTATAATTTTACTGTTTTTTAATTTAAAAATAGAATTAAAATTTTATTTAATATGAAAAGATAAAATTTGCCCCTCATTTTAACGAAGTTTTGAACTTTTGACATAAGTGATGATTTGTCTTATTTTATTACAAATATAAAATATGTGTCCTAATTTAATACATTTTGAAATATGTATCATAAACTAAGACAACAATTTATTTTGATTCGGGAAAATAACCCTTTTTAAAATGATGGATTTGGTTCATAATGGTATTCGTAAATCATTAGATTAATGTCGAGAAAAATTTATTTATTTCTTTCTTTTTTGTGAGAGAAAGTAGCAACTAATAAAATGGCGGGGGGGGGGGGGGTATTCAGACCACCCCATTTTGCTGAGTTGACCACCCCCCTAATTTTTTGCCCATTTTTGCCCATTTTGCCCTCCTCTCCTCCTCCCCCCACCCAGCCACCACTCCCCCACCGGATCCCCTCCCCTCCCCAGCCCGCCCCCAGCCAGCCCACCCCTACTCAACCAGCCCGCACCCCCTCACCTCAAGCCCCGCCGCCGTCGCACCCATCCCCAGCCCGCCTGCACCCCCTCACCCAAGCCTAGCCCCCGTCGCACCCCATCCCCAGCCCGCCCGCACCCCCTCACCCCAAGCCCAGCCCCCGTCGCACCCCCCAGCCCCAGCCCACCGTCGCACCCATCCCCCACCCCC